>NC_143034.1:30292500-30950000 GCF_057628025.1 Oncorhynchus mykiss | reverse complement strand
TGTGAAGCAGGCAGGGGAAACATGCTTTGGGGCTGTTTTTCTGCAAAGGGACCAGGACGACTGATCCGTGTAAAGGAAAGAATGAATGGGGCCATGTATCGTGAGATTTTGAGTGAAAATCTCCTTCCATCAGCAAGGGCATTGAAGAGGAAACGTGGCTGGGTCTTTCAGCATGACAATGATCCCAAACACACCGCCCGGGCAATGAAGGAGTGGCTTCGTAAGAAGCATTTCAAGGTCCTGGAGTGGCCTAGCCAGTCTCCAGATCTCAACCCCATAGAAAATCTTTGGAGGGAAAGTCCATGTTGCCCAGCAACAGCCCCAAAACATCACTGCTCTAGAGGAGATCTGCATGGGGGAATGGGCCAAAATACCAGCAACAGTGTGTGAAAACCTTGTGAAGACTTTCAGAAAACATTTGAACTCTGTCATTGCCAACAAAGGGTATATAACAAAGTATTGATAAGATTTTGTTATTGACCAAATACTTATTTTCCGCCATAATTTGCAAATAAATTCATAAAAATCCTACAATGTGATTTTCTGGATTTTTTTTTTTTCTCATTTTGCCTCTCATAGTTGAAGTGTACCTATGATGAAAATTACAGGCCTCTCTCATCTTTTTAAGTGGGAGAACTTGCACAATTGGTGGCTGACTAAATACTTTTTTGCCACACTGTACATGAAATGTAATTGAACTGTTTCCCTCTCTCTCGCCCTCCGTCAGTTCCGCTCTCTCTCCATGGTGTCGGAGTGCCTGTTCTCGCTGATCAACGGCGACGACATGTTTGTGACTTTCTCTGAGATGCAGGAGAGCAGCACGCTGGTGTGGGTGTTCAGCCAGGTCTACCTGTACACCTTCATCTCCCTCTTCATCTACATGGTACTGTCGCTCTTCATCGCCCTCATCACCGGTGCCTACGAGACCATCAAGGTAACAACAAAGGGCGACATTTTCGTCAGGCAAAAGAGCTCAGATCTGTGTAAATAATACAGTAAAACTCATCATCCACAGTGAGATTTAATTTGAAAATGTTCTTCAGCGATGTGCATTTTCAGAGATCAAGGTACAGCCAAGAGTCATTATAGCCCTTTATCAATGAAGGAAGTTAGAGGTAATTTCTCAATATGACTGGAAGACAATAGTATCTACTAGCATGCTTGCAGTTACCCTGGACTTCCAGTCATTGCTCTAATGCTATTTGGCAATTGCGCTAACTCTAGTTAGCAACTTCCTTCAAACTGCACGCAGAGACATAAAAATGGTATCCACAAGTTAATCTGACTCTAGGGAAGTAGATTAAGGACTTCATTGCCAAAATCCCAAAGTGTCCCTTTAAACAGACTCTAATCCAAATGAATGTAAAAGATAAGCATTGTATAATTTCTTATTTGCTGCTTGTCTTTTACTTTCATTTGGAGTTGAGGCGTATAGCTGGATTTACACAATACATTTTGTGGGATGTAGATTCATATTTAGAGTTGCCTTCCTCATGAAGAACGTTCATGTTCGCTGCTCATAGCGGTACAAACAGAAGCCAATTCCAAACGACAACACCTAGTGAAAGCCAACCGATCACGGTACACACGGTTGCTGTGTCCCAAATGGCTCCCTATTCCCTAGACAGTGCCCTGGTCAGTGGTAGTGCACTACATAGGGAATAGGGTGCCATTTGAGATAACCCTAAACATTGATGCATGTCTCCTCTCCTGTCCCTCCAGCACCAAACCCAGGAGCCCTACCACATTACGGACCTGCACGCCTTCATCGCAGAGTGCACTGACACGCCCAGCTCGGGCATGTACCGGGGCCTCGAGACCTCGCCCTGCTCCTTCTTCTGCTGCTGTGACAGGTGGGTCAGAGGGCACAGGTCAAGACTGAAGGTAGAAGTCAAGGCCAGGTTCAGAATCCACCCTCCAGCTCCTAACCTCTTCAGTGTTTGCCGATCTGAAGGAGTCAGACGGTTGTAAGTTGATGGTGATGGCTCCAACTAGCCTTGATGGGGATGGATGTTCCCCTGTAGAATGATCAGCAGTAGATGCCACTTCAATGACCAGACAATAACAGATGCATTCACTGTTATCCTTTCTATCACGGTTGAGAGACGTTTATGTTTTTCTACATGTGTATGCGCTATCGTTTTAAGTGCTTGTTTCTTCCCTCAGAACGACAACATACGAGGATGTCCTTTTGGTGAACTGACTGGGTTGTGGTGTCTGGACCTACAGCGCTCTCTGCTGGCCCGGAGCGCTGCACTGCATCCAGATTTTCATTGTCTTTACCATCGAATCTGGTTCAGGCATGAGCCAGGACTATGAGCTGAAAGCCTAGTCTTTTTTGAGTGGATTCATTGACTAGACCACCTGCGTTGTGTGAATGTTATAGGGATGTTGCACAGTAATATACAGCTCAACACCGCATTCCCCACACAGAAAGAGAACAGTGTTTTGCCAAAATTGGGATTTACGCACAATCCATACTTGCTGAGGGCCATAGTGCAATGTCTTGTTAGCACATTTAGCTGCTTTTTAATTGTTTTACATGATTTTTTAGGTGTTCAGTAAGCTGCACAAGGGACAAGAACTGGACAAAGCATGTTTTTTTTTAATGTCAGAAGTTCTGGTTATATATGAAGGTTGATGACATTGACATGCGTACTTCATCCTAGGCCAGAGACTGCTCTGGAGTAGCACTTCAACTGTCCCTAAGGAGAGAGCACTAAAGTCCAATTCACATGACTCATGCAAGAATGTCATTGCCCTGTCATGAGGCGCAAGCCCATCAAGAACTGCTGAGAGCAAGGCTGGCTTGGCCACAGCTCTTTGTGGTCACCACCACTGAACTCAGTACAAGTCAATTGAACTTAAACCCTGCACTGCGCCTGGACCCAATGGCTCACTCAATGACCTTAATCTTTGCTCTTTGCTGTACAAATCTCCTGCCAAATAGGCTGTGGTTAGACAGGCAGCCCAATTCGGACCCCCCCCCCCCCCCACTAATTGGCCTTTTGACCTTTCACATCAGATCTTTTTCAGAGTTGATTTGATTGGTAAAAATAAGATCAGAATTGAGCTTCCCGTCTAAACGCAGCCATAGTATTTCAGCGTTTTTAAGACCGATCAATTAAAAAACCAGTACTCACACCCAGGTGCTGGTTCTGGTCTCCAGGAACAATATCCATAGAATTGTTCTATAGTTTTAAGTTGGACACAGAAAGAGATGCAGTGCATCATCTCAAGCACACCTACAGTACCAGTGGTTTCAGTAGGTGTTAATCCGATGACGCAGCACACAGGGTAAACGTCAGTGCCGTTGTTGATTTTGTATGTGTCAAGTTCTACACTGTACATGTCCTGTTCACGATGAACAAATGATGGTTTTTGTCGCTGCGTGCTGAACACTGCTTCGTCAGAGTTCATTTGAAAAGGGGATCCGTAGTGAAGTAGTCAAGTCTACTCCCGAGTCTCACAAAGACCCACCATGGCACAACATTCCGGTCGCAATGGAAATATGACTGTCCAATTTTGCCTGACCTGAATGTCACTTCCTTATATGAGGAAACTACACGATTGGAAAATGGAGAGTTCATCTATTTTTTTTTGTGTGTGTGAATTTTTAAAGGCCTGTGCTCCAGTCATGGACAATATGGATGGAGAACTGCAAATTGTATCCGACTGGTCTAAAGAACAAAGACTGCCTGCGAGTAACGGGGAGAGGATAACGAGCAGGCAGGACAGCTAAACGAGGCCAGGGGGATGGGGTATTTGCGAGCATTGCAGTAATGCTTGTGGTGTTGACCCAGAAGAATGTTCTTACGTATGTTTCGTTCCCATTCTGTTTTCCGTCTCATAATGATGTCTAGTTTAAAACAAACCAATTGCTTTGTCCTTGTGAAAGTTTAAATTATTATTATTTTTTTTTTTATGTTGGGTTGTTTATGTATCTAGAGAGAAACGCCTAAGGGGAGCGTGGTCTTCAGGTTCAGGCTCCAGAAAGTGGTCATGCATTGAGCTTTGTACTCCAATCACCTTTGAAGGAGGAGGAAATAGGTTATAGGCCTGCTTCCATTTCGGTCCCAGCTACTTCTAAAAGCGAACCTTTTGGCGTTGATAGATTCCATAGAACCAAGGTGTAGGCAAAGTTATATGTGAATATAACCTCCCAAATAGGCTAAAAGCAGAGCTTTCACCATATCCGTTCTTTAGGATCTGAGAACACCAAAGGGCTAGAGGCCACGAGAAGTGGCTAGGGGCCGAAATGATACTGGGCCATAGCCTGTCTGTCGGTTAGTGATGAGTCATGTAGCTCTTATTTGAATGGTGATATAGTACATTTAAATTAAATGTATGTTCTTAACTAAGCAGTACACCAACAGGATTTGTTTTTGGCCTGGCGTTTGTATATTGTAGTATTAGACACTTAAGAGGTCCGAGCAGTCTGTAGACATTTATACAGTTCATTGTGTAATCTTTTTTTTTTTATGTTCATCTTACTTGAACATTGTTTTGAGTATGTTGGATCTCTGTGCCACACTCGGTATGATGCCAAACCACTGATGATTAAATGCCTGTTTGTTCACATGGCTGGAAATACTTCGGAGAAGGAGGAGGTGGCAATTGCTTTGGGCTGCATCCCGATTCTCCACCCTTCTCCCGAAGTCTGCATTTGCACACCGATGAATTTAAAAGCAATGGGATTGGTTTAATCGTTGGCTAGAGAGAATTTCAACTTGTTAAATCCATGACCGGAAGTGTGCAAGTGCAAATATTTTTTAAAGGGTGAAGAATCAGGACGCAGCCATACTTTGGGTTCTTCACCACTTGATTTTGATCAAACAAAGCTGGTAAAATGATCTGCTTTGTTGATGTTTTGAGTTATATATTGTTTGCATGAAACTCAAGCCCATAGTCAAGCTTACAGTATAAAGTGTGTGAAGAAAAATCATGAGTTTACCTCAGGATGTAATTACCTGAAGTTACCAGAAGGGGGAATAAGGGCTTTTGCACCCCAAAGACTCAGACAATAACATCCTAAAGGAGGATGAATAGACAACCTTACATCCAAGATCTGTTTATTAGGTAGAGAGAGACAATAGGGATCGAATACAACCGAAGACAAAATGTATTATAGTACAACAAATACCATAGATACATTTACACAATTCATGTAACATTCAATATGCACAAATTCGTCACAGTCCACATATCAAAACGGCGATGGTAGATCTCCTTAAATAGAACACTTGTGCCCATATCCTGGTAACACAGGAAGTTGGTGGCACCTTAAAAACCTCTTAATGAGGTTAAGGAGGCTCCTTTTTTTTTCAATTTTCGCCTAAAATGACATACCCAAATCTAACTGCCTGTAGCTCAGGCCCTGAAGCAAGGATATGCATATTCTTGTTACCATTTGAAAGGAAACACTTTGAAGTTTGTGGAAATGTGAAAGGAATGTAGGAGAATATAACACAATAGATCTGGTAAATGATGATACAAAGAAAAAAACAACCGTTCTTTAATATTTTTTTTGTACCATCTTTGAAATGCAAGATGAAGACCATAATGTATTATTCCAGCCCAGGTGCAATTTAGATTTTGGCCACTAGATGGCAGCGGTGTATGTGCAAAGTTTTTGACTGATCAAATGAACCATTGCATTGCTGTTCAAGCTGTTGTATCAAGACTGCCCAAATGTGCCTAATTTGTTTATGAATAACTTTTCATGTTCAAAATGGTGCACTCCTCAAACAATAGCATGGAATTCTTTCACTGTAATAGATACTGTAAATTTAGAAAGTGCAGTTTAGATTAATTGGGGAGAATGGGCTCGTGGTAATGTCTGGAGCGAAATTACTGGAATGGTAACAAACACATGGTTTCCATGTTTTTGATTCCATTTTCTCCGTTCCGGCCATTATTTTTGATGCCATTCCATTCGCTCTGTTCCAGACATTTTTATGAGCCGTCCTCCCCTCAGCAGCCTCCACTGCCTGGTAACGTACCTTTCCTAAGCAGCCTTTGGCGGCTGATGCAGCACATCATTCCTTACAGCCCACTTAACCTAATCTCATCATCCATTACGTACTGTTCTGGCTGCCCATCCTTTAGCTGGGCTCTTGGCCCACGCCCATCTCAGTGACACACACTTTGTTTTTGCACTCTAGTAGTCTACTGGGTGTGTCCACTGTGTATGTGCACACCACTTGATGCTGGCGTTGGGTTTTTTATTGTTTTTCTTTTTTCCCACACCAAATACAAACACACACACACAACGACTACATCTCCTCTGCCAGACCCGCATGCTCACACCTTCATCCCTAATGCCGGGATTATTGTTTGCCACTTGGCCTTAAATTGTACCAATTTGTTTGTTCTCAATATTTCAATAATAAATTATTAGATTACTCCCTTGTGTTAATAATGGATTGATTGATTCCCAAGTTTTTAAGTATACGTTTTTTTCAAGATGAGTGATGAGAAGAGAATCGTCCAGCCCATTGGGGATCTCCCTACACCCCCATATTGTTTTTCCATTTAACCTTTATTCGTACAAGTTATTTTCATCGAGATATGCCTTTTGCACTAGAGACCTGTAATGACCTGAGGATATGCTTGTGGTTGTTACATGGTGCCCTCAATACATAATGACTACGCTGAGGTAATGGTCTACAATCTAAAGTTTCAATGGGTTTGGTGTCTGTGGCATTGTTATTTCTATAGTATTTCATTTGTCGTTTGATAATGTGTTCCAGTGTGTCAAAGGTGGTCTCACGTTTCCCGACTGCCAAACAACGATGACTGAGAGAAGCTACTGTAGTAAATGGGTGACGCGCTAGGCTTCCATGATATTTTGAGATGAGGTTCCCTCTAACTGTTGTCTTGGTGAACTAAATACTTCGTACCCAGGTCAGAAATTGACCACCATGACCCTTTTCTTCAGCATTATACATGTGTGTGTGCTGGTGTAACAGTAACTTTAGACCATACCCGGGAGCGAACCAGGGACCCTCTGCACACATCAACACACGTCACCCACGAAGCATCGTTACCCATCGCTCCACAAAAGCCGCGGCCCTTGCAGAGCAAGGGGAACTACTACTTCAAGGTCTCGGAGCAAGTGACGTCACCGATTGAAACACTATTTAGCGCGCACCGCCGCTAACTAGCTAGCTATTTCACATCCTTTACACTGGTCTGTTTTTCTGTCTGTCTGTATATCTGCCAGTCACTCTCTCTGTCTGTTAGCCTCTCTGTATGTGTGTGGGCTTGCATGGTTGTTTGCTCTGTGCCATGGGCAGCGTATGCAGCTGTAGACGGAGCTGCAGACACAAAGTATGTCCGGGACTGGTGTTGTTTTGGCAGATGGGTGAAACAACAAGACCTCACTGGAAGACTGTGGGCCAGCAAGTCAAATAGGGGGATGAAAGAAACCACTTTGGTTTAACAATTAATCCCTGTTTCATTGCCACAGGCTTTCCCATAGAGACCAATACTGAGCCACACCCTTATAGGACAACATTACAGAGCATTGAGATGGGTGGGCAGAAACAGGAATTAACTGGATTTTGTGGTTTTACTAACAACCCAATTGAGGATCTTAGTTTGTGGCCGAATACACACACACTATAAAAGCTATGGGGTCGGGGAGAGGCTCTTGGTTCCCCAGTCTCTGCAATTAGCCCTCGACGATAGTAAAGGCGGACAGGCTGCAGATGTAACAATTGCCAGAGCCCTGTGAATAGCTGAGACAGACAGAGGGGTCAGACGAACTGTATGAGTCACCCGCTTCCACACACACTATAATGAGGTGCGGTAAACACACACACACACACACACACACATTGTAAGAAAGGCAGTTTGAATGGTGAGGATCCCAATGTCTACATATTTCACATCACTCGTCCAGAGTGAATGCATCATGTCTGTTTCCAGTCTAACCCTCTCCTCTCCTGACACTGTGAGTTGGGACTTTTCTTTGCCCAAAGACTCCTCATTCATTTGTTGTTCTTTGTCATCTTGCTGTATAACAAACTAGTTGATGTCAGATTTCTTGGCCCGATTCAGTCTCTTTCTGTCAATTTCATAGTCTTTGTATGTTCCCCGTCTTTTCATTGATTCCTATTGTAAAGCCAGCAGCTGCAACTGAGGGAACAGAAGCAAGCTGCCACTCCCATTGTGGGCAGTCAGTGCCATGCAGCAAAGGAGCTGAGGCTCTATGTCTTCATAAGCACCATCAACAAATGCACCTTATTGTCGCTGTCTGATAACTTAATCTCCAGAACATAAGCTTTTCAGGAAATTGATAAAATGACCATATTTTCCCATTAACGAACATACAATTATGACATTTCCGAAACTATTTGGGGTAAATGTTGTTGGCCCTAGAGTTATGAAATGTTCAGAGCACATTGAGTTACTGCTTTGCAAAAACTGAGTTACAAGGTTTTCATCGGACAATGACATTATGCTAATAAATAAGACATAACCAGACCAGGAGTGTGAACAATGCCTTTCTCAGTTGAATAAATGTGCCTATTCTTCATTGATATCAAGAAACTATCAATTGCATTCAAATCGATTTTTTTAACCAACTGAAACTGAAACCTTTACAGACTCTTATGTATACATACTTATGTAGCCTAGCCTATTCGTTTGGCCTTGCAGGCATCCAGTGTAGGTCTGCAGTAGTTTATATATAGTAGTTAATATTAGCCATGCAGCTGGATTTTGGAACTTCATACACAGAGAGAATGGATGAGGGATGGGGGCCAGGCACTCTCGCACACAGAAAATAAAAGGAGGGGCAGTGGTTTAGCATATGACATCATCCATAGTTTTTTAAATAAACCTCAGGCCATGGTTCTTCATTGGTCCTAGCTGAATAAATCGATTTTTTGGGGGGGTGCTTCTGCAATTTCACCCTCGCTCGACTTTGTGGTAACGCCACTCATTCCTCTGTCCCGAGAGGTAGCTTCTGCGGTCCCGGGAACGTTACTAAAGAGGGATGCACGCCGTTTGAACAAGTCAATTGAAACTACAGCGTCAGTGCGAAGCTTGCCAGTGAAGGGAGCCAGTTGCACGTTTGATTGTTTGTCCTCTACGTTTATAACCTCCGCACCGACATATTTGGTCTGTTTTTGTCCAGCCAGCGAGGAAGTAGCCTTAAAAACAGGAGTCGCCTACAACAGTACCTGAAAGAATTTGTGGGGGGGAAACGCTGCGAAGCGTGCCTCGACATTCTTACGGTGAGTGGGTATTGATACGATGTAGCTCGAGCCAGCAAACGTCTCGCAATAAGCAATTTCTTGGATACATTGTTGCCATTTCGGTGCCTTTTATTATGTTCATGCTGCTTTCGCGTTAAACGATGTTATCTAAACAAAGCTTACGAAATGACACCGATCAAACGTTCGTTGTTGAAAGCCCATGTTTTCAAACTGGATTTTGATGTGACGTCTACAACGTCGGTGAACTTGTTTTGGGCGGTGGTTTCCTTTCCCTAAAAAAACCGTGTCAAGGCGCATGAGGTGACTGGACACCCAACTGTATGCGTAGCCTAAGTTCTATGTTCATTTAATCGATTTATTGACTAACCTCGGCACCAAACGTACCCCTATTATAGCCCCAACTCACACTACCATTGTTCTGAGAATGAGAGGGCCCCAAATGGCTACTGCAAAACCGGGGTTAATTTACCGTTCGTGATTGTGTCCTGAGATTTGGGCTTTGCTGAGTTCTCTGTGGCTCACCAGTAAACTCTGCGATGCAACTGCGTTTTCGAATGGAGAGCAGGTGTGAACGCGGTCCCATTATCGATTGCTGGCCCAATCGAAAGTGCATCCTTTACATGTGGCGCTATGAAAGAACATTAGTCTAAAGAATTTCATTGTTGGTTACATTGATTCAACAATCTCCCATTATACAAACCGCTAACATCCAGCTGAAACTCTAATGTGAGCACAGTTGATAGGAAAATTGTGATGGGCTGGCAGGCCTATATGCTTCTCTATCACAAGAAGCTTTTTGAGTTACTTTTTAGACCAGCAGCACGTTAGTGTGAACGGGAATGTCGGTCTGGCTCGCGCGCGCCTCCAGGTCTGGAGATGTCTGCTAGATTATACTGACTGAGACTGGGCAGCGCTAAAGGGAGCGTTCAGAAGCATCAGATGGATTAGATGGCAATGTCAGATCCCAGTGATACTGTCATCTGGGTTTTTGGCTCCAAATACAAGTTACATAATCTGAGATGGGGCACAGGCCAGCCAATGCTATCCCACCTGCCCCATCTCAATGTCACTGATTGGGTGTCAACAGAAGTTCATCAGATTTCAGAAGTCTATCAAACAGCATCAGTCTGGTCATATCTGCTGTTGTCATCAATTGTTCTGTATAGCATAACATGCCTTTTTATCAGTGATCAAGTGCTTTCTTTGAAAACGGTGTTAAATTGTCATTTGATCTCTTAAAGGAGACATGACTTCCTTTTCAAGACATATGTGCTAATGTGGTGAATGTGATCTTGATTTCGGGTTTTGTTGTAGGGGTGTATTATCCGTTTCAGGGTGTCACATTGACTGAGAGGTTACGTTGCTGCAGGGGTTTGACAGTGACACCCTCTCGCCCACCCAGAGTGGGGAATGTGTCCCCTCTCAGCAGTGACCTCTCAGGCAACCCTCTCTGAGTGTGAATTATCACTGCAGGGGTGTGAAACCATCTCTCTCACTGATGCCTATGGCCTGAGCTCCTGGCATGTTCACAATACCAGGGGTGTCAAACATATACAGTCCGGGAGAGGGGGGGGGGGGTCCAATCTGGCCCACGGGTGTTTTTAAATAAATATATATATACTTTGAAATGACTAAAACCAAATCAACTGTCAATTATAATGGACCTACATACAAACAGTTTCTTGAATGTGTGCATTGAAAATTCCAGAAATGAAGGATGGAGGACAATATTTTGAAATAACAAATTCAGTGCGGCCTGCCGGACCTTGTTGAAGACCAAATGCGGCCCCTGGGAGAAAATGCCTTTGACACCCCTGTTAAAGATAATACCACTTACCCTGTACGGTCACCACTTCCTCTGTCCTCCTGCTAAACCTCTGCAGTGTCAGATCCAAATTGACTAGAAGTTGGCAGTCGGTGACTAGAGTCTGGTTTCAATTATGGGCTCTTTTGGTGTAGAGGAACTACGTCACACTACCTCAATAGGGGTGGGGGGGGATTCAGGGGACACTCCCAACAAATCGTGGGGTGGACAATACAGAACGTTGCAATTAAAAAACAACGTTTGCAGGCAAAATCTTTGCAGTGGTTTTGCAGGTAGTTGACGCAAACTAGCCACTTGGGAAATGCACTCATTAAAAGTAACCTGCGTGATCTCGATCTTCCTAGCGAGTATTTTATTCAGCCAATAAACTAGTGATGTAGGCAGTGACGCAGTTTGTCTATGCCCTAAGACGAGACTACCCTAAGTGCAGGTTTAGGATCAGTATTACCAACCCTAAAATCATCCTTATCATTGTATTTATTGAAAGAAAACAGATCATAGATCAGCCTCTGACTCTCGTAGAACTAATGTTCTCTCGACGAGAGTCATGTAACATGATTGGCACCCAACTAGTCTTGGAATGTAAGTGCACTTCAATTGGTTCCTCTCCTGTAGTGTACACTCCCTTGTTAGTCAACATGGCGCCCCATGGGGCAGCTGCAGTTGTCTATTTTCGGTAAGACTCTCACAGAAATCCAGGTGGTTGGCATTGCGTTGTATCCGATCGCGTGACCGGACGGCTGATTTTTAAAAATTGGATACAGCCGTAAAACTCCGCAGGTCAGTATCTGTTATTTTGTTGGGTGCCTTCAACAAATTCCTTTAAATAATAGTCTTGGGAGTGTGGGAGTCACAAAGGTGTGCTGCTGACTCCTGGCTTTCCACTTGTAATGGTTGCTAATGCTCCTTTATTTGCTCTGGTTATCGTTGGGGCCATGCGACCACATCAATGCAACAGCTGCTGAGATGATACCTAATGGATGTCAAGGTCACTGGACTCAAATCCATTTTCTTTGCCCTGCGTAGTGAGCAGATGAAATGGTACCTAATTACACGCACCACACACCTGCTCGCAAGCTATTATCTACCCTATCAACGGCCATAAAATCCCTCAATTTGCAGCATTACGAACGTCACACATCCTGTGAATACAATTAGTAGGTTTCATCATGCGTTCTCTCACTGGTTTCTATGGTGTCTCAGTAAGTCCGTCCCAAATATAGGGAGAAGGGTGCTATTTGGGACTCGGACACGGTCTCCAGTCTGGAAGGGCTGCTGACGGCTCTCCCATGGAAGGCTGTGGTTGGTTGTGCTGCTGTAGCGCTTGCCCCTGTGGTGGTCTGTGCCTTGGGATTCAGCGTTCTCTTTATTAGCCACGAAGCAATGGACACGCACTGCTTTTAGACTCTGGCATTGTGACATGTGGCTCTGTGCGCTGCTATGATCCAAAGTGTTCAACACATTCAGGAATTGGATTTGGTCAGACCAGACCCGACCCGATATACGTTTAGCCATATCTGGTTTGTTTTAATGGTGTGCTTTGGGACAAGGTTTGATTTGTGGTTAGGTGTTGACCCCGAGGTTTGAGGTGTGTGTATCTGACGGCCCTTGCTGTGTGCGTCGTGGCTAGTTACACACATCCTGTTTTCCTCTGGTCTGCCTCACGACCCATGAGTAACCCAGGTCTTGTGTGTTCAGTAATAGAGCCGTGGTGTGTGTGCGCCCAAGTGCATGGCAGCCAGGCAGGTGCGATGGGATCAGTCCATCTGGCCTGAGCTCACCCTGGCTGCTCATAGCCCTGGTAACTGATCTGGCCCTGAGGCAGCAGCAACACTGAGCACAGCTGCTTTCCACTATTGACTTTCTTCCTGATCCCCAGAGAGGAGCGGCCCTGTAGCCATCCCACTGTCAGCCTCCCCATCCCTCCAAAAGCCTGGTGTCCCTGGTCTGTCATGGCTTCTTCTCAATTAGTGTGTCAGTGATTTCCCCGCAACCAATCCCCTTGCCTCCTCTGCAAACCCCTCAGACCTTCTCCAATGGGTTTTTGAGAAGATGCAAGGAATTATGCATTTAGAGCCCTGGTGTCCCAGGTCTGGTTGTTCTCGTGGGATTTTGGCCAAAAGCAAGCGTGCCAGCTGCTACCCCTGTCCCCCTGCCTCGGCTGAGCTAATCCATACGCCCCTCTATGCCCCAGGCCAAAGGGGGCACAGGGGCAGACAATGGGACCTGTCTGTTACCTTTTAATCCTCAGATTACCCACTGACAACCAGCACACACACCTCCCCTCTGCCATCTCCCACCCTGCGGGAACATTCGGCCCTATTCATGCCTTGTCCTGAAGAGACCCCCAGACCAAACCCGGCTCAGTGCTGCTTTGAACCTGGTCCAGTTTTATCCAGATTGTTCTGACTGCCTGCAGGATGTAAGCTAGTGGCTAGGCTAGCCGCGAGTCCATTCCCTCCTCATTCCCCCCAGGCTAAATGACTAGGTAACCCCCATTGTCTTATGATTTCCCTTAACACTAACTTGTTAGGTTAGCCCATCTGCATCTCATTCCCCGCGGCTAATTGGCTACACTAACTATCCACTTAGCCTGTAGCTTGACTCGCCACAGCCTTATCCTCCTCATCCCGTTATCGAGCGCTTTAACGTCAGTTAGCACATTCTCCAATGCCCCCACCCCCATGGAATTAATTAACCTTAACTTGTGTTTTAAGTACACAGTCCAACTCATGAATTGTTTAGCATGGCTAAGCCAATGCTTCAGTGTCCCGCCTATATGTCAGGGACAGCGGCTCTAATCCTGGCGGGCTGCAGCGCTTGCAGGATTTTGTTCCAGTCCAGGACACGTACTTCAGCCGAGCAATCGACTAACTCTGGTCTTTCATTAAGACCAGGATAGGGTTTATTCCCAGGAGCTGGACTTGAGCAGGAGCATGCACAGACTGCAGTCCTCAAAGACTAGGCGATGTCCACTACTGATCCATCGTAAAACTTAGAAGCATCTTTTTGTATTCTCTCTATATATATATATATATATATTAGATAGATCTCTGTGGTCTACCCAGGTTGGCAAAGGGGCTTTGTGCCCTGGTGTCTCCCCAGCCTCCCCACTAGACATGGGGCGGGGCTTCCAGAAGTTCCCACCATCCAACCACAGTGCAGGGGACACCCAGTGAAGAGCTCTAGTAGGGGGTGTTGTTTTTGATTGTACCCTAAGACATTTAATGCTGGCTGGCTTGAGTAGGGGATCATGTGTGTTTGTTTTTGATTAGCCATGGAGGGATTTGATAGGTCATTTTTGATATTTGGTTTGTCGTTGACATCATCGGTTTCATGCTTCAATTCTGTCTCGAACTGAAATGAGTGCCACCTCTTCAGTGTACTGCCAGATGAGATGCCATGGGCTTTAGTTAGTTAGTTAGCTAGTTAGAGGTGGCTTTTCAGGTCGGCATGAGCTCGTATTCCCACTGAGTAATTCCATTCCACTCTGAGTCCATTGTGCCAGTGGTTCCGGTTAAACGGAAGGGTAAAGGTCAGCAAGCTATCCTCTATGGGAGCGTTGCTCCTGTTGAGTTGCCTCATAGGAGATCGGCACCCTGCCCTCACCCTCAGGTCGCTGTGAAACGCCTGTCACCATAGGGTGAGCTTGGGAAGGCAGCGGTGCATAGCTCCCCTGGGAGAGCCCACGGTAGTGTGTCGTCCACCATGGCCTGTTTTTGTTACGGAGTGGCTGCGGCTCTGGCTTTTTCAGGATCTTTAGTCTACAGCACTAAAAGCTTCTGTGCGTGTATATATTCCCTACGCGCGGGGAACCGGTTACTCAGGCGACGGAAACAGTCATTGGGGAAATGCTCATGGTGCTCGTTTTAAATGAAGTTGGGTCCACGTCTGCACGATCTACGTAGCAGAACCGGCTATAATGACATAGTAGTATAAAGTTAGTCAACAGCGTGCGCCACTAGGCAAAATACACAGGTAGGCTATGCTACAGTTGAACACAATCGGCTCTAAAATTAGTTGGCTCCATCATTCCAAACATCACTGTAGGCTACTTCAAAACCACACCTGTATAACTGAAGAAAATCCGAATGCTGATTTGAGATCAAATGGTAACTATAGAATGATGCTGCATGGATGTTTCACTGGTAAAACCTGATGAATTACAGTGTGGTGTTTTTGTCTTACTGTAGTTTTTTATGCTATTATATTTGGTTCTGTTCTGTAGAATACTGTGTTCCTTGTAATCTTGCAGACACGGATTCAGCTTTGATCTGACTTTATTAAACGAGCGCCATTCCACAGAGTAGCCTGGTTCTCTGCACCTAAAGTAGAGAATGTACACGTATGCAGAAGCTCTGGCTCTTTGAGTGCAGCAGACTAAAGACCCTGGGAAAGTCGGATCGGCAACCACATCCTCTTTTGTTGTTATCAGACGCCAGCAGGAACTGTGAAAGAATGCTAGCGCCTCTCCCTCCCTCACGGTGTCCCAGAATTAATTCTTTGGAGTAGAGCTGTGTTTTTTTGTTTTGTGTTTGGTTTCCTGCCTCTTGTGCAGTGCGTGTGTGTAAGAATGCAGCAGTTGTGGTTAGTGTTGTGACGTGAACAACCCCCCCCCCCACCCCCCAGTTGGGTCTGCCGAGGACATCACTCATTCACACATGCCTTGCCACTACCCTTCTTATACCCTGCCAACTAGCCTATATAAAGCCTCGTACAACCACTCGCCCGCTGCAGCCTACGTATAGTATCTTATCATAATCTTATGCTGCACTTTGCACAAGTATGCCCAATGTAATTTAGGCCTATTTAAGGTCCAATGCAGCCATTTAAAAAAAAAAAAACATCTCCATATCAAATAATTTCTGGGTAACAATTAAGTTTTCAAAAAAATGCTTTTTTTTTTAAACAGATGGCTTCTTAGCATGGTCTATTAACTAATTTTCTGATATCACCAGGCAGGCCCAAACTCCATCCCACCACAACAGGCTGACATTTCAGGCAGTCTTTTCAAGCAGCTCTTACACTAAAACGGCATGATCATAATTTTCAAAGTATTATTCCAACCTCAGTGTGGAAATATATAAAAACACAGGAAAATCATGTTTTTGACTACACCGGGCCTTTAAATCCATACACATTCAAACATGTTGTCACCCAAGATATAATGTATTAAATACATATCCAACATGCTGGGCTCGGACATGGCTGGACGTCGAGTACCGACTTGCTAGCGACCTGCCTGGCTTGCCTTTGTTGAGTTTCCAAAACTGAGAGCAGGCAACTCCTAGGTCTACGGCAGCAGCAGTGCGTTAGGGAGCGTCTTTCATTTAGTCGAGACTGGCTGAGACAGCCACGCAACTGGGTTGAGAGCCGAGCTGGGCCCATATGCTCAGCAGAGCCTCTCCTGTCATCATGCTGTGAGTAATGACTGTCTTGTGTTGGTGGATTTCATCAGGAGATTGGATCTCTCTGCGTGCCATGTTTTCTGAGTGTTCTGTGGTGATGCAGCGGCAGCACTGCCTTTATATGGGCAGACGGAGCAACAGTCTTAAGCTCTCTCGCTCTCCACACCCCACAACACACTTCACCCCATCCTCCGCTCTTCTACCACCAATCCTAAGAGTTCATTCAACTTCCTCCTCTTACTAAATTTATTGGCTCCCTCTTTGGACAGGCTGGCAGTCTGGGGGGGGTTCTGGCTTTCCCTGCTCAACAATTCCCCCCACCCTCAGTGGATAGCACAGCCTCCTAAATACTTCCTATCTCATGCAGTTGGTAGGTTAATGACTGCCTTGGGTTGTATTCTTTAGGCACTCAATGTAAGAAAATGGACTGAAAAGGGGAGAGAACCTGAACTTGACCAATCACAAGTGCTAGTTTTCGTTTTCCATTGCGAAGCGCTTTGCTACGATGTTCCCTAATGAACACAACCCGTGTGTGTGGATCTGCTTTGGTCAAAATGCGTTGTTGTAACTTCTAGTGAAATTGGTCAGTTGACTAGTGAATGACCCGTTTCCTGTCTGCAGGGAACTGGTCCAATAAAGAAGTTCCATGTTGGAAACCCCCTTCCTTCCCTAATAAACCCCTCCTTCTCCAATACTCTTTTCTCCTTGTAAACTCCTGTCTTTCTAAAGCCTCTCCACTCTCTCTCCCTCATTATCCACCCTCCTTTCCTGTCATACCCTTTATATACACACACACACACACACACACTGTGAATGGGGCCTGTGTTTCCTCTGGCCAGAGCCCCAGTACTTCGGAGGCATCCACATAGCAAGGCCTCACTCAGACAGCAGTCCATTAATGAATAGCCAGAGACTGAGGCCCCTGTTTTGTCAAACACCCAAATGGCGCTATATAGCTCAGTTACACCATAGTCTCTACCGCCCAGGCCCAGTTCAGTCTAGCTAGCAGCCACTGTTAAATGCTCAATTGGGTTGTCTCTGTCAGGCACAGGGGGCAGTCAGGGAAGGTTGGTCACAGACACAGGGTTTGCTTTGGCAGTGCAGTCTAAAATGGAGGTCTATTGTCCACAGTCTTGTAGTCAAAGATGATGCAAGTACTCGAGAACAGCACGGTGGAATCAGAAGAACGCACGATGTGGTAGACCTGCTCTCTCACTTACACACAGTGTATTCTGAACAAAAATATGAACGCAACAATTTAAAAGATATTTACTGAGTTACAGTTTATATAAGCCAGTCAGTCAATTTGTAATTCATTAGGCCCTAATCTATGGATTTCACATGACTGGGAATACAGGTATGCATCTGTTGGCCACACATACCTTTTTTAAAAAAAAAAGAAGGAAGTAGGGATGTGAATCAGAACCAGTCGGTATCTGGTGTGACCACCATTTGCCTCATGCAGCGTGACACCTCCCCTTCGCATAGTTGATCAGGCTGTTGATTGTGTCCTGTGGAATGTTGTCCCACACCTCTTCAGTGACTGTGCAAAGTTGCTGGATATTGGCATAACTGGAACACGCTGTCGATCCAAAGCATCCCAAACCAAACTCTGGTAACACCTCTGGTGGAGATTCCTGCATTCAGCATGCCAATTGCACACTCCCTATCAACTGGAGACATCTGTGGCGTTTTGTAAACCAACTGCGCCTTTTAAGTGGCTTTTATTGTCCCCAGCACAAGGTGCACCTGTGAAATGATCATGCTGTTGAATCAGCTTCTTTATATGCCAACACCTGTCAGGTGGATGGATTATCTTGGCAGAGGAGAAATGCTACATTGTAAACAAATTTGTGCCTAAAATTTGAGAACTTTTAGTGCAATGGGAAACCTCTGCAATCTTTTATTTCAGCTCATGAAACATGGGACTAACTCTTCAGTGTGTATATATTCGTACACACCCTTCCTCTGACAGCTGTTTATAGGCTGCTTCCCTGAGGAGCCTGACAGGCAGAGCTGGAATGTGAACGGGGGTGGCTCGGGTCACCGACAGATGCCCTGGCCCAAACCCTCCCCAGGCATTCTAGCACATGTACACATGACACTGGGCCTCAATTCCACCATAAAGGTTTGAGGTTACCATTGAAGCACTCATATTTCCCCTCCACACTCTCCCCGTTCACCTCCCTCTGTGAGTTAGCAGAGAGGAGAATCTATTTATTTATTTATTTTTACCCGTGGTTAAGACTGTTATGACACTATGCCGTCATCAGTAATACCACCCTGCTCCATCCCCTACCCTTCTTGCTCTTTTTTTTTCTTTATTTTTGTTCTCCCTGTAGTCAGACTGCATTTCCAACCCACTCTCAACACAGCTAAACCCCCTGCTGTTTGTATTAAAGGGATATCATAAGTGACCCATTTTTGTTGCGCTGCTAAAACATGGCTGGCACTGCGTCGGATGATTGCAGACAAACAGCTGTAATTAAACTGCAAGAAAGACTGCGAGGGGAGAGTTGGATGCGAAGGTGAGACTGAGCCTGAGGGGGGCGACGAGTTTCTTCCGTCCAGACGGCCCACCCCAACAAGCTTACGATGGCAGCGTTAACCCCCACACCCAGAGAGAGAAACGGACAGCTTGCAGAGTTTGTTTTCACGGACACGAGCTAGTCTGTTAATAGCCAGCCACTGTGTTGTCAGACTGCGACCCGGGAGCAATTTCCAACCGGCTTATGAATTTGCATACTTCCAACACATGGTAATTGTTGCCAAGGGTATTGAGGTAATTGTGATATTAGCTACAGCGCTAGCTGGAAAGCAAGCATGCTGTGTCCTGAATATGGTATTAGCCCTCTTTTACTGGTATTTGTTATGCAAATGAATGGAAGGGAGCGCAATGGCTCATTATTTCATAAAAATGCATGATGCCTTTCATATCTATCAGCCGTGCAATTTATTATATATTTTTTTTGTAGGGTAGAAGGGGGGTGTTCCCCTTTCTAATCAATCCAATTGCAAATCTATGCGAAGACTCAGCCAGGGATGGAAAGCTGCTCTGAAATTCCCAGAGAATTTGTCATGAGGACATTTTGGTGATGAGTGGTTTTAAGATGCCAAGCAATAGTTTCAAATAGGACAAACTGCAGCTAGCTGCTCTGAAGCAGAGGAGTCTCCAACGCCCTCACTAATCGCCTTGCTACAGTTCAATAAAGCCCTTGATATGCATGTGTAATGTTTTAGTGATGCCACCTACCACAACACCAGAGGTCGGCCCAGTTCGTGGTAAGGAATGCCATACAGGCTGCACTTTGGTAAGCCCCTGGCATTAGTGGTTAAGTCAGCAGCCCCTGGCATTTGCCCGGACCAGAGATGGGCACAAGTAAAGCCAGGCCAGTGGCCATTCTGCCCACGGTCAAAACATCCCCCTTCTACCCTGCTGCTGTCCACCGAACGCGGGTACAGCGACGTCGCGTTAGTCCGACTCCTGCCTGGCCCACTGGCGCTGCCCGCTGGATTTACTTAGCTGGCGGTCGTCCCTGTCTGAGGTGTCCCTCATCCCGCTGTCTCCCCAATGCATCATTACGTCGCTACGTGGGTGTCGGAGCCCACCCAAATGCCTTGTGCAGAGACGATGACCAATTTGATAAGTGTAGTTGAGCCATGTTTCCTCTCCAAATTTAGATTGATTGATAATGTACTAGGTGATTGAGACTCTACTGGCCTATAACTCCTGGGCAATATTCCAAACTTGATTCGGCCAAGTCATTGATGGCTAATTCTGTTTCACAGAAACGTCTCAGGTCATCGAGTTGAAGTATGCGATAATATCTATATAGCGTTGAAATAATGTAGATGTGTAAGAAGAGCTAGCTGCTCTGGCGTAGCCCTGCTCGGTTGAGTGCAGGCCGCAAGCTTGGCCCCTCTCCTCGTTGGCCGCCTTTATCCTCCCTGGCGCCCCTCTCGCTCTGTGCTGGAGATGTGTAACAGCAGAGAGGAGGAAACAGCCTGTCTGCCTGCAGTCAGAGCCCGAAGGAGAGGAAAAGAAATCATGGAAAACGGCACCGAAGGCTTTTTGTTTGTCCTCTCTGGTTGAAATAGGGGTCAGACCATTGGTTTAGAGGGAGAGAGATTGGGGGAATTTGAGAGGGGTGCATGTGTTTTGGGGGAGGAGGGGTGTTGATATTAGTTCTATTGTTCATCTGGTATCAAACCGGCTCAACGAGTTCCACCGGGCCCCCCCCACAAGCGGTCTTTTTTTGTTCATTTGCCTTTCCAATTGATTGGGCTAATGTGCAGTTAGGCCTCACGTGTCGCTCACTAACGGGCCACGGCCAAACTGTCTTCTTGATGGAAAGAAATTCGTCTGAACATTTAAGTAGCAAACTGAGGTTTGTGTGGAGAGTTGTGGACAAGGTGTTCCACTCTATGGTACATGTCAACGTTAATAAGTAGCTGAATAGAGTTTCTATTGGGCCTTTCGGTTTCTCGATCTGCCCCACTAAATAGCCCCTCTTTAGAAAGTTGCCTTGGAAGTTTCAGTCAAACTATTAACGACGACCTCCGTCAGATGGCTTGTGCATTCGTCTCTCTCGGTCTGTGCTCTCCCAGTCCTTTACTTCTCTCCCTTTCCCTCCCTTGCGCTTCTTCCTCTTCCATCTCTTTCACCCCCCCTCTCACTCTTGCGCTCTCTTCCTGCTCTCTTGCCAAGCCTGTTTGTTGAGCTCCGAACACTGATTTCTGCCCGGACCATCTGTTGACTGAGAACAGATCTCATAGCGTATCGAGGGGGTAGAGTAGCGGAAAGAGGAACAAGTGGCTAAGAAAAAATATAGGATTGAGGGAAGGGGGGGGGAATACTGATAAAAAAAATCAAAATGGTTGGTGCTGGGGTAGAGGGGCAGATGGACAGGGAGCGCTGCAGGAGTGGGTGGGAGGGCTTGTGATAGGAAAGGAAATTGGAGTAAATGAGAAAAAGCCCCCCCCCCCCCCCAACATCCATCCACGCTTTCAATTTGTCTTGCACACTATTGTCCATTTGAGGCCTCCCAGAACCAGCGTATGACTTTTCTAACTAATTGCTGGCTGTCATCGTGGTCAGCATCTGGGCTGGCAGTACCGAGCAACAGAATCACAAACAAATGGGACATGTGGTCCTGGTTTTCCAGACTCTCTCTCCTGTGGACTGTAAGGAGATTGCAAGGCCTTGTGGTCTTTCAGCACTCCATCCACAACACTCTCCCTATATGCTGAAGGACATTTTGTTTTCTGTTATTGCATGGCAAACTTTTTGTAGTACTCTGACAATACCGGTTTTAATCATGGATGTGTCTGTTCGCAGTTTCTGTGATCCTCACATTGTATTGCTATCAGACAGTGTGAGTGATTGTGCAATTTAGAAACAAATCATCATGTTGGCTTCCCTGGCTGCTCTCTTCCTGTTTTTCCAATAGTTTCAAATTCCTCGGCGAGACCATGTGCCTCATGGCATTTCCGTTGGTTTTAATGTTTTTAAAATGATCCTAGTCTACAACTGCATGGTTTCATGCGTGGTTATTCTGATAATATACTTCTGCTACCAGTATTTGCAGTTCTATGATAAACTTCTTTTTTTATCACACCAATTTTAACGTCAACATTTTATGATTCGCTCTTCTCCCCATCCAGATCCTTGAGGTTGTTGAGAGGACGTTGGCTTCATTCCGGGTTCAGTGTGTTTGTGAGCCGCTGGATCCGGTGAGTGAGACCGTTGCCGGGCCTACAAGGGATGAAACCGGATGGGGTTGCCATGGAGCCCACAGAAGCCGTAGGAGCCGAGCCTTCGGCCCAGGGGATGGCCACCGACGAGATGCCTGCCCAGCCAGCTCCTTCAACTTCCCCGTCCTCTCCATCACAGCCTGAAGACAACCAAAACAGCGCAGCACAGCCTGAAAACCCCACAGCACCCCCTGAAAACCCCACAGCACCCCCTGAAAACCCCACAGCACCCCCTGAAAACCCCACAGCACCCCCTGAAAACCCCACAGCACCCCCTGCATCCAAGGAGGTCAATGGGGCCAATGGCAAGGCAGCAGCTGACCCCAAACCCAAGGCCAAGACCGTGGGCTTGGCTAAACCACGGCCAGGCACAGCTGGAACCAAGACCGTAACGGGTCCGGCATCGGGACCCAGCACCTCTCGTCCGGGCACGGCCCCAAGCCACATGGCCAATGGATTAAAGTCATCGGCCAGTGACCTGGCCAAGAAAGCTGCTTTGGACAAAAAGAGAATTGCCACTATAGCTGGAGCACCGGCTGCAGCCACAAAGAGGTCCGTGGCTTCCACTGTCAGGACCCAAACTAAGGTAGCTGTCCGAGTCCCCAGGTCCACCTCTGCTACCAGGCCAACCAACGCTACATGGACTGCGGCGACGGGGCTTGGCACTCCAACGAGGAGACCTCCAGCTGCTGGGCCAATTAATGGGGCTGGGGCCAGACCCAAAACCACAGGTGAGGAGCCAAAGACTATACACACACATACTGCTGAGTATTTTCTTGTTAACCATGCTTTGGTTAGACACACAGCTTTTGTTTTCCTTTGTCCCATGTTGAGTCTTTTAGTTACTGTCCTATGTGTTTTAGAGCTCATACAAACCCACCTGTGCTTGGCTGCAGACACATTTGCTCTCAACTCCTACGACACCAATCCTTCATCCCAGTCCTCACTTCCACCCCTCATCTTCATCCCACCTTTTTTACTCCCCCATCTTTCTCTTCATACACTTTCTCATTCACTCTCCCTCTCCTCTAGCTTCCAGACATGCTGCCCCCAAGCCTCCCAGCACTTCAGCTGCGGCCAAACCCGATAGGACACTGGTTTCCAAGACAACCAGGTAAGGCAGCCTATCCCGTGCCAGCACCACCACCGGGCATGCAAAGTGGTTTACAGTCCAGTGACATTTGTGAACAGCACCGGGCATGCAAAGTGATTTACCGGGCAGTGCCTTTTGTGACCGGCAAGTGCGCATTTGAATGAACTCAAAAAGGGGGGAGGGGAACCCAGGCACTGTTTATAGTTTAAAAATAACCTCTCCCATCGCATACATAATACAATCACCCAAGATATGAGGAGCCGCTTCGCACAAAAGACATCACTCGATAAATCGGATCAGTGACCGACTTGTTTTGCGAGGAGCTGAAATGCTGAAATGAGAAATGGCCATCGTGGGTCCTGCCGGTCTGTTATTGGATTAGGTTTCCCACTGTGTCTCAAATGGCACCCTATATTATATATTGCGCTGCTGTTGACCAGAGCATTATGGGTCCTGGTCAAAAGTAGTGCCCTCTATAGGGAATACGGGGCCATTTGGGACACACACCTAGTCTACTCTGAGTCACACGAACAGAAATATACCTGAGACGGAAGAGCACCATCTCACACTGCCCCAGTCAGCACCACAGTGTTGCTGAATAACATGGGTTATTTCCCCCCCCCCACCCCCACCCCCCTCCAGGGCAGGTGTTATTCACTGGGGCTCATGCCTCTCTCTCACACTCACTGGGATGTTCTAGCACCTCTACGGGTGTGTCTCAATAATTGTAATGGTCTAAAGTGGCAACCTCATCTCTTGATGGAGAGATTAGGTTATTTTAGACTATTGAGATGTACCCACTATACAGTATTATGGCTCCACACCTAATCTCTTGTAGACAGACTATGTAAACATAACTGGTACCGTAGATCTGTTATGAGACAACGGAGTGTGAGATAAAGAGCAGCGTTTGTTCCAGTGCTTTGGCCAAATCAAGATTTCGTAGGTGTTTGCATTCTTTGAATTTCAGGAGGGGACATTTGGCCCGTAGACTTGCAAAGAGAGTTGGTGGAGCTCTTTGTTAGACCATGGCTCGAAACCTATCTTCTCCTAATGTGTATGGACCCAGAATTTAATGGAGCGTCTGACCAATTACGTGATTACTCCACACTTAGTTCTCCACAGGACATACTGTTAAGCTCTTAGTTTCAATTAGATTGCTCTTCTCCCACTTCCTCCCTAATGCTCTGCTTTTATTACATGAGACGCAATGTTGAACTGACTGAAACCAGTTGAATCTGGGAATGCACTGCTTTACCACCCCCTCTTTAGTTGGACTAAGGACAAGTAGGGGTTAATATCAGCTGGTGTTTTAACAGGTGTATGTGTTGGACTAAGGACAAGTAGGGGTTAATATCAGCTGGTGTTTTAACAGGTGTTGGACTAAGGACAAGTACGAGTTAATATCAGCTGGTGTTTTAACAGGTGTATGTGTTGGACTTGAAACTGGCACCACTTAAACTTGTTGAGTAGAGCTCTAGTTTAGCCTCGGTTTGGCACTTAATCGCAGCATGTCTTATTAATGCATGTGTCCCGTGTATCCCAGTGTCCCGTGTATCCCAGTGTCCCGTGTATCCCAGTGTCCTTATCCTTTGAATTATGCAGATATGGGATGGTTTCAGCTGCAGGATTGTGGTTACAAGACTTTCCCAGAGGGAATGACACTTGTTTTGGAATGTTGTGACATCAGGTTGTTTTTTTTCTGTGAGTGATGGCTTGTCAGGCATGTGGGGGGTGGGGGGGTGGATGGTGTGATTTGATGGAATTGTTTTAACGACATAGAGAAACGGCAGGTCACTGTGTGTGAACATAGTGTGTGTTTGACAATAGGAGCAGTGTGTTTGATGACAGGAGAAGCAGGTTGTGTGTGAGAGCATGCTGCTTGTGTTTGACGACAGGAGAAGCAGGTTATGTGTGAGAGCATGCTTCTTGTGTTTGACGACAGGCGTGGTGGCAGCCAGACTGTCTCTCCATCCATGCTGGGCCCTGTTCCTGCCTCCCTGGGTGAGCCAGGGCTGGTGAACAGGCCTCTCCCAGCCATAGCTGTGACTGCTGCTCTCTTCCATTAGTCATGAGTCTATGAGCAGGGCAGGCGGCACGGGGCTCATATATAAAATGAATAAATGTAACGTGACTGTTCCATTTCACCACCTGCACAACAAAAAAAAAACGTCAGACGGCCCATAATACAAAACGAGATGAAAGAATGGCCTATAATACGTTGCCATAGTTACACATTGTCAGAGAAATAGGGTTTCCTTAAACTATTCACATTAATTGCCCTAAGGGGTGAAATAAATTTAACTGGATAAGAAGCAGAAAATCAATATATTAGAGGTGAACGGGTCGTAACAAGGGTGAGTAAGATTGGATGGGAGCCTCCGAACATGGTGATTGGCTACAGTTGGCAAAGGCAAGGGGATTGGGTAGTGTGGCGACTGGCAAGGTGAGTTATGGTATTGGATTAAAGGGAAAAGTGCGGTTGTCGACTAAGTTAGCAGATGTGCTGGTACCTTGAGGCGTCGCAGAGCTGTTTGAACATCTGGTCTTGCCTGCCACACTTCTGGCACACACACTGCTGGGGAATGTTCTACCTGAGCTTGTCCAGTAACAAACGCTCCTTTTCTATCTGTTGCAAAATGTTTTGCTACGGTTTTCCCTACTGAACGTACCCCAGGTGAGTGAGTCCACCAATCCCCTAATGCAGTGGTTCCCAAACTTTTTATAGTCCTTGTACCCCTTCAAACATTCAGCCTCCAGCTGCGTACCCCACCTCTAGCACCAGGGTCAGCGCACTCTCAAATGTTGTTTTGCCACCATTGTAAGCTTGCCACACACACTATACGATACATTTATTAAACATAAGAATGAGTGAGTTTTTTTGTTAACTCGGATCGTGGGAAGTGACAAATAGCTCATATAGGACCAGGGCACTAATAATAATAATTTTGCTCTTTATTTAGCCATCTTACTTAACTTTATTTGTGCATTGAAAATTGTGAATAACTCACCACAGGTTAATGAGAGAGGGTGTGCTTGAAAGGATGCACCTAACGCTGCAATGTTGGGTTGTATTGGAGAGAGTCTCAGTCTTAAATCATTTTCCACCGTCTGTCTGTGCCTGTATTTAGTTTTCAAGCTAGTGAGGGCTGGGATTCCACTCTTACATAGGTACGTGGTTGCAAAGGGAATCCGTGTCTTAACAGCGCGATTTGCTAAGGCAAGAAACTCTGCGCACCGCCCTATCCAGGAATCTGTCAGTGGCTTCTGATTAAATTACATTTTCATAGAACCGCTTGTTGCAATTTCATTAAGGCTCTCGTTCAGATATCGGTAACTGGACTGGAGGCAGGGCATGAAAAGGATGATGAATTCAGTTTTTTGTGTCATCCGTTTAAGGGAAAGTACCTGTGTAATTGCGCATCCACTCAGGTGCTTCGCTATATCACACTTGACATTGTCTGTAAGCTTGTTCATTTGCACACACAAAAAATCATACAAAGATGGAAAGACCTGTGTGTTGTCCTTGTTTATCAAGACAGAGAAGAACTCCAACTTCTTAGCCTCGATTTTGTCCCGCACATTGAATATAGTTGCGGAGAGTCCCTGTAATCCTAAATTCAGATCATTCAGGTGAGGAAAAAACATCACCCAGATAGGCCAGTTGTGTGAGAAACTCATCATCATGCAAGTGAAAATGATGGTCCGTAAAGAACTTTAAGCTTGTCTCTCAATTTAAAAAAGTGTCAATACTTTGCCCCTTGATAAGCAGCGCACTTCTGTATGTTGTAAAAGCATTACATGGTTGCTGTCCATATCATTGCATAGTGCAGAAAATGCACCAGAGTTCAGGGGCCTTGCTTTAACAAAGTTAACCATTTTCACTGTAGTGTCCAAAACGTCTTTCAAGCTGTCAGGCATTCCTTTGGCAGCAAGAGCCTCTCGGTGGATGCTGCAGTGTACCCGGGTGCTGTTGGGAGCAACTGCTTGCTTGTGCGTTACCACTCCACTGTCTCCCTGTCATGGCTTTTGCGCCATCAGTACAGATACCAACACATCTTGACCACCAAAGGCCATTTGATGTCACAAAGGTGTCCAGTACTTTAAAAATATCCTCATGTTGTCCTGGTTTTCAGTGGTTTGCAGAAGAGGATGTCTTCCTTAATTGACTGACTAAAAATCGTAACGAACAAACACCAGGAGCTGTGCCAGGCCCGCCATATCTGTTGACCCATCCAGCTATAGTTTTGGCAAGTCTTTTAGGACATCAACTGTGTGCATGACACCAAGTAATTTTTCCAACAACAGTTTACAGACAGATTAAGTCACTGTATCACAACTCCAGTGGGACTGAAGTTTACATACACTAAGTTGACTGCTTTTAAACAGCTTAGAAAATTCCAGAAAATGATGTCATGGCTTTAGAAGATTGATAGGCTAATTGACATCATTTGAGTCAATTGGAGGTGTACCTGTGGATGTATTTCAAGGCCTACCTTCAAACTCAGTGCCTCATTGCTTGACATCATGGGAAAATGAAAAGAAATCAGCCAAGACCACAGAAAAAAACTTTTAGACCTCCACAAGTCTGGTTCATCCTTGAGAGCAATTTCCAAACGCCTGAAGGTACCACGTTCATCTGTACAAACAATAGTATGCAAGTTTAAACACCATGGGACCACGCAGCCGTCATACCACTCATGAAGGAGATGCGCTCTGTCTCCTACAGATTAATGTACTTTGGTGCGGAAAGTGCAAATCAATCCCAGAACAACAGCGAAGGACCTTGTGAAGATGCTGGAGGAAACCGGTACAAAAGTATCTATATCCACAGTAAAACGAGTACTATATCGACACAACCTGAAAGGCGGCTCAGCAAGGAAGAAGCCACTTCTCCAAAACTGCCATAAAAAAGCCAGGCTACAGTTTGGGGACAAAGATCGTACTTTTTGGGGAAATGTTCTCTGGTCAGATGAAACAAAAATAGAACTGTTTGGCCATAATGACCATCATTATGTTTTGAGGAAAAAGGGGGAGGCTTGCAAGCCAAAGAACACCATCCCAACCGTGAAGCACGGGGGTGGCAGCATGTTGTGAGGGTGCTTTGCTGCAGGAGGGACTGGTGCACTTCACAAAATAGATGGCATCATGAGGATGGAAAATTATGTGGATATATTGAAGCAACATCTCAAGACATCGGTCAGGTAGTTAAAGCTTTGTCGCAAATGGGTCTTCCAAATGGACAATGAACCCAAGCATACATCCAAAGTTGTGGCAAAATGGCTTAAGGACAACAAAGTCAAAGTATTGGAGTGGCCATCACAAAGCCCCGACCTCAAACCCATAGAACATTTGTAGGGAGAACTGAAAAAGCGTGTGTGAGCAAGGAGGCCTACAAACCTGACTGTTACACCAGCTTTGTCAGGAGGAATGGGCCAAAATTCACCCAACTTATTGTGGGAAGCTTGTGGAAGGCTACCCAAAACGTTTGCCCCAAGTTGAACATTTTAAAGGCAATGCTACCAAATACTGACTTCTGATCCACAGGGAATGTGATGAAAGAAATAAAAGCTGAAATAAATCATTCTCTACTATTATTCTGACATGTCACTTTCTTAAAATAAAGTGGTGATCCTAACTGACCTAAGACAGGGAATTTTTACTAGGATTAAATGTCAGGAATTGTGAAACTGATTTTAAATGTATTTTGTTAAGGTGTATGTAAATCTTCCGACTTCAACTGTACATTGAGTAACAATTTACTTCGTCATCATGTTAGCATGTTTTGCTAACAATGGAGAAGGTTCCTCATCCTCCAACACCATTCTCACTTACCGCTGCAATTTAAGGCCAGTTGTTGTAGAGAGAACTTGTGTTTCGGTAATGAGAATTTAATCCTACAGACTATTTTTAAAATATATAATAAACTATTCATTTAACTATTTACTAATTTGTTATTTTTCTTTATGTCCTCTTTTAATTGCAGACAGTCAGCAAGTGACAAAAAAAGAAAGCTTTAGCGAAGGCTGACAAAATTTAGAGAAGTTTACATCAACCCAGAACTGCTGGAGGAGGACAGAAGGAAAGAGAGCGGTTAGGAGTTGGAGAGGTTACAACAAGCGTAATTAGCATATATATTGTGTGTGTGTCTATAGGAAATCAATACCCTACAGTGTTAGGAAGTCTACACATGCGCGCACACAGTCAGTAAGCCATTCAGTCTCTACTACAGAATGACGTGTCTATAACTGTAGCATATTTCCCATGTTTTGAGACGTGCTCATTTCATGTCATGCTTCCTTTCCATTTCCAGATATCAAAAGCAAAATTGTAAAATCAGATCTGACAAAGAAGCAACATGAAAAGAAGAAACATTTTAGATGAAAACCAGTTAAAAGCTGTATTGGACAGAACACCAAGCGAGGAAGATGATACACTTCAACATGTTCAAGTAGCAAAATTTAAATTTTCAAAATCTTCAAGAGAACCTCCTGTTAGGGTCGCGTCAATTGGAATCTGGTATCAGGATAAATATGACATTGAGTCACCGATTGTATACTATTTTTTTTTATTAGCTAAGCAATAAGTGGTAAATGCAATTTTCGTATATACGGGCTCTCTGTCCCACCTCGCAGGGCAAAACAGAGAACTGACTTGTTCTTGACAAAGATATTATAAATATACTCTGACAGAAATAGTTCCTGCTTCTGAGCCGTCCTGTCAGAGTAGAGACTGGGTGTGGTTTAGACTCACCCAGCCTATCGTTGATTGTTGGCGCAGAGCTGGTCCCGGCCCCCAGGCGCTCCAGTTGATAGATGTAACTGTTGCTGTGAAGAATATCTATGCGCTCATGCTCGATACCGTTATCTCGCACCTGGCTCCTGTTATCTAACAAAATACTTTGTTCTCGCAACACTACGTTCTGAATGTGCCCCCCCCCCCAACTCCTTGCACAGTTCCTGTCTTCATGTTATTCTGTATTTTTCCTGAAACTGTTAACAATGTTTCAAGTCAACTATGTTGCATAACACATACACGCATCCACACAAGCCAACAGCAGATAATATTCAATCACATATATGGTAACGGGCTATAGTGCATAACACAGAATCCTCATAATCCCCAAGAAAATACATTCTCACCTCAGCAGGTAAATGTCCCTGCCATCAACTCGACTCCTAAAAGAAGAGCGATGTCTCTACAGACACCAGGACCAATGAAGACATCTACCCCAAAGGAATCACCCAAAAAGAGGAACCGAAGAACACACTATCACAATTGAGGTCAAAGTTGCGCTTCACAGAAGAGAAGCTGTTGAAGAGAACCAAAGAGATGATCAACCTAAAGAAAAGACTGAAAAGACCTGAGATGATGGTCAAGAGGAAACAGGTAATTGTCAACATGGAAGGCAGAGAGTTCCAGAAGAGGACTACAAAGAGAGGTCATCCGAGAACATTACCCAATAACAGCCAGAGAAGACTAATGCGCAAACCTGTTAGCCGCTTCCTTCATCAAGATGACGTCTCCACTGTAACAGACGGGAAATCCAGACACATTCTGTAAAAGGGCCAGATATTCTGAAAGAGCCTTAAATGGACACTAGCAAGTCCTCATTGAAGATTTGTCTGAGAAGCCCAGGCACAACCTTTCCGAGGCTCAATTCTTTAAACTTAAACCATTTTGGATTGGCCAGCGAAGAGTCAGAGAAACATGCTTGCAAATGGCATGAACACTTTGGCTTGAAGATAAAGAAGCTGCACCAGCTTGGGGTCATAGAAACATCATCCCCAAGGGACACTAGGCCAGTGTGTGTAGTGACAATGACATGTTCGGTTTTTGTATGTTTTTATGTGTTCTCTGTTTTTAGCCCATGTATGGTGTTAAATTGTCAGATGTTTTTAAATTAATGCTCAAAAACACTTCAGACCTGGTTATTAATGCCTAAAAGGGACATTTGTTGACGCAGGTCTTTAAAGATTCCAACCAGTCACTAGCCTGCCTGACAGCTTGATTATCTGGCTGGCCACACGAGGGGGGTGCCATGGCGACGGAGGGAGATTCTAATTCCTTGTGTCTGTATTCTCTCCTTTTCTCTATCTGGAGACTGTGCCCTTGTCCTGTTTTAAGCAGTTTGTTTTTGTCTGCCCATCCCGCCATCTCTCCTCCTTTACTCCTCCCTTCTGTTTATGTACAGTACCAGGAATTTAGCCAGCACCCTCCCGCTGCTCCCCTCCCTCCCCCGTGAGGGCATCTGTCATTTTGGTGGGCCTTAAGACTCCCTCTGAGAATGGGAGGAATCCAGGGTGTTGTATAAGATGGGGTAATGTGTGTTGAGAGCCTTCCATATGGGAATGCCATCAAAATGGTCACAGGAATGAAATGGCAGTTACACCTCATGATCTATTAATTAGATGACAATCTATGCAGGTCCGATACCTTTTTGACTTGCAGTCTGACTCAAACATGTATTATAACAGAGTTGTTGAATAACTAAAAGCAGACAATTGACTGTCCACTCTAGCTCTTGTGAAATGCAGTCACACAAAGTTCCTGTCCCGACCCCTCTCCCCCCTTTGGGGATGAAACCATGCCGTTTCGGCCACAGGCTTGGGCAGGGCATAGTTACTGTTTAACGCAGATGCCCTTTACACATTATGATAGTATAGTACCCAAGGCCTCTGTAAATGGGCTGTCTCTGGATCAGTTGCTAGAGATTTTCACAGCAGAGGCACTTAATTGAAAACCTAGACAAGCAGATTTAGGTATTTTGTTCTCTGTGGTAACGGGATGTTTCATTGCCACTGGGGCAACACAAGCCCCAGGAATGCCTTCTGTCTCAATAAGCAGCACGAGGGGGCTGTTTTTGGATGGCACACTAGCCAAGCAGAGCACTGTCCGAGGCAAGGTTCCATTTGCTGGAAGGTGGCCCTGGAGAGAAGAGGGCCAGAGGAGAAACTCTGACAGGGAAGATGGCCATCCCCCAACAGGGATAAAGTATACCTCCGGGGCGCTCTCTTTTTTTAATAAAAAAACTCCCAAACAATTTAACTGCAATTTGAATCTGTCGACTTGCGGTGCCAAAGGAGCCTGGCTGTGTCTGACAGTGAAAAGAGGGGGGGAGACTCAAATGAAACTGTCCTGGCAACACTTTCGCTCTCACTTTCGCTCCAATCCATAATTAAATCTAGAATCTGCTTCCTATATCGCAACAAAGCATCCTTCACTCATTCTGCCAAACATACCTGTGTAAAACTGACTATCCTACCGATCCTCGACTTCGGTGATGTCATCTATAAAATAGCCTCCAACACTCTACTCAACAAACTGGATGCAGTCTATCACAGTGCCATCCGTTTTATCACCAAAGCCCCATACACTACCCACCACTGCAACCTGTACACTCTCGTTGGTTGGCCCTCTCTTCATACTCGTCGCCAAACCCACTGGCTACAGGTTATCTACAAGTCTCTGCTAGGTAAAGCCCCGCCTTATCTCAGCTCACTGGTCATCATAGCAGCACCCACCCGTAGCACGCGCTCCAGCAGGTATATTTCACTGGTCACCCCCAAAGCCAATTCTTCCTTTGGTCGTCTTCCAGTTCTCTGCTGCCAATGACTGGAACGAACTGCAAAAATCTCCGAAGCTGGAGATTCATATCTCCCTCACTAGCTTTAAGCACCAGCTGTCAGAGCCGCTCACAGATCACTGCACCTGAACATAGCCCATCTGTAAACAGCCCATCTATCTACCTACCTCATCCCCATATTGTATTTAATTATCTTGCTCATTTGCACCCCAGTATATCTACTTGCACATTCATCTTCTGCACATCTACCATTCCAGTGTTTAATGCTATATTGTAATTACTTCGCCACTATGGCCTATTTATTGCCTTAACTCCCTTAACCTCATTTGCACACCAGTGTATAGATTTTTTTGTTTTATTTTTTCTACTGTATTATTGACTGTTTGTTTATTCCATGTGTAACTGTGGTGTTGTAAGTGTCGAATTGCTACGCTATCTTGGCCAGGTCACAGTTGCAAATGATAACTTGTTCTCAACTAGCCTACCTGGTTAAATAAAGGTGAAATAAAAAAAACGTCTGTGAATCTATTGCACAACTAGGGCATATCAACCAAGTATTGGCTTTGAATCCCTTGTTGACACTTACCAATTGCTTGTAGCCACAACAAATATACCAAAGCCGTTGAACTAGTGCCACCCAAGCAATTAATACTGTATGGAAAGCAAGTAATACTGTATGGAAAGCAAGTAATACTGTATGGAAAGCAAGTAATACTGTATGGACTCCACTGAGCTTTGACTCGCATCCCTTCTTGACTCCCTCCCTGAGGATCAGGAGGTTCTGAATCTTTCTGTGAAGACGAGATGGAGGGTCACGTGAGGTTACCGCTGCACGCACAGATGACTGGCCTCGCCTCCCATCTCTCTCTCCTTCCTTTCAGAAGCAATTTCTCGCTCTCCATCCCCCCCTCCCCCCACCTTAATTGAGTGCTCCTGTCGTTTCGCGTTCCCTACGTGGAACTGACCCAGATGAGAAGTCCAATCTGCGTCCGTGTGAGTTTAGTTCATCTGTCCACTCGCTCCCTCTTCCTTCCATCATGTTAGTCCTGTCGCTCCCTCTCTCTTCCATCATGTTAGTCCTGTCGCTCCCTCTCTCTTCCATCATGTTAGTCCTGTCGCTCCCTCTCTCTCTTCCATCATGTTAGTCCACTCGCTCCCTCTCTCTCTTCCATCATGTTAGTCCACTCGCTCCCTCTCTCTCTTCCATCATGTTAGTCCACTCGCTCCCTCTCTCTCTTCCATCATGTTAGTCCTGTCTCTCGCTTGTTTCATCACTGCGTACCTGTTTGTAGTTCCTTTCCCTCAACCTTATTTTCTTCCTTTTCTCCCTCGTCTAATGCAGTCTCGTCTAACGCGGCTCACCACCGCCCGTCTTCAACTAATTCCCCATGTTATCGAAAGGCACAGAATGACCGCTTTCTTGTTTTTCCCCCGCTGCTCTTTACCACACAGTCAAGGTCCTGCTCCCTCTGTCCCGTCGACGCACCCCATTACAGTATAATAATGGTGAAACCTAAAGGCCTTTTGAGTCTCGCAGCCTTTTATTTGATCCCGCTAACAGATGGTAACAAATGGTCGTTCCTGTTGGGAGAGGCGATTTGTGGCCAGGCGTGCTCGGCCGGACCACTTCAGGCCACTCGTACGACCGTAAGTTTTTTTTGTCGTTGTGAATTAATCTGTGTTGTCGGCTGTGTCCAAACCATGGCGAGCCAATCAAAAGAACAGCGTGACGGATATTGGGGTAATTGACTGAATCGCAACAATGCCATTAAAACGGTCAGTTCCTCTGTTTCCTATCCCTTTTTGTTTTGTTTTAGACGCTGTGTACGTATGAATCTGTTCTGGAGAAATGAGAAGCAAAGCATCGATTTTTGCACGAACACAGTGCTGCCATTGTTTCATTACACCTGGTTCTTCTGTGTGCAGAAACACGCTGGTAGCATGGTGTAGTATATAGCCTTAGGCTAACCATATAAATTGCCCATTTTTTAACAACTGTTTTCAATGTAGCGCTCTGTAGCACGGGCTACAACTCATCGCACAAGCCTGTCAGTGTGAACGCCTCACACCAGTCTGTACATGTAGATTGCACACACCAGTATCACGCGTGTCCAAGCGTAGCTCTGTAGATGTACGTTACTATTCCCTGCTCCTCTGTTGCATAGCGTAAGGATAATCGGTCAAGTGTGCTCATAAATGCAAGGACGGACACACACACACACACACACACACACACACGCACACTTGACATTCAGTTAGCTCAGCAGTATGCAGGGGGATAGGCACTGCCTTGCTCTGGGAAAGGGCGCTTCTGGATCCTGTGGCTTCTCCACAGCTGTCTGGCACCTGTTAAAGTGACCGAATGGCAGATCTAGGATCAGCTTACGCTCCAAATCCATTACCTCAGCCAGGAGAGGGGTAATTTAGAAACTGACCTCTATTGGACTAGTATATAACCTACTGTTCAGTTTTGTGCCTACTGAACACGAAACCAGGAGTGTTGGGAAGGTTGAGCTCCACTGTTAAGAAGAGGGAGTGTTTTAATGGATCAGTGGCTCATGTCCGCCTCTAACCCTCGATTAGTCTCCTCTCTGTCCTTGGAATAGTACTTCTCTCAACCCTCTTGAGTGCGACCCTCCCCCACATCCTGTTATTTTTCCACAATCACTCTTTCCCACTCCATCATTCCCTGTATCCTTTCCTCTTCCCCCACTAGACTGGGATTAGAAAATGACTAAGCGATGCGTTGCAGGCAGACAATGAATGGGTCTTGTTAATGGTTGTCTGTTACTTCTTGAAATTGCCTTTATGTAGTGCAGGATGGCACTTGACTCTTCTCGCTTACTGTACGGTGAGCACTGAGCAGGTGAAGGACCACTACTGACTTTGTGATCATAGAAAAGTCCCAAGCCTCTTAGCTGACATTAGGCAGCTGATCGAATGGTACTGAACCAAAGTCCTACACTGAGTGCACAAAACATTAGGTACACCTGCTCTTTCCATGAGACTGACCAGGTGAACGCTATTATCCCCTATTGATGTCACTTGTTAAATCAACTTCAGTCAGTGTAGATGAAGGGCAGGAGACCGGTTAAAGGATTTCTAAGCCTTGAGACTATTGAGACATGGCGTCTGTATATATGTGTCATTCAGTGGGTAAATGGGAAAAACAAAATATTTAACGGTCTTTGACCCAGGTATTGTAGTAGGTGTGAGGTGCACCAGTTTGAGTGTCAAGAACCGCAACACTGCTGTTTCCTGTGTGTATCAAGAATGGTCCAGCATCCAAAGGACATCCAGCCAACTTGACACGTGCCAGCATCCCTGTGAAAAGCTTTCGACACCTAGAGTCGATGCCCCTACATAATTGTGGCTGTTCTGAGGGCAAAGCGGGTCGGGTTTCAGACCCAGGGCCTCGAGCTTGGAGGGCACTGTGGTGTTGAATGTTGAGCTGTAGTCAATGAACGGCATTCTTACATGGGTATTCCTCTTGTCCAGATGGGATAGGGAAGTGTGGTGGGGATTGCATCATCTGTGGATCTACTGGGGCGGTAAGCAAATTGAAGTGGGTCTAGGGTGATAAGTAAGGTGGAGGTGATATGGTCCTTGACTAGTCTCTCATAGCACTTCATGATGACAGAAGTGGGTGATTCTCACAATCTTGGTTTCAAATATTAATATCCTTTGGAGTCTTCATTGGTCCTGGTGTCTGTAGAGACGTCGCTCTTCTTTTAGGAGTCGAGTTGATGGCGGGGACATTTACCTGCTGAGGTGAATGTCTGTCCTCTAGGGGAGGCGGTGTCTCCTTGACGGTTTTGAATAACTTCTTCATTTTGCTTCTTGAACATGTTGATACACTTCATCTTCCTCGCTTGGTGTTCTGTCCAATACAGCTTTTAACTGGTTTTTTTCTGGAATACCTTTTTTTGAGTTTTCCCGACACTTTTTTTTCTTTGTGTTGCTTCTTTGTCAGATCTTCAGTTGTGATTTTACAATTTTGCTTTTGTTTTTGATATCTGGAAATGGAAAGGAAGCATGACATGAAATGAGCACGTCTCAAAACATGGGAAATATCCTACAGTTATGGACACGTCATTCTGTAGTAGAGACTGAATGGCTTACTGACTGTGTGTCCTATAGAAGGGACTGAATGGCTTACTGACTGTGTGCGCATGTGTAGACTTCCTAACACTGTAGGGTATTGACTTCCTATAGACACTGTATGAGGGCATAGGCTTCCTGTAGACTATATATACGAATTACGCTTGCTGTAACCTCTCCAACACCTAACCTCGCTCTCTCCTTCTGTACTCTTCCAGCAGTTCTGGGATGATGTAAACTTTCTCTCTAAATTTTGTCACCTTAGCCTTCGCTGAAGCTTTCTTTTTGCCACTTGCTGACTGTCTGCAATTAAACAGGACATAAAGCAAAATATCAACAATTGCAAATGTTTACTCAATGTACATAATTAGACATTAATGAAGTATATTTTCATATATTTAAAATGTTCTAACGTTTTTCTAAATGTGGAAAACTACCTGTAATGATAATCAATACTGTTGTGTATGCAGTCTGACAAAAGAATGCTTAACTTTTAACTGGAGAAATGTAAAGAGATCTGCTTAACTGGTAGCCATCTTGAAGGTACTGGCAGATGTGTTGCTTCATTCAAAATCAAAATCGCACTTTCAGTTTTGCTTGAATGCTGCCATCCACGGTTTCTGGTTAGGGTAGGTTTTAATAGTGGGTACAACATCCTATATGCTTCCTGATAAACTCAAGTCACTGTATCAGTATATTTGTCTATTATTCTTGGAAGGTACCCAGAACAGATCCCAGTCCGCGTGATCAAAACAATCTTGAAGCATGGATTCCAATTGGTCAGACCAGCATTGAGTAGTCCTTAGCACGGGTACTTCCTGTTTGAGTTTCTGCCTATAGGAATGGAGGAGCAAAATGGAGTCGTGGTCAGATTTGCCAAAAGGAGGGCGTGGTAGGCATCCCGGAAGTTGGTTGAGTGTTTTTAGCAGTGCAAGTACTACAGCTGATATGTTTATCGAACTTCAGCAGCCTTTTACTCAAATTTACTTTAAAATCCCAGCTACAATAAATGCGGCCTCAGGAAATGTGGTTTCCAGTTTGCATAAAGTCTATTGAAGTTCATTGAGGGCCGTCGTGGTATCTGCTTGAGAGAGGATATACACGGCTGTGACTACAACTGAAGAAAATTCTCTCGGGAGATAAAACGGTCGGCATTTGATTGAAGTATTCTAGGTCTGGTGAACCAAAGGACTTGAGTTCCTGTATGTTATCACACTTACACCATGAGTCTTTAATCATGACACACACACCCCCGCCCTTCATCCCGGAGAGATAGGTATTCCTGTCTGCGGGATGAACTGAGAACCCAACTGGCTGGACCGACTCGGACAGTATGTTCTAAGGGATGCCATGTTTCCGTGAAACAGAGTGTTAGTCCCTGATGTCTCTCTGGAAAGACACCCTCGCCCTGAGCTCGTCAACTCTATTATCCAGAGACTGAACATTAGAGTACTATACTCAGTAGTGGTGGGTGGTGTGTCTGCCTCCTAAGTCAGACTAGAAGACCTCTCCAGGTATCTCTCTTCCGCCGGTGTTGTTTTGGGTCGGCCTCTGGAATCAGTTTCGCTTCGGGTAAGTCGTATTCCTGGTCGTAGTGCAGGTGCGTTACCTCCGCTTTGATATCCAATAGTTCTTCACGACTATATGTAAGACACCTTTTTCTGGGCTAACAATGTAAGAAATAATACATAAACAAAATACTGCAAAGTTTTCTAGGAGCTAGGCAGCCCTCTGTCGGTGTTATTTTATCATTTTAATAATAAAAAAAAAAACCTAATTTAACTAGGCAAGTCGGAACAAATTCTTATTTACAATGACGTCCTACCCCGGCCAAACCCTAACCTGGATGACGCTGGGCTGATTGTGCGCTGAACTATGGGATTACCAATCACGACCGGTTGTGATTCAGCCTGGAATCGAGCCAGCGTCTGCAGTGATGCCTCTAGCACTGAGATGCAGTGCCTTAGACCGCTGCGCCACTCGGGAGCCTGTCATTGCGTCCTCTTGGTCAGGTTACTGTAGATGTGAATGTGTTCTCCATAACTTACCTGGTTAAATAAATAAAGTGTGTTCTTCCCCAGGCCTGCCGCTGGTCACACTGGATTGTTAATGGGCACATCCAAGCCAGCTGCTGCCGGCTCCAGCAGACCTGCAGCTTCCAGAGTCGGTACCACAGCCCCCTCCACTGGCAGGACTACCACAGCGCAGGCACCCAAACCTACAGGCCCTGCCAAGAAAGGTGCACATGCCTTACAGGTTTTGTACCATGAATGAAACCCACTTGATTCTATTTGTATTGGTCTTGTGAGCATCACCTGTATGCATCTCAAAATCAACTTGAAGGTACCATTTTTTGATTTTTAGTTGAAGAGATAAGCATGTTTTAAATTATTTGGTCTCTGTTACAGATGTCAGCAGACCAGCAACCACTACCGCAGCCAGAAAGCCGGTAACATCCACCACTACCAAAACGACCAAACCTGACCCCCCTAAAGCGACTGCAGCCTCCAGACCCGAGCCCGCCTCCAAAAGGCCCCATCCCACCAAGGCGGCAGACACCAAGCCAGCCCGCCCTACATCACAGGACCCCAAGCCCCTGCTCACACGTAAAGCCCCTCCCACCACACGGCCCCCTGCCACACGACAGCCCCAGGGTAAGACCCCCCCTGCCTCCCCCAGCAACAAGCCCGTGGGCAGCACCGCCCCCCAGTTGGTCAAACGAGCCTCTAAACCAACCCAGTCTGTCCTGCCCTTCACTGCCAGACCTGGAGCTCCCAAGTCTGCAGCAGCAGTGGCTGCCACAGCAGCAGCTGCCGTGGCAACAGTCACCATGATAGCCACAGCAGAGCCAGAAGTGGCAGCTTCAGAAATCCCAGCACCAGTGTCTGCATCTTTGCCAGCAGTGGCCCTAGAGTCCAGAGAAGAGGTTTCAGACCCAACTCCTCAGGATACTACTTCTCCATCTCTACCACAGAGCCCACTCAGGCTGGCTCCTGCTCCACCACAGGACTCACTAGTCACTGTTGCCCAGGAGGAGAGGTCTGAACAACCAGAGACTGTCCCAGCAGCCCCGCCACAGCCAGCACCAGACCAGACCTTACACCAGGACATCCCCGCAGCAGTGGCTAGGGCTACACCCAGCCCTCTGGATTCCTCAGAGAAAGCCCAGCTCAACATGGATGAAGAAGAGGACGAGGAGAGGGAGGGCAGCCAGCGGGTGTCTGTGTCAGAAATGAGCGGCTCCCAGCCCACGGAAGAGTCCAGGCCGGGCTCAGCCGGCCCTGCGGGTTCAGGGTGGCGTGCAGGCGGTGCCCTGCTATCGGAGTTGGACTCTGAGGTGAGCTGCAGCCAGCAGGGGGCGTCGGAGCTGAGCGCCCCGGGCGTCCTGGAGGGCACAGAGAGTATGGATGACCTAGGAGATGCCAGTCTGAAGGGTGCCATCGACATGGAGGGCATGTCTGCCTCGGCCGGCTCGCCTGACTTCGAGAAGGTGCCCGACATCCCGACCAATGATTTTGATGACAACGATGAAGACGGAGACCGGGTGTGCGACATGGAGGTGGGTTCGGAATGGGCGGATGACCCGAGAAGAGCGAGGCGTGACGAGGATGAGGATGACGATGTGGAGATGGCCAGTGAAGGGGTGACTGAGAGCGGGCTAGAGAGCTATGGGAATGCAGACGAGGATGACTTTGCAGAGGATGAGAGACTGGACAACCTGAACCAAGCCCTGCCTGCCCTGGCCGCCCAGTGGGACCAACCCAACCCCAACTCCTTTTGTGACCCCTGGGCCCAGCCGCACCCCCAGGCTGCCTCAGCCTCCCCCCTGCAGACTCCTACCAGCCCCTCAGACCCCTGGCAGGCTGATATGGAGACACCCACCCAGTACTCCACTCAACCCTGGCTGCAGCTGGCTGCCACACCATTTGTTCCAGCCCTGCATGAGCCCTTACACCAGCCTGCCCCTGCATCTCCACTTGAGAAAGAGACCCTAGCCCCATTGCACTCCCTGTCCCCCATAGCTGCCTCCGGCCGCGGCATGTCACACTCCATCACCCTAAGCGCTACGGAGCTGGCTGTCCACTGCAACAGCGAGACCAGCACCAGCACCCCAGAGGAGCTCTGTGACTACAACAGCAGCTCCGGGGTGGAGTCCCGCTCTGAGGGGGGGAAGCTCCACACCCTGCCTGCCGCCCTGGCCCCCGTGCGCTCCCTCCAGCCTGAATTGGAGGACCTGGGCATCCACCTGGAGAGAGAGGACTGGGAGGTGGCAGAGACCCTGCCAGCCAACGAGGTCCCAGGGGACCCCGCCACAGCACCCACGTCCAACCCCTCGTCCTCCTCTACCACGGAGGATGAGGCCAGCGACACGGAGGGCGAGGCCCAGCTGGATGAGCTGGGCCAGGGCATCCACAACGCCACCTTCGACCGCAAGCCCGGCGCCCAGCGCTGCCTGTCAGCCCTGGAGGAAGGGGAGGAGACCAGTGGAGGCGCAGAAGAGGGTGGCGACACCCCCCAGTCTGTCAACTCGGTGGCATCCTACGCCTATGACATGACAGCGTCCAACTCCAGTAACCACTCCACTGCTGAGAGCTGCGCCAAGAGCCCTGGCATCTTCTCCCTGGAGGAGCTGCCTGAGGAGGCCAAGGAGCTGGAGCTGACCCTGCCGCCGCCCCAGCAACAGGCTGCCTCGGCAGACTCCCTCCTCGTCTCCAACCCAGAAGAGCAGCAGTACATGTTGTGTGGGACGCTTGAGACAGAGCTAGGGGACACGGGGGATCTGAAACCCCTGGACCCCGCGCTGTTCGAGGCCCCCCAGCAGCCCGGGGAGGGCCCCCGTGTCACCCAACCGCCCTACTACTCCACTGTCTGTGAAAACACTGAGAACTCTCTCACAGGTAACGTATAGTCCCCCCCTACTTCCCTACATACCCAGTAACACACCTTTTACCCACCCCTCCCCAAAGCCCTCTGCTGTTTTAGTCATCATCATTTTGTCCCCAACCTCCAACTGGGGTGGATATGATCAAAATGTTAATTTAAAAAAAAACAAGCAAAAATAGGGAAGGGAAGAAATAAAGACTTTAAATACAGCAGTGCCACTTCCCTCGTATGATATTACCTTATGAGTATATGGCTTAACTCCTGTATGTGCAATAGCTACAACTATTACTATTAGAATGTGTGTTTTTCTTTTTAATTAACAGATCTGAAACATGAACTGGCATGGTTTGATTTGCATTGACTGGGCTGTTGTGACGCAGCTCTTAAGAAAAACCAAGAAGAAACATATAACATAACAAAAGCAAATGTGGAATGAAATGTTCAACTTTGTGTATTTATCCGATTTACTTTTTACTGAACAAGAAAATGCTGATGAATGTTGATTGTATTGTCTTGCCGTTTTTCATCATGAAGAAACAGACATCTGTCCTCATCCGCCTTCCCCTAAGCACTCCCCCTTTCCTTCTGCACTTTAAGGTTAGACTGCCCCTCCCCCCGCTTTCTTACGTTTGTCCTTTTTGGAGTATTTACCATTACCAAGCTTTAAATAAAGATGAGATATTTAACGTGACTCCTCTCTCCCGGACAGTTTTATTCAAGTGGGGATTGGGGAGTTGGATGGCACATAGTGTCACATATGTTAAGCCCTAGAACATGGGAGTAGAGGTTGTGTCAACCTTATGTGGGAGACCATTACATACCCGTGGGGCCATGTGGATTCAAAAGCACTAAGTCTCCCAGCAAGGAAGTATTCATACCTATAAACATACATACACTCCTCACTCTACTCCCACCATCCCAGAATAGGGCTCAACGGAGACATTATGGAGTATGTCTATCAAACTCCCACCTCCTCTCAGCTGCTCCTCTTCCGCACTGTGACCCCCCCCCCCTCCCCCCTCTCATATGTAAGACCTGGTGGAGTGACCCTTCCTTGCCCCGCTGGATTCCTCCATCGCCAAACGAACTGAGAAACGACGTCGAGAAGGTTCGCCATCATCCGAAACAGAAGAGCACACCCACCAGTGTTTTCTTTTCCTCTAGTAATGTGTGTTTTGCCTTTTATGTTTCCGTTCTGCCCGTCCTCTACATTGTTTGAGATCTCTGTTATATCTACAAGTGCATGTCCACCGCGCACCATTTTTAACCGCACTGTTTAACTACTTTACCCTTGGGACGCCTTGTTTGCATGTCACTGACTGACACTCATTGGCTTTGGTTTGGTTTGAGGGCATGGTCCGAAATGGCACCCTGTTCCCTAAATAATGCCCTGGTCAAAAGTAGTGTACTATATAGGCGACATGGTGGCATTTCAGACGCAGTCCAGTTCACATGAGGTGGTGTTGCTGTCTATATACTGATGCATGGTGAACGGTCTTGTCTTGCATGTTTCACTTACTCACCAGCTCCCGACGGGGACTGAAGGAAACTGTTGGTTGTTCACAAGCGTTTCTTTTAATTTCACAAGACTATAGTTGGTAGTTACTGCATATACGGGAAGTTGGGCTGCTTTATTGCACACCAACAAAAAAAATATTATCGGCATATTTTGTTTTGGGAAGTCACATTTTGAAAAGGTTCATGAAAATGGTTTGCGAAATTTGCTCTCTGCTTTAACTTCCCCAGCCAGTGGCTCCTCCCACCTCTCCCTGCTGTCGTCATGTCTCCTGTTCTCCCGGTGTTTCACTTCACCCCTGTCCCCACCTCTTTTTAACCCGCTTTGCTTTTCAGGCTGTCAATGTCGCACACTTTGCCCACAATATCATGTGAGTGAGGAGGTAGTTCCTGGGTTCAGTAGTCATATGTTGACACACTTAGGCTATCCTAAACCATTAGGCCCAGCTACAATTGTCAATTTAGCGTTCAAACAGCCCCGGTGCCAGAAATGTATGAAAAACTGCCAAAATAATGGAAACGCTTGAGTGAATGAGGATTGCGAAGTATATTAAAGCAGGTGCTTACACACAGGTGTGGTTCCGGAGTTAATTAAACAATTTAACATCCCACCATGCTTAGGCCATGTATAAATAATGAGTTGGCCATTATTTTGGCTACCATGGCTATGCCCCCATAGGATGACAATGTCTCCCCACAGGGCATGAGTGTTCACTGAATGGTTTGATGAACATGTCAACCATATGCCATGGCCGTCTCAGTCACCAAGATCTCAACCCTGTTGGAACACCATATGGGCGATTTTTGGAGCAGCGCCTGTGATTTCCCACTGCCTTAACCGAAAATGTAATTTCTCGTGGAAGAATGGTGTTGCATTCCTCCCATTAGTTCCAGACACTTGTAGAATCTATGCCAAGGTGCATTGAAGCTGTTCTGGCTCGTGGTGCCCCCCCCTATTAAGACACTTTATGTTGGTGTTTCCTTTATTTTGGCAGTTACCCGTACACTATAATAGTTGTAAGTTGCCTGTGATGATACACAATACAGAACTTTTCAAGCCACAAACACGCAAATTACAGTCTCTCGACGCTAGATATTTAATGTGTAGATCACATGGACACTACATCACTCAGTCTTAAACTCCTCTCACTAACATCTCCTTGGTACACTCAATACCCACAGTCTCTGTTCTCTGCTCTCACCCACACTGCACTGCTCCCTCTCATTTGTCTCTCTCTCTTTCTAACGCACGCTTCCCACTGGGTGTGATCTCCAATTTTTCCTCCCCAGGGCTCAACGTGCTCCCCCAGCCACACTGCCGCCGCGACCACCACCCCAACCCCCACTGTGACCTCTTGACCCCACCCAGGCTGACCTGTGCTGACCTGCCCCCCCGGAGCCCTCGCCTACAGGCCAGCCCCCAGCTCCGCAGACTGGAACGGCACCAGCAACAACTACTAGAACTGCAGCAACGCAGAGAACAGCAGGGAAAACCCAAAGAAGAAGAGGCGAGGAAGAATAGCGAGAAGGAGATGAAGAAAAAGGAGGCGGAGCAGCAGCAGGAGGAGGAGGAGAAGCTGAGGAGGGAGGAGCTGAAGCAGAGGCAGCAGATCATGCGGTGGCAGCAGGAGCTGGAGGAGCAGGCACAGCAGACGTCACCGCAACAACAGCCCCAGAAAGGTCAGGCAACAGTGCTGCTTTCGCCTTCCTCTGGTCTCCATACCATTTATGAAGCCCTGGAGAGTGATGAAGAGGGGAAGCAGATTGAGATTAATGTCCAGCTCGAACAATGCGAAGAAGCCCCGCTGGAGAACGAGGTTGACAGTAACCGTGACTGTCGAGAGGTGTTGGATGAGGACAGAGCTGATAGCAACTCCACCTCCACTCTCAGTCCCTCTCCAGACTCCCCCGAGCAGGAAGAGTCCCGGGACGCCTCCCCACCCTCCGTCTCCCCAGAATGCCCCCCTCCCCTGGACCTGGACTGGGGGACGAAAGTTGACATTGTCCAGCAGCTGATCAACCAGACCTTGCTGCTGACGGGTGATGGCTGCTCCTCCCTGCTCCTGCTGCCCGGAGGCACCTTGAGCCCCCTGGAGGCCAGCCTGTGGCCCAAACTGCTGCCCCCCCTTACCCCTCCCTCAGCCACGGTCACGTCGGTCAGCAGCTTCTCCCCGGAGGCCCCTGGCCAGTCCCCCCAGGGTGAGTGGACAGTGGTGGAGCTGGAGACACACCACTGAGGGATGTAGAGACGTGTGTCTCACCATTTAATGGTTGCACACACTGTTGTAACAACACCTCTCTTACCTTTCCATTCATCACTGCAAATACAACACTACTGTTTGATACACTGAACTAACACCACTGTATTTTCAAACATGATACCTTTCGATTGGGGGGCAAAGGACACTGACACCACGGTTATGTCAATCACAGACTGACTCACACTGTAATTTTACACCTCTCTCTCATGCTAAAACTACGTTAGGTTACATACCAGCAGCCCCAGAGGGCTACTACCTTGATTAGACTGGTTGACTGAAGCTTCTGGGCCAGCTATTTGGGTAGAATAGTTGTTAGCCATTGTCAATTTTACTGAAGCTAAAACTACATTTATTTAACCTTTTATCTAACTAGGCAAGTCAGTTAAGAACTAATTCTTATTTAGGAACGGGGGATTAACTGCCTTGTTCAGGGGCAGAACGACAGATTTTTACCTTGTCAGCTCAGGGATTCGATCTTGCAACCTTTCGGTTACTAGTCCAATGCTCTAACCACTAGGCTACCTGCCGCCCCAGGTAGCCTCACACACACACACACACACACAATATGTTTTGATGTGGTGGGTGGGTGGGGGGGGTCCTAGGTGGTTCAGTTCACACTGAAGATGTTGAACTACTGACTTGGTTTATGATTATTGGTCCGAATTACTGATGACAAACTGCACTTGACTAGACCAGTATCCTATAATGATCACTCAATGCCAGCTTAGCTTTGTGCTTCAAAACTGTTTGATTTACTCTAGAGCAGCAAATCATAGAAATAGAATCCCTAGAACAGTCACAGGATCCCCATTCCAATTGCCGAGGGCCTTTATCCTTTCTAGGGATACTATTTTTATGGGCCAAGTTCCTGCGTTTCTCTGATGTCAAACCAGAGGCCTTCCACCAGCTGAGGTAAAACGCTGGTTGGCCGTATCTGTTAGAGTAAGGTTATTTATCGACTCTATGATGAATTCCACCATTTCAGGGTGGTATTTCACTAAGCAGGATCTATTTTGTGATACAACTTAGTGAAATACACCTGGGTGCTAATGAAATGAGGGACTGTTTCTGTTGCATGCTACTGCTGACTGATGAAGGCCACCGGAAATATCGGTTTGTCTTTTTTTCAGAAGCACTCTCGCGTTTTTGTTCTGAAGACTTGGCCCCATATCCTGGGTGGTTTTCCTCATCTTTGGGCTTGTTTCTGTGGTTACGGATGATGACATAATGGGGGTGGGAGTGGTCATGACATTGATATGAGGTAATGGAGAAATGAATAGGTAATTGAAGATGGTCAGAGTGTAAGAAAACAGAGTCTTTGAGTAGATTTTTCTGGGGATATAACCGGTTCTTCTGTGAGACTGCTGGGTCCTAGCCTTGGTCCCAGATCTGTTTGTGCTGACCATCTGCCCAACTCCTATGGTAGTTTGGTGTTATGAAGACCATGGGCGTTGGGCAGATGGTCAGCACCAACAGATTGCCAAGATGACACAAACCGATTTGGGACCAGTCATGGGTTTTTGCGGGTTAATATTGGGGTTAGTCATGAACTATATTTGAAGGAGGGTGGTACAGAGTTAACCTTGTGGATGTGTACATGTATTTGTGCGTGTCTGGGTGGAAAGGTACTGCATGTGAAGAAAACAATTTGCATTACCTCAGTGGATTGTGAATATAGTAAATGAGTGTCCGTCAAGCCTATAATATGGATTCGTAGAGCGTTTGAAAATTGATTTATTGCGCCATGTACCTTCAGTTTGAAACCTGATCTGACATGAGTCAAACACTGGCTTTACTATTAGGGTACTTGTGTTCAAATGGGAACTTGCATTAAGCCTCACTGAAGTTGATTTTCTAACAGGAGTGTCATCTATTTAGCAGAAACACGGATTTTGTCATTGTTGTTAAACTTTGAGCCCAAAGGAGAGAGTCCACTGTGTGGGGCAACGATCCTGGATGGACAGAAACGGGTGGTTGGGATGATGTGAACGCCGAGACACACTCCTTCATATACCATAGGGATGGACTCGACTGTTGATACAACCACTCTGCTGTGAGGCCAGGGCTAGTAGATACTATATGTATCTGGAAATCAAACCCTTTTCCACCGTAGGCACAGCAAGCAAGGGCCCTTTTTTATATAAACGGTAGCTAGATTCTCCCGTGTCTTTTTCAAGCCGTTTTTCCATGTGTAGCCAAGTAGCTGCCATTTTCTAAGGCAGTTTGGTACGTTCCGATTTGAGGGCTCTGCCACTTCTACTCCAAGATGCCAAAGCGACACGCACAAGGCATCGGTCAAAGCTGGACTTTATCTCTTGTTTTTAAACGTCTCCTCACTGTAGTGTTTTGTGTATTGTTAGTGTATAGTATTACTGAAAGGGGAGTCTCAGACCATTTATTGCAATGAAGTGAACCCACTGGATGTTTATTTTGTACTGTAGAGAATGTTTTAAAGTACGGTAGCTGAGAGGTGACATTATTTATAGATTTGAAGCAGATCTTGTTTTAGAGAATGAAGGTTAATGGTTGTAGATGTAATGGTTTATTTAAATTCCAAGATGTGACCTTTGAACTTCCGTCGGTACTACACTTGTAGACCTTTTTTTTTTCTTCTTTTGTTTGTATGATGTTTTGCCTGCATTTCTTAAAGATCTTCTCAATAGTTATCAGGGGATATGAAGTGACGAGAGCGTGTTCAGTGCTTCCATGAACACGCTTTGGTACATTTCTGTATTTTATGGAACTGCTCAAACCATCTACAAACATTCCCGTCTAGGCTGGTGTAGAAATTACACTGTAGTAAATGACAATATCACGCAAGTTACAGAACTATCACGCCCAATGGAGCATGTCTGGGAATCACTAGTACTGAAAGGTGTGGAATCTTCCCCTCTTTTTGTAAAGTTCTGTCATTTTATTTTAAAATGAAGGGAAACCCCCTTCTAATGTCTTCTCGATGAAATGAGGTTGGCATTTTGACGTTGGAGTTCAAATTACGGCAGCTTGTTTAAATACGTAATAATTCCTTGAGGTTGTGACTTTGTGTGAACGGCTAATGTGTTTTGTCAATATTTCAATGCATTTTATTTCGAGAAAATAAATTTGATTTTCTTTTGCCATTTTGTTGTTCTTTTGTTATTAACACTTCCAACTCCTGACCTATTTAAAATGGTGGCCTGCTGCCCTCCCAGGGTAAGTGTTGACCATAGCAAGTAGAAGAAAAATCAGCTTTCCTTTCCAAATACCTACCTTGGGGCTAGATTCCATCCATAGCACAGACGATCTGAGGAGACTGCATTCATGGTCAATGTCTGCTTAATCGGAACAGATTGAATTATAGTTATGATCTGTTACATTGCTTAGATTTACAGTCGAATGGCAAGAGGGGGATAATGCTTTAAAAATATATATATATATATATATATATATATATATATATAATGTTAACTGACTTGCCTAGTTAAAAGGTTAACATTCTAATGTACAATGACTGCATGCCCCAGCCAAAACCAACTACGCTGGGCAAATTGTGCGATGCCCTATGGGACTCCCAATCATAGCTGGATGTGATACAGTCTGAATTCGACCCAGGGACTGTAGTGATGCCTCATGCACTGAAATGCAGTGCCTTAGACCGCTGCGCCACTCAGGAGCCCAGAATGTTTTTGGTCTTTTGTCTGGCAGGCAAGACTACCAGTCATATATGGGGATATGTTTGAGAGGTTTTTCCCTGGGCTAGAGGATAATGTTCCACCATGCTGAATCAATGTGCAGAGAAAAAAACCACACGTTCCCCCTTCCTTTCTTTTACAAACATCTAAACACAATTTAGCGTAGACTTGTGCTATGTTTGGTGATTTTAGTGGTTGAAGAGGAACTGACAAATGGGGGTATGTCCACAGTCCTGTGCCATAAAGGTCCAGACATTGCCCTTAGACATACAGGTCTAGGATCAGTTAACCCTCCACTGGCTCCACAAATCCTACTCATAACCATCAGGGGAAACGCATCTGACCATAGATTCATCTATAGATTGAAAAATTCTGACGAACGCAAGGACAGTTTCTTGGATTATTCTGGAGACGTTCTAAAACAAATTAACAAACTGTTTTATAGAGACTTTGAACAGCAGACCATGAGTTTACGCTACTGTTGGATCAAATCAAACTGTATTTACATAGAACGTTTAGCAAAAGTAAATACATGGTCATCTATTTATCTGAAACGCACAGAATGAATGATCCAGAGTTGCTTTTCTAAAGAGTGTTGTCCATCTGACAAGATGCCTTCGTCCTAATTAATTAATTTGTTTCTTTGTAAACTTTCTTTCCTGTGTAAGTCAGTATGTGCAAGTTAGGTTCAGTTAGGTTCCCCTTCCGATTGAAGCTTTTCCCACAGCCTCTACAGCTAAATGGTTTCTCTCCTGTGTGAGTCAGTATATGTCTCCTACTGGCCCTCCAACACCACTTCCAGCAGTATCTAATCTCCCATCCAGGGACTGACCAGGACCAACCCCACTTACCTTCAGAAGCAAGCCAGCAGTGGGATGTAGGGTGGTATGCTGAAATGGCATGTTACTCTCACCAAGAAGAGACCCAGTGAACGCCGACCTCTGCGAAAAACGCTACATCTCCACCTGTAAATTGAAGGCCCATGTCAGACTCTGTCACGTGGAGAAGCCCTGCAACTGCCCCTTTTGTGGAAAGACCTTCAAACACAAAAAACATCTGTCCAGACATATGAGGATTCACACAGGAGAGAAACCGTTTAGCTGTGGTGACTGTGGGAAAAGCTTCAATCGGAAAGGGAACAGGTTCCCTTTCCGAACTTGCCCATACTGACTCACACAGGAGCGAATGTCCACAAAGAATGAAACAAATAGAAAAAACATAATGAAAACACAAAGAGGAAACAAATTAGGACAAAGACATCTTGTTAGAAGATGGACAACACTTTGGAAAAGGAAAGCAACTCTGGATCATTCATTCTCTGGGTTTCAGATAAATAGATGTCATGAATTTACTTTTGTAAAACGTTCTATGGGTATCTGCCAGCATGCTAGTAACGCTTCAGTGATACACAAAGTTTGATTTGATCTAACAGTACAGAGTAGTTAAACTCACAGGTCTAATGTTTTCACATCATTATAAACCAGAATTCCTGCTAGTTTGTTTAGGAATGTCTCCAGAATAGTCTGACTTATGTTATTGATACATTTAAAAAAAATATTCTCCAATAAAATGTGTCCTTGCATTTGTCCACTAATATTTGTTATGTTTTGTCTTAATGTTGCTCATTTATGATATTGATGTAATATTGTATACTACATTTTTAAATACTGTTAATACAATGTATTTGGTAGGCCCATTGTGTGTCCCTTTTATATACAGACCAAAATCCCACTAATTTACCATGCCTGCTTCTTTTTGCCTGCTTTTTCGTATATCTGAAAGGGGTAGGTGGTACAAAAAAAAGAAGGAAAAATTCAACCCACATCGAACTTTAAAGGCAATGTTCCTGCGTTAGCAGAGACTCCATTCATGGTAAACGCTGCTTAAGTGGGCTCAATCAGAAACGACCTTCAAAAGTGCATTTCGGGATTGTGGCCTTCATCTACTTCCCCAGAGTCAGATGAACTAGTGGATACCATTTTTATGTCTCTGTTAGAGGTCATTAGAGATAGTTTCGCGAACCAATGCTAACTAGTGTTAGCGCAATGACTGCAAGTCTATGGGTCTCTGCTAGTATGCTAGTAACGCTTCAATGATACACAGCATCTCCACGTGGATGGAGTTTTACTTCAAGCTCCAGAAATAGATAACTTCATTTGGGGAAAAAGTTTTAATTAGTAATAGGACGATCTTTTTTGCATGAACTGAATTGAAAGACAATGCATTTTAACACAGGTGACTCATGACAACTGCAACGGCTTGGGACTGATGTGAAAACATGCATTTAAAAAGAGAATGCGCTTATCAGGAGAAATTACATGGGGTGTCACTGAAATGGGACTGGACAAACACTGTTGTGCACTTAGAACAGAGTTTTCACTCACACAAAGTGCACTTATCAGGAATCAACTTTAAATCATTACTTCCATAAAGACTCAAACAATATCCTGAATGAGCAGCATTAGGTCAAAATGTATGACAAAAAGACAGATGGAAAGTGATATTTTCTGGAAGGTGTAAACATTTTTTACGTATCAATAACATCAGCCAGACCATTCTCTCATCACCCTGAGAGACATTCCAAAACAAACAACCAGATATTCCAGTTGGTAATCATGTGAAAACATCAACAGACTTTCAACAGCAGACCTGTGAGATTCACATAATACTGCATACTACTGTTTGATCATTACCTCACCCTTCAAATAAAAATGAAACTTTATTACAAAGAATATTCTGTTAAAAGTAAATTCATCACACATCAATTTTATCTTAAGAGAACAGCATGAATGGTCCAGAGGTGGTTTGTCCTCATCCTGCTTTTTAAAATTCCCATCTGTTGATAGAATATATTTGTCCTATTTCATTTTCTTTCCATTTTCATCCTGTTTTCTTTCTTCCTTCCTTTGTGGACCTTATCCACATGTTTCACTAGATAGGCCTTATGAGTGAATCTTTTACCACAGACTAAGCAGCCATGTTGTTTCTCTTCTGTGTGAGTCTGTATGTGCACCTTCTGCTGCCCCCTCCGATTAAAGCTTTTCTCACAGTCACCACAGCTAAATGGTTTCTCTCCTGTGTGAGTCAGTATATGTCTCATTAGGTCCCCCTTCTGAATGAAGCTTTTCCCACAGTCACCACAGCTAAATGATTTCTCTCCTGTGTGAATCATCATGTGCCTGAAAATATTTCCTTTGCTTGAAGGTCTTGCCACAAAAGGGGAAGGTGCAGAGTTTCTCCATGTGACGGATTTGGACATGGGCCTTCAATTTACAGGTGGAGTTGTTGCTTTTTTTTGCAGACGCTGGATCCCTTCTTGGCGAGACTCACATGCCCCTGCAGGTCAGTTTTCAGAGCAAACGTTTCGCCACAGTCGGGGCAGCCGTACGTTGTTCTAGACGTGGTGCTGGTTTTGGAGTGGTGTTCCCCAATGGTGGGCTGCTGTCAAGTCCTATTGGGTCGCTGCTTACAGCTGGAGGCATGGTTTTGTTTATCTGGATAGTCACAGGAAGTGTCTAGACTCTTCAGACAGGTCACAGTACCTCCTGATCACATTCACTTTTCACACAGGGAGTAGTGAATATGGAGTATTTCATATCAAAGAGTCCTTGAAGCTGCTCTTCCTCCTGACTGGCCTTGACTTCCTCCTCTTCCGCTTTAATCTCTGTGGGCTCTGGGTCCTCCTTCCCCAGACAGGGGCTCCACTTCTGCTCACATTGCTGCTGCTCAGCAGGAACCTCTTTTTCAGAGACAGTGAGAGAGAGCTGCAGGGAGTCTGGAGGGAAGGAGCAGTCTTTAAACATCAGTGTCAATAAAAACTGAAGTCAGTGAATTGAAGAAGTAAGCTGAAATTGTAATTTAAAAAAAATGAACTAGAATCTAAAAACTATTTTCAATTATCAATAAACTAAACATAAAAAGCTATTTGTTTTCAAAATTTTTCCATCATGAATTATACATTCAATCTCACTTCCTGTTTTTCTTTGTGACAGGCAAGGTTTTTTATTCATTCACAGTAAAAAATGTAAAACAACTCCTTAAAATTGTTTAGATTATGATCACTGTTAGCCTAAACAGTTTAATAATTGAGTAGAACTGTATATAACTGTATATCCAGTACCAGTCAAAGGTTTGGACACACCTACTAATTTGTACTATTTTCTACATTGTGGAATAATAGTGAAGACATCAAAACTATGAAATAACACATTTGGAATCATGTAGTAACCAAAAGTGTTAAACAAATCAACATATATTTTAGATTCTTCAAAGTAGCCACCCTCTGTCTGCCTTGATGACAGCTTTGCACACTCTTGGTATTCTCTCAACCAGCTTCACTTGGAATCCTTTTCCAACAGTCTTGAAGGGGGGGGGGACTAAGTAGACCAGAGACAGCCATTACTGCATTGGTGCCTACGGGAGAGCCAAAGGATTTGTTCGTATATTACAGATTTCCCCCACACACAGTCTTGGTAGTACATTTGGGCCTAATTTTATGACAAACCAAATGTGTTCTGCGCATTATGAGCCCAAACTCTTCAGTTCGTAGAGTAGAAGAAACGTCAATGTTTGAGGTCTGTGCAATTTCTCAAAGCGACCTGAAGCAGTCTAGGACAGCTCATGTGAGAAAGCATGCTAATGCGAGAGGGGGATAGCTCACTTACACAGACCAGAGCGTTTACCTTTTTTTTAAATGGGAAAACGCTGTAAAGCGTCATCTCAATTAATTTAGTATCTCTGGCTTCCACCATTTTAAAGCAGTGGGGATTTCTATGGGTTGGGAGTGATCTGCCAATGATCAGAGCGTTGTCTTCTTCAAATTGGGTGCTATGGTTTGTTAATGGCTTTAAGCTATATCAAAGCAATCTAGTAGCCACAAATGAATAACATAATTTGGTTCAGGACTCCAACACTGCAGGTGGCGGTTAATCATCAATATTAGCTTCAGATTTTTTTCCAACACAAAAGAAAAACCCAATTGACTACATTAAAATGTAGATAGCCTCAATGCTGCTGCTCGCGCTGTCAGACACCATAATGGCACAAATACAAAGTTTAGACGTCTTTCCATCTCTATATTTAGGTACAAACCTATTCTACTTAGTTTTATATCCGGTGTGATCCTCTTCTCTTGATACTACACTATTGTTTTCTCAACTGCCCCGAAAACCTCAACAGCAGCCGCCGTTAAACACTCATTTTAGACATTTTCAGTTGTAGTTTAGTCAACTGAGAGTTGGATATTCAGCTAGCACACTAGCTTCGTAAATGAGGAAAGAATGCTGGTAAATGAACAAACCACAAAATCCAGTTTGTCTTGTATTTGTATCGGCGAGAGCGAGTCCATTTTCAGTCAACTGAAAGTTGTGTCGTTGGCGAACAAAAGGCTCTTTGTGAACGTTGGGAATCGCATACCGTACTATTAGTCTTTGAGCTCCAGACATCGAGGGGTGGAGCACAGTGTTGCCAACTCCTCAGTAAGGAAAGTAGCTATTGGCTGTCCTAAAAGTCGCTAAATGACATCATCACCTAATTTGGATAATTGGCCATGTGCATGTAATTGGGATGGATGCTGTAGGAGATAGGAATAACGTGTGGGAGAGACAAAAAGTGAGTAAAAAACACCCTAAATATGTTTAACTACAAATGAACTTTCTTCTGTCAATTTAAAAAAAAAAAATTATGTCACAATTCCAACCCTCCTCCTTAATCCGGGTTTGGGAATGGCAAAAGTGACCCAAAAGAGAGACACTGGCGGAGTTACTTAGTTTTTTATTTTATATATATATATATAATTATTTTTTTCTTAATTTGGTTTGGTTTTTAACCTTATGGCCCACTTAGGAGCCTACAACAAGTCACAGTAAAACATGAACATTTTTAACCATAACAATTTTTTTATATTTTATGTAATCTACATTAATAATCTAAATGGACCAAAAAGAGACTAGAAAAAAGCTGTCAATGCAATGTGAGAAAATTATGGTAACTAGTCTGGCCCTAATTCAGGTTAATTGAAAAAAAAAAAATGTAAGCCAGGGTGGGATCAGCCAGCGGCGGCGGCTTCCAGCATGTGTGATTCATTTGCAGTCTGGAGCGGAGGGGTGAACATCTCCTGCTCTGACTGCAGCTGGGAGGGACTGCTGCGCGAGGACTGGGCCGCCTGTGAGAGGACTGGGCCGCCTGTGAGTGCTTTGGGACGGGGGTGGGGCCCACGGGAGCACCCGCTGCTCGTTGAGAACTGTAATAACATACGTGCTTTCACGTCAGAGTCTCCAAAAGTCTTCAATAACACCAGAAAAAGATGCTAGATTTGTCACTAGTCGCTTTTTTGAAAATGTGTCGCTAGAGAGGTCTGAATGCTCGCTAAATATAGCGATTAAATTGCTAAATTGGCAACACTGGTGGAGCAACTGCTGCCTCTCAAAATTAGTTTAGATTTTTTGTGACGCCAGCACACATCAAATTTGCCCAAATCTTTGGAATTCTAAATTGGTAAGGGGGTGGGGTAGAGTACAGTCATACAGATTTTTTTTTTTTTTTTGAAAGATAATACAAAAAAATGTTAGTGGGGTGAGGTCAAGAAATTCTTTGGGAAAAAAAGGGGATCCACAGAAATTCTCGTGGAAAAATGGGGTTGCTGCAGAAAATGTTTGAATAACACTGGTTTAGACTGAGCGGTTGCCTCCCACAGTTTACCATGAGGGGATTCGATTAAGATGGCCAGGGTTGCATTGGCTATGGCCCGTCACATAGGTGTGCCCTGCAAAAATGTCTCTCTTCCCCATGGCAAAATAGAATTGTATTACATAACATTTTCTCTCCAACCCATGGCAAAATGTGTAGAACTGCAGAAAATGTGCTTTCAAACTGCACCTTTTTCTCTATTCCCAAATTGTGTAGACATGCAGGAAATTAACTTTAAAAGTGAGATTTATCTCTCTGCTGTCAAGAGGTGAGGGCCCGGCCCTCCAACCAAATCTAGCTTCCTCACTCTTTCTCTCTAGTCTTGAGGCTGGATTATGAGACAGTACACATTTACTCGTACTATTAAGACACACTACTTGAGTCGCAATCATGACTAGTTGTGTTACTTAGGCCTATGTCATAGCAACGAATCCCATGGCATCTAGACACTTACCATTATGACCAGCCATGTTACAGAATTGTGACATTTTATGAGGTTTTATGAGGTTTTTCATAATTGCATTATCGTGTCATAATGTAAAATCAGCTATACCACATTTAGGTGTTTGGTTGGCATTAACAGTAGATGCTAAATCATATATCTTTTTACTCTTAACAATTGCCATTACTTCACATTGTGGTTTAGGATAGATTCTTATACACCCACAAACTATGCTTAAAGTAATGTCTCCATCAACACATATACATCTACCAATATAATAGAATTAGGTATTGGGAAGTGGCTGGCTCATTTGTTTGGCCCCCACTACGTATGGCTATATCGGTCCGCTACATATGGCTATATCAGTCCGCTACATATGGCTATATCGGTCCGCTACATATGGCTATATCGGTCCGCTACATATGGCTATATCGGTTTTAATGGATTCTCGAATAACCTTTTGAAGAACCGTTTGGGGTACATTTTTGAACTACCTGCCCCCTTCCCATTATTCTTATTAATAATAATACGCTTAACAATAACACAATATTTTTTGTTCTCAGTGTTTATTATGATTTCGGTGGCAAAGCAGAATAAAAAAATCTAAATATGAGGTGAACTCCCAGCAGAACCCCAAGTCCACTGGGTATATCCTCTGGCGTGTTGATGTTAATGTGTTGATGTTCTCTGTATCCATAGCCACAATGATTTTGCAGTGCATGGTGCTCAAACAGGGCTCCTGTTATATTCATCAGAGGTGTAGGGAGGGTGAAAAATAGTAATTATTACAGATGATTAACAAAACATGCATCCGACAGTATTCATACCTGTTTTAGTGGTGAATGTGAGTGAAAAAATTGTTAATGGTTTTCATACATATACCTTGTCCATAATGTAGTATGGTATATTTTTTGACGAGGTAAGGACGGAAGATGGTAAATGGGATCTGCATAACATTCCAATACCAATTGACATATCTTTGATTCATATCCATTGAATTGTGTCCATTTTCTGTTTTTAGAAAGATTTGCACAAATATGAAAAGAGAGATGTTGTCATCATAAAACGTGCTGCAGATGTGTGCTGAGGTTGGTGATGTAGTGATTCAACGGGAATAGACAAGAAAGTAGGGTATGTCCACACTCCGGGGCCATAAAGGTCCAGACATGACCTCAGACATACAGGTCTAGGATCAGCTTACTCTCCCCTGACCATAGATCTGTTTGTAATTGCCTACCATTTGAATGAACATTAACAGTATATAAGAAATATATATACACACACACACACACACACACACACAATTAAATCAATATCATTAATGAAGAGAAATAATACAAAATGTATCGAAAATAATATTGGACATATGCAAGGACACATTTTCTGGAAGTATTCATTTTAATGTATCAATAGCATCTGTCAGACTATTCTGGAGACATTCCAAAACAAACTAGCAGGAATTCCGCTTAATAATGACATGAAAACACCAAGAGACTTAACAGCAGACCTGTGAGTTGAACTACTCTGTACTGTTCGATCAAATCAAACTTTATTGTTCATAGAACGTTTTACAATAGTCAATTCATGCCATCTATTTACCTGAAACCCAGAGAATGAATGATCCAGAGAGTTGCTTTGCTTTTCCAAAGTGTTGTCCATCTTCTAACAAGATGTCTTTGTCCTAATTCATTTCCTTTGTTTTCATTCTGTTTTCTTTATTTGTTTCTTTCTTTGTGGACATTCGTTCCTGTGTGAGTCAGAAAGTGCAAGTTCAGGTTCCCTTTCCGATTGAAGCTTTTCCCACAGTCACCACAGCTAAATGGTTTCTCTCCTGTGTGAGTCAGTATGTGCCTCCTTAGGTCCCCCTTCTGAATGAAGCTTTTCCCACAGTCACCACAGCTAAATGGTTTCTCGCCTGTGTGAATCCTCATGTGCCTGGAAAGATGTCCTTTGAGTTTGAAGGTCTTTCCACAAAAGGGGCAGGTGGAGGGTTTCTCCACGTGACAGAGTCTGACATGGGCCTTCAATTTACAGGTGGAGTTGTAGAGTTTTTGGCAGAGGTGGCATTCGCTGGGTATCTTCTTAGCGAGAGTCACATGCTCCTGAAGGTCAGCTTTCAGAGCAAACGTTTCACCACAGTCACAGCAGCGGAGAGCTTTTCTAGACACGGTGCTGGGTTTGCAACAGTGTTCCCCCATTGATAGGTTGGGATTCAATGGTGGGCTGGGATGGAATGGTGACAGCAGCCTAAGTCCTACTGGGTCACTGCTTACAGCTGAGCTGTGGCTGTGGCTGTGGCTGTAGGAATCGTTTTGATTATCTGCAGGGTCACAGGGAATGTCGAGACCCTTTAGGTGGGTAAAAGTGACAAAATGTGGGAGATCCACTGGTTTAGAGGCACTCTCTCTGTTCTCCACCGTCTGGGTTTGGGGAAGAGTAAAGGACTGAAGTGGGTTTTCCTGATCACATTTACTTTTCACACAAAGAGGAGGGAATTTGAAAACTATGACGTCAGCCTCCTGCCCTTGAAGCTGCTCTTCCTCCTGACAGGTCCAGAGTTCCTCCTGTTCCTCTTTAATCTGTTTGGGTTCTAGGTCATCCTGCGGCAGACTGGTTCTCCACTCCTGCTCACAATGCTGCTGCTCAGGTGGAACCTCGTCTTCAGAGACAGCAACAGATAACCGAAGGGACTCTTGAGGGGAGGAGCAGAGGTTATCTATACCATATAATTAAAAACACTTAATCTCAATAAGATATACAGTACCAGTCAAAAGTTTGGACACACCTACTCACACCTACTACTCATTTTGACTATTTTCTACATTGTAGAATGATAGTGAAGACATCAAAACTATAAAATAACACATATGGAATCATGTAGTAACAAATCAAAATATATTTTATATTTGAGATTATTCAAGTAGCCACCCTTTGCCTTGACAACTTTGCACACTCTTGGCATTCTCTCAACCAGCTTCATGAGGTAGTCACTTGGAATGCATTTCAATTAACAGATGTGCCTGTTACATTTGTGGAATTTCTTTACTTCTTAATGCGTTTCAGCCAATCAGTTGTTGTGACATGGTAAGGGTGGTATACAGAAGATAGCCCTATTTGGTAAAAGACCAAGTCCAAATTATGGCAAGAACAGGTCAAATAAGCAAAGAGAAATGACAGTCCATCATTAATTTAAGACATGAAGGTCAGTCAATCTGGAATATTTGAAGAACTTTGAAAGTTTCTTCAAATGCAGTCGCAAAAACCCTCAAGCGCTATGATGAAACTGGGTCTGAGGACCGCCACATGAAAGGAACACCCAGAGTTACCTCTGCTGCAGAGGATAAGTTAATTAGAGCTAATTGCACCTCAGATTGCAGCCCAAATGCTTCAGAGTTCAAGTAACAGACACATCCCAACATCAACTGTTCAGAGGAGACTGCGTGAATCGGGCCTTCATGGTCGAATTGCTGCAAAGAAACCACTACTAAAGGACGCCAATAATAAGAAGACTTGCTTGGGCCAAGAAACATGAGCAATGGACTTTAGACCAGTGGAAACTTTTTTTGGTTCCAATTTTTGGTTCCAACCACCATGTCTTTGTGAGACGCAGAGTAGGTGAAAAGATGATCTCAGCATGTGTGGTTCCCACCGTGAAGCATGGAGGAGGGTGTGATGGTGCTTTGCTGATGACACTGTCAGTGATTTATTTAGAATTCAATGCACATTTAACCCATATGGCTACCACAACTTTCTGCAGTGATACACCATCCCATCTGGTTTGCGCTTAGTGGGACTATCATTTGTTTTTCAACAGGACAACGACACAAAACACACCCCCAGGCTGTGTAAGGGCTATTTGACCAAGAAGGAGAGTGATGGAGTGCTGCATTAGATGACCTGGCCTCCACAATCACACAATCTCAACCCAATTGAGATGGTTTGGGATGAGTTGGACGGCAGAGTGAAGGAAAAGCAGCCAACAAGTGCTCAGCATATGTGGGAACTCCTTCAAGATTGTTGGAAAAGCATTCCTCGTGAAGCTGGTTGAGAGAATGCCAAGCGTGAAACGCTGTCATCAAGGCTGAGTGGCTAAATATATTTAGATTTGTTTAACACTTTTTTGGGGTTACTAAATGATTCCATATGTGTTATTTCTTAGTTTTGATGTCTTCACTATTATTCTACAATGTGGAAAATAGTACAAATAATGAAAAACTCATGAATGAGTAGGTGTGTCCAAACCTTTGACTGGTACTGTATATAACCAACTTTTAGACATCCCGGTGTACGCATACCGAGCTATATGCTATTTCAATAAGCTTCTCGTGACAGACTTTTTCATCATGCACGATAAACGTTACATTGAACTATTTATTAAATGGTGATCCCTGTTAGCCTAAACAACGTAGCTGTTCATAAAACATTATTGTAGTTAGATATTTATAGATCTACATGCGAACCTTTTCTACATAGTTTTATGTCCGGTGTTATCCGCAGCAGTCTCCGTAGCCGATCATTCTCTTCCTGGTACTCGACTACCGTTTTCTCAACTGCCCCGAAAATCTCCACAGCAGCCGCCGTTAAACGCTCATTTAAGAACACTTGCAACATCTGTAATGTAGACATTTTCAGGCGACTGAGAGGTGAGTATTCAACTAGTTTTGCAAATACACTGATAACTAACCCCTTTAATATGTGGTATGGCTTTGTCCACAAACAAAACAAACCCTCTCCCAGTTTTACTTCCGCATTGTCTTCTTCTGCTTGTATCAGTCGGCGGTGAGCCCGTAAACAGATCACAGCATCCCCATGTGGATGGATGTTTACTAGAAGTTTCCAATCAGTCTTTGGTTCAGACCAGTAATAATGGAAAGAAATTAAATTACAAATGGGGAAACAGTTATAATAACGACTACGGTCAGCTATGATCATTTCTTGCATGAACTGAAAGACAACACATTGTAACACGGGAAACATCTGGCAACTAACGGCTTGGGAGTGTCTGGTGTGAGAGTGTGTGCAATGAACCAGAGAATGCAGTTATGAGCAATTATAAAGAGTGTTATTGAAAATCACTGTATTACACTTGAAACAGAGTTTGCACTCATTCAAAGTGCAATTATCAGGAGTGAAGTGTATATCACTACTTTCCAATAAATTCTAAGACAATCATGAATGCGCAACATTACAGTTTTTCCCAAGTGTTAACACACTAAAATTGGAACTTGAAACACAATCACCGAAACCTGAAACTCATGTACCAAATCCCTAAACCAAGTCTGCAAAATTGCAAGCACAATTCACTCTTTACACTCATTCAATTCTATATCACACTTTTTGCAAAACACTACACACAGTTCTCTAAATTAGGTACAACATTACAAATGAAAATCTATTTTGTTCCCTTTGGAAAGCAACGCCAATCACAATGCCAAGCTCTATACACCAATTGGCAACACCCACTCATCACCGGTGTAAACACCAGTTGCTGAGTTGTTAGCTTAGAAATCAGAGCTTTAGCGCTATAAAAGGCCACAGATGAGCTCTCCTGTTTTGGAGGAAAATGGAAGTCAATGGTGAAGCTAGAGGTGGAGTGAGGAAGAGGAGGATGAGGAAGGACAGTTGTCTCAGATGAGATCAGCGCCACATTGGTTGACCATGTGCTCAACCATGGATTGAGTTTGAGGGAGGCTGGACAGAGAGTTTAGCCCAACCTGAGCCGCTACATGGTTGCATCTATCATCCGTACATTCAGAAATGAGAACCGGTAAGATACCTACCATCTACACTATGCCAGTAGGCCTATGTTACTCAGTGATTGTTGGCAAATGTTACAGTAATGTCATTTCATATAGAAAGAAAATATATTATTTTAGCTTCCTGAAACCAATCATATCATATTTGGGGATCTTCTGCAGAACTGAGAGACGGCCAGGCCATGGTGGAAGACACCGGCTGTTCACACCAACACAGGAGACCGCTATTGTGAACATGGTGGTGGCAAACAATACCATTAGACTAGGAGAAATCCAGAACCACATAATTGCAGACAACACAATATTCAATAACATTCACCAGGTGGGCTACATTGGACCGTGTGTTACAGCACAACCGAATCCGGATGAAACGGTCTACAGGGAGCCATTTGAGCGAAACTCAGAGAGGGTTATAGAACAGCGCTATGGATTTGTGCAAGTTAGTACTATACTGTGAATTTACTATCATATCAGCACTGTATAGACACATTATAGTACTGTAATCCAGTGTATTGTGCCTCACCATATTGACTGCTCTAGGTCTGTCACATATTGTTGTCTGTTTTAGAGTCTTGGAGCTGGATGCTGCTGCAATTCAGCACGTTTATATGTACATTGATGAGGCTGGCTTCAACCTAGCCAAAAGACAGGGATGGAACATTATTGGCCACCGTGCCATTGTGAATGTCCCTGGACAGCGTGGAGGGAATATCACCATGTGCGCAGCCGTTAGCCAGCAAGGCGTCCTCCATCACCATGCCAACCTTGGTCCCTACAACACTGCCCTTCTCATTACATTCCTGGACACACTACATGGCATCCTCATTCCAGCCGAGCAGAGGGGTGGACCAGAGCAGCCCAGGTATGTTGTCATCTGGGACAACGTGAGTTTCCACCGGGCTGCTCTGGTTGATCGACCACCCACAATTTATTGTCCTATACCTCCCACCATATTCCCCATTCCTAAACACAATTGGAGACATTTTTCTGGCATGGCGATGGAAGGTGTATGACCACCATCCCCTCACACGCATGCCTCTTCTCCAGGCAATGGAGGATGCATGAGGTGAAGTTGATGTGGGGGGGCTTTCGGTGGCTGGATCCGTCACTCCAGAAGATTCTTTCCCTGCTGTTTAGCCAGGGAGAACATCGCGTGTGATGTAGATGAGGTGCTGTGGCCAGACCAAAATATGATGCAGTATAATGTCTTTGTTCTTACATTTACATGTGTTTTTGTCTTTTTGTGTTTAGAGTTTTGAAAGAATGAGCCTATTTTCTTTTTGTACAGAAAACCCTTTATCTTACTGGATGTTTTTCCTGGTTTTCTCCTGTTGGGTATGGAAAGTGTTACATACAAAATACTGCATTTTGGAAATAAATTACAATGTTTTTGGTACTGTATTGCGTTTGTGTTTATTTATGTATATTTGAGTAGTATACATTGTTACACTGTAGCTGTTGTAAGAGATTACTGTAACACTGAAAAGGCATAAACCAACTGCTGGATATTCATAGTAGTGTTGAGCACATCAGTGTGTTGTTTGGTAGACAGATCTACTCATATGACGTGTTTCATTTTGATGCTAAAAAAAAACATTTTGGAAAGAGAACAGTTTTGAATGCAGTGTTTGCTTTTGCTAGAGATTTGTTTAGTTTTTGGAAAATGGGCCAAAGCTTCAGCAAATGTGGAAACCTGTAAGACGAAATTGAAATCTCTGACAAATGGAAGATACATTAAAAAAAATATCAATAACATCAGTCTGACCATCACCCTGAGACATTCCAATACAAACAAGTGGAAGAGGAAGTCCAGTAGCTATAAGAGTCAGGCTGGTTCCCAGACTTGCCCTCTACAAGATCATCGGCAGACTATCACCATCTACCCTCCTCTGACCAGCTCTCTCTGCTCAAGCCATGAACTGACCCTCTCCCTCTTCGGCGGATGCAGCATTCAAAGACTAGGCCTCTTGATTGACCTGGGCTGTTATATTGCTTGTTTGTTTGTTTTTTTTGCTCTTGAACCCCTTTTAGATTCTATGAAAAGCGCTGTTGAATAAATTATTATTTACCTGCTTCCATGGAGTACATATTTATTATCCTTGGGATGACCGCCAGAGGCCCGGAGTTAGCCTGCATTCCCCATAGGAATTTGCTTGTTCGATTGCCTTATGGAGGGAATAACTACACTGTTTGTATTCGGCCATGTTTCCAGTCGCCTTGCCATGATTAAATGTGGTGGTACGTGCTTTCAGTTTTGCGCGATTGCTGCCATCAATCCACAGTTTCTGGTTAGGGAAGGTTTTAATAGTCACAGTGGGGACAACATCTCCTATACACTTCCTTATAAACACGCTCACCGTGTCAGCGTAGACTTCAATGTTATTGTCTGAATCAATCTGAGTCCATCCCAAATGGGAATCATAATTGCCTCAGTGTCTGGACAATTTGGGTACTTCAAATGATATGTTGTATAGTTCTACATTGGGTAATGCTTGTCCTCCATTATCCCTTGGAGCATATACGTTTTTTTCTCATCACAAAGATAATCCTGAATCATTCGATTGAACTGCTTAAATAGTAAGGGAGAAATGGTCACAGGGAGCATCATGGACACATAATTAAACTGGTGCCACAACCATTTTAACAGTATTTATTTTGCCTCAAAGTAAAATTAAATAACCTTCATTTATCGATATTATTCTAGTTTTTTTTTAAAGTAGTGGCACCATATTAATTTGCATGATATTCTGTAGTTCGCCTTATACCCAGGTATTTCATCCCTGGTGGCACCCATTTTAACTGAAATTAAGTCATTGCAACAGGAGGACATCATTTGGATCTGACTTCTGCCAATTAATCTTATAACCACATATCCGTGAGAACTTGTCAATTGTTCTCAAAACCAAAGGGATTGATGCGGCCTGTTCCCTAATAAGTAACAATATGTCGTCAGCATATAAAAACAGCTCATGCTCTCTGGCACCTCCCATCACTCCCTTGATTCCTGAATCAGCTCTGATTGCTGCTGCCAAGGGCTCCAAAAATAGAGTAAAAAGGAGAGGTGAGAGAGGACTGCCCTGCTTGGTTCTTTGTTGACAAATAAAAAAAGGAAGAGCTCATACCATTTGTGAGGACTGCTGCTCTTGGATTGGAGTATAATACCTTAACCCACATGTCAAAAAGCCCCACTCCATCCTATCGAATGCTTTCTCCGCATCGGCTGCCACCTGAGTATCCTCTTTTTGTCTCAGCCATGTGAGCTGAAGCAAACGTCTAAGGTTGTCTGTGGAGGTTCTACTTTTTTACAAATCCCACCTGATCTGTGTGAGGTAAAAACCTTCTCCAGCCTCATGGCTAGTACTTTGGAGAGCACCTCACAATCAACTCCGAACGTGGGTCAGTGAGGTCTCTATCTTTCTTGAGAATGAATGAAATGAGTGCAGTTGTTAAAAGTGACAGGTAGCTGCTCCAGTTCCAGCATACACCCGTGTTAATATAGGAGCAAATACGTCAATGTTCCTCATGTAATACTCAACCAGGAAGCCGTCTCACCCTGGTGACTTTCCAGACGTCATTGAGGTGACGGCTGTTCTTATCTCAGATTGTAGTATAGGAGAATCCAAATCCCCTCTCTGATCTGGAGTCATGTGAATGAAACTTCAGATCACAGACTTGTTTCAATAGTGACTCAGTATTTTTCTTTTTTCTCTAACTATTTTTCCTACTCTTTAATTTGAGACTCTAGTTTTTCAACTCTTTCTCCATCTTCCCTTTATCTTTCTACTGGTGTGTGCTATTATTTTGCCCCTAACATAAGCTTTAGAGGCCTCCCACACCGTACTCAATCCATCAATGGAACCAATATTTGTTTGAAAAAAAAACCAAACACTTGAGATCATTGAGGGAAAGATGAAATGTTTCGCCTTGGAATAAGGACGTACTAATCCTCCATCCAGTACCATTCGTAGCCATATCAGCCTCAACTGCTATACATAATTCCACTGTTGTGTGGCCTGTCAAAGCAATAACCCTTATTTCACAATCCCATCACCTCTTTGGTCATACTCTTGGAAGTTAGGAAGTCATCTATCCCGGAATGATATGAATGGTTATGTGAATAAAACATATGTTCCTTCTCTCTAGGATTGACAAGTCTCCATATATCTACCAGTTTTTTTGCTTGAAAATGAGCTATCTGATCTGCCCAACCCGATCCCTTTTCAATTTAGCAGCCTCTGAATCAACCAAATTAGTTTCTTGAATAAAAGCTATATCACTTAAAAGCGGTCACCCTAGTCCCAAGCCCCTCACCTTCTCACCCCCACCCCCCCCCCCCCCCCCCCTCTCAGGACACCATAGTAAAATATGAATAAAAAGGAAATGATTTTAACATAGCATATACTTGTATTCACCCACCAAATGGCAATACGTAAAATTAACTGAAAGGGGGTAAACAACATTTTCTAGGAACTCATAAAATCAGATCAATTAAAATAATGTCAAGGTTGTTAGTTCCATCTACTTTTGACCAGGCAACTTGAATACAGTCACTGAGTACCCAACCGGCTAAACCGCCAGTAACAAAAATAGCAACATTGTAGCTATACAGTCTGAAATAGCCAAATAGCTAAATACTGTAGCTATTAGTTTGCACGGTGCCTTTGCGATAGTGTGTCACATAAACACCATATAAACATCATATAGAACCTGCCGGCAAATATAGCTATGCTGTTCGTGCCCTTGTTTCTGGTCCTCTGAGTTTTTCTTGAGGATTTTTCTTGAGGAAACTTACATCCAACTCCATTGTTCCTTGTTGCGTTAAAAAGCCTCCTTTTATCAGGAAAGAATGATAGCTTGAAGCCCTTAACTCTCTCTTCTCCCAACACATTGGCCAGCTCTCTCTCTCACCAGATCCCTGAGAAAGCAGATGATGGTCGGTTTAGGCGGCAGATTTTTTTTAACCATTATTGAACTAGGCAAGTCAGTTAAGAAGAAATTCTTATTTACAATGACAGCCCACTGGGGAACAGTGGTTTCAGGGGGAGAATGGCAGATTTTTACCGTCAGCTTGGGGTTACTGGCCCAACGCTCTAACCACTAGGCTACCTGATTCTCGCGTGTTATTGGTGCTAGAGAACCGTGGACTCATTGAAGCTCAGCTTAGTCCAGATCCACCCCCAGAGCCTTCAAGATAATTTGTCTCACACATTCCATCTGCTTGCTATCCTCCAGACCCTCTTTGACCCCTAAAAGTATTGAATTGAGGCGCCCTGTCTCGGTTAGCTTGCACCCTTCTGTGGAGATCCTCAGACAGTTTGGTCGCCCTCCAGCGTTGATATCCGACCCTCTGCCTCATCTAGCCTCTGTAATATGACCGATAAATCTTCTTGCATATCCATCTGAGATTGCTTGACCTGAGAAACTTCAGATTCAAGAGATTCAAGAAATGGGACTCTACCCATTTCTTCCATGGCCTTCTGTAGGGATGATTGCAAGGCCGACAACAAGCTGGGTTCTATGTTCTGCCCTGTCAGATATACAAAGAAGCAGGCTTTGTAAATTAGTGAGATTTCGGTCTGTGTATGAAAGTGATCAGAATCTTGGTATAGGCTTATGGAATTAGGTGCTCGACTCAATAGCGACTGAAATGTAAAGGCAGTGTTTCTGCCGTCGCGTGATTGCATTCACTGTAAGAAAAAACGGCATATGTCGACTCAATTCGGAAATTACCTTGAATTAAATTTAAATTGCGCCATACCACGGCTCTTCAGTGATACGATTGAATCGAGCCCTAGATATTCAATGTCTGAGGACAGTATCTCCAGTTAGTGCTGCAGATTGTGCTATGTTTGGTGATGTAGTGATTCTGGGGGAACAGACAACAAAGAGGGGTATGGCCACAGTCCTTGGCCATAAAGGTCCAGAAATTGCCCTCCAATGGCTCCAAAAATCCTACACATATCCACGAGGAAGGGAAACACAAAATGTACCATATATCAGTCTGTAGTTTCCTACCATAGACACTGTATGAACAATAACCGTATTTAAAAAAAATATATATATATATATACAAGATTAAATCAATATCATAAATGAGCAGCATTAATACAACATTGCTGGAAATGTAAATTGGACAAATGCAAGTACACATTTTATTGGCGTATACATTTGTATATTTTCCAGACATTCTTAAAACAAACGACCAGGATTTCCTGTTTATAATGAAGTGAATACATCAAGAGACTTTGAACAGCAGACCATGAGTTTTCAACTACTCTGTAGTGTTAGATCAACTCAAACTTCTTTAAAAACATTTTTTTTTACATAGAACATTTTACAAAAGTAAATTCATGACATCTATTTGTCTGAAATCCAGAGAATGAATGATCAAGAGATTCCAAAGCGTGTTGTCCATCTTCAGACAAGATGTCTTTGTCCTAATTCGTTTCCTCTTTGTGTTTTCATTCTGTTTTCTTGACTTGTTTCTTTATTTTTGGACGTTCTCTCCTGTGTGAGTCAGTATGTGCAAGTTCAGGTTTCCCTTCCGATTAAAGCTTTTCCCACAGTCACCACAGCTAAATGGTTTCTCTCCGGTGTGAGTCAGTACGTGCCTCCTTAGGTCCCCCTTCTGAATGAAGCTTTTCCCACAGTCACCACAGCTAAATGGTTTCTCTCCGGTGTGAGTCCTTATATGTTCAGTTAGGTGTCCCTTCTGATTGAAACTCTTACCACAGTCTCCACAGCTAAATGGTTTCTCTCCTGTGTGAATCCTCGTATGTCTGGACAGATCTCCTTTGAGTTTGAAGGTCTTTCCACAAAAGGGGCAGGTGGAGGGTTTCTCCACGTGACAGAGTCTGACATGGGCCTTCAATTTACAGGTGGAGTTGTACCGTTTTTTGCAGAGGCAGCATTCACTGGGTCTCTTCTTGGCGAGAGTCACATGCCCCTGAAGGTCAGCTTTCAGAGCAAAAGTTTCACCACACTCACAGCAGCGGTGAGTTTTTCGAGACGTGGTGCTGGGTTTGGAACAGTGTTCCCCCATTGATGAGATGGGATCCAATGGTGGGCTGCTGTCAAGTCCTACTGGGTCACTGCTTACAGCTGAGCTGTGACTGTAGGCATTGTTTTGATTATCTGGAGTGTCACAGGGAATGTCAAGACTCTTCAGGTGGGTAACAGTGACAAATGGTATGAGATCCACTGATTTAGAGGCACTCTCTCTCTTCTCCACCATCTGGGTTTGGGGAAGAGTCAAGGAATGAAGAGGGTTCACCTGATCACAATCACTTTTCAAATAAAGATGAGGTAATTTGAACTCTATGATGTCAGCCTCCTGCCCTTGAAGCTGCTCTTCCTCCTGACTGGGCCTGAGTTCCTCATGTTCTTGTTTAATCTGTGTGGGCTCTGGGTCCTCCTGCCCCAGACTGGGGCTCCACTCCTGATCAAAGTGTTGCTGCTCACAGGGAATATTCTCTTCAGAAACAGCAAGAGAGAGCTGCAAGGAGTCTGAAGGGAAGGTGCAGAGGTTATTTGTATTCCACAGAATTAAATAGAACTGAATGATACAACTGAATGATACATCTCTATGATATATAGATCTACAGCCTTTAGACATACCATAGTCTTTCATGACAGACAACTTTTAAATCATACACAGTAAAAAATACATACAAAACTGTTCTATAAAGGTTCGCTAATGCTAAAGCAGGCCATTGGATTCCAGGTGGCGCCTAGTGTTTGGGTGAGTAGCTGCCGGAAGGGTTGTGGAATCCAATGGGCTGGTTTAGCATTAGCAAGCAGCATTTCAATCTTCTAATTACATCATTATCAGCGATACCTTCCATCCCTGGATTGAGGTATATTTTTCAAGCTATATCCCTGATTTGTCACTGCAGTGCAAACATGGGCAAGCTGTGTTTCGACTTGAAGGAGAAGATATTCGAGTTTTAACTAGATATTTATACTGCCCTATAAAGGCAAAGAGGACTAACAACGCAAACAGTGAAACTGAGAAAAATGCCTGGAATTTTATTTTGCTACCCAGCCAAATATGGTGTAGGTAGATACAGTGCTTTAATTAAGTATTCACACCCCTTGACCTTTTACAAATGTTATGTTACAGCCTTAATTGTAAATGGATTAAATAAATAAGAATCTCACCCATCTACACACAATAACCCATAATGACAAAGTGAAAACATGTTTAGACATTATTTGTTAAAATTGAAATCTCATTTACATAAGTATTCACACCCGAGTCAATACTTTGTAGAAGCTCTTTTGGCAGTGATTACAGCTTTGAGTCGTCTTGGGTATGTCTATATCAGCTTTGGATTTGTGAATTTTCTCCCATTCTTCCTTGCAGATAGTATCAAGCTCTGTTAAATTAGATATGGAGTGGCAGTGAACAGCAATCTTCAATTCTTTCCACAGAATTTCAATGGGATTCAAGTTCGAGCTTTGGATGGGCCACTCAATGACTTTTACATTTTTATTCTGAATCCATTACAGAAATGCTTTGGCTGTATGCTTTGGGTCATTGTCCTATTGGAATGTAAATATTTGCCCCCAGTCAAAGGTCGTTTGCACTCTGAAGCATGTTCTCATCTAGGATTTGCCTGTTTTTGGCTCTATTCACTGTTCCCTCTATCCTCACCAGTCTCTTTCACTGAAAATAATCCCCAAAGCATGATGCTGCCATCACCATGCCTCACAGTAGGGTTGGTGTTAGACAGGTTATGATCTGTGCCTGGTTTCCTCCAGACATAGTGCTTTGCATTCAGGCCAAAGAGTAACAATTTTGCCTGATCAGACCACAGAATCTTTTGTCTTATACTCTCGGGAGTGGCTTCCTTCTGGCCACTCTCTCATAAAGCCCAGATTGGTGAAGTGCAATAGAGACTGTTGTTCTTCTGGCAGGTTCTCCCATCTCTGCCAATGAACTCTGTAGTTCTATCAGGGTGATTACTGGGATCTTGGTCACCTCTCTGACCAAGGTCCTTCTTGTCCAGTTTGGTCAGATGGCCAGCTCTAGGCAGTCTGGGTAGTTTCATATTTTTTCAATTTCCCAATGGAGACCACTATGCGCTTGGAAACTTTCAACACCCTAGAAATGGTTTTATACCCTTCCCCAGCTATATGCCTCATCACATCTCAGAACTCTACAGACAGTTCCTTGGACTTCATGGTAGTTTCTGCTCTGACATACACTGTCAACTGTGGTACCTTATATAGACAGGTGTGTTTCTTTCTTAATCACGTCCAAACAATGTAATTGGCCACAGGTGCACTCCAATCAAGCTGTAGTTGTAGCGCAAGAACGATCAGAGGAAATTGGATGCACCTGAGCTCAAAATTAGAGCGTCATCGTAAAGGGGTGTGAATACTTATGTAAATTAGGCATTTATGTATTTAATTTTCAATACATTTGCAAAAATGTGTAAAAACATGTTTTCACTTTGTCATTATGTGGTATTGTGTGTAGATGGGTGAGAATATATCAATACTCTCTGAAGGCACTGTATGTTTGGGGCAAATCGATCACATCAACGAGTACCACTCTTCACACATTATTTTCAAGGATGGTGGTGGCTATATCATGTTATGGATATGCTTTTCTTCAGTAAGGACTAGGGAGTTTTTTTAACAATAAAAATAAATGAAGAGCTGAGCACAGGCAAAATCCTAGAGGAAAACCTGTTTCAGTCTGCCTTCTAAAGACATAAAGACAAATTCACTTTTCTGCAGGACAATAACCTAAAACTCAAGGCCAAATATACACTGGAGTTGCTTACCAAGTTTACATTGAATGTTCCTGAGTGGCCTAGATAGTTTTGACTTAAAAAAAAAATCTATGACAAGACTTGAAAATGGCCATCTAGCAATGATCAACAACCAACTTGACAGAGATTGAGGAGTTAAAAAAAAAAAAACGTGCAAATAATATTGTACAATCCAGGTGTGTTTCTTCCACTGTAGATCTTTGAAAAATTACAATTAAATTCATTTTAATCCCAATTTGTAACAAGAAAATTTGGAAAACGTCAAGGGGTGTGAATACTTTCTGAAGGCAATGTAAGTGGAAATGCATTGATCTTATTATAAATTCATTTCTTTCTGCATATCAACCCTGACCACTGATCTGACCCTATGCTGATACTGCACTCTGCCTTTTGTATGACCTTAAACAACTGTATGAGTAACGCAAAAAGGAAGGTGCAGTCTCTACAATCTAAATGTGTTGAACCAACTTTCTTGTTGCTTTTCTTTTTGATGGAAAGAGTTTGAGAGTTCTAACGAAAACGTCCTCTCACTGCCAACTGCGTTTATTTTCAGCAAACTTAACATGTGTAAATATTTGTATGAACCTAACAAGATTCAACAACAGACATAAACTGAACAAGTTCCACAGACATGTGATTATCAGAAATGGAACGTGTTGCTGAACAAAGGGGGGGGGGTCAAAATCAAAACTAACAGTCAGTATCTGGTGTGGCCACCAGCTGCATTAAGTACTGTAGTGCACCTCCTCCTCATGGACTTCACCAGACTTGCCAGATCTTGCTGTGAGATGTTATCCCACTCTTCCACCAAGGCACCTGCAAGTTCCCGGACATTTCTGGGGGGAATGGCCAAAGCCCTCACCCTCCAATCCAACAGGTCCCATACGTGCTCAATGGGATTGAGATCCGGGCTATTCGCTGGCCATGGCAGAACACTGACATTCCTGTCTTGGAGGAAATCATGCACAGAATGAGCAGTATGACCCTCCAGTATTGTCATGCTCGAGGGTCATGTCAGAATGAGCCTGCAGGAAGGGTACCACATGAGGGAGGAGGATGTCTTCCCTGCAACGCACAGCGTTGAGATTGCCTGCAATGACAACAAGCTCAGTCCGATGATGCTGTGACACACTGCCCAGACCACGACGGACCCTCCACTTCCAAATCGATCCCGCTCCAGAGTACAGGCCTCGGTGTAACGCTAATTTCTTCGACGATAAACGCAAATCATTCCATCACCCCTGGTGAGACAAAACCGCGACTCATCAGTGAAGAGCACTTTTTGCCAGTCCTGCCTGGTCCAGTGACGGTGGGTTTGTGCCCATAAGTGACATTGTTGGTGATGTCTGGTGAGGACCTGCCTTACAACAGGCCTACACGCCCTCAGTCCAGCCTCTCTCAGCCTATTGTGGACAGTTTGAGCACTGATGGAGGGATTGTGCGTTCCTCGTGTAACTCGGGCAGTTGTTGCCATCCTGTACCTGTCCCGCAGGTGTAATGTTCGGATGCACCGATCCTGTGCAGGTGTTGTTACACGTGGTCTGCCACTGCGAGGACGATCAGCTATCCATGCTGTCTCCCTGTAGCGCTGTCTTACACGTCTCACAGTACGGACATTGCAATTTATTGCCCTGGTCACATCTGCAGTCCTCATGCCCCCTTGCAGCATGCCTAAGGCACATTCACACAGATGTGCAGGGACCCTGGGCATCTTTATTTTGGTGTTTTTCAGAGTCAGTAGAAAGGCCTCTTTAGTGTCCTAAATTTTCATAACTGTGACCTTAATTGCCTACCCTCGGTAAGAGGTTAGTATATTAACGACCTTCCACAGGTGCATGTTCATTAAATGTTTATGGTTCATTGAACAAGCATGGGAAACCATGTTTAAACCCTTTACAATGAAGATCTGTGAAGTTACTTGGATTTTTACAAATTATCTTTGAAAGACAGGGTCCTGAAAAAGGGGCGTTTCTTTTTTTGCTGAGTTTACATTCCAACTATATTTAACAGCTTTATGTAGTTATGTTTTCACGTTTTGAATGTTGTATTTAAGTAACCCTCAAGACCTTTTTCACCATAATAAATATTTAATCACAGAATGTTTACTTAATAAATATTTCACATTGTATAACTATCATTATAACTATTGTCATTTGCTTTATCTTAGCTAGCTTTTACATATTTTGTTTTATCTTTCTCACCATTTATGGGTATTTGCAGTTCTATCGTAATTGTTGCGCAGGACTGTGGTATGTTTATTCTGGTGATAACTGCATCACTGCCAGTATTATGGTGTGTGCCTGATTATGATCAGGATTGCCTGATCTCGGAACCCGGTAGAATAGCAAGGCAAACCACAGTAACTGCAGTAGGGATGTTAATAAAAGTTGACCATTAGTCACTGAAAATACATTTGACCGTCATGCTTATCAGTCTATCGGTTAACTTGCATAATTCTGTGGAATTAAATTGGTGTCCGAATTTAACAAAATCGGTCTTAAAACAGACACTGTCTTGGTCGACGGGGAATTGTTATTTAGCCGAAAATATTAATGTACAGTGAGTTAGCGTTAAAAAGTAGCTTTCTTATGTCAACTAATGGCTGTCAGTGAGCCGAGAGCGGAGACTCGTTGCTAAGCAGGCTACAGGGAGCAGTGGGCGAGAGGTGCTAAACGTTTCACAGCCTCTCTCTCATGTTCTACTGGTTTTTATATCAAATTTCTTTCGTTGTCAAGATACCAAAGTCACAATCCTAGTCATAGTGACAACCCTTCCTAGTTGTTGCACATTTACATTTTCCCTCTAAATTTTGAATGAAAATGTTATTCTCGGTCACATGAATCTGTTCTTATCAGGTGCGTCTTTTAGAAGTGTTTTCCCGCAAATTGCATTTTGGCAAATGTTTGAAAAGGATGCATTCCATTCTCTGCGTCATTACAGTAGTTGCATGTTCAATAATATGAGATGATAGGCTTGCTATTGTCGCATGTTTTTTAAGCTCTTAATGAAAAATGTCCGTTCCTTTACTTGGATTTTGTAGTTCATAATCTAAGTAAAAAACAAGGCAAATAGCAGTAAGTGAAGTTACTGCACTCTGAACCAATAGTGTGCGATTGAGCAGCATAATTCGTAACTTTTACAGTCAACTGAGGCATAACAATAATTACAATTTGATGTGTTTAATGTGTCCTTCGCTAACAAGTATGCGTTTAAAACCGCTTTTTATCCCGGGTCTCTAATTTTCCGACTGTAGAAGTGGGAGTTTACATTGTAATTTACTCTCGGGTGACTGTTTGGTCTAGAATGGCACAGGCGGAAAATGGGAGACCGTAGATACACTGTTTTAAACGGAACAGCACATTCAACACGTCTAATAGTAAGTATTGTTCGTAGATATACTAAATATTCTTCATGACTGGAAACCTTTATGGTGAATCCGCCTGGCTATGGAAGCGTCCGCAACGAGCTGTCTGTAAACAATGGCGTTGCAGGAACGAAGCAAGATTCCACCCCTCTCTGAACAACTAACGTTAGTTATTGCAAACTGGAAACTCCTGTTTCTCTTAAACAGAAAATAATTATACCAGGTCACTTTGTAACGAGATAAAAACATACTACAAAGCTTGATTTGTGTCTCAACAAAATGTTGACCAAGAGTGTAATTACTGCTGTTTGCAATTTTAAGGCAGAATAGATCGAAATGATACGAGCTATTTTACATGGTTTTATGTCCGGTGTTATCCGCAGTAGTCTCCGTAGACGATAATTCTCCTCCTGGTACTCCGCTACCGTTTTCTCAACTGCTCCGAAAATCTCCACAGCAGCCGCCTTTAAACGTTCATTTAAAAACACATGCAACAACTGTAATTTAGACATTTTCAGTGGACAGAGTTGGATTTTCAGCGAGTTTTCGCTTCGTTCACAAGGAAAGAATGGTTGCCACAAACAAAACAAACCCCGTTTTACTTCCGTATTGTCTTCTTCTGTTTATATCAGTGGGTGGTGAACCCATAAAAACATCACAGCCCCCCCATGTGGATGGAGTTTCACTACAGACCAGTGATGGAAATAGATAACTTAATGTGGGGAAGTTTTAATTAGTAAAAGGGTGATCTTGGATGATCATTTCTTGCATGAACTGAAAGACAACACATTGTAATACAGGCGACTCCTGACAACTGGAGTCAGGGCGGCAGGGTAACCAAAAGGTTACAAGTTCAAATCCCCGAGCTGACAAGGTACAAATCTGTTGTTCTGAACAGGCAGAACAACTGTTCCTAGGCTGTCATTGAAAATAAGAAATTGTTCTTAACTTACTTGCCTAGCTAATAAATAACTGTAATGGCTTGGGACTGATGTGAAAGCATGCATTAAACCAGAGAATGTAGTTATTAAAATGCTATGACCTTGCAATTATTTTTCAAACTCACCTGTTTTGTATTCTAGGGACTTTAGTGAGTAGACAGGAACATGGTTTTATGGACATATTCAATATTTGTTCCGTACAGTGCAATATTTGTTCCATATAGTGTCCAGGGGCCATACACAAATCTTTTTGACCACTGTAAAAATCCAGCACCAGTTGCTATGACCTAGCTATTTGTTCAATTTACATGTGTTGTTTTCTAGGGACTCTAAGGTGTAGATTGCACCATGTTTTTTTGGAGACACAATCAATATATTTTTTTTCTGTACAGTGCAATATTTGTACCATATAGTGTCCATTAAGCTATTTGACCACAGTAAAAGTCCAGAAACACTTGCTATGATCTAGCTTGGTTTTTGTTCAAACTCACCTATCAAGCCATCAAGAGGATTGTGACCTAGTGTGAGAGAGGTGGCAGGAAGCCTCTCAGCCTGCCTTGGTTTGTTTTGTATTGCCGCTTTTGGCAGGCCTTTTTCTATTTCTTCCCTTTTTGTTTTTATTTATGTTTTGCCACCATCTGAACAAATAATCATCTGCTTGGACTGGCCTAAAATGGGAGTCCTGACTGAGCTATCCCTGGACCTAAGGTAAGGATGCTGGCTCCCAGGTACATACTGTACATTCATCACCTAGTCGCATACACTTTTACCCCCTAGATATAACGAGTGGAGCCACATCATCAGTAGGCTCAATATTGGTTTCGTAAGATCACAGGCACTTTTCAAACAGGAAGCAGTGAATATGAACTCTGCGATATCCGCCTCCAGCCATTGAAGCAGGAGTTCCTCCTGTTCCTCTTGAATATGTGTGGGCTCTGGGTCAAAAGACAGTGAGGTGATCAGCTGTGGAGTCTGTTTGGAGCAGTTAGTGGAGCTGCTGTTATAAAACAGGTTACATTAGGACTCGGCAAGGACACCGACAGAGAAGATATGTACTCTTTTCTGTTTATTTAACACATGCAGAGACGGCAGAGACCAGAACTAAGAGCTGGAAAATTGTGATAGAAAGCAGGGGATCAGTGCAGTGGAGCTACCAGTGGAGTTGACTCAGCTGCCTCCATGCGCAGGGCTGCAGAGCTAGATATTCGTATGTCTGTCTGCTCCACACTCAATTCCTGTGTGTGCGCCATTTATGAAAAGTCTGCGCATGTACAATAATATTGAGATTGGAACCTGTCCTAAAACTGTGCAGGCATGAATCCGCATTAAAAACCGCGCCTGGAAAATGTCTTCCCTTCACCTTTAATGGTGTCAATAAAGCACTTTATTTGCTGTAAAATTTGGAACTATTCATAATTTGGCTAAGGCAGTTTCTAAAAGAAAGCACAATGGTAATTTTGATCACATTTCTGTAGAGGTGAGCAGAAGGTTTTAATATTTTGCAGTGACTATCTTAAACATGCATGCTATTTACAGCAAATGCCTGTCTATGCATTCTGCAAGATTTATTGTATATTCAAAATAATTGAAAAGTAGGCTAAACGCCACAGCCCACACTTCAATGCAAAAGACAAATTGTTTTTCAATATTTAGTTAATCAAGAGATTATTGGGTTGTATAAAGTAGGACGTTTACATATACCTTAGCCAAATACTGACAATTCCTGACATTTAATCCTAGTAAAAATTCCCCGTCTTAGGTCAGTTAGAATCACCACTTTATTTTAAGAAAGTGACATGTCAGAATAATACTAGAGAATTATTTATTGAATCTTTTATTCCTTTCATCACATTCCCAGTGGGTCAGATATTTACATACACTCAATTAATATTTGGTAGCATTGCCTTTATACTGTTTAACTTAAAATCAAATCAAATTTTATTTGTCACATACACATGGTTAGCAGATGTTAATGCGAGTGTAGCGAAATGCTTGTGCTTCTAGTTCTGACAATGCAGTAATAACCAACAAGTAATCTAGCTAACAATTCCAAAACTACTACCTTATAGACACAAGTGTAAGGGGATAAAGAATATGTACATAAAGATATATGAATGAGTGATGGTACAGAGCGGCATAGGCAAGATACAGTAGATGGCATTGAGTACAGTATATACATATGAGATGAGTATGTAAACAAAGTGGCATAGTTAAAGTGGCTAGTGATACATGTATTACATAAAGATGCAGTAGATGATATAGAGTACAGTATATACGTATACATATGAGGTGAATAATGTAGGGTATGTAAACATTATATTAGGTAGCATTGTTTAAAGTGGCTAGTGATATATTTTACATCATTTCCCATCAATTCCCATTATTAAAGTGGCTGGAGTTGAGTCAGTGTGTTGGCAGCAGCCACTCAATGTTAGTGGTGGCTGTTTAACAGTCTGTTGGCCTTGAGATAGAAGCTGTTTTTCAGTCTCTCGGTCCCAGCTTTGATGCACCTGTACTGACCTCGCCTTCTGGATGATAGCGGGGTGAACAGGCAGTGGCTCGGGTGGTTGTTGTCCTTGATGATCTTTATGGCCTTCCTGTGACATCGGGTGGTGTAGGTGTCCTGGAGGGCAGGTAGTTTGCCCCCGGTGATGCGTTGTGCAGACCTCACTACTCTCTGGAGAGCCTTACGGTTGTGGGCGGAGCAGTTGCCGTACCAGGCGGTGATACAGCCCGACAGGATGCTCTCGATTGTGCATCTGTAGAAGTTTGTGAGTGCTTTTGGTGACAAGCCAAATTTCTTCAGCCTCCTGAGGTTGAAGAGGCGCTGCTGCGCCTTCTTCACGATGCTGTTTGTGTGGGTGGACCAATTAACTTTGTCTGTGATGTGTACGCCGAGGAACTTAAAACTTACTACCCTCTCCACTACTGTTCCATCGATGTGGATGGGGGGGTGTTCCCTCTGCTGTTTCCTGAAGTCCACAATCATCTCCTTAGTTTTGTTGACGTTGAGTGTGAGGTTATTTTCCTGACACCACACTCCGAGGGCCCTCACCTCCTCCCTGTAGGCCGTCTCGTCGTTGTTGGTAATCAAGCCTACCACTGTTGTGTCGTCCGCAAACTTGATGATTGAGTTGGAGGCGTGCGTGGCCACACAGTCGTGGGTGAACAGGGAGTACAGGAGAGGGCTCAGAACGCACCCTTGTGGGGCCCCAGTGTTGAGGATCAGCGGGGTGGAGATGTTGTTGCCTACCCTCACCACCTGGGGGGCGGCCCGTCAGGAAGTCCAGTACCCAGTTGCACAGGGCGGGGTCGAGACCCAGGGTCTCGAGCTTGATGACGAGCTTGGAGGGCACTATGAGTCAAACGTTTCGGATAGCCTTCCACAAGCTTCCCACAATAAGTTGGGTGAATTTTGGCCCATTCCTCCTGACAGAGCTGGTGTAACTGAGTCAGGTTTGTAGGCCTCCTTGCTCACACACACACTTTCTGTCACGTTAGTTCTTTTGTTATGTCGTTGTTTTAGTATGGTCAGGGCGTGAGTTGGGTGGGTTGTCTATGTTCCTTTTTCTATGTGGTGTTTTTGTGTTTGGCCTGGTATGGTTCTCAGAGGCAGGTGTCGTTAGTTGTCTCTTATTGAGAATCATATTTAGGTAGCCTTTTCCCACCTGTGTGGTGTGGATTTTTATTTTCTGTTTTTTCAGCACCATACAGGACTGTTCGTTTGTCATTTTATTTGTTTTGTTCAGTGTTCAATTACTTTATTAAAAACAATATGAACACTTATCACGCTGCGCATTGGTCCTCACCTTCCATCACAGACGGCCTATACACTTTCAGTTCTGTCCACAAATTTTCTATGGGATTGAGGTCAGGGCTTTGTGATGGCCACTCCAATACCTTGACTTTGTTGTCCTTAAGCCATTTTGCCACAACTTTGGAAGTATGCTTGGGGTCATTGTCCATTTGGAAGACCCATTTGCTACCAAGCTTAAAGTTCTTGACTGATGTCTGGAGATGCTGATCTCTTGCTGGTACCTCTCTTGGCATGCATTTTTTTCTTGCACTTTTTGCAATATACAAATTAGAATAAAAGCGATCAAAGTTCATTCGAGTTGCCTATTCCTTAATTCTCCTGGCCCCTCCAAAAAAAACGAATGTGAAAAAATAGATTATCATAGTTGATTTGGGTTGGGCCAGCTTGGGTTTATGGTTGGAACACTTTCTATTGTCTCTTTCCCTCAGCTCTGATAGACATGACTCTGCAATTCTCACCTCTCCAGCGTTGCACTTCATTTTATTTCCTTATAGAATCATAGCCGTGCGAAGGGGGTTCTGGAGGAGCTGCAGCACCCCTGAATGTTTTTAAATAAGTTTTCCAAAGTTATAGAATTACAGCTGTCCAGAAAGAAATGAAATCATTCTGAACATCCTACTACACCACGAGGCCTATAATGTAGCCTCAGAGGATCAAAAGTTTCTTTAAAAAAAAATAGCCTAGCCGTGGATTGATTGTGGGTAGTCCAATAACAAGACATAGCCTACAGTCGGGAACGCGTGGCACATCTGTCAGTGTACAGCATGCAGACAAAACAGGCCTTTTCACAATATTTCAAATATAATTGCGGAAAACCACAGGTTGGAAAGCAAATGGCTCCTGCTGAAAAGAAAAGACTCATCTGTCTGCTGTAGTCTACCAAAATATTTGATCAACTTCCAAATATTGTTATACTAAGAAACAGGGGCGCAACTTTGGTTTTAGAAGTGGGGGGCATAATATATATAAAAATGGTCAGATAAACGCTCCAAACACCCTACCAGACCGCTCGGTGGCGTCCGCATGGTCCTAAAGCACACCGTTGCCTGTTTGTATCACATTCCAATGATGAAACTGGGGGGGACAAAAAAGCAATTTCTAAAGGTGGGGGGGACATGTCCCCCCATGTCCTCAGCGAAAGTTGTGCCACTGCAAAGAAGTAGCCTTTAACAAGAAATACTTTTGGCAAGAACACATTGGCCATCACCAAGTGAGTGAGCTGCTCATCATTGGGTGAGTCAGTGCAAGTGGAAAGCATTTTTAGGGCTATAATTTCCTCCTAATATTGTAGCCTACAACACACATAGGCTTAGGCTATTGATGGATTCAAGACAAGGTCAAAACCCAGAGAGGAAGCTAGAAGTGCCACCAAGTCTCTCAATACAGGCTTCAGGGGCCTCATTTATAAACTGTCCTTGCATACAAAATATACCTCAAATTGTGCATGCGCCAGATTTCATGCTAAAATTGGCATTTATAAAAATGTATCATGACATTAGAATATGCTCACCTTCATTTCACCGCTTGTGGTTAAAATATTGTATTGCAAGCTGGCAAGTAAGTATTCTGTGCAAATGGGGGATTTGATAAAAAATAAGTTAATTCGTAAAAAACAAAACAGGAAAACATACGAACAAGAATGTAGCCATTTGTCATTAGTGAGAACAGATTAAATCTCTCTGTTTGATTTTCTGAATCTAAAATATAGAAATAGTATTTTTCCTATTTCTTTTATTTTCATAACCATTGCAGAATTACATTCCTCACCTTTTCTGGCCATGATGGGTTCATATTCCTGAAGTAGCCATACAACAAATGACCATGCATATGCATCTCTCATTTAATTGGACCTATACTCTCTGGGGTTCTCTCTGGTAGCTGTGTTGCCTGGGTCAGCTGTAATATTCTCATAGAAATCAGCAGCTCCAGGGCCTGGCAGAAGAGTTGCATAGCCTATAAATAAGCTGGTCTGGGTGTAACGGTTGTCGTTTGAATGAGAGGACCAAAGCGCAGCGTGGAAAGTGTTCATCTCGGTTTTTAATAAGAATAGTGAACACTGAAACAAAAACAATAAAACGACAAACGAACAGTCCTGAACGGTGAAATAAAACACAGAACAGAAAATAATTACCCAGAACTCAAAAGTGAAACCAGGCTACCTAAGTATGGTTCTTAATCAGGGACAACGATTGACAGCTGCCTCTGATTGAGAACCATACCAGGCCAAACACAGAAATCCCAAATTATAGAAAAAGGAACATAGACTGCCCACCCCAACTCACGCCCTGACCATACTAAAACAAAGACAAAACAAAGGAACTAAGGTCAGAACGTGACACTGGGTAGCAGTCTTTCTCATGAACGTTCCATTCCTTGCCACTGCTGTCATTTGCCAAAGACAGTGGCCTTTGGCAATCTCAATGTTCAATATGCATAGCGCGGGAAGTAGGGGCACAGAAAAAAACCTTTATTACTCCGGTGTGAGCGGAGACAAATACTCATCAGACCAAAATTCCCCCTCAATCCCAGCTTCAGTTGCATGGCATTAAGGAATCAAAAGAAACACGAAATTGTCAGATGCCGTCATTCCTCACACATATGATGATCATCCTGATTTGCTTAAATTTAAAGAATGTTATAATCATTTCCATTATATTATGGAATCCAGACAGGCTACTTTAGGAAACTTTCTGAATGGACATAAAGAATATTAGGTCATTGTCACGCCCTGGCCATAAAGAGGCTTTTTATTATCTATTTTGGTTAGGCCAGGGTGTGACTAGGGTGGGCATCTATGTCCTTTTTTCTATGTTTTGTATTTCTATGTATTTCTTGGCCTGGTATGGTTCTCAATCAGGGACAGCTGTCTATCGTTGTCTCTGATTGAGAACCATACTTAGGTATCGTTTTCCCCCACCTGTTTTGTGGGAAGTTAATTTTGACTTTGTTCAGGGCACATAGCCCAACGCTTCACGGTTTGGTTTTGTTCTTTGTTTTGTCGGCATCATTTTTAAATAAAGAAAATGTACGCTTACCATGCTGCACCATGGTCCAGTCCTTCAGCCAGCCGTGACACTAATTACACACACACACACACACACACACACACACACACACACACACACACACACACACACACACACACACACACACACACACACACACACACACACAAACAAACCCAAACCATAAAAGGACAGCTGGTGCACGATATCTTATTTCTATATTTTATTTAAAAAATGTGACCCCTTTTTTGTCCCCAATTTCGTGGTATCCAATTGTTAGTAGCTACTATCTTGTCTCATCGCTACAACTCCCGTATGGGCTCGGGAGAGACGAAGGTTGAAAGTCATGCGTCCTCCGATACACAACCCAACCAAGCCGCACTGCTTCTTAACACAGCGCGCATCCAACCCGAAAGCCAGCCGCACCAATGTGTCGGAGGAAACACTGTGCACCTGGTTAGCGCGCACTGCGCCCGGCCCGCCACAGGAGTCGCTGGTGCGCGATGAGACAAGGATATCCCTACCGGCCAAGCCCTCCCTAACCCGGACGACACTATGCCAATTGTGCGTCGCCCCACGGACCTCCCGGTCGCGGCCGGTTACGACAGAGCCTGGGCGCGAACCCAGAGTCTCTGGTGACACAGCTGGTGCTGGTGCACGATATCTAACGAAGTCTTGAGGTTTTGCTCGCCTGAGTTAGAGTATCTCATGATAAGCTGTAGACCACACTATCTAACCAGGGTTTTTTTATCTGTATTTTTCGTAGTTGTCTACATACCTCCACAGACTGAGGCAGGCACTAAAACCGCACTCAATGAGCTTTATTCCACCATAAGCAAACACGAAAATGCTCCCCCAGAGGCGACGTTCCTAGTGGCCAGGGAATTTAATGCAGGGAAACTTAAATTGGTCTTACCAAATTTCTATCAGCAAAAAAAAAACTTTGGACCACTTTTACCCCACACACAGAGATGCATACAAAGCTCTCCGTTACCCTCCATTTGGCAAATCTGACCATAATTCTATCCTCCTGATTCCTGCTTACAAGCTAAAATTTAAGCAGGGAGCACCAGTGACTCGAGACCTGGTCATGTGGTGCCAGGACAACAACCTCTCCCTCAATGTGATCAAGACAAAGGAGATGATTGTGGACTACAGGAAAAAGAGGACCAAGCACGCCCCCATTCTCATCCACAGGGTTGTAGTGGAGCAGGTTGAGAGCTTCAAGTTCCTTGGTGTCCACATCACCAACAAACTGGTCCAAGCACACCAAGACAGTTGTGAAGAGGGCACGACAAAACCTATTCCCCCTCAGGAGACTAAAAGACTTGGAATGGGTCCTCAGATCCTCAAAAGGTTCTACAGCTGCACCTTCGAGAGCATCCTAACTGGTTGCATCACTGCCTGGTATGGCAACTGCTCTACAGAGGGTAGTGTGGGTAGTGTGTACGGCCCAGTACAACAAAGCTTCCTGCCATCCAGGACCTCTATACCAGGCGGTGTCAGAGGAAGGCCCTAAAAAGGGTCAAAGACTCCAGCCAACATAGTCATAGACCGTTTTCTCTGCTACTGCATGGCAGGCGGTACCCGGAATGCCAAGTCTAGGTCCAAGAGGCTTCTAAACAGCTTCTACCTCCAAGCGATAAGACTCCTGAACATCTAATCAATGGCTACCCAGACTATTTGCATTGCCCCCCCCTCCCCTCTTTTACACTGCTACTACTCTCTGCTGTTGTCATCTATGGATAGTCACTTCAATAACTCTACCTACATGTACAGTTGAAGTCGGAAGTTTACATACACTTAGGATGGAGTCATTAAAACTTGTTTTTCAACCACTCCACAAATTTCTTGTTAACAAACTATAGTTTTGGCAAGTCGGTTAGGACATCTACTTTGTGCATGACACAAGTAATTTATCCAACAATTGTTTACAGACAGATTATGTCACTTATAATTCACTGTATCACAATTCCAGTGGGTCAGAAGTTTACATACACTGAGTTGACTGTGCCTTTAAACAGCTTGGAAAATTCCAGAAAATTATGTCATAGCTTTAGAAGCTTCTGATAGGCTAATTGACATAATTTGAGTCAATTGGAGGTGTACCATTGGATATATTTCAAGGCCTACCTTCAAACTTAGTGCCTCTTTGCTTGACATCATGGGAAATCAAAAGAAATCAGCCAAGACCTCAGAACAAAAATGTTTGTCCTCAAGTCTGGTTCATCCTTGGGAGCAATTTCCAAATGCCTGAAGGTACCACGTTCATCTGTACAAACAATAGTATGCAAGTATAAACACCATGGGACCACGCAGCCGTCATACAACTCAGGAAGGAGACACGTTCTGTCTCCTAGAGATGAACGTACTTTGGTGTGAAAAGTGCAAATCAATCACAGAACAACAGCAAGGGACCTTGTGAAGATGCTGGAGGAAAAAGGTACAAAAGTATCTATATCCACAGTAAAACGAGTCCTATATCGACATAACCTGAAAGGCCACTCAGGAAGGAAGAAGCCACTGCTCCAAAACCGACATAAAAAGCCAGACTATGACTTGTAACTGCACATGGGGACAAAGATCGTACTTTTGAGAGAATTGTCCTCTGGTCGGATGAAACAAAAATAGAACTGTTTGGCCATAATGACCATCATTATGTTTGGAGGAAAAAGGGGGATGCTTGCAAGCCGAAGAACACCATCCCAACCGTGAAGCACGGGGGTGGCAGCATCATGTTGAAGGGGTGCTTTGCTGTAGGATGGACTGGTGCACTTCACAAAATAGATGCCATCATGAGGTAGGAAAATTATGTGAATATATTGAAGCAGCATCTCAAGACATCAGTCAAGAAGTTAAAGCTTGGTTGCAAATGAGTCTTCCAAATGGACAATGACCCCAAGCATACTTCCAAAGTTGTGGCAAAATGGCTTAAGGACAACAAAGTCAAGGTATTGGAGTGGCCATCACAAAGCCCTGACCTCAATCCCATAGAAAACGTGTGGGCAGAACTGAAAAAGCGTGTGCGAGCAAGGAGGCCTACCAACCTGACTCAGTTACACCAGCTCTGTCAGGAGGAATGGGCCAAAATTCACCCAACTTATTGTGGGAAGCTTGTGGAAGGCTACCCGAAACGTTTGACCCAAGTTAAACAATTTAAAGGTAATGCTACCAAATACTAATTGAGTGTATGTAAACTTTTGACCCACTGGGAATGTGATGAAAGAAATAAAAGATTACATAAATAATTGTCTCTACTATTATTCTGACATTTCACATTCTTAAAATAAAGTGGTCATCCTAACTGACCAAAGACAGGGAATTTTTACTAGGATTAAATGTCTGGAACTGTGAAAAACTGAGTTTAAATGTATCTGGCTAAGGTGTACAGGGGGGCAAAAAAGTATTTAGTCAGCCACCAATTGTGCAAGTTCTCCCACTTAAAAAGATGAGAGAGGCCTGTAATTTTCATCATATGTACACTTCAACTATGACAGACAAAATTAGAAAAAAATCCAGAAAATCACATTTTTAATGAATTTATTTGCAAATTATGGTGGAAAATAAGTATTTGGTCACCTACAAACAAGCAAGATTTCTGGCTCTCACAGACCTGTAACTTCTTCTTTAAGAGGCTCCTCTGTCCTCCACTCGATACCTGTATTAATGGCACCTGTTTGAACTTGTTATCAGTATAAAAGACACCTGTCCACAACCTCAAACAGTCACACTCCAAACTTCACTATGGCCAAGACCAAAGAGCTGTCAAAGGACACCAGAAACAAAATTGTAGACCTGCACCAGGCTGGGAAGACTGAATGTGCAATAGGTAAGCAGCTTGGTTTGAAGAAATCATCTGTGGGAGCAATTATTAGGAAATGGAAGACATACAAGACCACTGATAATCTCCCTCGATCTGGGGCTCCACGCAAGATCTCACCACGTGCGGTCAAAATGATCACAAGAACAGTGAGCAAAAATCCCAGAACCACACAGTGGGACCTAGTGAATGACCAGCAGAGAGCTGGGACCAAAGTAACAAAGCCTACCATCAGTAACACACTACGCCGCCAGGGACTCAAATCCTGCAGTGCCAGACGTGTCCCCCTGCTTAAGCCAGTACATGTCCAGGCCCGTCTGAAGTTTGCTAGAGAGCATTTGGATGATCCAGAAGAGGATTGGGAGAATGTCATATGGTCAGATGAAACCAAAATATAACTTTTTGGTAAAAACTCAACTCGTTGTGTTTGGAGGACAAAGAATGCTGAGTTGCATCCAAAGAACACCATACCTACTGTGAAGCATGGGGGTAGATACATCATGCTTTGGGGCTGTTTTTTTGCAAAGGGACCAGGATGACTGATCCGTGTAAAGGAAAGAATGAATGGGGCCATGTATTGTGAGATTTTGAGTGAAAACCTCCTTCCATCAGCAAGGGCATTGAAGATGAAACGTGGCTGGGTCTTTCAGCATGACAATGATCCCAAACACACCGCCCGGGCAACGAAGGAGTGGCTTTGTAAGAAGCATTTCAAGGTCCTGGAGTGGCCTAGCCAGACTCCAGATCTCAACCCCATAGAAAATCTTTGGAGGGAGTTGAACGTCCGTGTTGCCCAGCAACAGCCACAAAACATCACTGCTCTAGAGGAGATGGATGTAGGAATGGGCCAAAATACCAGCAACAGTGTGTGAAAACCTTGTGAAGACTTACAGAAAACGTTTGACTTCTGTCATTGCGAACAAAGGGTATATAACAAAGTATTGAGATAAACTTTTGTTATTGACCAAATACTTATTTTCCACCATAATTTGCAAATAAATCAATAAAAAATCCTACAATGTGATTTTCTGGATTTTTTTTCTTCTAATTTTGTCTGTGATAGTTGAAGTGTACCTATGATGAAAATTACAGGCCTCTCTCATCTTTTTAAGTGGGAGAACTTGCACAATTGGCAGCTGACTAAATACTTTTTTGCATAAATGTATGTAAACTTCCAACTTAAACTGTACATATTACCTCAATTAACTTGACTAACCCGTGCCCCCGCACATTGACTCTGTACCGGTACACCTCTGTGTATAGTCTCGCTATTGTTATTTTACTGCTGCTCTTTAGTTACTTGTTACTTTTATGTCTTATTCTTATTTTTAATTTTTAACTGCATTTTTGGTTAGGGGCTCGTAAATAAGCATTTCGTTGTATTCGGTGCATGTGACTAATATGATTTGATTTGATTTGACCCACCAATCAAAGCCAACAGCACATCTCAGACACACACAAATCCCATTTCTCCTTTCCTATAAACTTTTTCAAGACCTAGGCACACCTTCAAATGTTGTCATCAGAAAGTAGTCCGAGGCTACATAATGTTAAACAGCCGTTGTTCTAAGATTACAGGTGTCCCTCAATCCAGTCTAACTGACCTGTTTAACAAGCATGTAAGAGTCTACCTCTATTTTGGGTGACCCCTCTCACCCCCTGTAACAGAGGTTCCAGCTGCTGTCCTTGGGGCATCAGTTCAGAGTGTCTAGCCTGAGGACCGCCAGAGCTCGTGGCTCCATTGTCATGAAGGTTATAGCTGCCATCAATGGTCTCTTCCTGTAGCTCTCACCTGTTGCTGGTAGTGCAATGTGTATAGCCCTATCTGACTGGCCTACGGTCATGTACATATGTTTCTGTATGTGTATATATAAATATATACACTGCTCAAAAAAATAAAGGGTACACTTAAACAACACAATGTAACTCCAAGTCAATCACACTTCTGTGAAATCAAACTGTCCACTTAGGAAGCAACACTGATTGACAATAAATTTCACATGCTGTTGTGCAAATGGAATAGACAACAGGTGGAAATTATAGGCAATTAGCAAGACACCCCCAATAAAGGAGTGGTTCTGCAATTGGGGACCACAGACCACTTCTCAGTTCCTATGCTTCCTGGCTGATGTTTAGGTCACTTTTGAATGCTGGCGGTGCTTTCACTCTAGTGGTAGCATGAGACGGATTCTACAACCCACACAAGTGGCTCAGGACGTGCAACTCATCCAGGATGGCACATCAATGCGAGCTGTGGCAAGAAGGTTTGCTGTGTCTGTCAGCGTAGTGTCCAGAGCATGGAGGCGCTACCAGGAGACAGGTCAGTACATCAGGAGACGTAGAGGAGGCCGTAGGAGGGCAACAACCCAGCAGCAGGACCGCTACCTCCGCCTTTGTGCAAGGAGGAGCACTGACAGAGCCCTGCAAAATGACCTCCAGCAGGCCACAAATGTGCATGTGTCTGCTCAAACGGTCAGAAACAGACTCCATGAGGGTGGTATGAGGTCCCGACGTCCACAGGTGGGGGTTGTGCTTACAGCCCAACATCGTGCAGGACGTTTTTCATTTGCCAGAGAACACCAAGATTGGCAAATTCGCCACTGGCGCCCTGTGCTCTTCACAGATGAAAGCAGGTTCACACTGAGCACATGTGACAGACGTGACAGAGTCTGGAGACGCCGTGGAGAACGTTCTGCTGCCTGCAACATCCTCCAGCATGACCGGTTTGGCGGTGGGTCAGTCATGGTGTGGGGTGGCATTTCTTTGGGGGGCCGCACAGCCTCCATGTGCTCGCCAGAGGTAGCCTGACTGCCATTAGGTACCGAGATGAGATCCTCAGACCCCTTGTGAGACCATATGCTGGTGCAGTTGGCCCTGGGTTCCTCCTAATGCAAGACAATGCTAGACCTCATGTGGCTGGAGTGTGTCAGCAGTTCCTGCAAGAGGAAGGCATTGATGCTATGGACTGGCCCGCCCGTTCCCCAGACCTGAATCCAATTGAGCACATCTGAGACATCATGTCTCGCTCCATCCACCAACGCCACGTTGCACCACAGACTGTCCAGGAGTTGGCGGATGCTTTAGCCCAGGTCTGGGAGGAGATCCCTCAGGAGACCATCCGCCACCTCATCAGGAGCATGCCCAGGCATTGTAGGGAGATCATACAGGCACGTGGAGGCCACACACACTGCTGAGCCTCATTTTGACTTGTTTTAAGGACATTACATCAAAGTTGGATCAGCCTGTAGTGTGGTTTTCCACTTTAATTTTGAGTGTGACTCCAAATCCAGACCTCCATGGGTTGATAAATTTGATTTCCATTGATCATTTTTGTGTGATTTTGTTGTCAGCACATTCAACTATGTAAAGAAAAAAGTATTTAATAAGAATATTTCATTCATTCAGATCTAGGATGTGTTATTTTAGTGTTCCCTTTATTTTTTTGAGCAGTGTATATTTACTGTATATCTTGTACATGTGTGACTCTATATTCTAGGTTTTTTAATCTTAAACCTTGTCGATGAATATTTACTGTGTGCATGTTTTTTTTATGTATGTAAACATATTTTTACAGTATACAAGAATTGCCCTTCGGGGAGAATAAAGATGTATTGAATTGAATTACAGTAGTGGCTTCCTTTCCTCTTTGCCATAGCCCCTGCCCTAGCCTGAAAGCGGGGTTGCTTCGTACGCATACAGTCCACACTCAAGGTTTCCAAACGGCCAAAACATTAAATGAGATCCAGGGATATGGTGCAACAAAAAGGTTTATTCTTGTCATATCTAACAATAAAAAATGATTATCCAATCAACTTAAAGCATAGATTAATTGACATGGAAAATGCATAATATGACCTGTTTGTATGTCTGTATTGTCAAGACTATACCGCTCCAGCGTCTAGCTAGGACTCCTCCCTCCGAAGGACCAACTTCCTGCCTTTATCCTAACACACTTTCCACAGTACAATGAAAGGGACAAAAACTAAATTAATCTAACAACAAATGAATACATCTCAATCAGGTAAATCATAAAGGTACGTACCTAATATTTCATCATATACATATTACACAAACGTGCATGGAGCTCTGTATGTTCTGTCTTTTACACAAATCTGTCCAAATTGGCTCTAACAAAGTGTATTCCTGTCCCTGCCAAAGGTGTATATGAAAGTCAGTACCCTATCTAGTGATGTGGTTGGTGGTGACTCTATTCCTGTTTTTAGAGAATGTAGGAGAAAGTTACTCTTGCAATGTCCTTATAATTGCCTACAGAGTGTGTGTGTGTGTGTGTGTGTGTGTGTGTGTGTGTGTGTGTGTGTGTGTGTGTGTGTGTGTGTGTGTGTCCAGCTTCATCCCTCAGTTGACCAAATAAAGTGATACTCAGGCTGTTGATATTACAGATTGTGCCTTTAACTAAATTCAATACAAGTGTGAGTTCCTATTAAAGTTCTATTCAAAAGTAAACTAAGATATAGCCTGCTGATGTTCATTTTGATGCCAAATTTTAAAGGTGCAGTGCAGTCAACATTCTGTTTTTATGTATTTTATATCATATTGTTCAACAGATGATGAAACTTAAACTGATCAGTGTTATTTCCTGATAGTTGCTGGTTGAAAATACAATCTACACAGGACCTTCTAATCAGCAGGTTTTCATAGACGGGAGTTTCAGCTTTCCGTGGTGACATCACCATGCAGTAAATTGATTAACAGACCAATAACAAAGAGTTCCAAACCTCTGACAGCTAGTTTTCAGTTTTCCCCTCCCCACTCAGACCACTCCCAGACAGTCCTAGCAAAATTCTTGCTTGAGAATATATTTTTGCTAAAAAGCTAATTTTGTCAATTTGAATGGAAATCTATTAAAGTAAGGTACTTAATTGTTACCCAGAAATGTTTTGATATTGATATTAAAACATCTGCATCTGGCCTTTAAGCAATTAAAAAAAAAATATTTAAAGGGTCAATCTGAGATTCAAACTATAACAAAGTAAGCTTCCGGCCACTTTTTGGGGAAACAGCTGAGTGATGGGTCCTGAGAAATGCAAGCATGCTCAAATTCATATACTCTTCAAGAACCAATGGCTATGTGTTTGCAAAATTGTTACACATAAGAAACTAAATAATTAATGTAATCATCATGTTTGATTGAGCATTGGACAGAGCATAGGCCCGCACGTTTAACACGATAGAAAAGCTGGGTCAGCACACACACACACACACACACATACACACACACATCAAAGGATAACACAGTTTATGTATTCTTGGAACGTCACAGTCTGATTTGGAGGCACAGTTTACATCCCCAGTAAAGGCTTATTTCTCGTGCAATTTTGGGCACGAGGGCTCCCTGCGGGTTTATGACCTGACCTGCTGTCTTTGTGTGGGCCAAACTTGTCCTATGCTGTTCATTGAATGTGATATATTCTGTGATATGGCTTCTAGCTTGTCTCATGCACTTCTGAAAGCAGCCAGTAGATGGAGATAAACAATTTTGTGTCTAGGAAAAAAGTGCCAATGACATTTTACATTTTTGTATTTTTTTTTAACCTTTATCTCACTAGGCTAGTCAGTTAGGAACAAATTCTTATTTACAATGACGGCCAAACCCTAACCCAGACGACGCTGGACCAATTGTTCGCCGCCCTATGGGACTTCAAATCAAATCAAAGTGTATTTGTCACGTGGGTCGAATACAACAGGTGTAGTAGACCTTACAGTGAAATGCTTACTTACAGGCTCTAACCAATGGTGCAAAAAAGGTATTAGGTGAACAATAGGTAGGTAAAGAAATAAAATTACAGTAAAAAGACAGGCTATAAAAGTAGCGAGGCTACATACAGACACCGGTTATTCAGGTTGTTTGAGGTAGTATGTACATGTAGATATGGTTAAAGTGACTATGCATATAGGATAAACAGAGAGTAGCAGTAGTGTAAAAGAGGGGTTGGTGGTGGGTGGGACACAATGCAGATAGCCCGGGTAGCCAATGTGCCCGAGCACTGTTTGGTCTGCCCAATTGAGGTAGTATGTACATGAATGTATAGTAAAAGTGACTATGCATATTTTATAAACAGAGAGGAGCAGCAGCGTAAAAAGAGGGGTTGGGGGGGTTGGGGGCACACAATGCAAATAGTCCGGGTAGACATTTGATTACCTGTTCAGGAGTCTTAATGCTTGGGGGTAAAAACAGTTGAGAAGCCTATTTGTCCCAGACTTGGTACTCCGGTACGGCTTGCCTTCCTCTGACACCGCCTGGTGTAGAGGTCCTGGATGGGAGGCAGCTTAGCCCCAGTGATGTACTGGGCCGTACGCACTACCCTCTGTAGTGCCTTGCGGTCAGAGGCCGAGCAATTGCCGTACCAGGCAGGTACGTAAAATCAACCATTGTGATACAGCCTGGAATCGAACCAGGGTCTGTAGTGACGCCTCTAGACCACTGCACAACTCAGGGGCCCCAGACATGTAGACCAGAGGTTCTTTTTGGTTAATGTAGGCCTATCTCCAATCATATTATGTTCTGCCAGAAGTTTACTGTACCCGATTTAGAAACACTGATGCAGACCTCTACATATCAGCCCCCTTCACTTCTAATGAAGTGGTTCAAGGGAAACGGACAGAAAGTGGGGTACGTCCACAGTCCTGTGTCAAAAACGTCCAGACAATGCTATTATGAACACACAAGTGTAGGATCAGTTTACCCTCCGCTGGCTCCACAAAACCTATTCATAACCATGAGGACGGTGAAACTTAAAACCGATCTTAGATCAGCCTAGTGAGGCAGTCCAGTGACAGAGGCTGTGTTTGCCTACCATATTGATGAACACAACATAAAACAGTTAAACATGTCCAATAATTTCCCCTCATTTAAATAAACATTGTACATCAATTTAGTGCTTGTGTTTTAACCTTGTGAGTGATGTCACTAGAGGGGAGGGTCACTTTCCAAAATATTGAGACCAGCAAGACATCTCGGCTTGGAAATTTCAGCTTCCCCCACCACACACACACTTCTAGCACCCCCAGCGGGAGAGGAGCTCACCCTTGGTTTTTGAAGCAGCCTTGGACGTCATATAGCACCGTTTCTTTCGGGAGGAGATCCTGGTTTATTGGAAATTAGCTTTTTAATTTCGGTTATTTCAGAGTATGCGCTCGAGACGGCGGTGTAATAGCGTTAGAGCTGTGCTCATCCGGGCCACTGTGCCGTGACTCCATTCTTCTTCATTCACTGAAACTGCCATAGGAGCTAAATAGGGATTCATTTCTGTGAAATAGCTAGACACATGTATTATACATATTTTTGATAACCCCACGTCAAGCTGGAACACAAACGGGCATGTCTAATCAAGGAGTTAGGAGAAATGGCCCAGTGAAACTGCGGTTGACAGGTAAGAATGTAAAACACCCTCGCTGTCTCTAGCTTGTTAGCTAATGGCGCTATCAAGCTAACGTTGCTAGCTAGCTACAGTAGTGGGCTAGTTTTCTGCGTGAACGTGATGTTATATTTACAAACACTGGTCAAATGTCGTTAGCTACGCTTCGAATAAGCATACTGTTTTCTAACAAGTAATTTACCTGCCTAGTCAGTTAGCTAGTTAGCTGACATAGTCGTGATTAACGTTGATTTACCGTTAGCTAGCTAGCGAACTCTCCAATTAACAACATTTGGGGTCATCACAATGACTGCATTACTTAATTGTTACAACAGTTTTGTTTGCCCACCCATCGTCACTACTTGCATGTGTTGTCCTATAATCTGAATTACAGTACTACTAACATTATTATACATAGGTAACGTTAGTTGGACATTTTATTAATTCAAGAGCGATTTACATGATCATTTATGGTTAAGTGCCTTGCTCAAGGGCACATCGACATATTTTTCACATAATCAGCGCTGAGATTCGTACTAGCGACCTCTTGGTTACTGGCCCAACGCTCTTAACTGCTAGGCTACCTGCCGCCCGAGTGTGCAGAGACTGCCCATAGTAGCCAGAGCTCTGCAGACTGACACCATTACCAAATGTAGTATTGATTTAGACCAGCAACTTGTATGCCTGTTCCAAATAGTTTACTTTTGTAGCTAATATTTCCGTTCTTTACTGCACTAGTGTTTAAACATTTTCCATCAGTACTTTGATTTGTGTTGGTAATGAACTTTTCAGCACCCCTATATAGCCTCAGCTTGTAGTGCATTCCCCCCTGTTTTAAGACACTATTCCTAAGGAGCCAGCATGAGCCCCCTTAACTTTCTGTCCTATTTGGTCCTATTCGCGGTTTCTTTACAACCCAAACATTTGTATGTTTACTTGAGAACGCAGTGTTTTGACTGGGGAGAGGAGGCGATGGCATGCCCTGCGTTTCATGTGTCTCCATGATCAGATCAAATTCCTGACCCCTCTATCTACTAGGACCTGCCAAATTAAATATTTAATCTTGTAATGTACTAGCCGGAAAAGAGTGAACAAGAGTTCCTCGCGGTCCGGCAAGAGTTGTCTGGTTGTTTGGAATATTCCATTACTTTGAAAGTGTTTACCATACAGACCTAATTGTGTAATACCAAGGTAATCACTTGTTACTAACAAAGTAGCCTGTAATGTTACCTCTGTCCATACAAATGCTATCTTCATTATAGAAAAACAAGTGCTTAGTGTGACCTTTTTAAAAGGCTTTACATGTATATTTTGCCCAAGTCCTCTATGATGCAGTAAGCTAAGGCTATCCTTCAATAATGAGGCGTCATGCAATAATAATACAAAAAAAATCTTGATTAGTGCAATGAAGGCCTGGGTCTCTTTTTTTCCCCCATATGTGAAATGGTTTTAAATGGGCTGCTGCAGTGGTCTTCACTCGGAATCCCAGGAATGTGAAACGGAGAGGAAACGTGAGTCTCTCCAGATCATAGGAACATCCTCTGTCTCGTTCACGCCATGGAGGAGGGCAAGAACGCTTCAAACCACTGCTCCTTGCAAACTGAGGAACACCACCACACATTTTAATGCTACACATTTTTTGCGTGTGTGTCGTAGACGGGCCTCTCCACCCCGGTCTGTCTGCTCTGTGGTCTCACTGAATTCTCTCTTGTCATTTAGGGATAGGGGAAGGGATGGCTTGCAGACAGTAGAGCTCGATCAGTAGAGTTTGCTGGGTTACTCATAAGCGCTTATAGCTTCCTATTGTCTAATCGTAATGTAATCTTCAATAAACTTCTGCTACCAGCAGTCTGGGAGACGCCTGAAGGTATTCTCAGGCCATTTGTCTGTGCATTTGCCATTTAGAGGCCACATTCAAACTGTCAGTAGTTGCAGCTTTGCCTTGCAATTTATTTGCCATTTCCTCTCGTCTCAGATGCAATTTCGCTCAAGGAATAGCTAGAGCTAATCAAGGCCCTAGCGGTTAGGCCGCATTCCACAGACATCTAAGATCAGTGCTAGTCTGTGAGGGGAGACGCCGGGGTGTTTTTCTGCACTGTTTTCCACCAGCCACAGTCTTTGGCACCCGACTGCTGGTCACAGATCAGGATTGATGGATTGTTTAGTGTGACCCGGTCCTGTTGTTTGCTCACTGGGCTTTTTCCTTCACTCGCTGTCTGATGAAGTCACCTGCCGTTTTGAACGGAATGCCGTTGCCAAGCAGTAAATGGGGAACAGTCTGGCGCTAAGCAGCTACTCCCAACACTACCGGGAGGTGACAATTGCTGCTGTTCGCACCGCTAGCGAACAGCCTGCTGCTGTGAGCTAACTACTAAATGGCTAGCTATTCTAACTCCATTTGCTCCTTCGCCTCCAGTTGGCACCGTGAGCATATAGTACCAGCCTGGAATAATTGTTTCAGATCCTCTCTTATGCAGCATAGTCTGCAATCACACCGGGTGCATCTCAGCTGTCATAAGTGGCTTTTTTTCACAATCTAGGCCTCTTTTCCTCCTGCACCGATGTGACAAAAATTTACCAGTGAAAGCTATTAGCCTAGACTACTTAGTAGCCATCTAATATACAGTTGAAGTCAGAAGTTTACATACACCTTAACCAAATACATTTAAACTCAGTTTTTCACATTCCTGACATTTAATCCTAGTAAACATTCCCTGTCTTAGGTCAGTTAGGATCACCACTTTATTTTAAGAATGTGAAATGTCAGAATAATAGAGTGATTTATTTCAGCTTTTATTTCTTTCATCACAATCCCAGTGGGTCAGAAGTTTACATACACTCAATTTGTATTAGGAAGACCCATTTGCAACCAAGCTTTAACTTCCTGACTGATGTCTTGATGTTGCTTCAATATATCTACATAATTTTCCTTTTCTCACGCTGCCATCTATTTTGTGAAGTGCACCAGTCCCACCTGCAGCAAAGCACCCCCACAACATGATGCTGCCTCCCCCATGCTTCACGGTTGGGATGGTGTTCTTCGGCTTGCAAGCATCCCCCTTTTTCCTCCAAACATAACAATGGTCATTATGGCCAAACAGTTCTATTTTTGTTTCATCAGACCAGAGGACATTTCCCCAAAAAGTACGATCTTTGTCCCCATGTGCAGTTGCAAACCGAACTCTGGCTTTTCTATGGCGGTTTTGGAGCTGTGGCTTCTTCCTTGCTGAGCGGCCTATCAGGTTATGTCGATATAGGACTCGTTTTTACTGTGGTTATAGATACTTTTGTACCTGTTTCCTCCAGCATCTTCACAAGGTCCTTTGCCATTGTTCTGGGATTGATTTGCACTTTTCGCACCAAAGTACGTTCATCTCTAGGAGACAGAACGTGTCTCCTTCCTGAGCGGTATGGCGGCTACATGGTCCCGTGGTGTTTATCCTTGCGTATTATTGTTTGTACAGATGAACTTGGTACCTTCAGGCATTTGGAAATTGCTCCCAAGGATGAACCAGACTTGTGGAGGTCTACATTTCAAGCAAAGAGGCACTGAGTTTGAAGGTAGGCTTTGAAATACATCCACAGGTACACCTTCTATTGACTCAAATGATGTCAATTAGCCTATCAGAAGCTTCTAAAGCCATGACATTATTTTCTGGAATTTTCCAAGCTGTTTAAAGGCACAGTCAACTTGGTGTATGTAAACTTCTGACCAACTGGAATTGTCATACAGTGAATTCTAAGTGAAATAATCTGTCTGTTAACAATTGTTGGAAAAAATGACTTGTGTCATGCACAAAGTAGACGTCCTAACCGACTTGCCAAAACTATAGTTTGTTAACAAAAAATGTGTAAAGTGGATGAAAAACGAGTTTAATGACTCCAACCTAAGTGTTTGTAAACTTCCGACTTCATCTGTATTACATGAATCTATCCAATGAATAAAGGTCAGTGCAGACGAGGAAGCCACTTTAGACTGTTGAGTCTCTCTCTAGCATTTTGGGAAGTGGGCCTGGAGGAGCTGAGTAAGAGCGAGTGGGGAAGCCAGGAAGCTGGCGATTTTAAGATAAAGGCTCCGCCTCCGTCCTTCCTAGGCCGATCATTAGCCGGTGGGGGGAGAGAGCGAGAGAATGCGTTTTTGGAAAGTTAGCAGAGGCCACTGTCTCAGCATTCACTCAGTCAGCGGTCAGAAAATAAAGTTTGTGTGTCCTCAAAGGGAACACACACACTCTTCCACAGGATGTATCGTCAGCACCGAGCTAAATTGGGAGCCCTGTTGACTCCTGTCCCTAAGATGAAGGAAATGTATTTGATTGTGTTTTGTGAAGGGTAACCAAGGTACGCCAACATGACAATTTTGAATGGCATTGGGAGCTGGTTTTACTGCCCTCAGCGCTGTCCTGTCCCACCCTCCCTCCTAGCAGGATTAAGTTAATGCTGGGTTTCACAGTCTAGTAGGCTGGGCCAGATGTTTTGAATGAAAGCAGATTAGAGGCATTCGTTTGCTGTTAATCTAAATCGACACAGTGAGAAGAGGCCATTCCCGTGTGTAATTGTTGTCACTTGGTGTTGGCTAGTTGTATACCGCCGCGTGAAACCCATTCTCCCGGGTCAAACTAGATCCTTCGCGAAAGGCGAAGGCCGCTGCAAATACGTTTTAGCCTAGCAGCCATATTGATTAGCAAATTACATTTTTGTTGTTGTTGATTCGCAAAAACATTTTAAGATAAGGCAGTACAGCATCCGTCCAGACAGAGGCTTAATTTGGCCACGTGGCTCTCTCCGCCCACCCGGCTCTGCAGAGCAGTATGACCCATTTTAAGGCGCAATCAATAGGCGTTTGTCAGAAATCCATTGCAGCAATCTCCTCTAAGTTTCTGTGTTGGAATGAAAATGCTTCAGTGTTGCCTTGCCTCTCCAGCTGAATATCAATGGGAGGAGAGTCGGATGAATTGGCTGTGTAACGGTTCACTACCTTGAAATGTGGGGTTTGATGCCTTTCTATAAGTCACAAGGGTCCTAGTACGTATTGTAAACCAGCCTACATGCTCCTTTCCATACTGCATACAGTTGGCTTTATTTTTCTGTCTCTCCTCTCTGTTCTTTTTCATGTTTCTTCTATGGGCTGTCACTCAGTTTTCTGTACGTCAGTACAACGTTCCCCCTATGACAACCCTTCTGTGTGAGAAGTGTCTACTGGCGGAGGGAGTGTGTGTGTCTGCTCAAAAATGTCACACTCATTGTAGGCTACTGAAGCAAAGCAGCCCATCTGGGATGGCCTGCGATGTCTGTCCTTTTCTGGTTTTTCCTACCCAAGTTTTTCCTCAGTCGAGGTTGTCTTTTCATGTTGCCTCTGTCTGCTTCATACATGCATTATGCTTCCATTCAAGCTACAAGAGACACAGAGGAATGGAGAATTGGTAAGGTTTAATAGAGAATGACCTGAAGGCTCCTGTCAAAAGCTCAGTCATCGTCAATCTTGACTGTTTCCTTAAGGTAATCATCAGATGACTCACTCACTATTATGCCTATATGATATTGTAGAGCATGTGTCCTCCTATCTGCAGTGATTGTCAACCCAGGATCTAGACTCAAGATTTCTAGGTCAGAGTGTAAAACATAAAACGTTAGGGGGGGAAACGAACTCAATATACTTTCAAATGACTAAAACCAAATCAAAACTGTGCAGAAATGATAATCAACCTATTTTCATACAGTGTCTTGACGGTCCAGCTCGCTAACGATCAGTAGACAGTAGACAGTAAGCATTGAAGATTCCCAAAACAATGCATAGAGGACAATTATTTAGCCGATTTTTGCCACCAAGGAAATATAACCACTTTTCAGTGCAACCCTCCTAAACTCGTTCAAGACCGACTGTGGCCCCCGAGGGGGAAAATGTGTTTGATGCCCCTGCTCTAGTTTATCAGTAACCCCAGGAATGTCAGTCAGAGTAGTAGTGTGGTGGAGACCAGAGCTAGTCTTTCTAACCTGTGAATGAATGGCCCTTGTGGGAGTGATATATAGTGAGCAGGTCTGTTTGAGTGTGTGGGCTCTGGCTATGGTCAGTTAGAAGTAACTTAGGAGGTCTTGTGTCATCTGCGTTGAATAGACCCGTCTGATCGGTGTTGTCTATAGCTGAATTGTGTAGTCTGTGTGCATGGCCCTTGTAATAGGCCATTTAGCAGACGCTGTTATCCAAGGTCGACTTAGTCATGCATGCATACATTTTTCATATGGGTGGTCCTGGGAATCAAACCCCTCTTCCCTGGCGTTACAAGCACCATGCTCTACCAACGGAGCTACAAAGGACCAAGAGCAGTTAGCGATGTGTGTTGGCAGTGGTCAGTAAGCGGCTGTGTAGGGAGTCCTGTGTCATCTGCATTAAAGTCTGAATAGTGCAGTGTAGTCTGTAGCCTTATAGTGTAGTCTGTGTGCAAGGCCCTTGTCTGAGCCAGAGCTTTTTTTCTCAGTGATCTGTCGATGGATGGAGAGAGAGAGGGCTTGTGTTGCGTCCAGGTGCTGCTATGCACATCCAGACTTCCTTGGCTCTGTTTAGTCTGCCCCGGCCACTCTCACACCACTCTAGACGACTGGGCTCCGACGCAGAGCTGCCCCAGGAGGCCCCCCACTCCACTCTTCACTCCAGATGACCTGGCTCCACGGCAGAGCTGCCCCCTCTTACATGGAAACCTTCATATCCTGTCTCTATCTGGCAGTATGCCTACGCTGGCTGTCTGCTTTATATACGTTGCTCTGTGTGCCAATGAGCTAAACAAAAAGAGCGAATGATAACCCAGAGCAAAAATAATGAAGATTTAATGGGTTGGTTATCTTCATTACTAGTTGTTGTACGTACAGTCATTGGCTTTATCGTGTCTGAATTGGCTGTTAAAGGGTCGCGTTACAGTTTTAGAAATCTGCGTTTTCAAAACAGACCTTCCAAAAATCTGTTTTAAACAGTTTCACGTGCATTTTTATATTGAAAGTCATGTGTTTTTTAAACTTTTTTTTGTGACAATTCGTCTGATGCTGAGAAGAAATTGCAATAAAAAGTATTTTATATCTCTATTTCCAAAATGCAGCAAGATACTTCTTATGTGTATTTATTTTTTGTGAATTCTGCATTAGCGCGAGCCCACTTGTGTGGTGGGGTTTAATGCATGCTGCCCGGCTGGCACTGGCAGTTAGGCTAATCTGTTGCGTGTGTTGGTTAGACATCTGTTCGAATTATGCGCTTCAGGGAATTCGCTTTTCAATAACAGATAAGTGGGTTTTGTCTGAAATCATTTACGACTTTGTAGATGTTAAAATTCCTTGAAGGTGCTCACGTTATTCGTAAGTCATCACGAGTCCTCAAGACAGTTCAACTTTAGTCTGCCTGTCTCTTAGCTGATGGAGTCTGACTGTTTTTATCTGCCTAATGGATTTGCAATCTACAGCTGTCTGGCTGGACCGTTTGGAAATTGGCACATCACTGGCAATTGGGCAGTTGATTGCTTTATTGCGAAACTATGTTTTCTGGATAGAAGATGACGAGTCTTGTTCAGTTAACCACTCTGGTTTGACATTTTTTCTGTGGGGAATTGAAAGGCTCTGAAGGAGCGTCAACGTGGTGTAGTCGTGTGTGTGTGTGTACACGTATACGTTTACCCACGGTTCACCTGGCCAGACAAGACAGGAAGGGAGGGAGGTTGGGTAGACTAAATGTATTTTTGTCATGTTGATACCACACACACAAAATACTTAGCTTTCTCTCAGAGCAAGCAGGTGTAGGTGGTTTAGACAGAGGTACATAGATTTAGGACCCTTTGAGGAAGCTGTTTCCTTTAGCAGTGGTTCTCCATTCAACTTCCTTTCGATTTTTCAGTTTAACAGATGAAGCGTTTCAGTCGTTTAAAAGGGAGTGATTGTCTAAACGTCTGCTGAATGTTTTGCCATGTCATTGGAAAATGTAGTCTAGCCTAATGTGGCTGTTTTTAAACCAAGGTTGTGTCTGAAATGGCAACCTATTTCCTACATAGTGCACTTCTTTTGACCATGGTCCCATAGGGCTCTGGGCAAAAATAGACCACTGGAAAGGCGATAGGGTGCCATTTGGGACGCATACCAGGCATCTGTAAAACTACCTGCACCTTCAACCTCTCTGGTGCTGAGTTTCTACTCATTTTGATGATTCATGCAAGTTCTGCACTGTGCACTCTTCGAATTATGGCTTAAGAATTCTGGCAGACACCGGACTTTGGTCTAGACAACAAGCAAATAATGTTATTGTTATTATAGCCCTGAATCCTAGGATTTAAGAATAACCCCCAGAAGTGGGGGATTGGTACGGTCTCACAAGGTCCTGTGTTTTTTTGTTGTTGATTCTGGCATGTCCCATATTGCGGGCGGGGAACGGAGCACCATGCTGTTTGTGGCTATCTCAGTTTCACTCTCTTGGTTTTCATGCTGCGAGGGAGCCCCGGTATGGTGTGTAAGATTATGGCTTGTGTTTCATTGATTCAGTTGTTTTCAGTTTACACGGACATACAGTGCATTCGGAAAGTATTCAGACCGCTTGACTTTTTCCACATTTTGTGCCTTATTCTGAAATGGAATAAAAAAATGTTTTCTCTCAATCTACACACAATACTATACTACAAAGCAAAAACCGTAAAAAAAAAAAAACTAAACATTTGTAAATGTTTTACAAATAAACTGAAATATCACATTTACATAAGTATTCAGACCCTTTACTTAGTACTTTGAAGCACCTTTGGCAACACATTCTTATTTTCAATGACGGCCTAAGAACGGTGGGTTAACTGCCTTGTTCAGGGGCAGAACGACAGATTTTCACCTTGTCAGCTCGGGGGTTTGAACTTGCAACCTTCCTAGTCCAACGCTCTAACCACTAGGCTACCCTGCCGCCCCATGGTTGATGATATTACTGGTTTATCTAGCGTGTCCTGCGTTGCATATAATCGATGCAACGCTGGGGGATGATTTAACAAAAGCGCAACCATAAACACCAGTGCCTTTCTTAAAGTCAATACATAGAAGTATATATTTTTAAACCTGTATATTTAGCTAAAATATATCCAGGTTAAGCAGGAAATATTAACCAGGTGAAATTGTGTCACTTGTCTTGCGTTCATTAAATGCAGAGTTAGGGTATGTGCAACAGTTTGGGCAGCCTGGCTCATTGCGAACTAATTTGCCAGAATTTTACGTAATTATGACATAACATTGAAGGTTGTGCAATGTAACAAGAATATTTAGACTTAGGGATGCCACCCGTTAGATAAAATACCGAACGGTTCCGCATTTCACTGAAAGAATAAACGTTTGGTTTTAGAAATGATAGTTTCCGGATTCTACCATATTAATGACCAAAGACTGGTATTTCTGTGTTTTATAACTAAGTCTATGATTTGATAGAGCAGTCTGACTGAGCGATGGTAGGCAGCAGCAGGCTCGTAAGCATTCATTCAAACAGCACTTTCGTGAGTTTTGCCAGCAGCTCTTCGCAATGACAGCGCTATTTATGACTTCAAGCCTATCAGCCTAATGGTTGGTGTAACCGGTGTGAAATGGCTAGCTAGTTAGCGGGGTGCGCGCTAATAGCGTTTCAAACGTCACTCGCTCTGAGACTTGGAGTAGTTATTCCCCTTGCACTGCAAGGGCCGTGGCTTTTGTGGAGCGATGGGTAACGCTGCTTCGAGTGTGGCTGTTGTCGATGTGTTACTGGTTCGAGCCCAGGTAGGAGCGAGGAGAGGGACGGAAGCTATACTGTTACACTGGCAATACTATAGTGCCTATAAGAACATCCAATAGTCAAAGGTATATGAAATACAAATGGTATAGAGAGAAATAGTCCTATAATTCCTATATTAACTACAACCTAAAACCTCTTACCTTGGAATATTGAAGTCTCACATTAAAAGGAACCACCAGCTTTCATATGTTCTAATGTTCTGAGCAAGGAACTCAAACTTTAGCTTTTTTACATGGCACATATTGCACTTTTACTTCTCTAAAACTTTGTTTTTGCATTATTTAAACCAAATTGAGCATGTTTCATTATTTATTTGAGGCTAAATGGATTTTTATTGATGTATTATATTAAGTTAAAATAAGTGTTCATTCAGTATTGTTGTAATTGTCATTATTCCAAATACATTTTTAAAAATCGGCCGATTTAATCGGTATTGGCCTTTTTTGGTCCTCCGATAATAGGTATCGGATCTCTCAGTACTGTGCTCTATTCCTTATCCCTCAATCCTGACTAGTCTCCTAGTCGCTGCCGCTGAACAACATCCCCACAGCATGATGCTGCCACCACCGTGCTTCACCGTAGGGATGGTGCAAGGTTTCTTCCAGACATGACACTTGGCATTCAGGCCAAAGAGTTCAATCTTGGTTTCATCATACCAGAGAATCTTGTTTCTCATGGTCTGAGAGTCGTTTAGATACTTTTTGTAAACTCCAAGCGGGCTGTCGTGGCTTTTACGGAGGAGTGGCTTCCTTCTGGCCATTCTACCATAAAGGCCTGATTACTGGAGAGCTGCAGAGATGGTTGTACTTTCTGGAAGATTCTCCATTTCCACAGAGGAACTCTGGAGCTCTGTCAGTGACCATCGGGTTCTTGGTCACCTCCTTGACCAAGGCCCTTCTCCCCCGATTTATCAGTTTGGCCAGCTGTAGGAAGAGTCTTAGTGGTTCCAAACATCCATTTAAGAATGATGGAGGCCACTGTTTTCTTGAGGACCTTCAATGCTGCAGAAATGTTTTGGTGCCCTTCCCCAAATCTGTACCTCGATTCAATCCTGTCTTGGAGCTCTAGGGACAATTCCTTCAACCTCATGGCTTGGTTTTTGCTCTGACATGCACTGTCAACTCTTGGACTTTATATAGACGTGTGTGCCTTTCCAAATCATGTCCAAACAATTACATTTACTACACAGGTGAACTCGAATCAAGTTGTAGAAACATCCCAAGGGTGATCAATGGAAACCGTATCGACCTGATCTAAGTTTTGAGTCTGATAGCAAAGTGTCTGAATACTTATTTACATAAGGTATTTCTGTTTTTTATTTTTAATACTTTAATTTGCAAACATTTCTAAACCTGTTTTTGCTTTATAGTGTGTAGGTTGAAGAATATTTTTTATTATATATATATATATATATATATATATATATATATATATATATATATATATATATATATATATATATATATATATATATATATATATATATATATATATATATATATATATATATATATATATATATATATATATATATATATATATATATATATATATATATACACACACACACACACACACACACACACACACACACACACACACACACACACACACACACACACAGTGCCTTGCGAAAGTATTCGGCCCCCTTGAACTTTGCGACCTTTTGCCACATTTCAGGCTTCAAACATAAAGATATAAAACTGTATTTTTTTGTGAAGAATCAACAACAAGTGGGACACAATCACGAAGTGGAACGACATTTATTGGATATTTCAAACTTTTTTAACAAATCAAAAACTGAAAAATTGGGCGTGCAAAATTATTCAGCCCCTTTAAGTTAATACTTTGTAGCGCCACCTTTTGATGCGATTACAGCTGTAAGTCACTTGGGGTATGTCTCTATCAGTTTTGCACATCGAGAGACTGAAATTTTTTCCCATTCCTCCTTGCAAAACAGCTCGAGCTCAGTGAGGTTGGATGGAGAGCATTTGTGAACAGCAGTTTTCAGTTCTTTCCACAGATTCTCGATTGGATTCAGGTCTGGACTTTGACTTGGCCATTCTAACACCTGGATATGTTTATTTTTGAACCATTCCATTGTAGATTTTGCTTTATGTTTTGGATCATTGTCTTGTTGGAAGACAAATCTCCGTCCCAGTCTCAGGTCTTTTGCAGACTCCATCAGGTTTTCTTCCAGAATGGTCCTGTATTTGGCTCCATCCATCTTCCCATCAATTTTAACCATCTTCCCTGTCCTTGCTGAAGAAAAGCAGGCCCAAACCATGATGCTGCCACCACCATGTTTGACAGTGGGGATGGTGTGTTCAGCTGTGTTGCTTTTACGCCAAACATAACGTTTTGCATTGTTGCCAAAAAGTTTCATCTGACCAGAGCACCTTCTTCCACATGTTTGGTGTGTCTCCCTGGTGGCTTGTGGCAAACTTTAAACGACACTTTTTATGGATATCTTTAAGAAATGGCTTTCTTCTTGCCACTCTTCCAGAAAGGCCAGATTTGTGCAATATACAACTGATTGTTGTCCTATGGACAGAGTCTCCCACCTCAGCTGTAGATCTCTGCAGTTCATCCAGAGTGATCATGGGCCTCTTGGCTGCATCTCTGATCAATCTTCTCCTTGTATGAGCTGAAAGTTTAGAGGGACGGCCAGGTCTTGGTAGATTTGCAGTGGTCTGATACTCCTTCCATTTCAATATTATCGCTTGCACAGTGCTCCTTGGGATGTTTAAAGCTTGGGAAATTTTTTTGTATCCAAATCCGGCTTTAAACTTCTTCACAACAGTATCTCGGACCTGCCTGGTGTGTTCCTTGTTCTTCATGATGCTCTCTGCGCTTTTGACGGACCTCTGAGACTATCACAGTGCAGGTGCATTTATACGGAGACTTGATTACACACAGGTGGATTGTATTTATCATCATTAGTCATTTAGGTCAACATTGGATCATTCAGAGATCCTCACTGAACTTCTGGAGAGAGTTTGCTGCACTGAAAGTAAAGGGGCTGAATAATTTTGCACGCCCAATTTTTCAGTTTTTGATTTGTTAAAAAAGTTTGAAATATCCAATAAATGTTGTTCCACTTCATGATTGTGTCCCACTTGTTGTTGATTCTTCACAAAAAAATAGTTTTATATCTTTATGTTTGAAGCCTGAAATGTGGCAAAAGGTCGCACAGTTCAAGGGGGCCGAATACTTTTGCAAGGCACTGTATATACATTTTAGAATAAGGCTGTAACGTAACAACATTTGGATAGAGTCAAGGGATGAAAACCTTCGGAATGCACTGTGTACTAAGTATAGAGCGGACGTGTTTGGTGTGGAACACTGCTCTGCAGAGAGAAGTCTGCTGTCGGCAAGTATTTGCACATGATTTAGCCCAAGATGGATGCTCTTGATATGATGATGATGCTCATCATGCTCATGATGATTTAAAGCATCATTTGAACCAAGGCTGGCCCATGAAGTCTCAAGGAAATGTAATGGTGCCTTGGTTTCAGTAATGCAGATATTCGGTTACAGAATATTGTCTCACAGTAGGTTTCTTATTCAAAGTCAAAAACGTTGGCCTAGATCCTTTGCCAGGCTCTTTCCAAGGCATCATTCAACTTCCTTAATCATGGTTGCCGTGGCTGGTTCTCAGGTCAACATTCTCACCATATTGAAACGGACTCCCCTATTCGTCCAACTGACAATAGCACCTGCTCACCTAACCAGAAGCAGTCCAATGTTCATTCTCCTTCAAGTAAGGTTTCATATGGCGAAGCCCAGGTTTGGCAAGCAGAAGAGCAACACAGCATGCATCAAGTTTGGTTGAAGTTTCTGGTGCTTCAGGGCCCACCAGCTACAACGCACTTTTTACAGTGCCTGATCACGGGTTGGTTAAATCCTCTCTTCGTCCAGGTCTGCGCAAAGGAGAGCAAGAGGGAGCTTTATCTGTTATTCAAATTACGACAGTGGAAGGAGTGCACACCTCATGACTTGCATAACAATATTATGGGTGGGAGAGGAGGCCGGGAGGAGAGTTTTAGAGAAAGTCCATCACTCGATATGCAAAATACATTCATCTTTCTAAAAGTGCATTCTTGGGTTTATGTCTTAGTGTAAGCTAGTATAATCTTTTTTAATATTCTATCTTGCTGTGCATTCGCCCAAATGTATCTCAATGCACGTGGTCACAATGTCAAGATGCAGCCAAGTCAGTTTGCAGGTGCTGATGCTGCTTCACTTTGAGCTATTTTTACCCTCTGACCTCAGTGCCCTGTAAGATGACAAGCGTTACTGTATCCTCTCTCTCGCTCTCTCTCGCCCCCTCCCCCCCTGTTTGCGATCGCTCGCCGGATCTGGCCCAGACAGCGTACAGACACTGCTGCCGGCGGCTTCTCTCTTCCTGTCTCAACCCCGTGCACCGCCGCCACCGCAACACAACAGATGCCTCGCCGCCGCGACCTAGCATGGCTTCTTAGACAGAACTGTTGACATAGCTGACGTCATGCTTGAAAAGGTGGAAGAGTTGTGGCCAACTTGCCAAGCGAATGTTCTGCTGCTTCTAAGAACTGCCGGTGACATGACATGAGAGATCGTCATTGATAACATCTTTGCATGAAGGTGTTGGAACAGGTTGGCTTCAGTTCAGCTTCAAATGTCACTCAACTTATCTGACTAGCCTTTTTGGGTATTCAAGCACAGAGAGGGGTTTTTGAGGATCTGTAGAGCCTATGTAGACTAGAGAGAGTGCATCGGCTGTCCTCTGTCAATTGACTTTCCCAGTCATTCTATGGCCCGGATGTTGGATGTAGCAGACAGGGCCTGACTCTGAGGAGGCGAGGTGGTCTCTAAACCCTTGAGGAAGTGGTGAAGATGACTGTCGAACACTCACTGTTTTTGTTTGGCGGTTGTGTCTCACTGTCCATCAAATAAAATGTATTTGTCACATGCGCCGAATACAACAGGTGTAGGTAGACCTTACAGTGAAATGCTTACCACCACACCACTGAGTGTCTTTTATGCCACTCAGCAGCATGTCTAGCTACTGTACTTTTCCCCCTCTCTTCCCTTTTCCTCTCCTGCTCCAATGACATCCCTCTTATTTTTCTTCCTTTCACCATGTAGTGCTGTACTTCTGTGGGGTCTTTTCTTGTTGTTGTCCGTTGTACCTTTTCTATGCCTGGCTTTCTTTTCTCCCCATAAGTCAATATCAGGGGGTCCCCTTTATCATCTTCAATGTTGTCATTCTAGATAGCATTTAAGCTACTGTCACTCGGTTAGACTAGGTGGGCTCCATTAGTCTAGCTCAGCATGCAGTATCGTTCCTTCAGTGGAGAGCACAGCATGCTAATGCATGGCACCGATAGACCTTACGTGGAAAGTGATGAGTACAAGACAGAAGCATAGACGATGTACGTGAAACATGAACACACTGTTTGAAATGGAGTGTCCGTTTCTCTTCCTGTCTCAGATTCAAGCTCTCATGACCACAACAGCCCTGGGCTCCTGTGAAAGTCTGCCAAACTTAGCCCAATATTTATGTGTACACGGAGACTGTCAGGAACTGCAGCCTGAGTAACCTTTCTCGCTCTCTCTCTGTCTCTGTCTCTCTCTAGGGGAATTACACAGACTGCTGGAGAACATGACAGTCTGTGCTGTCTTCATGTCTCTTGCTCTCTCTGTCCCTCGCTCGCTCTGTGTGTGTGTGGCTTGCTCTGTTTGTCTCGTTCGCTCCGTCTGGCTCGCTCGCTTTCTTCTCACGGTTTCTCCACCCATCTTAACGTTGATGATGATGACGGATGTCAGACGGGAGTGGGCTCTCATCCGTACTAGAAGTGCAAAGTGCTGTAACACCCTCCCACCAGTTCCACTGCCATATTGTCAAGGGAGGGGGGGGGTATGCATCATGTGAGCTGGTGGCGAGAATCTGTTCCCCTCCGTAGTGTGCCAATCTGCCAGAGCATCCGTCCATGCAGCCCAAAACCCCCACACGTTATCATTAGTGTGAATGACGAGCTAGATGTGATGTCCCAGTGCACTTCTTCCTCTCACGGCTCCTGCGCCCCCATTCTAACTTCTCGTCTCAGCTCAATCTGCTATAGAGAGAGACTTGATATGTGTCCCTAAAATTCCCCGGAAGCCATATAACTAATTCTCGTCTTGCACTCTCGCGGCTCACCCGTACCCCTCATCTTGTCTCAGCTCAATCTACTATATAGGCTTACTTGATACAGTATGTGTCCACAGATTTCTCCCCAGCCACATTTTCACAAATGTATTTATTAACACACTAAGTCCCCTTAACAGAGTTCCCTCTTCAGCGGTCTCCCTCAAACCCCATAGTGGCTCATCCCTGGCGTAGGGGTTTTGAATTGAAACACTGGCACATCCATTTCCCAGAGCTACTCCTCCTCTTCTTTCTTCCTCTTCCCACGTTCCCGGGGCAGATCCGCAGCGCCAGATGGGAAATGATTCATCGTCTCTGTATGGGTCGCTGTGTGTGCAAGTGCATTTGCGTATGGGCCTGTGTGTGTGCACGCCTGGGGGTTGATGAAAAGTTAGACTGTTTGGTTTGGAACGGCCCAAACGAGATGTAATGTATGTAAGCCAACATGTAATGTGACCAACGCTATTCCCAAACCTCCCTCTTTTCCTCCCCAGCCGCTCCTGCTTTAGGGGTTATGTTGATATCATGGGAACAATGGGAAGTCAAGTGTATCCGTACAGGGAGAACTATGGTGTCTGTACGTACAACACGTATGGGGCTCTTACAGACTGCAAACGTGCACAGTAGGACAGACACCGACACGCACACACATCCACTCTCTTCCTGTCCAGTCCCAGCCTCTGACACCGTTCCAGGTCAAGGAAGAATAGAAGGGTTGGTCAAACCCTGAGTCATGTATCTCTGAGGCTCTCCCTCCCACAGCTTCAGCCGGGCAGAGCCTCAACCAGAGAGGCCCCTGCAGGAAATGACTGTCATTGGTCACAGGTAGAGCAGCATTCCAAAGAGCGTCATATCCTATTAGTTTTTATACAAAACCACAAAGCGCTCTGGCACGTGATTGATACATTTTCTGGTTAGTCTAGATGAACCGTATCATTGAACAGCCGAAGCATGAAACCTTAATTTGGAAAGTACAAATGATGGAGCTCTAATTTAGCGTCTCTTTTACCTGATAACAACCATCAGCTAGCATACTTCTCCTACTGCGCGTATTCTGTAATACTCTGTATTTACACTAGCCTAGCTCCCTCTTGCTCACTCAACTCCCTCTCTCCCAATGGACAAACCCTCCCTCCCGCTGTCCTCCCCTGTTTGTCAGGCAGCGTGCCAGCTTGTGAGCGGCGGCGCTGCTCTGCGTTCCACTCCAGATTCCAGATTAGCGTCTGGGTGCTGATGAGGGGCGTGTCAGCTGGAGCAGCTCTGGAGCAGGGAGCCATGGTTGAGGCGGGGCTATTTTAACGGATGACATAATTGGCATCCTGAGCATTCGTAGAGCTGGGAGGCTCTACGAGGGAGTAATGGCTGGCCAAATGAAGTGTGCTGTAGATTAGAACTCTTGTTTGATGTCCTCCGCTTCAGTTTGTATGTGTGTAGACGGCCCGGGTCGTTCTAGTTTCTGTGTCATTTTACTACCCTAAACTTCATACGTGCATGCCTGTATGTCTAGGAGTGCGGTGTGATTGGGTAGGTTTCCACTGAAAGCCGACAGGCCAGGGAGGGAGCCGTGGTGGAGGGGAAGAGGAAGTCTTTTGTTTGTACTGGAACAATGCTGTGAATGAGACAGTATGGGGCTGAAACAGGAGTCCAAACAGGACAGAGGTGACTGATGGGCGTCTACAGGCCCTGCCTGTCGGTAATGAGGTTTGCAACGTGGGTGGTGTGTTGGGGGAAGAGTCTTGTTCGAAAGCATGGCTTGGGTCATAACACAGATCCCATTGCAGGGAGGTGGGTGAGGTGCGTCTCTCTCTCGGCAGCTGCATACATACACTCCTTTTGACTTATGACCTAAACTAGCTGGGAATCTATCCATTGACTCTTTTCTCCCTTGTTTTCACACACCCCCGCTTCCTCAAAAGCAGCCCGTCCTTCCCCCTTCTCAGTAGTTTTCCATCCCAGCCCACTTTGACCAGTGTGAAAGACTATGACAGTGTCACCAAAGCTCTCCAGACTAGATGTCTAGAACATTCAGCTTATCCTATCCCAATCCATTGGAGGTCAATAGCTGAACTAACGCTGGATCAGTGTTCTGCTGTCTCATTAGGCTAACATACAGTTGAGTTGACAGGGTAATGTCTGACTGTATAGATGGCTGTAAAGATTTCACATACAGTGCCTTCAGAAAGTATTCATACACCTTGACTTATTCCACGTTATGTTGTTATAGTCTGAATTTATTAAATCTGCACACAATACCTCATAATTACAAAATGAAAACATGTTTTTAGAAATGTGTGCAAATTATTGAAAAATAAATTCAGAAATATTTAATTTACATAAGTATTCACAACCCTGATTCAGTACTTTGCCGAAGCGCTTTTGCCATCGATTACAGCTGTGAGTCTTTCTGGGTAAGTCTCTAAGAGCTGTGCAACATTTACCCATTTTTCTATTCAGAATTCTTCAAGCTCTGTAAAAAAATGTTTTTCATCATTGCTAGTGCCATAGACTTTCAAGTAGATTTAAGTCAAAACTGTCACTTGGTCAATCAGGAACATTCGCTGTCCACTTGGTAAGCAACTCCAGTGTAGATTTGGCCTTGTGTTGTAGGATATTGTTCTGCTGAAAGGTGCATTCATCCAAGTGTCTGGTGGAAAGCAGACTGAACCAGGTTTTCCTCTAGGATTTGACCCGTGCTTAGCTCCATTCCGTTTCTTTTTATCCTGAAAAACTCCCCAGTCCTTAACGACTACAAGCATGCCCATATCATGATGCAGCCACCACTATGCTTGAAAATATGGAGTGTGTTAGTCAGTAATGTGTTATGTATTGGATTTGCCCCAAACAACACTTGTATTCAGGACAAAAAGTGAATAGCTTATTTTTTTTTGTTTTCGCCCCAATTTTGTGGTATCCAATTGGTAGTTTGTCTTGTCTCATCTAGTGTGCGATGGGACATGGACATCCCTGCTGGCCAAACCCTCCCCTAACCCGGACGATGCTGGGCCAATTGTGCGCCGCCCAATGGGTATCCTGGTCGCGGCCGGCTACGACAGAGCCTGGACTCGAACCCAGAATCTCTAGTATGCAGTGCCTTAGACCACTGCAACACTCGGCAGGCCTCTTTTCCACTTTTTTTGCAGTGTTACTTTAGTGCCTTGTTGCAAACAGGATGCATGTTTTGGATTATTTTTATTCTGTGCAGGCTTCCTTTTCATTCTGTCAATTAGGTTAGTATTGTGGAGTAACTACAATGTTGTTGATCCATCCTAAGGAGAAAACTATTACAGCCATTAAACTCTAACTGTTTTAAAGTCACCACAGGCCTCATGGTGAAATCCCTGAGGTGTTTCCTTCCTCTCCGGCAACTGAGTTAGGAAGGACACCTGTATATTTGTTGTGACTTGGTGTATTGATACACCATCCAAAGTGTAATTAATAACTTCATCATGCTCAAAGGGAGATTCAGTGTCTGCTTTTACATTTTTTTTTACCCATCTTTAACATTTGTGGAAAAGAGGCCTGCCGAGTGTTGCAGTGGTCTAAGGCACTGCATCACAGTTCTAGCTGTACCCGTAGGTGCCCTTCTTTGCGATACATTGGAAAACCTCCTTGGTCTTAGGTTGAATCTGTTTGAAATTCACTGCTCGATTGAGGGACCTTATTATCTGTGTGTCGGGTACAGAGATGAGGTAGTCATTTAAAAATCATGTTAAACACTTATTGCACACAGTGAATCCATGCAACTTATTATGACTTGTGACACATTTTTCATACTGAATGTATTTAGGCTTGCCATAACAAAGGGGTTAATTTCAGCTTTTCATTTTTCATTAAAACATAATTCCACTGGCATTGTGTGTAGGCCAGTGACGACAAATCTCAATTTTAATACATTTTTAAATTCGGGCTGTATGTGGAAAGTCAAGGGGTGTGAATACTTTTTGAAGGCATTTTATGCCTTAGTCATATCTAACTTGACACCTCAGTGAGCAGTGTGTTTTTTAGCGTAACGCCATAAAATCATGCCATAAAATGCAAATCTCATGCACTCTGTGTTACATTTTAATCTCTTCCTCCTCTGGTTATTACTGTAGGTTGGTTCCTGCTTGCAGGGGGGAGCTGGGTCTCTGACTCTGAGGACAGTAAACTAGAGGTCGACCGATTAATCGGAATGGGCGATTTTAATTTGGGCCGATTTAAAGTTTTCATAACAACCGGTATTTTTATTTAAAAAATAAATATATATATATATATTGATTTATTTTAACACCTTTATTTGACTAGGCAAGTCAGTTAAGTACACATTCTTATTTTCAATGACGGCCTAGGAACGGTGGGTTAACTGCCTTGTTCAGGGGCAGAACGACAGATTTTTACCTTGTCAGCTCTGGGATTTGTTTTTGCAACCTTCCGGTTATTAGTCCAACGCTCTAACCACCTGCCTTATATTGCACTCCACAAGGAGCCTGCGTGGCAGGTTGACTACCTGTTACGCGAGGGCAGCAAGAAGCCAAGGTAAGTTGCTAGCTAGCATTAAACGTATCTTGTGACTTGGGAGTAGTTGTTCCGCGGCTTTTGTGGAGCGATAGGTAACGATGCTTCGAGGGTGGCTGTTGTCAATGTGTTCCTGGTTCGAGCCCAGGTAGGGGCGAGGAGAGGGACGGAAGCTATACTGTTACACTGGCAATACTATAGTGCCTATAAGAACATCCATGTCAAAGGTATATGAAATACAAATGGTATAGAGAGAAATAGTCCTATAATTCCTATTATAACTACAACCTAAAACTTCTTACCTGGGAATATTGAAGACTCATGTTAAAAGGAACCACCAGCTTTCATATGTTCTCATGTTCTGAGCAAGGAACTGAAACGTTAGCTTTCTTACATGGCACATATTGCACTTTTACTTTCTTCTCCAACACTTTGTTTTTGCATTATTTAAACCAAATTGAACATGTTTCATTATTTATTTGAGGCTAAATTGATTTTATTGATGTATTATATTAAGTTAATAAGTGTTCATTCAGTATTGTTGTAATTGTCATTATTACAAATAAATAAATAAAAAAATCCGATTTAATCGGTATCAGCCTTTTTTTTGGTCCTCCAATAATCGGTATCGGCATTGAAAAATCATAATCGGTTGACCTCTACATTGAACCATTTTGTTTGTTCTGCGGGCCTGCAGCATCTGTCTCCAAGAAAACTCTATTTAGGAATAAAATAATATTCTAATGTAAATTGATTTGTTACTTTGCCTTTTAAGTTTGGCTAGGCTGCATCTTACTGTACTTAGCCTAGCTTATAGGCTATTCATATTGCTGCCAATTGCTGCAATGTTTCATGCTATAAAATCGCTAAATCCGCTCTCCAAAGTAGAAGACTTCCTTGTAAACAGCTTCTTAGCCATAGTCTATCGACCGTGCTAGTTTACTACCGACATAAATTCGCACACTAGCTTCTATAAATGTTTTGTAATCTAGCATGGCAGTAGAGAGAACTGAGGGACGGGAATGCAAGTTTGCGATTCATGTGGGAAACAATGTTGTGTTGACAGTATTTAATTTCTCCCCCCCTTTTTTTACATTTTCTTTTGTGGCTAGATCATCTTTAATATTGCAGATTGTGGCTTCATCAATGTAAGCCTCTGCATCATCTCCAATCCATTTTTGTGTGTGTGAATTTCTATCCTTCTTTAATGCATTTGAGCCAATCAGATGTTGTGACAACTAGGGGTGGTATACAGAAGAAAGCCCTATTTTGGTAAAAGACCAAGTCCATATTAACGAAGGAAAGAAATTCCACAAAATAACTTTTAACCAGGCCCACCTGTTAATTGAAATGCATTCCAGGTGACTACCTCATGAAGCTGATTGAGAGAATGCCATGAGTGTGCAAAGCTCTCATCAAGGCAAAGGGTGGCTACTTTGAAGAATCTCAAATATAAAATATATTTTGATTTGTTTAACACTTGTTGGGTTACTACATGATTCCATTTGTGTATTTCATAGTTTTTGTCTTTGCTATTTTTCTACAATGTAGAAAATAGTAAAAATAAATACCCTTGAATGAGTAGGTGTGTCCAAACTTACTGTAGATTTTCCAACTGCTGTTTCACAAAAGTTCTATACGTATATTTTTTACGGTCACATTTCTACTAAGAGTTTTTTTCTAAGAGTTTTATTGATCGGTTGACTGACTTTTCTAATCACCCAGCAGCGCTATTTCAGGGTTAGCTCCAGATAAATTAGCAATTTCTTTCAGCCAGTCCTGAACCTGCAACCAAAAACTAGCTAGATATGTACAGTACCAAAACAAATGATCTAATGATTGTCTCTTCGCAGCAAAATCTGCAGAGCTGGAATGGTTGTATCCCCCATATATAGAACATTTTATTGGTTGCAAGAATTTTGTATAATTGAAATTGAAAAACTAAGTTGACAGTCTTTCTTAAACAATATCATTTTCTTTGGTAGTTTGAAAAGACAATCCTCTAAAAGCTTCACTAAAACACGTTCTACTTGTCCATCAAGATGTCAATATGGTGCCAATGTCAGCCCTCTGTGGACAGACACTGTATGGGATTACGTTTGACAGTGTCTAGTCACACCTAGAGCTAGAGGATGTAAAATGGCAAAGCCAATAGGCCTACTTGAACTGGACTGAAATTAATACCTGTCAATGATCTATTGTGGAGTGGAGTGGGGGGGGGGCAGCAGGTAGCCTAGTGGTTAGAGCATTGGACCAGTAACCGAAAGGTTGCTAGATCGAATCCCCGAGCTGACAAGGTAAAAATCTGTCGTTCTTTCCCTGAACAAGGCAGTTAACCCACTGTTCCTAGGCCGTCATTGTAAATAAGAATTTGTTCTTAACTGACTTTCCTTGTTAAATAAAGGTAAGAAAATTGTCTACAAGCAGAGTTTTGTTAGCATGAATAATTTAGAAAGCATGCATTAGGCATAAAAATAACCTCCTGAATCGGATGATGGGTTTTAAGAATGCTGACTGCAGGGATGAAGTTACTTCAATACAATAAGCTTTGGTTTGAGGCTCTACTATCTAAGCATTTCTCTACCAACAATAAGGCATCTTTGGAGGCTGATCGGCCCTTTCGCCTACAATCACTGCAATTCCTTCTCAGTCCGCCAGCAATTGTATTCTAACGTGAACAAATGGACCAGAAAATGGCCTAGTTGACTGTGGGAGACTTGCCCAGTCACGCAATCTCCACCAGCTACCTACCAGGCAGCCACAAACCTTTGGCTCAGGGTGGTTTAGCCCGGTGTGGTTTCATCATACCGTAATCACGATTTTAAGAGGCCTGGGGTGATTTTAGTTAGTCCCCTCATTGGACTGACTTATCCCGATTTCATCATGTTGAACAACACAGATGTCCTGCAAGGCTATTTGAACATTATTCCATTGTGCAGTGTGGATGTGTGTTTTTTAAATATTTTTTTTTAGTAGGCTTATTGCAACATATGGTCCCCACTCGACTTCACAAAGCTAATAGTGAGGTACACTGTCGGCAAAGAGACAGAGGGAGAATTTCTGTCCTGTGTCTGCCAGAGGGACATTTTTTATTTATTTATTTAGTCATTTTTTTGTGTTCAGGACATTCCGGAAAAACTCTTGGCTCTATAATGACCCTTAGCCCTGGATGAGGGGTAAATGTCCACATCCACAATGGCCATTGTTTCAGACAGCGAGATCAATGCCCTTGGCTACTTCAATACTCTGAGTCAGTAGTCGGGTGACGGACTGCCTGCAGTGACATGGCCCTCAGGTATAACTCCTAAGGGAGACACAATGGAGGGGAGAGGAGCTCTGAGTTGACCTCTGTGGTGGATGGTGATGACTCAGTGTCTGGACAGTCCATTGAGTGGCCACTGTCTCTTGCCTCCTCACACTCAGTTGGAAGATAAAGTTGTTGACCTTTACTGGTTTGGCTAGGAGGTAGGCCTAGTCAAACATGTGCAAACGTTATGGTGGTTGAACATATGGTTTGGGAATCTTGAACATGTAGCATGTGCAATATTTTTCTTTAGGCCATGATTTATTCATCCATTCGTAGGCCAAGTTCTTGTAAGGATATGATACATGATCTTAGCTACTAGTACCTATTTAGGCCAAAAGTGCAGAAAATGATTAGATACATTTAAGCACACACAGGAGCAGTAAAGACTGAAAGACGATTTATGGTCCGGCATCTGCAGTAGCCGTACAGCATTTACAGTGATGCAGCCTCCGCAGAAGTCAGAGCATTCATACTTATTGAGATTCTTTGAGCAGAGCGGAGTGTGTCATACGCATCCAACACATTTGGTCTGCACCACTTGTAGTGATTCAGGACTAATCTCGGTAGCCAGCCAAGACCTTACTTCTTCTGAGACGTTGGAGTCGGTTTCCCAGTGCTTGACATAGCTCAGCCAATATAGTGTGAAGTAAAAAGGCAGTACCATTTTCCCACCTGCATCTCCACTTCAACCCTTCATATATATATTTTTTTGCTTTATGAGCTTGTCCCGCAACTGCCTCCTCTTCTTGTGGCAAGCATCCGTTTCCATAGATGCGGTAACACACACTGTCAATGGAACTTGACCAAAACATTGGAAATGCCATGGAAATGCGTGAGGGAAAGATTCTGAATCTCTTCATTGCCCCCAAGAAAAATTATGCATTAGCATTTAGGCTATTTTTTTGTGTATTTCACACTGCATTAGTTAAAAACGACTACCACCACCAATTTCTGTATGTATTTCTATGCTACCAGCTTTTACGAACGGGAGTTCGCATATAGCAGTCTAAACCTTAAACTTTATATATATTTTTTTTCATCGAAACAACAGACAAATATATCAAAATCCGACTTCAGCAACCACATTGTGGTTCTGTTAAAATACATCAATCATGACGGATTTGACAGATATCCACTTTGTTAGATCATATTTGTTGAATGTGCGCCAATTTGGCATCCTATCCTCCACGGTTTGCATTCCATTGACTTCTTTACCGCATTTCTCCCCATTTACCTCTTTCCAAGAGTTCAAACAATCCCTACACGAGGTGTCCTAAATATGTTTTATATTTGCAAACTTGTTCTGGTAGCCTTTTGTCAAAGTTCTACATGTTTGTTGTGAAGGAAGTTGCAAAGGAAGTGAGTTTGTGTTTATACAGGAGGTACCGCCCCGAACTACTGTCAACCAATCATATCAATGCTGAGCTATACAGAGCCCTCCACATTGTTGCAAAATTTGGGAGGCACACGGCATCGTCCGACAGAGCTCGATATGGCCTCCGGAGGCTCCGCAATCACATCACTCCGTACGGAGCCTTCGCACTGCATTTCCAGATCAGGCATACATCACATTTTAGGAGTGACCATCTACAGCAGGGTTTCCCAACCCTCTCCTTGGGGCCCTCCCAGACCTTTCAAATGTTTGTTTTAACCCTAAAATGGCACACCTGGTTCAATTAGTCAAAGGCTTGATAAGTTGACTAATTGAATCGAGTGTGCCAGTTTTTAGGGTTAAAACAAAAATGTGAAGGAGAGGGTTGGGAAATCCTGATATTTAGGGTATCCCCTTCAGAAAAGGCTTAAAGAGGATTCCTGCTAGTTTGACATGGGCTGTCAGCAGGTTCTGTGTTTACAAGAGGCTCCACTGACTCCTGTTTCCCATGTCAACATCTGAGAACGCTTGGTCCTCAGGCTGGGCTGAGAAGTGGTCACCTCAGTTTCCCAAACTCGGTCCAAGGGTTGCTAATTTTTTGCCCTAGCACTACACAGCTGATTCAAATAATCAACTAATCGTCAAGCTTTGATTTGAGTCAGCTGTGTAGTGCTAGGGCAAAAACCAAGTTTGGGAAACGCTGTTTTAACCCATGGAAGCTGCAGCCTATTCTGTTTTGTAAAATACATAGCTGCCTACCTAATGCTGAATTGAAATAATGTTGATTTAATTTCTTCAAATAAAATGGAATGTATTAGGCAATAGGCCTGTAGGCTACTGTACTGGAAGGTTGTCATCTTGACATTTCCCAGCCCCAATCACGTGATTTAATTCTGTATCCCCACTCATTATCCAAAAGGGTTTCCTATGAAGTCAATCGCTGATATTGCTTTCCAGAAAACGTAACCCATCCCGGGTTGAAAAGTTCATCTGAATAGGGGATGACTTATTTTCGGTGGTGAAAAGTTCACCAGTTTATTAATAATGCAGCATGTTGGTGTGAAGGAGATGCAACAGACAGCTGTCTGGGGAGTTGGTTTTAAAGACAGGAGGGGAAGTAGCCCTCACACTATCTAGACGCTTCCATAATATCTTTGCATGTTAGATACATATTCTGTCTGAGTGTAGCTTCACCCAGAGAGGTCAAATGGAGTTTGAGGCTTGAAGTCCCTCACAGCACGGCTCTCATGAGGGTGGTCCGTAGTGCCATATGTTATGTAGGCCTTCACACTTTTATAAGAGGTGTGTGTAGACACACACTTACACATTCAAGATATCCCGTTGGCATGCACGGTTGCTTTCAGAGGCATGGAAGTACACGCCTTGACACCCTATGATGGCCCAACTTGGCAGGGTGCCACAAAAACTAAACTTGGTGTTTACGCCTTGAAGAGGATGGTGATATACAGGCCTCTTCGAAGGCTGAACTTCAGCATTCATCTGAATTAACGTTCTAGACAAGAATGGCGTCTGCTGTCTCCCATTTAGAATTGCTAGAATTTAAATGGTATCCATATTTGATGACAAGCCGCTCACATGAGAGACATTTTTTAATTTTGGCGTTTTCTTTCACTCGACTTCTCACATTTCATCCTGTGAGTGCCTCCATTCATTGGAAGCTTTGTGGCCAATTCTGCCCGGTAACAGTGCATCTGGGAGGTCAATGATGTGGTGATTGGTGAAAGAGGCTTTTATTTTAGCATGGTCAGACATTGGAGCAGGGTGCAGGTAATCCGCTTTTCTCCATTAGCATTAGGGTAACATGAGATCTACTGGTACCGACTTTACTACGGTGTGCTGAATGGAAGGGCTCGGGGTTGGTCAAGTCTCCATGGGTTGGTCAAGTCTCCATGGGTTGGTCAAGTCTCCATGGGTTGGTCAAGTCTCCATGGGTTGGTCAAGTCTCCATGGGTTGGTCAAGTCTCCATGGGTTGGTCAAGTCTCCATGGGTTGGTCAAGTCTCTATGGGTTACTACCTCCCAAGTCCCATCTCCATGGGTTATTACCTCCCCCTGAGGTCACTGTGACATGTCCCACTGAGATTTAACTCAGAGTAATCCTAACCTTAACCAGGTCATAATCCTAACCTTAACCAGGTCATAATCCTAACCTTAACCAGGTCATAATCCTAACTTTAACCAGGTCATAATCCTAACCTTAACATTACGGGAATTAACAAATATGTTATCCTGTATCAGTGGTTAGGGGCACCCTAAGGATCTGGTCATCCAGCCTGTCACTAACCTTACAATGACTGATGAATTCACTCAGGCTAAGCTATTTATGTTTTATTTTTTAGCAATTTGACTGTGAAATTCGTGGGATTTTGTGTTCCTTAGAATCAGCTTTTGACAGCATGTTGCTAGCGTTTAGAATCACAAATCCATTTTCAGTATATAAGCCTACACTTTCTTTAGCCAAGACTCCGACCTCTTATGATGCTCGTTTTCTCCTCATTTCATCCTGACGACATGTCCATTTGGTCCCTGCAGGATCAGTTTAGTCTGTCTTGTGTTCTTGGCTCATAGCCAAACTGTCGGCTCTAACAGTGTAATTTCCCCTGACGAGCTGATTGGTCGTCTTCACGGTGTCATTTGGTTTGTGTCGTGATTGTCTGTGTCATGATGTTGTGATTCTGTTCGATTGGCTGTGTAATTTTGGTCGCTGTCCTGGTCTCCGGATTAAACGGGCGCGATTTGAGCCGTAACTTCCTTGCTTTGTGCTTCACTGTGTAATTTTCCTAGTATTTTGGTGACTGTCTTTTCCTCCCTTGACATTCTTGTGTGTAATCAATTTTCACGTTGTCTCCGGGACGTGTGCGTGTGTGTCGTCGGGCCCGGCAGCCTGTCTGTTGGGGACTGGTAAGCGTGACTGTGTGTGTGTGACAGACTGGCTTTTCCTGGCAGTATCATGACTCTGTCGGTGCTTAGTGTGCTTCTCCCCAGCCTCCATACATAACTCCATGGTGAGACTGGTTCGTTCCACTACCCACCCTGCTATTCCTTTTCCTCTTTCCCAAAACAGACAGAATCACACAAACCACCAACTTTCTGACCTCATCCAGAACTTGTGTGTGTCTGCCATACATTTTATAGCACTCTTCCTCCATGACAGCCTGTATATGAAACTGGCAGACATTTGAAAGATAGTGTACAGTACCTAAGAGAATGCAGGCAAGTCTGTGTTATGGCTATAAGTCTCTCTCAGGATCCTGTCTCTGGCTCGTGCGTGTCTCAGAGAGTGTGTGTGTGTGTGTGTGTGTGTTGCGGTATGGGAATGGAAAGTGCCCCATCACCTGCTCCCTACTCCTCACCCTGCATAAATAATGACCGTTGAGTCTGTGGGGCGTTGAAATGTGTGTGTCGTGACAGACACTGCAGACATTGAGTGAGTGCATACTCCAGCTTTGAGTAATGAGGTGGGCTTTGAGAGTAGTGCATTCCCTGGGACCGCGCGGCTGTGTAAAGGATACCCCCCCCCCCGCCCAGTCTGTGTCCTCCCAGCGCCTGCAAGGGAAAATACCTTTCCTGTCACTTGTCAGTATGGGGAGCATTTTAGTTACGCTAATTTAGGTTGGCAAATTTTGTACGTATGTAGTCTAGGCATAGGTTTTTGTGGTGTTGGATACCATGACGGTAATTTCCCTTTTGGGATTCATAAAGTACCATCTCGCATCTCATCTCTGTCGGGTCGACTGTTACATTTCACCTGTCACTTTGCGGGCATAGGAGAGTAGCCTAGACACTGCGACACAGCAGTTCTATGATGGAAGGAGACCCAGAGACCCCTCTCCTCTCTTCTCCCCTCCTCTGTTTTGTGTCCTCACATTCTCCAGGGTCATCCATCTATCTGTCTGGGTCAGACTTTGGCCCAGACTCATTCAGGCTCGCGGTGAGTTATGTCGTCATGGAGGTCAGACTCCTAGACAACACTGGGGCTGCTACAGCCTTACCTCATCAATCCCTTCCCCCCTCCATTGCTCTACTGTTCCACCCCTAATGTCCCCCAATCAGCACCAGTGGTCTTGATGAGACTGGCCAACTGGGTACCTCCCAGGGTCCAGAAACATCTCCTTGGAATGTCTTTCCACTCCTCTGGCTAATGTGTAGGGGCCTGGCTGGGTAGTAGCCTGCTATCTGTCTGCTGGGTGGGGATGGGGGGGATAGAACTTAGTGTAGTGTGTGTGTATCCAGATTGTCATACCTTCATACTGGGATATTCTGTAATATTCACACGGAACACAAGGGGTGCTGTTTTCAAACCTGTAATCCAAAGGTTATCAAAGCTAACAAGTAAATGTAAAATTCCATAGAAAATGCTAATGAGTGCATTGCCAATATTTTGTTTGGGTCAGAAACTGTACTATACAAGTAACTCCAAAATGCTACACAGTTTGCTGCAAGCACAAAACAAATATTTCCCAGCAAGACTCTTGATCCACAAAGGTATTCTTCTCTTTTGTTGTTAGCTCTGAAGAAGCTAACCACTTGGCTAACTAGCTACTAAATTAGCAAACCAAATGAACAACCGCAGAGCATTTGGCACATATTAGACAGCTAACTTAATAGTTATAAGATATCTAGCTGGCAAACATTTAGTTGTGAATTCCATACTGTAATTAGATCACCTGGCGCATGTTGCAGAACAGTGAATGACTCACAAGGCTCCGTCCGGTCTCTTGTCATTGTGTGCTTGTAAACAAACACCATGTGGACTGGGGACTACCTGTAAGCTTCATAATGTGACAAGTGAAATGAAGAACGTAATGTTCTTTATCTCCTAACATATTGCACAAGTTGACTGCAGGTATTTTACTTATGTAGCTACAAATATTAAAACGTATTGAAAAACGTAAAAGAAATTGTTTCAACGGTATTGGAAAACATCCTGTGGCTTTTTCCAAATACCCCCAGTATACGGTATACCGCCCAACCCTACTGAGTTCTATTGCTACCTAGAAGAACGTGGCAGTCCTAGGAAGACATTCCATAACTTTGGCCCAATTTAGCTCACCTGGACCCCATTACACCAGGAGAGAGATTTACAGAGATGGTAGAGAGAACTGTGTACGTGAGCGAGAGAGAGCTCGACATAGTGCTCATGCAACTCATCTTTTCTTCTCTTCTGGAAGCCATTGTGTGTTGGCTCTTGGCTGTGATGCTTACCTCAGGGACTCACTCCGTATTGGAAAGAATGCTTGTCTGCTCAAAATTTTACAAGGGAAGCCTCTCTAACCACTCTCTCGGCTAGCCCGTAATGGGCGGACAGACTGACGGACAACAGGGGTTACCCAGGGCAACCATGAAGACGACTAACTAGAGCCAAGCCAGAAATCCTCCAATAATTGAGCTGTTAAATGTTTTGAGGGAGCACCACCCAAAAGTGAGGTTATCGCAAAAGGGGACTGGGATTCTGAGCAGGAATCCAAGGCACTGGCGGGGATCAGATTCCAAGCTGAAGTTGGTTCTCATTTCATAATATCAGTCGGACTTCAAATACCTGGAGTGAAGGATTGAAATGGAGTGTAGCTTAGACTATTTGTGTAGGCCTAAACTGGACTTTGCCTTCTCTTATAGGTCTAACAGTGCCCCTGTTTGACCCACATGCTGTCTCTTGTGCTTTTGGTTGTTTTATTTAATATGTAAGCTCATAGGGTTCCCCCCCCCCCCCCCCACAAGCTGCTTTGTGTTGTATTGAGAATTCACTAATATTGCTCTTCCATTGTAGCACACCGATCATTTTACTCATCTAACGTTTCTTCTTCTCTTCCCTTCCAGTGCTGTGTGCGAAGAACTTGTCAAAGAAAGACTTCTTCCGTGAGTAGTAACCCATATATATATATTTTTTTGCATCAGTGCTATTTCTGTCCTGTCCTCCCACCCTCCCCCCCCCACGCCCCGTGCATTGGGATGGGATTGTCAGCTAGCTGGCTGGCTGGCTTTGAAGCCTTCTGTAGATGGAGTCCCATAGGAGCTCAATCTGCCTGCAGTATTGGCTGACGAATACAGATTACAGATAGAACACATGATGCACATCGACGCTTGTCCCCAATGCTATCCAATGAGGTGGAAGAGCATCGGTGATGAGCTAGTAATGCCTGACGCATGCTGTTATGACCGACACGGATGAGCCATTTTAATGTAGTTTTAATGTTACTCAGTCATTAGGCTGACTGTGAAAGGCTACCGGTCGTTAAGTAAGAGACAGGAACTTCACAGTTATCTTCACAGTGGCTTTATGCCAGAGAGCCGGTGTAGTTTTATATAATGGCGAGACGAAGATACTCACCACAAATAAATACCTCTGATGGGACACAAAGCACAGGCACGTCCCCTTCATAGGCTAATTATCATAGTGTGTGGTTTTGATTTTTAAAAAAAACTGAATTGGAGCATTCTTTAGGCTATACAGTTGCACAGCTCCCTTGAGACCGTGTATTGGATTACTGTGGGCTTTAAGGCACAGTTTCCTGTAAATGACACACACACACACACACACACACACACACACACACACACACACACACACACACACACACACACCTGCAGAGGGAAGTCCCTGCTTCCTCTGCCAGTATGGCATTGGGGTGAATGTGACTCAACAAGTTTGACCTGTGGGAGGTATCTTTGCCTGGAGCCACACACACACACTCCTAACTATAGTCACACATAGTATGTCATTTCTATGGAGCACAGTCAGTGTGTGTGCGTACCAAGTTTCCGTTAAGACAATTTGGCGCCGAACAACGTGACGGGCAAGATTTTTAATTTCCTGGACATCCGTATGCATTGGATGCGTAACTCTGTTAGGGTGTCCACCCACGGTGCTCAAAATCACATTTAGATTATTGTCATTCATCTTAACAGATTGGAAAGGGCCTGTAAAAGTTATAATAAAGTAGAACAATGTTCTTATACCAACATGACAGGTTTTATTGAAAAGCAAAACATTACCCGTTGCGTATTCATCCCTGCTATAAATCATCAAAAATATAATAATTTAAAAAATATATATATTTAGTGTAGAAAAACAAGTCTCCTACATAGCAAAACACAACTTCAAAATATTATATTCATATAATACAATTTGCGAACGACCTGACCTATAGGCTATTTGTATGAACACTTTAATTAATAAATAGCAAAACACAGCTGTTTTCAAATACAATCTAGTCTTTCTAATTTAATTCAGCCTAGGCATGAACATTTTAAGTAAGCCATATTTTGTTAGTTATTAGGCTGTCTACGAACACCAGGGCCGGCCGTTCATGACTACAAACGATCCAGCTTTTGTCAAATAAACGGAAGATTTGACTTTTTGTAGCAGGTTAGGAGAATTTTATGTAGCAAGTTAGGAAAATTAGGTTACGGTTAGGAAAGAGTTAGGGTTAGCTAAAATACAAAACAATTCAACTTTTTATGTTAATTTGACAAAAGCTGGATCCCTTCTTGTCAAGACTGGGCCGGCCCGCACCCTTCCCCATTCCTGCTGTTATTCAGCACCTCATCAGTTGTGGGCCGAGTGTCTCCTCGCCAGGCGCTGCAGTACCAGGCTCTCCTCCAGAGGGCGCCCTCCTCCCGTCCGATAAACGTCCAGGGGTCAGGCCATCGAGCTGGGCTTGCTCTCGATGCCTGAGTCGGAGATGACGGAAGGGGAGCGGTTTAGGGTCTTGGAGCCACAAAATTTAGGAATTTTAAAGCTGATGTTGAACAATCAAAATCTATATGCAAATAGACATTAAGGCTTGTTCATTGCGAGAAAGCTTATTACAATGCTCCTGTGAAACGAGGCCCGTGTCATGCATTTATGAAAGCACCTGCTTCCAAAGCTCAAATTATATCTCTATTTACAGTTCTACTGCGTGATGCTAATAAATGTTGTTTATTGTAATTTGAACTATTGTGAGGTCGTGTCACGTGTGATATACGTTGTTTATTGAGAACTCTGTTTCCTACTATAGGTAGTTGGCTGCCTAGTGATTGCAACATTGTAACTCTCCGATGTGAATAGTTGGCAACGATGTTTTGTTTCCAAGTACTACTGAATAAGCTCAACTGAAATACACATCATTACTCTACTCTACTCTAGTCTATCAATCCATTCCAAATCTTTATACTATGCATGAAACGGGTGGGATATGTTGATTGTGCGTGTGTGTGCGTGTGTGTGTGTGTGTGTGTGTGTACCGTCCCTTATCAGATCTTCAAAGACTATAATAGACTGCCGTGGAACGACATGCTTCTGAGCTGCTTGCTCAACTACAACTACACACAATATTTCCTATATATAATTTAAATGAATAAGTGAAATAAAGGTCCATTGACAATTAATGTTTTGTATGCCACCTTATGACTCAGTTTCTATTGAACTGTATTCAAATACAACCACTTTCATTTTGACGCGCACATACATATCCTCCATTTTGGCTCCAATTTCAGCTATGAGCTATAAAAAATAGTCTTTCTGTGTCTCTCTCTCTCTCATATTTTTATATGTGTGTATATATATATATAAAAACTACAAGTAATTTATTGGGTTCAATCACCAACGTTTCGGCATCACCCTGAAGAAGGCACAGCGATGCCGAAGCGTTGATTTACCCAATTTACTGGGACTTTATATATAGAGTTGTGCGACTCTATCTTTATAGCTTATAGTTTATTCACTGTTAGTCAGCACCTCTACTTAAAATACTTTTCTCTGGGTGTGCGCCAGCTCATGTTTGTATCCAATTTCAGCTAGAACATATATTCATGTTAATGAATATTATTTTGGGAATTTATCTATGTCTGATGATAGTCATTTGTTTCAATGCCATCAGCTTGTGAATACAGTTACCTCAACTCATCCTCCATTTTGTCTCCAATTGCAACATAAAATCTCCATTTCATATAAACATTTATTTTCCATGCTAGATAAATGAACCATACTGTGACTGTAGTTCCATTGACTCCATTGTTTCTATGCCATCCACAGTTGTGAATACAATCCTCCATTTTGGCTCCTCCTCCACAGGGCTGCCTGACCCCTTTGCCAAAGTGGTGGTGGACGGCTCGGGGCAATGCCACTCCACAGACACCGTAAGGAACACGCTGGACCCCAAGTGGAACCAACATTACGACCTGTAAGTCACCAGTGAAGTCTCTAGACTGGGGGAACACCTTAGACCAATAAACCCTTGTTTCACCATGTCTCTTTAGTTCCAGTTTTCCTCTGCAATTTATCCTTTCTGATCTACAATAATGCCTAGTACGCAGTAGTAGCATAACCTCGTCCCCAGGGAGAACGTCTGGTGTGTGAGACTAAGAAAGTAAGGGACTAGGGTCTGGATTTGGTGAAACTCGCTGTCAACTCCTGAAGAAACCACTTCCTAAAATGGATGCCAAAGAACCACAGACATCTGTTAACACATTCTTGTTGTCTATGGTTTTCAACATTGTCACACTGTTCTGGTTTCATTGACTAAGCTGTGGCGTCTCCGATCTCCATGCGCTGCTATGATAAGCGTGCGAGGAATGCAGCAGGTTACCCTCCCTTCCCGTGCTAATGTGAAGGAACACCCACCATAAACCATTTGAGGCCTTTTGACTGGGCTGCTGCACGCTCACTCTAAGGCTAGTCCGAAATGGCACCCTATTTCCTATGTAGTGCACTACTTTTGACCAAAGTCCTGGTCAAAAGTAGTGCACAATATAGTGAAGAGGGTGCCATTTGACGCAACTCTAGTCTAACCATTGGGACTGTCCGAATGAAATGAGCCATGTGTTGTGAATGTTGAGCAGCAAGCTTTACGTGCTCTTCTTCGGAATAATCGCCACAGGGCCCAAAGGACCTACTGGCAGTGAGTTTACAGGAGGGGAAAGAGAGGGATGTAGAGGGCGGGAGAAGAGGAGAGAAAGCTAGACATGGGGAGAGAGGGGTGTGTGTGTTACAAAAAGCATTGGGAAACTATGCATAGATGTGGGTGTCTTGGCACCAAAACACTATGCACAGATTGAATAATACAGGGAATGTGGGTTACATCATCAATTAGGTCCCCAAGAAAGACAAAAATGAAAAATGTTATTAAGTTGGGCACTGCAGCGGGAAGACCTATTTGCTAGCTTTGCACGCACATGTAGATGTCTCTGTCAGTCTCTCGCTGTGTGTTTGCATGCTTGTGTGTGTGCTTACACACCTGTTCCCCCCCCTCCCCACCCACCCCATGCTTGGCTTCAAACACTCTCCTCTTCACTGGTCCCGAGGGAGTCTCCCCTGCCAGTGACCCCAGGGCTCTGTCACAGGAAATGGCTGACATGCCAAGAAGCACAGCCACAGATGGGAGCCTTCAGCCTCAGCCTGTTGGCTGGCAGGTTGCCACTGCTCTCCACACCTCCCTCTTCCACACCAGGCCAAGCCAAGTGCTCAGCACACAGGCAACCCAGCAGCCCACTCTCTGTGGGTCTGCTACTGTAGTGTAGTCTAACCCCCTCTGGACTACAGACCGTTACAGCAGATTACATTCTTCATTCGCCCTGCATGTGCATATTCATGGAAGGGACTGTACTGGTGTACGAAATGCACCAATCCAATGCTGTTTGTTTGAAATGCATTGGGTAGAGGGTATTAGTGTACACATTCAAGAAATAGGACACAGTCAAGGAGTGTGACATACAACCACTAGTGCTTGTGTACTGGAAAACTCAGCCTGAGCATTGTCGGTGTAGGTTTCACTAATACAGTCAGTGAGTTTGCAATTATTGCGTAACTTATGTAGCTATACGTTTGCAGACAGAGGCCATTAAACCCGAAAAGAGAGAGCAGTCAAAACATGTATTAGTTCAGATCATGTTTGGAGCTTGAGGAGCATACATTCTGCCCCACTCTGTTTTCATATTCGCTGCGTCAGCGCCTGCAGCAGGGCAGGCGGCATTAGAGCGCCAGGTCATGTGGCTCCCAATGGGATGCTAACGGGATGCTAATGTGATGCTAATGCACTGTATATCCCTTAGGCAAGCTAGAGACGTCATGAATAGTGAAGGGGTTGTTTTAGAGCACAAGGGCCGTAAGCGCTCTCGCTGCCCTCTGTAGGAACCAATCTGGGTGTAGACGTGACCCATTTTAGCTTCATACTGTATGTTAGAGCCCTTGATCAATTTTATACAGTAGGTGGTATCTCATATTTCTATAGAGAAAGCCAATTGATACGACTGACGGTTGCGTTTTTCAGAGGCCTTGATTGGTGAAAACCCATTCCCACTCCTTCTCTCACTGCACCAACCACGCTATCCTCCTCACCAGACTCCACCCCGGTTCCCTAATCACTCGTCCCTCTCGGGCCAGGAAACCCAGAGCAGGTGGCCGGCCGTGCTGTCATATCCCAGAAGGCAGAGCTGGTCTCGCCAGCCGTCAAGGGAGGAAGTGTGACCGTGTCGTCTGCCAGTCTGTCTAGGCCGTTGATTAGTCTAGATGTCTATATCTAGCCTCATTACTTTTAACCCAGTCTGAGCTGTCAGACCGGCATGACTGGGCACCCACTGGCATTACTAGATGTCTCCCATTGTGCCACCCCAGCTCACCAGTCACCATTAGTCACAAACCAGTAAATTGGCTAACTTGTTGCGTCATCAGCCTATAAACTGATCTAAGGCCAGTGTTGAGTGTGCCATCCTAATGGTTGAGGTAAGGGATAGTAAACTGATCCAAGATCTGTGATACTTACAATGAAAATCTCTTCAGACTAGCTAGACTGAGGCTCAAAAAGTAATACTTACCTCATACTGTGGTTTGATCATATAGCTATACTTAGCCATATGCACGGACCAGTGGGTTTGGGTCGCTCTCTCTCTCTCTCTGTGGTTTTTTTCTCCTCCTTAATTTGCTGCGGTAAGCACTGTTCTAATCACCGGCTCTACCTGCAAAGCCAGACTGCACATGGTTCCACAAGTGTGTGTGCACGCACCTGTGTGTGAACGTGTGTTTATGACTGTGTGTGTGTACACGTGTGTCTTCCTCAAGTCATTTTGACTGAGGAAATTGTGTTTACCTGTCCTCATTTTCAAAGCCTCAGACGCTAGGTCACTGTCTGGTCTGCTCTCTCATTTCCCTTTAAACGCAGCCTGGGTTTGCAACACACACACAAACTCCAAATCATGTTGTTGGCCCATACATTACCGCCACAGTGTAGAGGTGGAGCAACTTGGCTTAGTTTGAAGCCTTTATCCGGATCTAGATCAGACAGCAGGCGGAAATTTCAAACCACAATGCAAGGCTTTTAATATGAGAAAAAAAAACCCAGCTTAGATTAAAGTTTTATTTCATTTCTGTCCGTCACTCCTTTTAAAGACGTAACAATGCAAAAAGACATACGCCTCTATGGAAGCATTTATTATGTCCACAGACATCAGTTGCCAGTGATATTAGTATCAGATATTTGAGCAGACTTGTCTTTTGACAAAAGGAGACACTGTGAGGTGAGCAAATGTGAAAACTGACTAGACAACCTCTTCCCCTCTCCCTATAACAGTATGGGCCATGTGCATTTTCTACGTGCGCTCTGGGAAACCCTTCTCCTGGAAATCTTTCTCTTCATGATATATATGTACCCATGGAAGAGGGCTGAGTTGGGTAAGCTGTAATTAGACCAGTCGGTGTGTGTGTGTGTGTTACTGTAAGTGCTGTCTATCTGGGGGACTGTGGTGCAGGAGAGAGAGGGGAAACGAAGGGTTCTCCTGTCTGATTCATGATGACTAGGCTGACCTTATAGCCAGACAAGCAGCTTCATCATCGTGGACAGTTAGCACACTGTAATCAGAGTCACTTAGACCTCAGAACCCCATCCGTACATTCTGTGATGTGACTTTGTGTACACACTTGTTTCTTTAGTAGGTCATCCTCTTCGGTGTGTATGACATGTACGTCTCTCCCTTCCAGTTCTCTGCTGCCAATGACTGGAACGAATTGTAAAAATCCCTGAAGCTGGAGACTTATATTTCCCCCACTAACTTTAAACATCGGCTATCTGAGCAGCTAACCGATTGCTGCAGCTGTACATAGCCCATCTGTAAATAGCCCACCCAATCTACCTACCTCATCCCCATATTGTTTTTATTTACTTTTCTGCTCTTTTGCACACCAGTATTTCTACTTGCACATCACCATCTGCTCATTTATCACTCCAGTGTTAATTTGCTAAATTGTAATTACTTTGCTACTATGGCCTATTTATTGCCTTGCCTCCTCACGCCATTTGCGCACACTGTATATAGACTTTCTTTTTTTTCTATTGTGTTATTCGCTTGTTTATTCCATGTGTAACTCTGTGTTGTTGTTTGTGTCACACTGCTTTGCTTTATCTTGGCCAGGTCGCAGTTGTAAATGAGAACTTGTTCTCAACTAGCCTACCTGGTTAAATAAAATAAAAAATAATTTTAAAAAATTGCTTCGCTCTTACCCTGGGATAATGACTCAGCACTCCAAAAGCACAGTGATGAGACGGGCAGAGCCACTCAGTGTTGTAAGCGATGCATTTAAAGATCTTAAAAGATGCATATTAAAGAGACTAGCTCGCTCACATTCTCTCACTTTCTCACATCAGTTGGTCTGATGTTGTGTATTTGGTGACACATATTAAAGGGAATGTGTCACTCTCTCTTTGCCCTCCACAGGTACATTGGGAAGTCTGACTCCATCACCATCAGTGTGTGGAACCACAAGAAGATTCACAAGAAGCAGGGGGCCGGCTTCCTGGGCTGTGTACGCCTTCTCTCCAACGCCATCAACCGCCTCAAAGACACCGGCTGTAAGTGTGTGTGTGTGTGCGCGTTCAAGCATGTATTAGAGCAATCATTTATTTTTGCCCGTGCACTTTTTGAGCAAAAGTGAATGTGTACGTGTGTGTGTCTGGAGGTGATCTCAGTATGGTGTGAGACAGCAAAAAAAAAAAAAAAAACTCCCAACGATTACTCAAACCCAGACACACATTCCCCCCTCTATTCATCATTATTCCACTCCTATTACGCAACGCATGATCTGATTTATAGACCACATCAAAGACAAGACAGGCTTCTGTCCTGCCCCACTACCTAGAAGGCCCTACTACACACACACACACACACACCTGCCATTAAACCCTATTGATTGACGACCATCTGGGAGGCTGGCACTGTCACTGCCCCGCTCTGCCCGCTCCCTCTCTGGGTATCAGGTGCCAGTCTGGCTGGCTAGAGCCCGGAGCATGTTGGCGCTGCCTGGCCTGGTGAGACGGACGCCATCGAGAGCGGGATAGGGGGCTCCTGGGAGTTGGGAGTCTCGCCCACGCCTGGCGCTGCCAGCTCAAACACACTCCCCGGGGTTTCCACCTCTGTAGCGTGAAGGGAAACACACACACACACGTCCTGCTGTCTCTTCAGCCACAGACTTAACTGTATGTGAAGTAGACGTCCCTTTTCTACTCTTGCAGTGACTGCTTCATTATGAGTACTTACTGGAAAGTCTATTTCCTCTGTTTTACCTGGCTTGTTAGCCGTTAGCTGCTGCGTTCAGACTGGGTCCCATCCCGACTGATAGCATTAGCAGTGAACAACCGTAGGTATAGAGCATTTCTCTTTTCAGCCAAGCTATAACAGTTAAAGATGCTAGCTAGGCTGTTAAACAAGCTGTCTCCACTTACAGTATAGGCCTACATCATAGCATAGGCAATATCTGTACATCTAACTGCCCTACCTTCCTCACCCTCCGTCTATAGTATATATGTATATCTATCTATACCACTCAGCGGTTTTCTCCCTAAGTGGTTTCGAATTGGAGCCATAACCGGCTGTGACAATGAGAAATTCTAGAAATTGTCAGTCAGACAGTGTGGCACTGAAGCCAGTCAGTATGGATAGATGCTGCTGATGTGGACAACAAGGGAGACAGGCTGTCGCAAGCCCCCCCCCCCCTGCCTGTCTGTGGTCCAGACACCACATTCTCTAGGGGCCTCTTCTTCTGCTGCCTCGCCATTTCCTAACAGTCTGGCCCGGTACAGCTCTACAACTTCCTGTAAATTACTGTAGCATCACACACGCACACTGACACAAACCTCGGAGCCCTTTGTCCTAGTTACAAGTCTCCGGATTCTGTCCTTTTTTTTAGTTTTTTTGCCCCATAGTTTATTTAAATTGGTTTTGGTGCGTCTGTGATGGTGGACAGTAATGTATAGAATATATACATGGATCAGTCACTTTAGTATCGTCTATGCACTGTCTGGGTGGCAAGACTTGTATACAGAGAGACGTATACTGTTGATACACTGGAAATTAAGCCTACGTATGTTGTGTAGACAGTGTCCTGTCTTTGTGGTCGTTTTGGTTCCCGTATCCTTTGTATTCCCCCGCTCTTTCCTTTCGTCTGAGGCCCCCCCCCCCCCCCCTTCGTTTAAAAAAAAATGCACCTCAGATGTTTGTAGGGCCAGGATCCAGTTTCACTTAGTCTCTCTTCTTTTTTCTTTTTTTTTCTCCTGAAAGCTGCTTACTATTCCAACCTTGTAACCCCTAGACCGTCCCTGTTTAGTCTGGACACGTATCCGGAACAGATCCTCAGTGCTGTCTGTCAGGAAGACACCGGGGAGCGGATAGTCTCACTACACCCCCCCCACCCCCCCCCCCCCCCACCCCCCAGTCTGGAAACAACCTAGGGTGTACTCTCACTTTCTGCTCCCCCAGACCAAAGAGTTAGCTAATAGGAGCTGACATATATGTCTAGGATGAGTAGAGGGAGAGCAGCTATGGCTGATTTGGGATCAGGTCTTAACTTGCACTGTGAAATGGAGATCCCTTTACTAGTGTAGGCCTCCTTCCATTGGTCGACGGTCTTTTCTGACTCTGTCTTCATCTTTTAATATTTCTCTTGTTGTCCAAGGTATTCGTTTTCTTCACTTCTTGTTTTGAAGGCAAAGTGGTATGTTGTATAAGGGCATATTTGTTTTGACACTTATTTTACCAGGTAAGTTGACTGAGAACCCGTTCTGATTTACAGCAATGGCCTGGGGAATAGTTACAGGGGAGAGGAGGTGGGATGAATGAGCCAATTGGAAGCTGGGGATCATTAGGTGACCATGATGGTATGAGGGCCAGATTGGGAATTTAGCCAGGACACCAGGGTTAACACCCCTACTCTTACGATAAGTGCCATGGGATTTTTAGTGACCACAGAGAGTCAGGACACCTGTTTTAGCATCCCTCTGAAAGATGGCACCCTACACAGGGCAGCCCTGGGATCTTTTTTTTAGAACAGAGGAAAGAGTGCCTCCTACTGTCCCTCCAACACCACTTCCAGCAGCATCTGGACCTTGCTTAGCTTCAGAGGCAAGCCCGCATTGGGATGCAGGGTAGTATTGTGTTCCTCTTGTGGTGATGACATAACGGTATTGTAATAGCAGTGTTTGTCTTGTCCTTACTCAATACTAAGGCCAGACAGATATAATTCCTTTAAGCTTTATAAATTCCCTTGGGGGAAAAATAAAGCTTTGATAAGTTATTCTTTGCTCATGGATATTGTTCTCTTCTAAACCCACAGATCAGAGACTGGACCTGAACAAGCTGGGCCCCAATGACAATGACACAGTGAGAGGCCAGATCGTTGGTTAGTAGATCTGTGCAGTGCTGTGGACCGCACACAAGTACACACACACACACAACTCCGCACGCGCGCACACCCACAGAAGCAAGCACGCACACACACAAAAACACACTTTGGTCCGAGTTTGCAGACGTGTGGTTCTGTCTGACACAACCGCAGGTCTGGTGGATGTTTTGTCACCATCATCGGACTGTCTGAAAGGAAAGCCATGTCTGTCTGAGTAGCTCGTCGTCTTGTTTCTAAGTAAAAACCACCTTTGACCTCATAGGTTTCCACAGAGTTTGTTTGCGCAACACAGACGGGGCTCTCTGGATCCGGTGTCTCAGTACTCTGGGTTTACCTCACCACCCACTGCTTGTAGTGTTGGAGATCTTTTCCAGACTGTGACTTGACCAGGAAGAACTCTGAGCCCCAGTTCAACTAGGGTCGATAGTTTCCCTTGGTCAGGTTACGGTTAGGATAATCTCATTCTCATGGCCTTATACAGAATTGCGTGATATTGGTCTAACTAACTGCTGCTGTTGTCTCCAGTGAGTCTACAGTCCAGAGACCGTATCGGCACAGGAGGCCCTGTGGTGGACTGCAGCCGTCTGTTTGATAATGATTTACCTGACGGGTAAGGCCTCCGGATGTTTCTTTTGACTAAAGCTACATTATGTTCCAGTTTGCGTGTATCCAATGAGAGAGGCTCTGCGTGGCCAATCCAGCGTCTAGCATTTTAAGTCAGGGCATTCATACTTATGTCATTTCGTGTAGCAGAGCTGTTGAGCAGAACTGTTGTCATTGAAGTGGGTTTGTGTTTATACAGGACATCCTGCCCCCACCTATCCATCAACCAGTCATGTCAAAGTTATATGGAACGCTCTGCGTTGTTAGAAAATTTGAGGGGCTCGATTTGGATTCTGCAAGCCTCCGGAGGCTCTGAAATTGCGTCACACCCTTCATACAGAGCCTCCGGACCGCATTGCCGGATCAAGCATAAATCAGCTATTAGATCGTTTTCTTATGTAGAGAGTTATTTTTGTATTGTATAAGGTTTAGCTTGAAGGTTGATCTGAATCTGGTTGGAATAGGGGCATATTGAATCTGGATGGATAAAAAACAATTCTAATGCATATGGAAATACTTGTTCCTTGGTCTGTTGCTCACTGTGTCTGTCTTCCTGTGTGTCTGTCCGTCTGTATCAGTTGGGAGGAGCGGAGAACAGCCTCTGGTCGGATCCAGTACCTTAACCACATCACACGCACCACGCAATGGGAGAGGCCCACCCGGTACGTCAACACACACACACACACACACACACACACACACACACCTTTGCGCCGGATAGAATCTCCCTTGGAAGCTACTGACCCTGGAGGGCTGCCAACATCCAGCAGACCGTTTGTTCACACACTGAGTACCAAAGATCAGATCCATAATCTGTAATTTACGGAAACAGTCCAGACATTCTTATACAACACATCATCAACCTCCCTCTTCACCTCTGGCCTGTTTATTAGTATGTCTTCCTTACGTTGCCCTTTAAAAGGGCACCCAACCTCTCCAACTAAGTCCTAAGGGAAACCGTTGCTTATATGCCACAACTACAACCTCCCCATGCAAATCAAGCTTGTCTAGTAGTATATTGTGCCTTGCCGTCCATGCACTATTGGAAAAGGGAAACAAACCAGTCACCGGGCAGCCTAATGAGTGAGTTCCTATCAATTTCCTGAAAGGCTCAGTCCCATAAATAGGGCCAGCCAGGTTTGGCCTGGCCCACCTTTTCTCCTGGAACAACTGTCGCCTTCCTTACATAGCCCCCGTATCAGTGGAGCCGATAAAGGAAGTAAGCAAACAAATAAATTACCCCTCTGGAGCTGGCCTTCCTATTTTTCTTTAAGCTGGCTGGGGAGGAGTGTGCTGTGGGATTGGGTTAGGGGAGAGGAGGTGGGTGAGGCAGGGGTTAAGGCGGGGGGGGTTTGTCCAAGGAGATAACCAAGGCATCAGTGGCCCTGGATGGCCAGACAAAGTGGTCTGGGGCAGTGGACGGGTCGGGGGGGGGCTCTCTCTTGTCTCCCTCTCGTCTCCTCTCCTTTTCTTCCTCCCTTTGACCAGTCATCTTATCAGTTGCTTTCCTGCCACTCTCATGGACTAGACTGCCACTAAGACACACACAGGCAGGGGGACAAACCCAGTCTGACGCCATCACACGTTTACACACACACACACAAACCAATACCCCGTCAAATGTGCACACTTTCTTAGATGTTGTCTCAACCTTTGTGCCCCCCCCCCCCCTTCCTTTCCAGGCCGGCGTCTGAGTACTCCAGCCCCTCCGGGCGGCCCCTCAGCTGCGTGGTGGATGAGAACACTCCGGTCATGACACCCAACGGGGCGGCCATCGGTGTGCTGCCCAGCAGTGGCAGTGACGCGCGGGTCCAGGAGAGACGCGTCCGCTCCCAGAGACACAGGAACTACATGAGCAGGACCCACCTCCACACCCCGCCGGACCTGCCCGAGGGATACGGTGAGACGCACAACATCAACAAAACCGACATACCGGGCATAGAAACATATACACTAACACACACACACAGTCACATAACTAATGTATACACACTCATTTTCCACACTGCCTGACCTACCTGCGGGAATATGGTGGTCAGGTGATGTGGTTACAGAAGCACACACACAAGTACACACACAAGTACGCACACATGAACACACACTCTGTAATTATCAGTGAAAGGAATGAATGGAGCTTGCAGTATCCATGTAGCAGGGTAATACCAGGGAAAACATGGCTTTGTTATCAGCCTTTGAGAGGGTAGTACAACAATCTCCCTGCTACTACAACCACAGCCTTTACCCCTCCGTGTCTCTCTAGATCCCTCTGTCCCTCTTACTTTTCTCAGCTCCCTCCCTCCCTCTCTCGGCTTCCCTCTTCCCACAGCACCACATCATAACAGCTGCAGTCAGCGCAGGCTGTGTTTTCAAGGCCCCTCTTCTCTCCTCGCCCCTCCTCTTCTCCTCACTTCCCCATGTTTGCCAACACTTCCCAGCGCTCAAGTGTTCTCGCAGTGCCGAGTGATATTCCCACAAAGAAAAGACGGAGAGAGGAAGGTTGTGGGGGGGAGAGAGAAGGAGAGAGTGAGTCCAAGAGGAGGAGAGCAAGAGTGCTTGAGGGGAAGGGAGAGAGAACATTTCCCTCATTTGGAGGACAGGAAAGGGTGCATTCGAGGGGAACTGGTTTTCATTTGTGTGTTTCTGATCAACCACCACGTCTGCCCTTCTCGACGCGTCAGATATTATTATTGTTCCCTCTGTACAGCCTCTGTCTTGTATACATTATACATGCAGATGGAATGTATTTCATACATTATGCAATAAGATTTAAGTACTACAGGCTGGTGGTTGCTAGGCTGTTGCTATGGAGTGCAGCTATTTCGAGCACCCCGTGCACACAGTGTTGGACCAGTTTTGACTTTTGCAGCCGGAGACCAACACACAGTTCATTTATGTACACTGCTCAAAAAAATAAAGGGAACACTTAAACAACACCATGTAACTTCAAGTCAATCACACTTCTGTGAAATCAAACTGTCCACTTAGGAAGCAACACTGATTGACAATAAATTTCACATGCTGTTCTGCAAATGGAATAGACAACAGGTGAAAATTATAGGCAATTAGCAAGACACCCCCAATAAAGGAGTGGTTCTGCAGTTGGTGACCACAAACCACTTCTCAGTTCCTATGCTTCCTGGCTGATGTTTTGGTCACTTTTGAATGCTGGCGGTGCTTTCACTCTAGTGGTAGCATGAGACGGAGTCTACAACCCACACAAGTGGCTGGAGTGTGTCAGCAGTTCCTGCAAGAGGAAGGCATTGATGCTATGGACTGGCCCACCCGTTCCCCAGACCTGAATCCAATTGAGCACATCTGAGACATCATGTCTCGCTCCATCCACCAACGCCATGTTGCACCACAGACTGTCCAGGAGTTGGCGGATGCTTTAGTCCAGGTCTGGGAGGAGATCCCTCAGGAGACCATCCGCCACCTCATCAGGAGCATGCCCAGGCGTTGTAGGGAGGTTATACAGGCATGTGGAGGCCACACACACTACTGAGCCTCATTTTGACTTGTTTTAAGGACATTACATCAAAGTTGGATCAGCCTGTAGTGTGGTTCCACTTTAATTTTGAGTGTGACTCCAAATCCAGACCTACATGGGTTGATAAATTTGATTTCCATTGATAATTTGTGTGATTTTGTTGTCAGCACATTGAACTATGTTAAGAAAAAAGTATTTAATAAGAATATTTCATTCATTCAGATCTAGGATGTGTTATTTTAGTGTTCCTTTAATTTTTTTGTCGTCTGGTCCGCCAGCCGATTCTCTCTCTGTATATGTGATAGCGGTTGGCCTGAGGACGAGAGATTTAAAAAAAAAAAACATTGACACCTTGAGTGTCAACAGTCGAATGTGTATTGCACTATTGTTGATATGCTGCAGCAATACACTGGTTCACAGCACCGGGGCCACCAGCCACCACAATCTCCCTGTTCTGTGGAAGTTCCCCATCCTCTATTTCTACCTCCTGTTTTCATATACAACTTAGCAAGTTCAGAAATGATGAGGATACCAAACATTCGTTGTGGCATGGACTCGACAAGGTGTCGAAAGCGTTCCACAGGGAATGCTGGCCCCTGTTGACTCCAATGCTTCCCACAGTTGTGTCAAGTTGTCTGGATGTCTTTTGGGTGGTGGACCCTTCTTGACACACGCGGGAAACTGTTGAGTGTGAAAGAACCAGCTTGCGTTGCAGCTCTTTGACACGAACCGGTGTGTCTGCTACCGTACACCGTTTCAAAGGAGCTTCAATCTTTCGTCTTGCCCATTCACCCTCTGAATGGCACACATACACAATCCATGTCTGAAGGCTTAAAAAAATCCTTCTTTAACCGGACTCCTCCCCTTCATCTACACTGCTTTGAAGTGGATTTCACAAAGTGACGTCAAGGGATCAGAGCCTTCACCTGGTCAGTCTGTCTGTCATGGAACATTTTGTACACTCAGTGTACATCTCCTGCAGAGCTCTTGGGCTTCTGTTGAGCTGCATAAACTCAAGGCTCAACACTGAGCTCTGTAGAAGAACTGAACCAGAGAGTCTGAAGGAAATGATACGGGTGGTGATGAATGGCATTCGGTTAGAATGGCGGTGATTAGAGGTCGACTGATTGTTATTTTTTAAACGCCGATACTGATTATTGGAGGACCAAAAAAAAGCTGATACCGATTAATCGGCCATTTAAAAAATATATATATATTTGTAATAATGACAATTACAACAATACTGAATGAACACTTATTTTAATAACTTAATATAATACATCAATAAAATCAATTTAGCCTCAAATAAATAATGAAACATGTTCCATTTGGTTTAAATAATGCAAAAACAAAGTGTTGGAGAAGAAAGTAAAAGTGCAATATGTGCCATGTAAGAAAGCTAATGTTTCAGTTCCTTGCTCAGAACATGAGAACATATGAAAGCTGGTGGTTTCTTTTAACATGAGTCTTCAATATTCCCAGGTAAGAAGTTTTAGGTTGTAGTTATAATAGGAATTATAGGACTATTTCTCTCTATACCATTTGTATTTCGTTAACCTTTGACTATTGGATGTTCTTATAGGCACTTTAGTATTGCCAGTGTAACAGTATAGCTTCCATCCCTCTCCTCCCTCCTACCTGGGCTTGAACCAGGAACACATCGACAACAGCCACCCTCGAAGCAGCGTTACCCATGCAGAGCAAGGGGAACAACTACTCCAAGTCTCAGAGCGAGTGATGTTTGAAACGCTATTAGCGCACACCCCGCTCACTAGCTAGCCATTTCACATCGGTTACACCAGCCTAATCTCGGGAGTTGATAGGCTTGAAGTCATACACAGCTCAATGCTTGAAGCATTGCGAAGAGCTGCTGGCAAACGCACGAAAGTGCTGTTTGAGTGAATGCTTACGAGCCTGCTGGTGCCTACCATCGCTCAGTCAGACTGCTCTATCAAATCAGAATTAATTATAACATAATAACACACAGAAATATGAGCCTTTGGTCATTAAATGGTCGAATCCGGAAACTATAATCTCGAAAACCAAATGTTTATTCTTTCAGTGAAATACGGAACCGTTACGTATTTTATCTAACGGGGGCATCCATAAGTCTAAATATTCCTGTTACATCATAATTACGTAAAATTCAGGCAAATTAGTTCGCAACGAGCCAGGCGGCCCAAACTGCTGCATATACCCTGACTCTGTTGCAAGAGAAGTGACAATTTCCCTAGTTAAAAGAAATTCATGTTAGCAGGCAATATTAACTAAATATGCAGGTTTAAAAATACATACTTCTGTGTATTGATTTTAAGAAAGGCATTGGTGTTTATGGTTAGGTACACGTTGGAGTAACGACAGTCCTTTTTCGCGAATGCGCATCACATCGATTATATGCAACGCAGGACACGCTAGATAAACTAGTAATATCATCAACCATGTGTAGTTAACTAGTGATTAGGATTGATTGTTTTTCATAGGATAAGTTTAATGCTAGCTAGCAACTTACCTTTGCTTCTTACTGCATTTGCGTAACAGGCAGGCTCCTCGTGGAGTGTAATGTAAGGCTGCAAGATTGAATCCCCGAGCTGACAAGGTGTAAATCTGTCGTTCTGCCCCTGAACAAGGCAGTTAACCCACCGTTCCTAGGCGGTTCTTAACCTCTCTAGGGTATGTGGGATGCTAGCGTCCCACCTGGCCAACATCCAGTGAGATTGGAGAGCGCCAAATTCAAATACAGAAATACTCATTATTAAAATTCAATAAACAAAACATATTTTACATTGGTTTAAAGATGAACTTCTTGTGAATCCAACCACTGTAAGATTTTTTAAATACTTTACGGCGAAAGCAAACAAATCATTACAGAGTTACACAAGTCAGAAATAAAGAGAAAATGAATCCCTTACCTTTGATCTTCATATGGTTGCACTCAGAAGACATTCATTTACTCAATAAATGTTCCTTTTGTTCAATAGTCTCTTTACATCCAAAAACCTCTGTTTTGTTCGTGTGTTTTCTTCAGTAATCCACAGGCTCAAACGCAGTCAAAACAGGCAGACAAAAAAATCTGATTTCTGTTTGTTATGAAAACTCGAAATCGGCCCTAATTAACCGGCCATTCTGATTAATCGGTTGACCTCTAGCGGTGATCCATGCCCCTGAAAATGCCCAGTGTTCTTGGTAGAGGTGACTCACTTAAGGCCAGAGGGAGTGAGAGCTGCGTGGTTGTGTGGTGTCAGAAGGAAATGAGGGTAAATGGGGGTGAATGAGGGACTACATGTGCATGGACCAGGCACACACCCCGGTGTCCCTGTCACCGTCAGTGCGCACATACCGGGTGGTTACACCTACACTAATGTCCTGTCCATATTTTTTAGAACATAAACACTCATTTGTGTGTCGTTTTAAGTTGAAAGAATTGAAGAACAAAAGGGTGTGTCATTTTTAAGATTCCCTCAGCTTTTCTCAGTGTTGTCTTTCTGTGTGTGTGTGTCCCACCCACAGAGCAGAGAACCACACAGCAGGGCCAGGTGTACTTCCTCCACACCCAGACGGGCGTCAGCACATGGCACGACCCCCGAGTGCCCAGGTACACAATGCTATGAACACACACTCACCTCTGTCCGTGTCTGTCTGTCCGCGTGTCTCTGTCTGTCCGCGTGTCTCTGTCTGTCCGCGTGTCTCTGTCTGTCCGCGTGTCTCTGTCTGTCCGCGTGTCTCTGTCTGTCCGCGTGTCTCTGTCTGTCCGCGTGTCTCTCTTAATTCAATTTGTTTTATTGACATGAGGTAACAATGTATATTTGCCAAAGCTTACTTTGGAGATTTACAATATTGACATAATTAACATAATAATAATCTATATTGTCAACAGAACAGTAATAACAATGATGAAGGGTCAAAATAACCATACATATAACAATAACAATCTGTCACTCCCTCTCTCACTCTCTCTCCTTCACACAGACTAGAAACTTTGACAATTGACCTTTCGCTGTTAGACTTTTTTTTTTTTGTCTGTCTTCTGGGTCGTGTTCATTAAGGCATTCTTTGGAAAACGTTTTAAAATGTCTCTTAAGTCCAGGTAGACCTCCCTATTTCAGTCTTTTTTCTTCTGATGCCTAATGAACACCACCCTGGTTGTGTGCCCTGACCTTTCCTCACCTTCCTTAACTGTTTCCCAAAAGGTTCAATCGAACACTACACTGTACTTCTTGTTCAGTGATACGCTAATACACACACACACACACACCGATTTATCCCAAATAATGAACATATCGAAGTCTTCAGAGATTCAATGTCCTTAAGATTCAACCTTGAATCATGGTCATTTGGCCCAGAACGAGTTAAACACCCATTATGTCACGAAACAGCTTAGCCAGGCATGTGCAGACTGTTTTAACGACGAGTCCTCAGTGGACAGTTAAAACATCCCACTTCAGGGTTTTACGTTTCAACAGAAAAGAATGTTAGGTTCACGGGGGAGTAGAGACCGAGAGGGAATTTTTACAAATTATTCAAAGTGTTTTCTCAGATGTTTTGCGATCGATCCGACTCTGCCGAGTTGAATTTAGGCACGCCTCTGGGATGTCCTTTTTTATACTTGGAGAAAATATTTTTGTATACTTAGGAAGACCAATTTGCACTCAATAATCCTACCTAACTGGTAGAATAAAGATGTCGAACAGTAGTGACAGTGTTTACAAGTCGTACTTTAAAAGCCTGGTTCTACACTAAAATATCATATACTCTCATTCACCTAGATGATTAATACTCAATCAAGTATAATGATGATAATAGTAGTAAATACTGTAGTGTTATACTCATTGTGTTTATACCCTTGTTGTTTTAGCACCCTAGGTTGAGTGAGCAATGGAGTTGACGTGGTTATGGTTTAGTTGTGTTCACGGACTCCTGTGGTCCTATTTTCCTGCCCAGGGATCTGAGCAACGTCAACTGTGAGGAGCTGGGTCCTCTGCCGCCGGGCTGGGAGATCCGCAACACGGCAACGGGGCGCGTCTACTTTGTGGACCACAACAACCGAACCACGCAGTTCACCGACCCGCGCCTCTCCGCCAACCTCCACCTGGTCCTCAAGTGAGTGCAAACGCTGTCACCGTTCAGGCTGTGACCTTCGACTGTGACCTTCGACTCGAGCTGGGGTCTTTACTGTTACGGTCTACTCAGGGGTCATGCATTTTTGTAGCTGAAAACACTGGGTTTGCCTATTTTTCTAGATCACAGTGAAATATCATGGTAGCAAAAATGCAGAGGAAGCATTCTACCTGCTGTTAGCGAATCCGTCTGCTGTGTGATGGCGTCAGATCTTTATGTCCTATTTTATATCACTGTTGGTTTGTTGCTCTCTCTCTCGCTCTCTCGCTCCCTCTTTTCCTCCCTAGTCCAAACCCCCCTGGTCCAAACAGCCCTGGTCCAAACGGTCCTAGTCCAAACGGTTCCCGCGTGGCCATGGAGAGCCAGAGCCAGAACACTAACCTCAGGTAACCCTACACACACACACACACCACACTTCAGGGGGTGACAAACAATAATACTGATTCACACCACTCAACCACACACGTGTGTGTGTGCAAACTCTGCAACCTTTCACCACACGCATCACAACAGCAGCGTAAGACGCAGACTGGAAACAAATGCTGACAACGTGTGACCCTACCGGTGGGCCGTCTGTGTGTGTAGCTTTGCCACTGTTGATTTTCACATATGCAATTCAGGTTCACTAAACATGCACACACACTCCTGGCAGTCTGTCTGTGCGCAAACAGTTTGTCAGCGAGCTGCCTCAGCTGAACCTCAGGTAGTGGCATGCCTTGAAAGGCCTCTGGGCTGGATCTGGGGTTAGGGCTGGAGCCGTCCCACTACTGACGAAACACTGTAATGTGGATCAGATGCTGCTAGGCTAGAACTCTCTCTCTCTGCAGTAAGCCAGCAGGTGTGTGTGTGTGTGGTGCGTGCATGCCAGTATCCCCCCCTCCTGAGCAGCTGTTCAAACACCAGCCGTGTACCGTGCGCCCCAGTGGAACAGTCCAGTTACCATGCGCTATTACCCACATTGCTTTGCACACAGTCAGGTGGACACGGCGGAAGCAGGTGGAGGGGCAGTAGCTAAACCCAGTTGGGAACGAGGTAAATCTCAGCTAAGGTATAGGGAGCTTGAATTTCTTGTCTTACACCAAGAATGTGTCATTTTTTTCCTTCTTTTAATAAGAAAAGGTATTTTTGTATGAATTCTCGGGTGAAACCTTGCAATAACAGCGCCTGGCACGAGACGCGTGTTTGTGAAATCAACATCTGGTCATTCGGCACGAATCGTATCCGTATGTGTCAAAATAGCCCCCCCCGGCAGTGGAGCTAGCTTAGTGAGTTTACGCTGATGCACAACACTGTCTTATTCCCTTTTGAGGGCAAGATTTGCAGCACTCTGAAAGATGCTGCTTTTGGACACTTGGAATGTGTTTTTTCTTCACAGATGAGGGAAAAGTAAAGAAATGCAAACCAAAGCAATAAACTCCCACTCACTGTTGACTCAGATCCAATAGTGTCTTATTTAATTGTCTATGTATATGCCTTTGTTGTACCTCGAAGGGTGTTACGCCACTAGTCACTACCCTATCGCATTCTAGTGCTTTAGTATTTTTACAAAATACTTTTAGAGCTGTCTGTGCTGAGCACAGGTGTGTGTGTGTTACTAGTTAGTCAGGAGCCAATCGTCTCTCCCTGGAATTTAAACCCCAGACTCCATTTAAACAAGGCTGCAATGTGGCAACATTTCTTCCACCCTCTCAGTCATCACACTTCTATGAAGGCAACATTTATTCCTCCACCCTGTCAACACACTTCTATGATTCTATGAAAGGCAACATTTCTTCCACCCCCCCCCCCCTCCCCCCCCATTCAGCACACTTCTATGAAGGCAACATTTCTTCCACCCCCCAGTCAACACACTTCTACGAAGGCAACATTTATTCCACCCCTCTGTCAGCACACTTCTATGAAGGCAACATTTCTTCCACCCCCCCTCAGTCAGCACACTTCTATGAAGGCAACATTTCTTCCACCCCCCCTAAGTCAGCACACTTCTACGAAGGCAACATTTCTTCCACCCCGAATCAGTCAGCACATTTCTATGAAGGCAACATTTCTTCCACCCCGAATCAGTCAGCACACTTCTATGAAGGCAACATTTCTTCCTCCCCCCCCCCCCCTCAGTCAGCACACTTCTATGAAGGCAACATTTCTTCCACCCCCCCTAAGTCAGCACACTTCTATGAAGGCAACATTTCTTCCACCCCCCCTAAGTCAGCACACTTCTATGAAGGCAACATTTCTTCCACTCCCCATCAGTCAGCACACTTCTATGAAGGCAACATTTCTTCCACCCCCCCTCAGTCAGCACACTTCTATGAAGGCAACATTTCTTCCACCCCCCCCTCAGTCAGCACACTTCTATGAAGGCAACATTTCTTCCACTCCCCATCAGTCAGCACACTTCTATGAAGGCAACATTTCTTCCACCCCCCCCTCAGTCAGCAGACTTCTATGAAGGCAACATTTCTTCCACCCCCCATCAGTCAGCACACTTCTATGAAGGCAACATTTCTTCCACCCCCCCCTCAGTCAGCACACTTCTATGAAGACACAGTTTTCTTTCTTTTTATGGCTTTGTTGGCGCTCGCACAATCGTGTTTTATTGGGTATTAAAGGCACTTAGCAGAACACGGACATCTTGTTTGATTGCTGACTAGTTCTCAGCCGGAACTATAAACAGTCCTTACTGACTGACAACAGGCAAGTAAACAGGCAAAGTGAGACCAGATGCGGCTGATAGAAGGGTGTGTCTTATGGAGACGTTAGCACCGTCTGGGGAGAAGAGTGAGCTATCTTGGACCGGGAGGGAGGACAAAGAGTGTGTGTGTGTGTGTAAACCCTGTTTATGAATTGAGTGTGTGTATTGCATGTTTACTGTAAGTAAGTGTTGTAAGTGTTGTCACGAACCGACTCGAAGCCCGTAACCAAAAGGGAGACAACGTAGAGATCATGGATTAACAAAAATATATGTAATCACTGAAGTAGCCTATATACAATGAACAATGGTGTACCTAGTCAGTAGTGTAAGTGAATGGTTGCCTGCATAGATGTGATAATGAGGGGTGTTGAAAGGTGCCAAAGCAAACAAACAAAACAGCCACAAAAATGCCACAACCCAAATCCAGCAGTGTGTCTGCATGGAGAGATTCTCCTCCATGAATGGGGGGGGGGTGTATTTATCCCGGGACACACACTGTGTGTGTGTGTGTGTGTGTCACCCCTTCCAAACATTGAGGACTCCCCTGGCTCCAGTAACACCCCTACTGGCCCATCCCAGAACGCTCTGCGCTAAGCTGCTGGAAAACATATTAGCTAGCTAGCCTAGCGGTGCTGCAGCCAGGCCTGGCCTGCCATCAGCAGCACATCTGTCTTCGATCAGCCCCAGGATTTCAGAATATTTCACCCAACAACCACCGTGGCCCACAACACGCTTGATAAATGTTTTTCGCCGGGATTCCTCGGGCCATTTAAGTTTGTCAGAGTGGATATGCTATTGATGATGGCCTCACGATAAGCGTTACCTCGCTGTTAGAGACAGTATGCTGTGTTCCAGTGTGTGACCCCCCTAGAAAAACAGAACGGTACGGAGCCCCTAGTTAGTGGTGCTTTGGTTTTTGATTGAGGTTTCGAGTTCTTATTTCATTCCATGTAAGGCAAAGGTAGGACAATAGCCTGACCACTTATTGGTGTTTAAGTAAGTTTAAGTAAGTTGTCACTATCGCTACGTTGTCACACTTTACAGGGTTGGGAAGGAAGGAATTGAATGTGTAGTTGTATACCAGAGCGAGGGAGAGATTTAGAGAATGTGAGAGAAAGGAGGATGTGGAAGGAGAGGAATGTGAGAGTTATGCACCAAAGTGCAGACTACTGTTCTGCAATGAAGTTCCTCTCTTCTCGCTCTCCTTCTCCTTCTCTCCCGCTCTCCTTTTTCTCTCTCTCCTCTCACCTCTCTCGCTCTCTCGCACTTTCGCGCTCTCACCTCTCTCGCTCTCTTTCTCCTTCGCTCTCTCTCACTTTCGCCCTCTCACCTCTCTCGCTCTCCGTCTCCTTCGCTCTCTCTCACTTTCGCGCTCTCACCTCTCTCGTTCTCTCTCTCCTTCGCTCTCTCTTTCTCTCACTTTCGGGCTCTTACCTTCGCTCTCTTCTCTCTCCATCTCGCTCTCCTCTTTCTTTCGTTCCTGTGCTCTCCACCCTGCCTAGACTAGTGGCTAGGAAATGAAGGGATCCTGTAGTAGAGAGAGAGTAGAGGAGTGGAATAGTAAGGGGTAGATTGAGATGCGATTTGTGAAAGAGGTAGGGTGTGATTGGATGTGGAGGAAAGGGAGAGGAAGTAAATGAAAGGGTAGTAACAGAAGAATAGAAAGAAGAATGGAGACACTAATTCATTTTAATCAGATAATCAAGGAGACTGAGAGGAGACTTAGCCCACTGCTAGTGGTTTGGTGGTCGGCGGGATAGACAAATAAGTGACAGAATAGAGAATCAATAAAAGCTATTTCTGTAATCGGGTGGAGTGGCATTTACCTGCTGTTTTATATTTGACTGACTGGTTGCTGGTTCAGCCTCTGACTGGAAAAGACCTTCAGACTGCTAGACATGTCTCACACATCCACGTCGCTGTGGTCTGCACTCAGCCACACTGTCCGCCTGTCTCTCACATGCATGTTCCTGACTAAACGTGCGTATATCTATTTCTGCAGCATTACGACAATGTCTGCGTCGTATTTTTCAAGCGAGTCGTTTATATTTGGTGTGCGATGGGGGCGTCGAACTTACTTGGTGAAATGAAGGCGAGCGAATGAATCAAATGTCTTTTATGACGCCATCTTTATGTATTTGAAGTTGGTTTTGTTTACCACGGTGTGTGCCATACAAACACCTTTTTTGCCGCTTAAATTCTGTAAACGTCATTTCTGTAAAACAGAGCGTCGTCAAGGCCTTTGGATGGGTCTTTATGTATTTTTAGTCTGTCATGTGTCTTTGTGACTAATAGACACATTTTATGTAGCCTAAATACTGTAAACATCCTGTCTGTATGCAAGTGTTTTTGTCAGTGCCTATGGGGGCTCTTTGTGAGTGAGACAGGGAGGCAGCTCCAGGCTTGTGAAAGCTACCTTTGTGGTGCTAGGGTAGTGATTGGCTGACATCCTATTCCCTATATAGTGCAATACTTCCCTTGTCTGCCCTTATGGAGAACTTGGCCGTCCACTGCCAATGGGAACGTCTCCCCTCCTTTCCGGAGCCTGGGTAGATGATTGGTGATTTGAGGGTTGAGCTCCAGCGCCACAAACACACACTCCTTTGTGGGTAGTAGTCAGCACAACAGCGCCTCTTGGACGACCCTTGGTGGCCTTCTCCCCGCTGTTCACGCAAAGTGTAAAGGGCCAGGGAGAGGGAGGTTATAGCGAGGTAGTACGCCCAGCTCAATAAAGGAGCTTTTGATTCGCTGGGACCTCGGGTACCAAACCTGTGCCAACTTCAGGATTGTGACCGCTTCGGTCCAGCGAATCCTGTTCTGGCAACGCTCGCTCTCGCCTCGCCTCGTTCTTCTACCTTGGAATAACAATAATACTCCTAGATTGAATTTGAAAGTTTGTCTTTCTACCCGGATAGTCGTATTTCATCGAGGCTCGTCACAGAAAGGAACCCTCGACTCTTTCCCCTCGTGTGTCTCCGCGCCAGAGTGATTTTCGACTGAGCCGCACTTGTACTGCTATATTTACAGTTAGAAATATGCCGAGGTCATTCTGAATCGGGAACCCGAGACGCCGAACTATGCCTGAAACGTATTTTTAATTACATCGCGCGCCCTCAACGAAAACGTTCAAATTATGCTTTATTATATGGTTCAAGGGCTTCCTAACCCGAGCCAAGAGAAACTCATTCCATTTTGTTTAAGGACCTCTTTTTTCTCTGTGTGTGTGTGTGTGTGTCTTCCTAAAGTGGTTTTCAGCCCTGCGAGCCGAGCCTTACCCTCACTTTGACATGGAAGGGCCTCGACGCTGCCAATAAAATAAATACCAGCTGACTTGATTATACAGGGATACGGACCGGCGGAACACTGAGCCTGTTTAGTTTGGAGAACTCCAAATATAACACGCCTTTTTTTTCTTTTTTCCACCCCTGAAGAATGAGGGAGTGACAGGGTGAACGAGGGTGTGTGAGTGTGGGTGGGTGGGTGTTTGGGTGGCTATGTTCTGTTCTGCCTGTGGCCTCCCCTCTCAGACACCGGTTTAAAGAACTCCCTCTCTGTGAACCACCTTTGTTTGGCTGCAACTGTACTGCTACTGGACAGTAGGTCTTTTTATTAGGACCTCTGTCTTCTGTACCGTCCTGTTGGAAACTCTGGCCCTTTTGGGAGGGTGTGTGTGTGTGTGTGTGTGTGTGTGTGTGTGTGTGTGTGTGTGTGTGTGTGTGTAACCATCCCATACGGGCATAGATTGACGTGGGTACAGAGCCAGGGCAGCGGTGGACCCAGCCGCGGTTAGCCAGGGGCAGGGTGGCAGAGGGCACCGACGAAAGGCGCCAGTTTCACTTTGAAGACACTTTGAGGCTTTAAAGAGGAAACGGAGGTGTCTTACAAAGCGAAGGCTGCGTGTTTAATTAGTCTGCCAGCACTGGAAGGAGAGGAGGTGGTGGCGGAGGGCAGAAGGCACAGACGGACCACAACTCCCTCTGTCTACAACGAGCTGAGAGCCCAGAGGCGCCAGCCACCAGCACCTCACAACACTTACCTTTGTGTGCCTCTATTTTCTCTCTCTCTCTTTCTCTTGGCCCTGTGGTAATACCACCTTGATGCCCAGTGAAGTCCCAGTCTAGCCAAAGATCTAGCTCAGATTGACTCTTCTGAGATGAGAAAGAGTGGAGGATGAGGTGGGGGGGTGCAGGGGTTTCTATTAAGTTTCAGTTAGTGCTTAGAGGGCTTGTCGGAAGTCCCAAGGTTTCCCTGAGGGGGTTCATTTGCACCCATATACACGTTTAACCCCGTATTCTCCACAGTCCACACCACCTCTCTCTTGCTCTCTGTCTCTCTATCCAAATTCAAAACGAGCTGCCTTGCCATTTTAACGGAGCAGTCCACTATTGCCAAAATAGTGGAGAGAGACAGAGAGAGAAAGATGGTGTTAATCATTTCATTCCATGTGTTACAATTGTCTTGTTTGAGTTCACATAGCAAATTTTTTACTGTTTAACATTGAGCATTTCTGCTCGTCTCCCTCCCCAGTAGTCGTCAGTCGAATCAGTTGAAGGAGCAGCAGCCCCCCCCGCAGGTCCCGGCGTTGTCCCCGGCCCAGCTCCCCGATGAGGCAGAGTGCCTCACCGTGCCCAAGTACAAGAGGGACCTGGTCCAGAAGCTCAAGATCCTCCGGCAGGAGCTGTCCAATCAGCAGCCCCAGGCAGGCCACTGTCGCATCGAGGTCTGCCGCGAGGAGATCTTTGAGGTAAACTGATGGGGGGGGGGGGGGGGCTCGGCTTGTGTGAAAACCCTGTCCAGGTGTGTGATTGACGGCTTCATTTTATACTGGATCATAATGGATTGCATTTTCATGTAGATAGGTAGTGCTTTACATTGAGAGGCGTAACTCACTCATCCGCCACATCAAGAATACTTTTTATAGTAGGCTGCACAAACCTTCCTAATATTGAGTTGCACCTCCCCCTTGCTTTTGCCCTCAGAACGAACAGCCTCAATTAGTCGGGGCATGGACTCTAGATGGTGTCAAAAGCGTTCCACAGGGATGCTGACTCCAATGCTTCTCACAGCTGTGTCAAGTTGGTTGGATGTCCTTTGGGTGGAGGACCATTCTTGATGGACGTGGGAAACTGTTGGGCGTGGAGAAACCCAGCAGCGCTGCAGTTCTTGACAACCCTGTGCTCCTGGCACATACTACCATACCCTGTTCAAAGGCACCTAAGTTTTTTTGTCTTGCCCATTCACCCGCTGAATGGCACACATACACAATCCATGTCTACAAGGCTTAAACATCCTCCTTTAACTTGACTCCTCCCCTACGCTGATTGAAGTGGACTTAACAATTGGCATCAGTAAGGGATCAGACTATGGTCAGACTTTGTCATGGAAAGAGCAGGTGCTCTTAATGTTTTGTACACACTCAAAAGGCATACATGTAAAAATGACACATGCAATAGTACACTGCTCATACACCCAAACAAGTGCTTATACTGAAGAAAAATAAGAATATATATATATATCTATATAATCTGTTACAAGTCTACAAACATGCACACCCATAAGATTTATAGGTTGCTTTGCATCCATTTACAGTCTGCAAGAAAAGGCCTACTACAACTGAGCAGTAATACCCCCAAATTCGTTACGATTTGCAGTAAAAACCAGGGAGGAAAAAGGCCCTTTCAAACACCAGTTTCCACTTTCTTTCGCCTCCTCCAATCTGTTCTTCCGCGGCAAGGCATTCTTTCAGGATGATTTCAGCAGTTAAAAGTGGGGGGAAGGAGGGGAGGGGGAGAGGGAGGAAGGAAGTACCTAGTGGCAAGTTTTGGGGACAGACATCTTTCGCCAGTACAATTTGAGCAAATTAAGAAGAAAAAAAGATGACTTCATCCTGGGGACGTAACAGCCACGGGGACACGATGTGCAAGAAAGCAAAGCGAGCGTGCGCCCGTGTGTGTGTGGCGCGCCCTGCCTGCGATTTCAACAGGGACTGGTGGCATTGTTCGCCACTGACCAGTGCACTGTAATTTCCTAACTAATAACCCTCGCTTCACTCTCTTGCTTCTCCTCGAGCCTGCTTCCTCTGCTTTGCTGTGTTCACCGTTGCAACACTCCTCACAGCTCTGTGCTGTGGTGGCAGGAGTTTGTGTTTGATGGCAGCCCTCCCGAGTTACTCTGGACCCTGATAGAGGAGAGGGAGTGAGAGAGAGCGAGGGGGGGGCGGGCGAGAGAAAGCCCTTACGTGACGTAAACGGAGCTAGTGCACGTAAAGCCCACTCACACATGCACTAGCTCTCTTTCCCAGGCACATGTGTCATGGTGTTGGTGCATTCCTGCTGGTTTCTCCCAGGCACCACTAGGGCCTAGTCTACCAGGAGAGCGAGAGAACGAGGAGCGGTGTACAGCGCTGTCAAACAGCTCTGGATGGTGAATTGACTCATCTGAGGGAGTATTATGACAATGGTAAATTGTCGACCGCATATTGCTGTACTCTCTGCCCCACTTAAATTATTATTATTTGAAATTAAAATAAAGAACAGACTTTACTTGACATTATCAATTGTGGAATTCGGATCCGGAACATTGTAATCCACTGTTGCTCTTACTGCTGTTTAGAACAGAAACCACATGATTGAGGGTCGAGTTGAATGGCCTGCAGGTTGGCACATTTTAAGATTAGGGGTGTATTCCGTAGCAAAATGTTTTGCAGCAAAAACGAGACTTTATATTTTACCAATTCGGGTAGGTTCCTCCCTGTTTTGGTTCCGTTTGGTTCCTAGTGAATACACCCAAGGTTAACAGACCCATGCGCTCGTTTGTTGTGTTGTAGGAGTCGTACCGCCAGGTGATGAAGATGCGTCCCAAGGACCTGTGGAAGAGACTGATGGTCAAGTTCAGAGGAGAGGAGGGCCTGGACTACGGAGGAGTGGCCAGGTACTGCAGTCATCCACACCTCCAGGCTGAAACACTGTTAAATAATACCACGAGGTCAACCCATTGAGCAAAATTGTTTTCATCAGTCAATCTATGGTCTTCGTCTTTTCAACCAAAAAGATGCCTTTTCAAAATATTTTCAATGTCTTTTCAACATCTTTTGCTCATAGGGCAGTAGTCCAGAAAGAAACAACCTCTGTGGAAATTCACATTCAAAAAGCTTGATACATCAAACAGAAAAATTTTGGGGGCATGTGGCCAACATGCAACCCAAAATAATGGTGTTTTTATTATGCCGGTGTCACGTGACTAACAAGATGTCTGTCTTATAGGGAGTGGCTGTACCTGCTGTCCCATGAGATGTTGAACCCCTACTACGGCCTGTTCCAGTACTCCAGAGACGACATCTACACCCTGCAGATCAACCCAGACAGCGCCGTCAACCCGGTGAGAGAGAGAAATAGAGGAGTCAATAGATACATAGAGAGAGACACATAATAACAGAGAGGAGGATGGAGAACGAGCCACAAGCTGAATTCCTACGAGAGGGAGGTTCTTGTAGACTGAAGGAGGTGGAGGAGTAGACACGGGGAGAATCTCAATGACATTTTCTTGATTCCTCGTGTCTGCTCACCACCACCTCAAGCCCATTGGATGAGAAAGTCAGAGGGGAGGGACCTCGGTATAATAATGATGATAAGCTACATTTATATCACGCTTTTCTCTACAACCCAATAGTGACCACACTTGCACACAAAATAAGCATCGATGGCCAACCTCAACTCATCTCTCCTTTCTTTTTCTCCAGGAGCACCTGTCCTACTTCCACTTTGTGGGTCGTATCATGGGCATGGCGGTGTTCCACGGCCACTACATAGACGGGGGCTTCACCCTGCCCTTCTACAAACAGCTGCTGGGGAAACCCATCACCCTGGATGACATGGAGTCAGTGGACCCAGACCTCCACAACAGCCTGGTCTGGATCCTGTGAGTAGGAGACACCGACGACACGTACAGGGGGGGCTCTGACACGCGTTTTGGTCGCATATGCTCCTAAATATTTTGCTGTGCGACTTGGAAATTTAAATCTGGTAGCACCAGTGCACCTAGGAGGGAAAAAAAGTCAGATAATAATTGTTGTAATGATTAGGCTTCACTGTGCCGCTGTTTCCGAGTGGCCTAGAGAGGGGGAAAAATTGTTATTGTCTCCAGCGTAAACTGTTCAGAAATTGTGACCCGTATTTACCCGCACAATGTTTTTTCCTTCTATTGCGCGTTGGCGCTCCAGTGACGGGACGCATTTTACCTTCATAAACCCTGGGCCGTTCTAAAACGACTCGCGTGCCGTTAACACCTTAGCTAGCTAACGACCTGGTAACTTTACCAGTATATGCAAACATTTGGCGGCACAGAAAGAATGGAAAAGGGATAGCTTCTTCAGGAGATCATAGCAATGAATGAATGACTGATTTGCATGTTGTCACTCCAGAAGGTCACTGACATTCTTATTAAAGTGACAGTACAATTTTCAATGTAATGCATCTCAGTAGGAAACGGTGCTTTTTACACAATGTAAAAACCTAATATTCCACAAATTACTTTGTCATTTGAATGACTGGGATTCGTATCAACATTTTAGCTTTTATCATAAACAAATACATGTGCATGTGCTTCAAAACTAACTAGAATTCATATAGGCCCAATAACGGCAGCTCCAGAGTTCAATGGCGGCGAGCTTTACACCACTCCAGCCGACTCTTGGCATTGTGCATGGTGATCTTAGGCTTGTGTGCGGCTGCTCGGCCGTGGAAACCCATTTCGTGAAGCTCCCAGCGAGCAGTTCTTGTGCTGACATTGCTTCCAGAGGCAGTTTGGAACTCTGTTGTGACAGACTGTTTTTACGCTCTGTGTGCTTCAGCACTCGGTGGTCCCGTTCTGTGAGCTTGTTGCGCCTAGAAATTTGACAGACTAACTTGTTGGAAAGTCGGCATCCTATGACAGTGCCACGTTGAAAGTCACTAAGCTCTTCAGGAAGGCCATTCTACTGCCAATGTTGAGCTATGGAGATTGCACGGCTGTGTGCTCCATTTTATACATCTGTCAGCAACGGATGTGGCTGAAATAGCTGAATCCACTAATTTGAAGGGGTGTCCTCATACTTTTGCATATATAGTGTATAGACCTGGACACACATACAGCGTTGAGGCAGACATCTACACACACACACATACAGATGCTTGCACACAGACACAATTGAACTTACGTGAACCCCCGAAGACTTACAATACTGTACAAGCACAGCCATATACAGTATATTCAGACACACGGGATAGCATGTGTAATGTTTGAGTTTGCACGTGTGGCCGTGAGCTGACAACCTTGAGCTGAACTGTTGGTTGTTTTGTATCCATGAAATGCCACTAAAACACCAGCATGAACCAACTGCTCTCCCATCAAGACTAGCGCCCTCTGTTGACAAGACAGGCTAACATGTCCGACGACTAACATTTCCGTCTTCTCCCCTCCAGGGACAACGACATCACGGGGGTGCTGGACCATACGTTCTGTGTGGAGCACAATGCCTACGGAGAGATCATCCAGCACGAACTGAAGCCCAACGGCAAGACTGTCTCTGTCTCCGAGGACACCAAGAAGGAGTATGTCAGGTACGGAGGAGGAGGAGGCGGCCGCCTGGGTCCCAAGCACGCGCACACACACAGCCGACACGATACACACACAGCCGACACGATACACACACAGCCGACACGATACACACACAGCCGACACGATACACACACAGCCAACACGATACACACACAGCCAACACGATACACACACAGCTAACATGTTTCTGTACAGCACTTTGAGATATCAGCTGATGTAAGAAGGGCTATGTAAATACATTTGATTTGATACACACAGCCAACGTGATACACACACACAGCCGACGCGATACATGCACACAGCCGACGCGATACATGCACACAGCCGACGCGATACACGCACACAGCCGACGCGATACACACACACAGCCGACGCGATACACACACACAGCCGACGCGATACACACACACAGCCGACGCGATACACACACACACACACACAGCCGACGTGATACACACACAGCCGACGCGATACACGCACACACACAGCCGACGCGATACACGCACACACACAGCCGACGCGATACACACACACACACAGCCGACGCGATACACACACACACAGCCGACGCGATACACACACACACACAGCCGACGCGATACACACACACACAGCCGACGCGATACACACACACACACAGCCGACGTGATACACACACAGCCGACGCGATCCACACACACACACACACACAGCCGACGCGATACACACACAGCCGACGCGATACACACACAGCCGACACGTTTCTGTACAGCACTTTGATATATCAGCTGATGTAAGAAGGGCTATGTAAATAAATTTGATTTGATACACACAGCCGACGTGATACACACACACACATCCGACGCGATACACACACCCGACGCGACACACACACACACACACACACACACACACACACACACAGCCGACGCGATACACACACACACACACACAGCCGACGCGATACACACACACACACACAGCCGACGCGATACACACACACACAGCCGACGCGATACACACACAGCAACCGTCATCACCCCTCAGGTCTGAAGTATACACCTGAAACATACCTTGTGATGGAGTGACATCGTTCCTCTTAGAACCAATGGGGTTAATTTATTATTTGATTTGGTTGGTCTCATTGTGATACAATCTATTTTTCAAGATAGACCTGTTCCGACCAAGACAGCAGCTGCATGCCAGCCAGTTAGCAGCGCAGTAGTCTCTCCCCCATCCGTAACCGAAGTTAAATCTGTCTGGAACATAGGGGATATGAGGGTGAAGAGGAATAATTCCTCTGGTGCGCTGGTTTTTGCGTCACTGATTATTTGGACGAATCACGATTAAGCAGAGATGGTTGTTACCTGGCATCTTTCGAATTTCAGAAGGGGAGGGATTCGATTGGCTCATAGATGGCCAAGGGTTTCAAAGGACTACGCCTCTCGCACTGAGCCGAATCTCAACCCTCCCCTCCAGAACCAAATCTGAATTTGGTTCTGTCTTTCCAAGATTACCAGCACACCAAAAATACTTATCCCCCAGTCCTGGTTTTGGTTGAACTGCTGTGGGGGTTTCACATGTTGCAATGTTATATTGACTTAGGTCTTCTCTCTTTATAGGCTGTATGTGAACTGGCGTTTCCTCCACGGCATCGAGGCTCAGTTCCTGGCCCTGCAGAAGGGCTTCAACGAGGTCATCCCCCAGCACCTGCTCAAGTCCTTTGACGAGAAGGAACTAGAGGTATGTAGACAGTTGCATATAACATGGTCTAGGAAAGAAATGATTCACTTACTGGAAACATGACATCATTTCTCAAGAGCATACATCTTTGTGTGGGTATCCTGAATAGGGGAGGGGGGGGGTTCCAAGATGAATCTGAGACCTTGGGATATACTTTTTAAATGAAATGAAAGGTGACAGCTATCATACTTTTTCCCACGAATATACACCCCTTCAAACCATCTAATCAGCTATGTTCTCCCCTCTCTTCCCTACCCCAGTTGATAGTGTGTGGCCTGGGGAAGATCGACATAGCGGACTGGAAGAGCAACACACGTCTGAAGCACTGCACCACGGACAGCAACGTGGTCAAGTGGTTCTGGAAGGCCGTGGAGTCCTACGACGAGGAGAGGAGGGCCAGACTGCTGCAGTTTGTTACCGGGTCATCTAGAGTCCCACTGCAGGGATTCAAGGCTTTACAAGGTAAAGAGATGGGGGGGGGGGGGGCTGATGTGTTTACAGTGCCTTCAAAAAGTATTCATACCCCTTGATTTATTCTGCATTTTGTTGTTACAGCCTGAATTCAAAATTGATTAAATTATATATTTTTTCTCACCCATCTACACACAATACCCCATAATGACTAAGTGAAAAATGTTTGCTAAGTTATGGAAAATGAAATGGCTCATTTACATAAGTATTCACACCCCTGAGTCAGCAATTACAGCAGTGAGTCTTTCTGGGTAAGTCACTAAGAGCTTTGCATACCTGGATTATACAATATTTGCACATTATTCTTAATTAAATTCTTCAAGCTCTGTCAAGTTGGTGGTTGATCATTGCTGGACGGCCATTTTCAAGTCTAACTAGGTCACTCAGGAACATTTAATGTCGTCTTGATAAGCAACTCCAGTGAAGATCTGGCCTTGTGTTTTAGGTTATTGTCCTGCTGAAAGGTGAATTCATCTCCCAGTGTCTGGTGGAAAGCAGACTGAACTAGGTTTTCCTCTAGCATCTTGCCAGTGCGTCGGCAAGGACTCCCTAGTTCTTGCTGATGACAAGCATACCCATAACATGATGCAGCCATCGCCACGATTGAAAATATGAAGTGGTACTCAGAGATGTTGGATTTGCCCCAAATATAACGCTTTGTCATCAGGACATAATGTTAATTTCTTTGCCACTTTTTTTTTGCTGTTTTACTTTAGGTCCTCGTTGCAAACAGGATGCATGTTTTGGAATATTTAATTCTGTACAGGCTTCCTTTTCAATCTGTCACTTAGGTTAGTATTGTGGAGTAACTACAATGTTGTTGATCCATCCTCAGTTTTCTCCTATCACAGCCATTAAACTCTGTAACTGTTTTAAAGTCACCATTGACCTCATGGTGATTTCCCTGAGCGGTTTCCTTCCTCTCCGGCAACTGAGTTAGGAAGGACGCCTGTGTCTTTGTAGTGACTGGGTCTATTGATACACCATCCAAAGTGTAATTAATAACTTCACCATGCTACCATCTACCAATGGGTACCCTTCTTTGCGAGGCATTGGAAAACCTCCCTGGTCTTTGTGGTTGAATATGTTTGAAATTCACAGCTCGACTGAGGGACCTTACGGATAATTGTATGTGTGGGGTACAGAGATGAGGTAGTCATTCAAACATCATGTTAATCACTCTCTTTATTATACAGAGTGAGTCCATGTGACTTGTTAAGCACATTTTTACTCCTTTACTTATTTAGGCTTGCCATAACAACTTATTGACACCAGACATTTCAGCTTAATTTTTTTAAATTAGTTAAAAATTCCTCTGACGTTATGGGGTGTTGTGTGTAGGCTAGTTGCTCAAAATCTCAATTTTAATCCATTTTAAATTCAGACTGTAACCCAACAAAATCTGTCAAAAGTCAAGGGGTGTGAATACTTTCTGAAGGCACTGTAAGTATCTCTAGCTTTTAAAACAATGACATTTGTTTTCTTTGATCATATCTCCACTACCCTACCAATTGTACCTACAGTGAATAGGATTCGCCATCTTCATCGATTGTTTTCAGAATTTATCTGCAGATTATTGACCAAAAAGCCTACCGGTATACAAATTATGGAGCCAGATGAACGGCTCAGTAAGCCTGTGCTCTTGCACGTCATGGCTGCATATGAAACACGCAAAAGAAAAAATATGAATGTGCCAGGAAACAATAGGTTGTGGATTTCGACTCATCGTTACCACATTTTATAAGGGACGTGCAAATTGACTCGTAGACGATGGAAGAGCATCAGGCTCTCTCCCACTGTGTAAAGAAATTTGACTGTAACCACAGCGTACACAACACACACACCCAGGTACCGGGAGGCGGGACAGACAAACGAGCAGGGCTTCCTTGTCATCGCTCACTTTGTGACTGACAGGCGCTTGTCCTATCAATAGATCGCTAGAATGTTTTTAATATATTTTCTGACTTGTAAAAAAAATAAGTTGCTTAATTAATTGAAGTGGAAAAAGTACCTGGCTGAAAGTGAGTTTGTAACTGGCTAAATAGCCGACACTAGTGGAAAACACTGTGCGAGCCTCTGACTGCCGGCGTTGACCCCGTCTTCATGACAGAGTCGTGGTCGACCTCAGTTGGTTTGGTTAAATCCAGACAGACAGGAAGCCCTGGGGGAACAGAAGACCTCAGAGTGCAGCTGTGCGTGTTTGAGAGTTGATCTTTCTGTTCAAGCCGTGCGTGCCCGTGTGAGAGAGTCTCTGTGTGTGTGTGTGTGTGTGCCTGCCTGTGAGTCTCTGTCAGTCAGTATGTCTGTCTGTGTCTGAGGTCAACCCAGCTGTCTTTCTGTATGAAAATATACAGTATATAAAATATACACCCAGTCTTGTGTTAAAACAGCAGCCATGTTTGTTCACGTTCTAAACACGGAGTTCAACTGGTCAACTGTCCTGAACTGTCTGTCTGTGTGTAGAGAAATATAATGATGGACAACCTGAGAATTTATGATGACTCTCTCTCTCTGTGTGTGTGTGTGTGTGACCCTCCAGGTGCTGCGGGGCCCAGGCTCTTCACCATCCACCAGATCGATGCCAACACCAACAATCTACCCAAAGCCCACACCTGGTGAGTACAGTTACTGTACCACTGCTCCACTTAGACACACAGATACGCACTGCTACAAGAATGCTACTCCATACATTTAACAACATATTCTTAATTACAATGACCTGTCAATGAGGCAAAGCCATGTTATGAAAGGGTGTCCAATCTCCCAACTAATATGGTTTTACCGGTTTTAAATGCATGTCCAAATCCAATATTAATGTTTTGTATGTAGCACGGTTTAAAGAGAATTATTGAAATGCTTGTTGGCGTCAATTCATCCCGTAATGGATGGGTTGCCAACTGGCGATTTGACACGAAAATAAAATGTCATTCATTTATCGATGGATAAAGGTTCTTCAAAACTGTCCTTTCAAACCTAAAATGTACTCCTCTCTCTTCCAAACTCTTTCTCTCCCCCTCTGTCCAGCTTTAACCGGATTGACGTTCCCGCCTACGAGCACTATGACAAGCTGTACGACAAGCTGCTGACAGCCATCGAGGAGACGTGTGGCTTTGCGGTGGAATGAGTGACACATCAGTGGGGAAGTGTGTGTGTGTGTGTGTCAGCGTGTGTGTATTTTGTGCGGTCAGCGCAGCAAGACTATAGACTCTGCTGTCACCACGGGAACCCTGCAACGTTCAGGCACGCCCATGAGGATTGTGACCACACCCCTTTCTGCTGCCCAGTTCCCCAGGACAGTATGGAGACCGACTGCAGACGGACAGACAGACTGGGAGGCAGACCACACGGGAACCCTCTCCTCTCCTCTCTCTCTCTCTGCATTATTTTTTTTCCTTTCTTTTAAAAAAAATATCACTTCCTTTTTCAGCTGCTACAGAGGAGTGACGATTACATACCTTGAAACCCTGTGAGAATGCCAGCTTTTATTTAGTTTTTTAAGTTCTGTTTTTGTAATAGCTTGTATGTAATTATAATGGTGAAATCCACAGAACAACCAGTTTTGTGTTGGACCGGGAGTTTTTCCGGAAGACTCTGGTCCCTAGTATGTGCGTTCCGTGAAAGCACTTTATCTTTTATTTTATTGTGGGTCGTCTGGTGCGATCGAATGCCAAGGTCCAGACTGCAACGAGAGTATTTTAGAGAAGTTATGTTGTCTTTGGCCTGGGGGAGAGAAATATGAAGGTCCACACTGAGTAGATGACTAGGGCCGGGGGGGGGGGGGGGGGGGGGTTCCTGACCATGAGCTAACCAGGAGAAACTAGGTCTTACTGATGACCAATACAGTGTCACACAGCTAACTTCCTGCCACCTCTTGACATCAAAAGCTAATAGACATGCTAACCTGAACACCTAACCCCGTCCAGCTACACATGGAAGTAGACCTGTTGCGCTTTGGTGAAAGTCTGAGTTGAACTTAACGCTAAACATCATTATATCACACTGTACCTTTAAATCACACCATAGAAATTCCTTATCAAACGCTCAAAGTGGGTCGTTGTCTAGTGAGTGGAACTCTGTCCCAGGGACCAGGCTAGTTGAAAGCAATTCAAGGACGATGTCAGTGTTTTCAAAAGTGACATCCAACCTAAGATGGCAGGATGTTTTTTCCAGTTGCCACTCTAGAGCACTTTACAAACTGAATGGCGACAAAGGACGTGCTTTCTTCATATTAAGTTCAAATGAATATACCACGTTTTATTCCAACCATACTGCATTCAATGGAAATATACAGATAAGAAAGTATATCTACCTGTAATTTTGAGTATATATGTGTACAAAAACATACCTATTTTGTATATGGCTTGTTCCTCTTTCTATTCATGTACATGCTAGCATGTTGGTGTTATCACAGACCTCTGTATTCTCAGGTGAAGTCATCTTTCTTTGTGAGGCTGACTTGTGGAAGGGGAGATGATCTTCTGGTTATGGAAGCCGTTGTCAGGTCAAACCCGTGACCCTCTCCTTGAATGCGAGCTGAGTGCATAACCTTTAACCTTTTGGCCACTAAGAGACTGAGGTTGGGCCCAGAGAGTGCTAGAGTTATTTTTTTTAGTCTAGAAGGGATACAGCTTTTGTCAAAATGGACATTTTGTAGAAGGTTGAGGAGAATGAACCTAGCAGGTTATGAGAATTAGGTTAGGGTTAGCTAAAATGCATAGAAAAATCACCTTTTGACACGCTGTATGCCATCTAGACATGACCCTAATAGAGCCTCTACCACAACCCTTGCATGAATGGACTTTTTTTTAAACAATATTTATTTGCAATTATTTTGTCCCTTCTGAGCAAAATGTGTGTTGACATGAGAAAAATTCTGTTGAATGTTTTTTATTTTTATGCTGCCTGTTTAAATAGCAGTGGATGTGGACTATGACCATGGACTGTATTCACCTGCGTACATGCAAAATAAAATAGACCCAGTCCAGTGTGATCAAAGGTAAAGCAGATTCTCTTCAGAAAGACAATTATCAAGTATCCTAGAAATGGTGCTTTTGCACAGTATAAGATATTGTTCATGTGGTGGATCACAAGCAACCTTTTGATTTTACAGAAAATGAATAAAATGCATTAAAAAAAATATTTTTTTTGCACACGCAGACTTGTGTTGCCGTTATAATCAGCAACTTCCATCTATTTACAAAATAGTTAATGGACTGATTGACTTTTTATGTAGATATATACGCGTGTAGATATGCACACATAGAGCTCATGTCCAGTGCACGCACACAGTACTGTTTTCTGCTATCTACGTCTTAACATCATTTGACTTTCACTCAGTTTCTAGATAATAGATCAGACCATATGGACTGTTGCTTCTTGTAGCATGCTTTGCCAGCCGAGCCCTGCGACATTTAGTCGCCGACCGGTGCAATTTCTCACATGGTGTAAAACCCACTTTATTCTGTGTGTATGGAAGTATTGTGTGTGTAAATTAGTTTTCTTTTTGCTAAATTTTTGTCTGAAATTTTAACATTTTTATTTCTCATTTCAGTCTTTTGTATTTATTACAGTGTGTTCATAGTTTTTTCACATCAGCTGCTCTGTGAGCTTCAACTGACACTGTAAATAAGAAAAATAAAAGCGGAAATTATAAACCTCTTGTACCCTTGCAGAAAACAAGCAATAAACTCTATGCTGTTTGGAACTCACAGCATAATGTTTCATAGAATAAAGTGTTATGTTCTTTCCTAGGTCTCATAAAATGAAGGGAATTGGTAAGACATTTCATTTAAGTTGCACACAAAATGAGGGCCAATTATTTACCATGTAAGGCTCTCAATTTCAAAATCCATCCTCTCATCTGCAATGATTTGAAAAGACTTGACAGGTGAAAACAATGTAGTGGAAGCTCCATGAAGATGGCTTTCACCCGGGCTCATTTCCCAAAAGCATCATGAACTTAACCTTAACATGCTTTTTAGGAAACTGGGCCCTGGTCAGACCGGTGCACTGTACCAGGGACAGAACAGCTACCTGGGCCGGGTCCCTGGAACAAGTGGCCTTGACAGAACACACGATTGATAAGTGATGTTCTCACATCTATATAATGTCGGTTCATATAGGGGACATTTAGACCCGAGTTTAGTGTGTGTAAAATTGACTTTATTCCTATTTTAATGATCCTCTCTGTTATTCTAAATTTGAACTTAAACGTGGGGGAAATGCCAGTGCCAGCAAGGAAGGCATTTAGGTTGAGGAGCAAAGAAATGGAGGTGTGTCTACTTGTGTCCACAGATATTCCATATTCTAACCTTGATTTAATTCCACCACTTTTATACCTGCCAGTTTTAAGAGGGAAAAGCATCTACTTATTTTCTGAACACAATCTCCATGTACTAATTAATAATTATGTAAACTGATACTATTGAAACTAGGTAGGTCAATGAGTAATCCATTTTAACCAGGGGATTGTAAATATAGGATAAATGACAATTCTTATAGATCTATTTTACCTGGAGATTAATGTGAATCTAGTCATGGCAGAAAACTGACATGACAGGCAGGGCTATTTATGCCCCTTTCCTACAGTGAAATATGAAATGCTGTGTCATTATGCAGAATCCTTCATGTATGGCTTTATAATTTGTAGGGATTGAGAGACAAACCAAATTGGATGACAAGGAAAGTTGCAGCAAATGTAAGAGCATCTGTTAAATATTCTTAGCCACAATCGGTAGCGACCATAAGTAATAACCAGGTAGGGTAATATATTTGAAAATAAAAGAGAGCCGCACACACTAGGAGATCAGATGCAAAAATGTTATACCAACGTTTCGACAGCCAAACTGTCTACATCAGGGTATAATCACAAACACTGCGGGATGACTCGTTTATACAGTGTCAAAAGACACGGGTGTCTGTAATCATGGCCAGGAGTGGCCTAATATCATTGGTTAATAATCAAATATTAAAATGTCATATAAAGAACAGCATACAAACAAATGGATAGCATACGATCATAGATTAATTTAACCATACAAGTTTACAAACAATTACAATGGCAAAGTCACAATCACAATAATGGCTTCAGATCAAAGTCTACGTTGAGACCGAAGGGAACAAGGGTCTTTAAGTTAAAGATCCAGGCAGCCTTTCATTTTAACAATAAATTATCAAGGTCATCCACTCTCCTAGGGAGGGTGACATGTTCGATGCCAATATAACGCAGAGACGAAATCGAGTGGCCTGAGTGGCCTTATCGCCCCTACTGGATGGAAATTACAAATGTAATGGCTGTGCTCAATGCAATGGCACTTATAAATGTTTATAAATGTAGAACCTTCAAACACCCACAACAGGGAAATCGATCCCAATAAAAGGTGTTATTACGTGCTCCACTAAAGCAGTTATTTATCTTATAACTTGTCCTTGTGGTAAAAATTATGTGGGTAAAACAAAGCGCGAATTAAAAGTACGTATCTCAGAGCATCGTAGCACCATTAGGTGTAAAAACTTTACTTATCCAGTTGCGGCCCACTTCTTGGAGGCAGGCCACTCGATTTCGTCTCTGCGTTATATTGGCATCGAACATGTCACCCTCCCTAGGAGAGGGGGTGACCTTGATAATGTATTGTTAAAACAAGAGGCTGCCTGGATCTTTAATTTAAAGACCCTTGCGCCCTTCGGTCTCAACGTAGACTTTGATCTGAAGCCATTCTTGTGATTATTGTGACTTTGCCATTGTAATTGTTTGTAAACTTGTATGGTTAAATTAATCTATGATCGTATGCTATCCATTTGTTTGTATGCTGTTCTTTGTATGACATTTTAATATTAGATTATTAACCAATGATATTAGGCCACTCCTGGCCATGATTACAGACACCCGTGTCTTTTGACACTGTATAAACGAGTCATCCCGCAGTGTTTGTGATTATACCCTGATGAAGACAGCTTGGCTGTCGAAAGGTTGGTATAACATTTTTTGCATCTGAGCTCCTAGTGTGTGCGGCTCTCTTTTATTTTCAAGTTTCTACTTCGCTAGCCAGCACCTCGTCTTAATAGGTGTGCGTTTCTTTTTCTTCTAGAGGGTAATATATTTAACAGACAATTTTGTGTTCGTTCCCTTCCCTACATACGTTACATCATTTGATTTAACCTACCTTTATTTCTTTCCTCTGTAAACACGGTGACATCCTTGTGATTGAGAGTCAAGTAATAGTGGATAATAGTTAATGAAGGCCAAACGCAAATTGTAGTAAAAATCAAATCGGGACCTATAGACTTATTAATCATTATGGAGCTCAAACCGTGACTTGGCACTTGCCCTCACTGTTTATTGATCAGTGCAGGCAATTAGGGTATTATATAATTATGTAGGCATTAGGATTCATTCCCTAAAAAAAGTGTGAACAGTGTTTTTACACATCTACCCATAGGTACTGAACGGAGACTAATATGTTTTCATGCCTATCTTTCTATATTCTGAACCATTCTCCATGGTTCTACATTCAAGTCTTGCGCTGATCAAACTCAAATAAAAAAAAGGTACACCTTATTTAAATAGATTGTTTTACGAGAATTACATTTTAAAAAACTCCCTGATTACAAATTGGTAGGACACCCAGTGGGTGTGCGCTGTTTGGGGTTTATTCAAACGTATTCGGTATACAATGGAACCGCACCAATTACTGAGAAGTGCATAGGAAAGGCATACATTTCCTGATTATGAAATCGGACCCATACACCCTATTCTCATGGTACCTGGCCTTGTACGCTTAGGATGTCTTTTTAACCATTGGGCGGCAGGGTAGCCTAGTGGTTAGAGTGTTGGACTAGTAACCGGAAGGTTGCAAATTCAAATCCCAGAGCTGACAAGGTACAAATCTGTCGCTCTGCCCCTGAACAGGCAGTTAACCCACTGTTCCTAGGCTGTCATTGAAAATAAGAATTTGTTCTTAACTGACTTGCCTAGTTAAATAAAGGTAAAATAAAAAAAGAAATTGATTTGTTTGTTAGTACAGTAGTTTACTGGCAAAGGGAACTTTTACAGAATTCTGATTATCAACGCTCTCTGGTGTTGGAACAGCGTAGCGGGTTAGTTCAATAACCTAAAAACCGGACTAATAGGTCATTCACAGTACAATCAAATAAACAATTCATCGACATTGTTAAAAACGCTACGGGAGACAAATCCTGCATACAATTAAAAGGAAGAGATGGAATCAAAGAATCTTGTCCTGGCATTCATAATTAAGAGTTGCATCCAATTTTCACAATGGTCCCGTTGTGAAAGACAATTCACATGACAAAATCAAAACGACAGCACACAAAATGCACAGTGAGGGAGTCATTTAGCATTCTTAAATAATCAAGTATTTAAAACAAATCGAAGAGTAGGACTCCAATCCATGGGTTTTTAGAGACTTTAGAGTTTGTTTTCAGCAGCCGAAGGAAAGTTAGCGGCAGGTAGCTATAGATTGCTAGCTCGTTAGCGGGGTCAGTGCTGACAGCTGGTGTTGTACTGGAAGGAAGCCATTTGCACGCGACCCCGTAACCTTTGGACCTCCAGGTCGTGGAAGTAGTCGTCGTCGTCGTCCTGGACGATAATCTTCTGCAGCTCGCCTATCTCCCTCTCCATCTTGGAGCGCAGCTCCAGCTTCATCTTCTGAAGGGCCTGCAGAGAGAGAGAGAAACACTTTAATATCCTGACCCCCAACACTGCAGGATGTATGAAGTAGTCACATGCTGAACCCTGAAGAAGTTCACCTGTAAAGTATGAGCATTCATCTCAATCTCCCCAGAAATGTGGAGACAAAGTAGAGGTACAGTGTAGTAAATTGTGTGTGAATGAGCCTGCATTTACCTTTTCTTGGGCCTTCTTCCGTACTTGGATATCCTGTCTCTCTGTAGCGAGAGTGTCGGCCAATAATGAAAACTGAAAGATGGCAGAACAGCGTGGAATGAGCTTTCAGCTGTCCCGTTCTTTCACATCAGTGCCGATGGAGGAACAGAGACGAGATCAGGAAGCCGTTTCTTGGGTCTTACTTTCCCTACTAATTCCGCATAGCGTGGTGTGTGTTCATATGAAAGAGGGTCGTGTGTTGGTTCTACCTGGTCCTTGTAATAGTTCTCCATAGATTGGATCTGGTCTCTGTGTTTTTTCTGGTGCTCCTGGCGCTGCTCCTTGGCGTAGGCCCTCTGCTCTCGGAGACGAGCCTTCTGCACCTCCAAGCCCTCCTCAAACACCTGCTTAAACATCTGGAACACAACACACACACACACACACACACACTTATACAACCAATCGTTACATGTGTTTGTATAGTCATTGTGTTCATGATCTGTTTCCTTTTGACTTTACAATGGAGCTAAATACATGACAATTGTGTCAAATCTTCCCTTTAAAACAATACATGGGGTGGAAAATGGAATGGAAAGTACAGTGTTTGAAGCGTTCTAGGAGCGCCTAAACCGTGTTGGGGATGGAGGCTCGGCGCGGCGTCACTAACTGACCCTCTCCTCTTTCGTGCGGGCCCTCATCATGCGTGCTCGGAGCTGGACGTGGTAGTCACCGTGGTACTTCTTGGCCCGGGAGATCTGCTGCCTCTGCTCCTTCAGACGGTTCTGAGTCGACTTCTGTTGCTGGATACGCTCCTTAAAATCCCTCTGGGAAGGGAGAGGAGCGAGACGGCTGTACAGTTAGAGGGGCTGTTTGTATTATTGCTTGGTGTGTGTGTGTTTAAGAATGTGTGAGAGACATAAGACTGGTAATATATATATATATTATGTGTGTGTGTGTGTGTGTGTGTGTGTGTGTCTAGCCTACATGTACGCTGAAGCTCGTGCATGTTTTTGAGTGGCTCACCAGGCGTCTGTTGTGTTCTTGCTCTTTGCGGATGATCTCCCCCAGCAGGTCGTGTCTCCTCTGAGCCTCTTCCACCTGGAGAGAGAACAGTGACGTGTTAACGGGAGGAGATCGAGGTGGAAAAGTTGCAATGGTGAACCCTGGTCTCTGGGGGTCATTACGGGGCCTTTGCCCAATCACAGGCTCCGCACTTAGACATCTGTTTTAACGTTACAGACAGGTAGGAGACTTGCAGAGATCCAAGCCAAGATAAGCTAAAAACATCCCAGCTCGCCCTGTGGTTTATAAGGTGGATAGTGTGTTACAGCGCCCCCACCTGGCTGGTGAGTTTAGTGCGTGGGCCCTGCCTCTGGTTGTCCAGGGAGAGGGAGGCGTTGAGGCGGTCCACCTGGCCCAGCTGCTGCTGCCACATCCTGCCCAGGGCATGGGGCGAGAGGTGCAGGTGGGGGAACTCCTCCAGGAGCAGGGGGAGCAGGTCGTTGTCCTTCACCTTCACTGGAAAACAGGGGAGAGGGAGAGAGAGCGAGAGAATACTAATGCGCAAATCGATATCAAGCTCTTTCTCCTAAGGCATATGTAGTTGTGAAAGGATTGAATAGATAGCCAAGGAAACATCCTCCATGTTAGTTTCACCGAGGCCAATGCTGCGTTTTTAGGTTCAGGGCAAATGAAGGAGAGGAAGCCACTTTGTACTTTGATTAGATTTGAGTTGACACGGTCTCCATCTCACTGGCAGAGACTCCAGCTTGGGGGTCTTACTTGGTGGGGCTCTCCTGGTTTTGTCCTGTCGCCTGCGGCCCGGAGTCGGTTGTCTGGTCCTGGGCGAGCGGTGTCGGGCTGCTGTGGTGTACACTTGAGACGGTTTGGGGGTTCGGGGAACATCACTCAGTATGGCCTCTCTGTACTCCCTCTCCTACAGGGCAAAAGCACACATAGAACATCTGCTGTAGATAATATTGGGACACACAGTCTCTCTATCGCAGTCTCTGCCGGAGGGCTACTGTGTACACAGTCACATGGTGTCTAAACGCACACACCTCCCCAGGGCTACAATGAGTAGGTCTGATGCTGTTTACACACACCTCTCTCCCCCTCCCTCTCTTACCGCCTCCTGTGCTCTGGTTCGTTCCATGGCCATAGCAGCCCGTTCTCTGTCCTCGTACACTTTCAGCTCCTCCTCATAGGCTGTTTCCAGCTAGAGAGAGAGAAGTGTACACGCCAACTATGTTGGACCGTTCAACTTGTCTCTTTTAAAAATGTGACAATCTTTATACTGAATGTGGCGTTGGTCAATGTGATGATGTGGCAATTTCCTCTGACCTGGCGGTGTTTGTGTTGGGGCTGTAGACGGCGGAGTTGTCGTCGGCGCGTACGGGCAGCGGTGTGTCTCTGTGTGACCCTTCCACTCACCGCCTCTCTCACGGCGCCCTCTAGCTGACCTGAAAGGGAGCGGCGGGCCCGGGGAGGGGAGGGGGACAGGGAGCGGGTACAGGGGGATGTGGGTGCTCGCGGCGTACCTGGGAGAAGGGTCAGAGGTTAAAGTTTAAAGCTGAGGAAACGTTAAATCATAGAGTTGGTCAATAATGACTTATTGTAGTTCTACATTCAGGCTAGTCAACGGTGCTTTTGTTGGAGAAGTGTGGTGCAATCTGGGACCGTATCCACAAAGCATCTCAGAGTAGGAGTGCTGATCTAGGATCTGCCCATACAAATCGTATTCCTTATGATATTAAAGGCTAAACTGATCCAAGATCTGAGATGCTGTATGAATACGGCCCCTGACGTGATTGAAGAGGTGGAGTGTATGTACCTGTTGGCCTCCTTGGGGGCCTGCGACACTCCATGACACTGTCACTGTGGTGAGACTGTTTGTCCTCCTCCTTGACCTTGTCGGGCTCTCCACTCTCTCCTAGCGCTCTCTTTAACATCTGACGAGTGGAAACACACACACACACACACACACACGTGTGAACCTAGATTTACATTGCTGAGATGCCGGGGGTGACACAATCCCAGCTCCCGACACCTTAGTTTTACCCCCCACACACAACTTAGCGGTGCGATGAATGGTCAGCCGGGAAGCACGCAAAGTGAAAGCACGTCGGGTGGGATGATTCTCCGGGTGAATGGGACTGCAAGGCATCCATCAGGCGGTGAGACGGCTCAGAACTCGTCCCGTATCCCCACAATGTAAATATAGCTTGACACACACAGTCATTGGACTAACCAGTAAGGTCCACATAATGACAAGTGCGTCACACACACACACACACACGAGTGTACCACTCACCAGGTCCAGCTCCTCTAGTTGTCGGGACAGCTTCTCAGACATGTGGTGCAGCTCCTGTTCTGCCTTCCTGTTTCTCTGTCTACGCCAGGAGAGAGGCTCCTCACAATCATCCTCCTCTAGTACCCTGCTACTGCTGACAGGAGAGAGGGAGAGAGGAGGGAGAGAGAGAGAGCGTGTGAGAGAGAGAGAGGGAGGGGGAAGGAGAGGGGCAAAAGGTAGGAAGAGTAGAGACAGAAAGGGTGAGGCAGGGAGGTGAATGTTAGATTGAATGGCCTCTGTGTGTAACTAACTTATGTGCATGTATATTGCTTTTCTCGCTATGCATCTACAATGCTATTATAACCACCTCCCATTGTGTTGTTCTTACCTGAGCCCCGTCCGCCCCCTGTGAGCCCAGCTGTCCTGCTGCGTGAAGGTCTCTTCCTCCTCATCTTCCTCAGTGTCCAGTGGTGCCCTGTCCTCCAGCTCTTCCTGCAGGGTGAGGAAATGAATGTCTGGCTGTGTCCGGAATAGAACCCTCCTGGGCCCCACACTGGTAGGCTATAGAGAAAGAGAGAAATTTGCAAAATGCAACAATTTAGTCCTTAATTAGCTGTTAATTGAACATGCATTGGACATAAATTGGACATGCATTAGCAAATCATTAGATTTGAATTAGGCATGAGGTCGACTCAGCCCTCATTCGAGGCATTGTAACTACAACAGTCCAAAGGCCAAGCGGTTCGTCATGCCTTACTTCCGACTGCTCCTTGGCCTCCTCTAGCCTGGCCTTGGTTTGACTGGACACAGACTTCTCATTCTCCACTACAAATGAAAAGCATGGAGGAATAAGAGGTTGAATAAGTCAAATTGATACATGGTTTGGAGGTGCTACACATTCATCCTGTGATGCATTGGACAGCGTGCGTCACCGGGTGAGTGGTTGAAGGCTGGCCTTGGGGACACTCCATTGGTAACTGTGTCAGCCACTGGCCTTGGGGACTGAAAAGAAAGAGAGAGAGAGGGATGGTCATTCATTAGACAGAGAAAAGGGGACAGAGACAAAGGGGTGGATGCATTTCCACTCAATGGGGCGGGGAGAATTCACAATCAAACTGTGACAAAAGAGAACCCGTCAGGAGGAGTCTCAGTGGCTAGCTAGCACATGCTAACAACATAATCACGCAAAAGATGCACGCCGTTAACTACCACTCCCGGGAAGGTCGTCTAGCGGTTAAGGTCACTGGTTCGAATCCCTAGTCTGTCAATGGGCCCTTGAGAAAGGCACTTAATACTAATTGCGCCTGTAAGTCTGCTAAATGACTCAAATGTAAAACAAGGCTAAGTGAATACAGTAGTAGTACACCGTCTTATCATTGTCGTGAATACAGTAGTAGTACACCGTCTTATCATTGTCGTGAATACAGTAGTAGTACACCGTCTTATCATTGTCGTGAATACAGTAGTAGTACACCGTCATTGTCGTGAATTACAACGAGAAAGACAGAAACGAATAGCAGTAGTGTGTACAGGACAATTTGGGTAAATACTTTATTTCATCCATAACACAGCTCCTTACCATCACCTATAATGGTATATGTGAGCTCAAGGGGTACACACACACACACACACACACACACACACACACACAGATTTGAAGTCAGAAGTTTACATACACTTAGGTTGGAGTCACTAAAACTCGTTTTTCAACCACTCCACAAATTTCTTGTTAACAAACTATAGTTTTGGGCAAGTCGTTTAGGACGTCTACTTTGTGCATGACACAAGTCATTTTTCCAACAATTGTTTGGCCCCATTTGGTAATGGAATAACAAGTGGAAAGTATTTGCCCCTGCTAGCGTGTCTGGACTTGTCATAGGCTTGCAGGTGGGATGTGACGTGAACTGTGAACTGTACTTGGCGGAGGTCACTTCAGAACGCGTTTCAGAACACAGTCGTTTGCTGAGAGCTTTGAAACACGGATTCAAACGGAAAGTTGATACTGTATTACAAAGCAACGAACAAGAGTTGAGCGTAATTTGAATTGATTCAGCGTGGATATATTTGACTAAGATGGACATACCTGCGAGGTGCCAGCAGGTGCCTCCTGCTCCAATGTGGCCCCGCTGCCGAGACCGTTGGCTGGGGGAGACTGGCTACCCGATCGGGGAGCTCTGTCGGGCCTGTGGGGGATAGTCTGGTATGGGGGCTGCAGGGGGATGGCTGAGCGCAGGGGCTCCCTCAGTAGAGTGGCCTGGGTGCCTGGCGTTCCCGGAGCACCCGTGGTGCTGGGGCCCGGGGCTTGGGAAGAGGCTTCCACTGTTAGGGAGGGGTAAAATAGGTAGCTGTTAGAGGTGTAGATTTTGTAGGTCATGTCATGTTATAATAGGGTTATGCAGGATGATTGAACAAAAGGTTCAAGTGAAATATAATTTTTTCAGATTTGCCTCTAACTGGTTCACTGTTCTTTAAGTAGCCTACAGTTCTGAATGATTTTTCTCAGATACAGGTCTGTACTCCTAGCTATTAATGCCTTGCCAATAACCCTGGCATTGTGGGACGGCAGGTAGCCTAGTGGTTAGAGCGTCGGACTACAAGATCGAATCGCCGAGCTGACAGGGTCAAATTCTGCCGTTCTGCCCCTGAACAAGGCAGTTAACCCGCTGTTCCTAGGCTGTCATTGAAAACAAGAATTTGTTCTCAACTGACTTGCCTAGTTAAATAAAGGTAAAACCCTAATCCTGTAAGTGGCTCTGGATAAGGGCGTCTGAATGCCATGCAAATACCTCGTACATCTACACATCAACTCGGTACAGGTACTCCCTGTACTCCCATGTTATTTGTACTCATTGTTATTCACTGGGTATGTATTCCTTGTGTTTTATCTTTAACTCTGCATTGTTGGAAAAGGACCCGTTAGTAAGCATTTCACTGTTACTCCGGTTGTGTACGAAGCATGTGACAAATAAAATGGGATTTGATTTGAGTCTGAATGTAAATCCAGAAAGACAAGAGGACATTTTTTTCAGCACTCTATGTCATGGGCCAGGAACAAGCCTTCGGTTCCCGCCTACCTTCTTGTTTGGCCGTGAACGTGCGGGCGGAGTCTCCCAGGAGGATAAGCTCATTGGTCGAGCCCGTCTCCTCCGCATTCCAAGAGTGGAGGGAATGTTTGCTGCTAGACTGGACGGCAGAGCTGGAAGATCAAAGAAACATTGTAACGTGACCGATGTATCACTATCAAAGTAAACCAAAGGAAAGACCACCCAAACAGTGGAAAGTGCATCGGTGTGTCTGGTACGTGTGATACCAGTCCAAGTCAGAACAACTACAACCCGCACGTGTTTCAAAACAGTGCATTGGGTTTCCTGGTTTAGGAACAGAGGTTTACCCACAAGTCACCCACAATGACTCATTCAGCTTTGTTGACTTTCCAGCCAGCCTTTCTGTGCGACAGCCGTCGGGAACAGGCTGAGTAGACATAGTGACGTCACCGATGTTTGTGTTCCGTGTCCAACCTTAACATTCGCACTTACTGTTGACATTTGTGTTGTGTGGTGCTCCCTGACTGGCTGTTGTGTCAACAGGATGTACCGACTTGACTTACACGATGATGACATTTGAAGTGGTCCTGTCTGGTTCAGTCGGTAGACCATGGCATTTGAAGTGGTCCTGTCTGGTTCAGTCGGTAGACCATGGCATTTGAAGTGGTCCTGTCTGGTTCAGTCGGTAGACCATGGCATTTGAAGTGGTCCTGTCTGGTTCAGTCGGTAGACCATGGCATTTGAAGTGGTCCTGTCTGGTTCAGTCGGGAGACCATGGCATTTGAAGTGGTCCTGTCTGGTTCAGTCGGGAGACCATGGCATTTGAAGTGGTCCTGTCTGGTTCAGTCGGGAGACCATGGCATTTGAAGTGGTCCTGTCTGGTTCAGTCGGTAGACCATGGCATTTGAAGTGGTCCTGTCTGGTTCAGTCGGGAGACCATGGCATTTGAAGTGGTCCTGTCTGGTTCAGTCGGGAGACCATGGCATTTGAAGTGGTCCTGTCTGGTTCAGTCGGGAGACCATGGCATTTGAAGTGGTCCTGTCTGGTTCAGTCGGGAGACCATGGCATTTGAAGTGGTCCTGTCTGGTTCAGTCGGGAGACCATGGCATTTGAAGTGGTCCTGTCTGGTTCAGTCGGTAGACCATGGCATTTGAAGTGGTCCTGTCTGGTTCAGTCGGGAGACCATGGCATTTGAAGTGGTCCTGTCTGGTTCAGTCGGGAGACCATGGCATTTGAAGTGGTCCTGTCTGGTTCAGTCGGGAGACCATGGCATTTGAAGTGGTCCTGTCTGGTTCAGTCGGTAGACCATGGCATTTGAAGTGGTCCTGTCTGGTTCAGTCGGTAGACCATGGCATTTGCAATGCCAGAGTAGTGGGTTTGATTCCCAAGGCCACCCGTAAGTAAAATGTATGCATGCATGACTAAGTCGCTTTGGATAAAAGCGTCTGCTAAATGGCATTTACAAGCGCCTCGTCTCGTGACGTAGCGTCTTTGGTTGTATCAACAGAACAGGAACTCTGCTTGAACACGGAACTGAATCTGAAACCATGGAAATGTACATAGAAGCTGTAGGGTGGAAGATCTTGAAACACTCACTGCACACTAGAATACTGGGAGGCTCTCTCCATTAGGGACCTCTGTTCCTCTGTCTGGGGGACCACTGGCCCTGTAGGGAGGGGGGCATCCTCCACAGGAACACCGTTTGGTTCCTTGTCTGGAGGGAGGAAAGGGGGAGGATTTGAAGAAGGGAGGAAAGAGAGAGATGGGTGATTACAGCGTGGCGCAACGTGGTGACGCTGACAGGCTCCTGCTGTGAAGCAACGAGGAAACGAACAAGCCACCAGTCGACTTTCAGACCACCAATCAGTCCGTAATTATACAAATATTTAAGTCACATTAACAGACTCGGTCAGAGTAGTAGAATAAGCACTCGGGACATAGTGATCCATAGACATTGGAGCTCATGGACAGAGTAATGATCCAACCCCATTTCCGAAAGCTGAAGTGAAACAAACAACTGTTCTAGCCATGTCATTGTGAAAGTGTATGGAAGAGTTCATGGAGTGTGACAGTAACATTATCTGTAGTGACTCATGCATAGCCTATCCCACTAATTGGACATATCAACAGGTTTAAACTAGAGCCCGGCCAATCCGTTATTCTGGGTCCGATACCGGCCGATATACTGTTTTATGCCGGGAAAGTGTTATTTTCCCACAAGGTATTCGCATAAATTGCTATTCAAAATAACAATTGTCAAAGAAATATGGTTCAAAATATTGATTTCTTACATTGTGAAATTACTGAGAATGAGAATGGCTGCAAGTGTTAAGTAGGCATGAGATTCCCTTTTTTCATCCGATATATTGAATAAATTGGTTATCGGTGGAATTATCAGCCAATATTAACATAGCTGTAATAGGCCAATATTGGTCGATAATATTGGTGAACCGCGGTCTGTAGCGTCACAGACAAACATTCACAGCTCCTTTCGGATTCACGGCAAGCCACCAACCCCATCGATTTTGATAAACCAGCCTTCTTTCAATGCATGTCATTTCAATTTCCAGAGCTGATAGTCGGTCATTAAAAGTGTAATTGCTGTTTTGCGATGGGAGAGGGGGCCAGCAGACCACCATAGACGGACACAAAGGCTTGCGGAGCGCTGCCAATTGAATGGGCCAACCGCTTCCCGGTAATCCCAGAGCCAGCCGCCTCTAAACCGGGTTTAGAAACGCCATTATGTCCACTTCATGTGTGGGTGATCTCACCCAAACAGGGTTGTGTCTCAGTCAGTGACACAGATCAAGTTTGAGGGGGATGGGGTGATAGCAGATCAGGAAGAACATGGGTGATATCAGATCAGGAAGAACAGGGGTGATATCAGATCAGGAAGAACAGGGGTGATTTCAGATCAGGAAGAACAGGGGTGATATCCGGCAGGTCTTCTGACCTCAATAGGACTTCCTGGTTAAATAAAGGTTAGCCTAAATGTTGAGAGGGTAATGGAGTAAAATACGACTTTTGTGTCTACCTCCATTTTGCGACTCCTCTTCACTGATCTGCTCGGTGAGGTACTCAAGCAGCCCGTCAAAGATCTCCAGCAGGTTCTTGATGGACTCCTTGTCCCCTCGTACAATGTTCTCGCCTAGAGCCGGGGAGAAAAACCCATTAGGACAAGCGATGAATCAGTGGAACTATAATCAACACCACATTGTTGTCCTTTAATTAGAACTAACCAGTCTGCATCTTTTTACGGTGAATTTTCCTCAACAAAGAGGCTTGTGTTTGCTCTGAACAAGGCTGTGCTTTGAAATCTAAACAGCAATTTAGCCAGAGACCCTCTGCTTGTAGCTACAGTGCCTTGCGAAAGTATTCGGCCCCCTTGAACTTTGCAACCTTTTGCCACATTTCAGGCTTCAAATATAAAGATATAAAACTATTTTTTTGTGAAGAATCAACAACAAGTGGGACACAATCATGAAGTGGAACGACATTTATTGGATATTTCAAACTTTTTTAACAAATCAAAAACTGAACAATTGGCCGTGCAAAATTATTCAGCCCCCTTAAGTTAATACTTTGTAGCGCCACCTTTTGCTGCGATTACAGCTGTAAGTCGCTTGGGGTATGTCTCTATCAGTTTGGCACATCGAGAGACTGAAATTGTTTCCCATTCCTCCTTGCAAAACAGCTCGAGCTCAGTGAGGTTGGATGGAGAGCATTTGTGAACAGCAGTTTTCAGTTCTTTCCACAGATTCTCGATTGGATTCAGGTCTGGACTTTGACTTGGCCATTCTAACACCTGGATATGTTTATTTTTGAACCATTCCATTGTAGATTTTGCTTTATGTTTTGGATCATTGTCTTGTTGGAAGACAAATCTCCGTCCCAGTCTCAGGTCTTTTGCAGACTCCATCAGGTTTTCTTCCAGAATGGTCCTGTATTTGGCTCCATCCATCTTCCCATCAATTTTAACCATCTTCCCTGTCCCTGCTGAAGAAAAGCAGGCCCAAACCATGATGCTGCCACCACCATGTTTGACAGGTGTGTTCAGCTGTGTTGCTTTTACGCCAAACATAACGTTTTGCATTGTTGCCAAAAAGTTCAATTTTGGTTTCATCTGACCAGAGCATCTTCTTCCACATGTTTGGTGTGTCTCCCAGGTGGCTTGTGGCAAACTTTAAACAACACTTTTTATGGATATCTTTAAGAAATGGCTTTCTTCTTGCCACTCTTCCATAAAGGCCAGATTTGTGCAATATACAACTGATTGTTGTCCTATGGACAGAGTCTCCCACCTCAGCTGTAGATCTCTGCAGTTCATCCAGAGTGATCATGGGCCTCTTGGCTGCATCTCTGATCAGTCTTCTCCTTGTATGAGCTGAAAGTTTAGAGGGACGGCCAGGTCTTGGTAGATTTGCAGTGGTCTGATACTCCTTCCATTTCAATATTATCGCTTGCACAGTGCTCCTTGGGATGTTTAAAGCTTGGGAAATCTTTTTGTATCCAAATCCGGCTTTAAACTTCTTCACAACAGTATCTCGGACCTGCCTGGTGTGTTCCTTGTTCTTCATGATGCTCTCTGCGCTTTTGACGGACCTCTGAGACTATCACAGTGCAGGTGCATTGATACGGAGACTTGATTACACACAGGTGGATTGTATTTATCATCATTAGTAATTTAGGTCAACATTGGATCATTCAGAGATCCTCACTGAACTGGAGAGAGTTTGCTGCACTGAAAGTAAAGGGGCTGAATAATTTTGCACGCCCAATTCTTCAGTTTTTGATTTGTTAAAAAAGTTTGAAATATCCAATAAATGTCGTTCCACTTCATGATTGTGTCCCACTTGTTGTTGATTCTTCACAAAAAAATACAGTTTTATATCTTTATGTTTGAAGCCTGAAATGTGGCAAAAGGTCGCAAAGTTCAAGGGGGCCGAATACTTTCGCAAGGCACTGTAAATAGATCACTTGATTTTCTTTCAGCATTCATCATCTGTTCTCTCTGCTACCACATGGCAAGCAGTACCGATGCACCAAGTCTGGAACCAACAGGACCCTGAAAAGCTTCTACCCCCATGTATTAAGACCGCTAAATAGTTAGCTAAAGAGTTAACCAATAGCTAGCAGGACTATCTGCATTGACCCTTTTTGCACTAACTCTTTTGACTCATCACATACACTGCTGTTACTGTTTTAGCTATCCAGTTGCCTAGTCACTTTATCCCTACCTATATGTACACATCTACCTCAATTACCTCGTGTCCCTGCACAACGACTCAGTACTGTTACCCCGTGTGTATAGCCAAGTTATCATAACTCATTGTGTATTTATTCCTCTTTTTTTTCTCTCTCTACATTGTTTGGTAGTAAGCATTTCACGGTTAGTCTACACCTGTTCACGAAGCATGTGACAAATAGCATTTGAGTTGGTCAGATGATTGAATGAATACCTAGGGAATAAAGGAGTAGTTACTAGTTAATTAACTGGTGAATAGTGAGTCAAGAGTAAGTGCCGCTCACCTGTGATGTGTGAAAGGCTGATCTGAAGGTAGTCCAGAGCCAGAGAGTCGATCACAGACTGGACGTTGTGGACATCATCCTGACTGCCTGGGGTGGCGATGTAGTCTACACACACACACACACACACACACACACACACCCACACGGTTCCAAATCACAGCCTCTTGTGCACTTTGGCCACTTACTAGCTCATTGACAAACACAGTCTTGTGTTGGCAGGTTTGACGATCATAAGTAGCACTGTGTGGCATTCTTGAAATTGTAAGAATACTCTCCTCTAAAGCACTCAATTCTTGGCCTTAACAGCATACAGCGCAGCCGTTTAAAAAAATAACTAGCATGGGACAGTTGATTAGGTCTAAAAAAAAACACATATTGCTCTTTTGGTGGGCATGTTTATTGTGTCATGTTTGGTGTAAACTTACCTGGGACTTTCTCCCCCAAGATGGCCTCATACAAGGCGACAAAAACATTGGCATTACAGTCCGTCACCTTTCTCAGTCTCAGGTTAAAGTGACACTTGCTAAGGATATCATTCGCCACGTCCACCCAATCTGTAAAAAGGGCCATTACACACTAAATGCAGACCTTGAATTTATGAATAAAGTGCATAGTGTAGATCATACTTCTCAGAGCAGTGATGAACTAGACTACGTTAAAAATAAGTGGCAGTAATAAAGCCTCTCCTGAAAAATCTAAATCTTAACCCGGAACATGTTTAAAACTACCGGCCTGTATCGAATCTCCCATTCCTCTCAAAATGTTTTGACAAAGTTGTTAAGCAGAAACTCGCTGCCTTCCCGAAGCCAGATAATGCATACAAAACGCTCCAGTCTGGTTGTAGACCCCATCATAGTACTGAGACTGCATCGTGAAGGTGGTAAATGACCTTTTAATGGTGTCAGACCAAGTATCTGTCCTCGTGCTCCTGGACCTTAGTGCCGCTTTTGACACCACCGATCACCACATTATTTTGGAGAGATTGGAAACCTTAATGGTTCCCAAACTTTTTATAGTCCCGTACCCCATCAAACATTCAACCTACAGCTGCGTACCCCCTCTAGCAACAGGGTCATCGCACTCTCAATTGTTGTTTTTTGCCATCATTGTAAGCCTGCCACACACACACACTATACGAAACATTTATTAAACATAATGAGTGAGAGTTGTCGTCACAACCCGGCTCGTTGGAAGTGACAAAGAGCTCTTATAGGACCAGGGCATAAATAATAAAAATCAATAATTGTACTCTTTATTTAGCCATCTTACATGTAAAACCTTAATTGTTCATCAACAAATGGTGAATAACTCGCCACAGGTTAATGAGAAGGGTGTGCTTGAAAGGATGCACCTAACGCTGCAATGTTGTATTGGAGAGAGTCTCAGTCTTAAGTCATTTTCCACACACAATCTGTGCCTGTATTAAGTTTTCATGCTAGTGAGGGCCGAGAATCCACTCTTGCATAGGTACATGGTTGCAAAGGGCATCCGTGTCTTAACAGTGCGATTTGCCAAGGTAAGAAACTGAGAGCAGCCCTATTCAGAAATCTGGCAGTGGCTTCTGATTAAATTCTGTGCCGTTTGAAAATGTGAAGAATTTTTAAAATGTTAATCACATTTCTATTTGGCGTACCCAAGACGGCAGGGGTAGTCGTACCCCAGTTTGGGAATATGTGGTCTACACGGACAAGTTTGTGCCTGGTTTAGATCTTATCTGTTGGAAAGATATCTGTTCATCTCTGTGGATGGTTTGTACTCTGACAAATCAATGGTAAGTTTCGGTGTTCCGCAAGGTTCTGTTTTAGAACGACTTTTGTTTTCATTATATATTCTCTCTCTGTTTCAGACACAAGGAAGTGGATGGCACAAATGTTTTACTTTTAAATCTGCTTTATCTTGGCCAGGTCGCAGTTTTAAATTAGAACTTGTTCTCAACTGGCCTACCTGTTAAATAAAGGTGAAATGTTTTTTTTCTTTTAAATACACTTGGACAAAACAGAGATGCTAGTTCTAGGCCACAAGAAACAAAGAGATCTGCCGTTTGATTTAACAATTCATCTTGATGGTTGTACAGTCGTTTCAAATAAAACTGTGAAGGTCCTCGGCGTTACTCTGGACACCGATCTCTCTTTTGATGAACATATCAAGAATATTTAAGGGCAGCTTTTTTCCATCTTCATAAAATTGCAAAAATCTATCTTTTTGTCCCCAAATTATGCAGAGAAGCTAATCCATGCTTTGTCACTTCCAGTTTAGACTACTACAATGCTCTACTCTCCGGCTAACCCGAAAAAGCACTAAATAAATGTCAGTTAGTGTTAAATACAGCTGCTAGAATCTTGACTAGAACCAAAAAATGTGATCATATTATTCAAATTCTAGCCTCTCTATACTGGCTTCCTGTTAAGGCTAGGGCTGATTGAGGTTTTACGGCTAACCTACAAAGCATTACATGGACTTGCTGCATTGACTTGCTCCTACCTACGGTCAAAAGTGACGGGCCGTATTGTCCCTAGAATATCTAAGCAAACAGCTGGAGGCAGGGGCTTTCTCCTTTTGAGCTCCATTTTTATGGAATGGTCGGCCTATCATTGTGGGAGACGCAGACTCGGTCTCAACCTTTAAGTCTTTACTGAAGACCCATCTCTTCAGTAGGTCCTATGATTGAGTGTAGTCTGGCCCAGGGGTGCAAAGGTGAACAGCAAGGCACTGGAGTGACGACCCGCCTTGCTGTCTATGCCTGGCCGGCTCCCATCTCTCCACTGGGATTCTTTGCATCTGAAACTTTTGGGGCTGAGTCACTGGCTTACTAGTGCTCTTCCATGCCATCCCTAGGAGGGGTGTGTCACGTTGTGCCAGGCTTTTTTCGACTTGAGTGGGTCAAGTCACTGACGTGGAGAACTTCGTGGGCCATACTCGGCCTTGTCTCAGGGTAGTAAGTTAGTGGTCTGTTGATATTCCTCTAGTGGTGTGGGGGATGTGCTTTGGCAAAGTGGGTGGCATTATATCCTGCCTGGTTGGCCCTGCACTGCGCCCTAGGACACTGCCTCAGGACTACCTGGCCTGACGACTCTTGGCTGTAGCCGTCCCCAGTCTACCTAGTCGTGCTGCTGCTCCAGTTTCAACTGTTCTGCCTGTGGCTATGGATCCCTGATCTGTTCACTTCACGTGCTACCTTGTCCCAGACCTGCTGTTTTTGACCCTTTCTCTCTCCCAATCCCACTCCCTCTCTACCGCACCTGCTGTCTTGACCTATGAATTCTTGGCTATGAAAAGCCAACTTACATTTACTCCTCGGGTGCGGACCTGTTGCACCCTCTACAACCACTTTGATTACTATTTGACCCTGCTGGTCATCTATGAACACCTGAACATCTCGTAGAACAATCTGGCCTTAATGGCCGTGTACTCTTATAAATCTCCACCCTGCACTGCCAGAAGAAGACTGGCCACCCCTCAGAGCCTGGTTCCTCTCTAGGTTTCTGCCTTTCTAGGGAGTTTTCCTTGCCGCCGTGCTTCTAAATCTGCATTGCTTGATGTTTAGGGTTTTGGGCAGGGTTTCTGTATAAGCACTTTGTGACATCTGCTGATGTAAAAAGGACTTTATAAATACATGCGATTTGATTCAGTTTGTTGACAATGCACAGCAAAACTGCTCAGTTGGTGGCAACCATCCCAACGTGATTGTTGACGTAAAAGCAGCTAATTTGTGGGCATGCGCGGGCAGGCACAGTATGCTAGCTAACTTTACAGTTGCTAAGTTTAGAAATGTTAGCAACACCAACTACAGTGTGGTAAACTAGCTAATACTAACGCAAAGAACACTACTGTAGTTGGCAAACTGGCTATGTATGTTACAGTAGCTAGATAGCTAGGTTCAAGAAAAGTACTGGATAATTCCTTAAATAGCCTATGTAGTTATTCTCCTGATTGATATGGCTACAGTAACCACCAAGTTAGGTGCCATTTCTTCTTAGTTGGCTAGTAGATTAACCGTCGTTACCTGGACTACCTCTCTCATCATCTTGGGTTCCCATTAGGCAGTAAAGAGCGCGCTAGCTAGCTGTGTGGTAGTCAGTCGAGCTGGCAACAATACTGGCTCCCCTGACCTCTGAAAATAGTTAGTCGCATTGCTAGCTTGTTGCAGTACTTTTTCCAAATTTCGAGGTTAGCCACTCACTGATAAACCTTCATCATGAGAACAGAAATGAAAAAATGTGCCGGCTGCCAACCAGAAAGTAATCGACATTTTAAAATGCAAGTGTTTTCTGATTGGGTGGTAAACGGTTTCCACTAGTTACCCAAAACACAAAGTAAAAATGGATATACTGTAAAAATTCATGAAAACTCAAATTAGCTTTTTGGCCTTCATTTAAGGTTGGAGTTTGGCATGAGCTTGGCAGTGTGGTCAATGTTAGGGTTAGGTTTAAAAATCACATTTTAAGAAAATACATTGTAGAAATAGGCGGGGTTTATGACTTTGTGGCGTGGTAACTAGTGACGACCATGGTAAACTGGTACTTTGTTTCCGGAAGAAGCGTATAAACGATTGGGAAAATGGGTTCCTTGTCCTCTTTTTTTCTTTCTTCTAGTTATTCCAGTTGACTCTTCTGTTATTTTACAAGATAGCCCGGACAGACATTTAATAAACTACCCATATGTTTTATTAAAATATCACAGGGTGTTCTTCCGAGTATCTGTCCTAAAGTAGTTCCAAGAGTTTCTAAGCACAGAGGCCCAACATCGCGAGACTTCTGGGATGGCTAGAAAAGCAGAACAGGACTGGGTTTGGGAGTTTGAGAAGTCATTTACTTCTCCACTTCAGGGATTTTTTTTGTCGATATTCAGACAATAGCGACAATTGTCTGATAACAAAGTAACTTTTAAAAAAATAGATGTTTTCATGTCTTAAAAATATTTGACTTTTGTTAAATCATTTGTTCACAGTTTAAATGGCTTTTACAAATTTGATGTTTTTACAAGGAAAAGTAATTTTATTCATGGTTGTTTCTATTGTTTTTAACATGTACTTTTTTAAAACAAATTTAAATGTACTATTCAAATGCCGTTTTTATGTGTATAAATTGATGTACAAAAATATATATGAGCTGTTTTTAAAGGAAATGTGGTAAAACTTTTCCAAAAAAGAAACATTGCCTGCTAGGGTGCATTTTTAATTCTAATAGTTCGCCTTATTTCAATTTATGTGACAAAACAAGCAGTCATTGTAGAGAAAGAATCATTGTACCACCGCAACAGTTTCAATTACAGGTTGCACATTTTTTGGGGGGGGGCAACATTGCTTTTGTCGAATAAACTTGGGTCTATGAAAAATGATTCCTTAGTTGTTATTTTTCTAGAAATAAAGGCATAATCTAGATTCGAGCCAATGTCTTAAGTAGTTGTACATGTTATTACTCCAACCTCTTGAAAGACACTTTTTCATTTTCGTAAAACAAACATTGTATATGGAAGGAGTGCCTTTCGATTTGACTGCCTGCACATGCGCAGTCCGTTAAAACGATGACGTGTGTTTCTGCGCATGAGTTTAGCTAGCCAAAGTCGCCTTAACGTCGCCAACAAGTGGGATCTGGGTTTTCTATTAGAGAAGCAGTTTCTGCCTGTCTTTGGTATCCATTATATGTTGACTGCATTAAAATAAACATTGTAAAATTGGAAATTGTATTGTTGCTTCTTTCAGTAGACTATTGAGTAGAAGTAGCGTTCCTGTGTAAACACAATTTTGCGTCTACTACCTGCATTCATTTTTTAAATGATTTATAAGTTGTCCATGTTGAATAAGTTAATACATCAGTACTTAATTTGGCTCAAGTAATGAAGGTTACTGTAAAAATGGGTTAATAACATGTCACAAACTGCCAATCAACTAACTTCCGTGACCAAATAAGGAGAAAAAGTAGTACCAGACACAAGCGCGTTGATATGTTCCAATGTGTTATGAGCTAGTACACCGTTTGACTGACATTTGTGTCCCCGGTATTTCTATTTTCGTGTGTCGCACTTGTAGATTATCCACTTGTATTTGTCATAGATTGGTTTAGAGATATAGACGTAAATACAGTCTGTTACTTTCATACACTGCTTAATCATGCCCGGATTTTCCGACAGAGATCGTGGCAGAGACAGGGGGTAAGTAAACGCGAGTCTGTTTAGCTAACGTCGTTAGCTAGGAAAAGACGGTGCGATGGTTAGTTTTAACACGGTACTGTAGCTAGCTAGTTACGTTTTGTTTATCCCTGCCATTGGCTTTGGCTAGATGCGCAATGTTAATGCGACTTCTTCGAACCCTAATCAATTGTTAAATAACATTTTGCCTGATCTAATTGATGTAACAAGCAGGTCGGGCAAATGTTTAGCTGGCACCTAACGTTAACATTTGTTAGCTATGTATAACGCACGTTAGCAATGGGAGATTCTCAGAGGCCTATGCTATATTTGATATAATAACGATATCCACTACGCTTGCACATCGGCGCATAAAATATAGAATGTGATGTTGGTTAGGTAAGAACCTTGGAATGTTTGCTAATCTTAAATGTGGCAAATTGTTTCGAATCAAAATGCCGGCCGGTTCCCTTTGTTCCTCTACCGGCCGGAATTAAAATGGCAGCTAAACTGGTTCAAACATGACGCAGAAACTAATGTAGTTAGACCTACCACGTCTTTGCATGTGTAAGCCCTTGTTCGTGGCTCTCAGTTCATTACACAAATCATTAAATGAAGGCGTTGTTCTGTAGGGGAGTGTTAAGATAAGAGCCACGACGCTCGGTCTGAACATAAACACGCATCGATTGCGGTACGGGTTTGGAAGCATAAGGACCTTATCTTTAATATCGGCGAAATTGATACACATATTTATTGGGTTAGGGTTCCCACACGGCCATGTTACAGTGCTTGTTTACGGAAGAGGGGGTGTGGACTACCTGCACTAATTAGCTGTCTGCGTCTCAGGCACCTGTGTAAACGGAAGACTGACGTCACAAACGTGTTGTCGCTAAAAAAAAAATACTGTAGGCTGCAACGGTTTACAGTTAAAATAATTTCACAAAAGGAAAATATACTGTGATATTAAAGTAGGTGGATTTGTTTATTTAACCAATTCATGTTTAGATGGAGTGCTTGGCTTCCAGAGCGAATTTGCCCATAAATATACACTAAGGAGTAACGTTAGCCAAATATTAGACTAAAGGAACCTAACTTTTATCAAGGTAACGTTAGCTGTTGTAGTACTCATCAAGCCATGCTAACTCGTAGGGGAATGTGGGGTTTCAGCTCTGCAATGTAGCTGGCATAACTATCTGACTTCAACACCGCATCCACTGTATGCTCAGTCATCTAATATTAGGTTGTTCCCCTTACTATTTCAGGTATGGAGGTGCACCTCGTTTTGGAGGCGGCGGTGGTGGCAGTAGGGGTGGACCCCCACAGGGGAAATTTGGCAACCCAGGCGAAAGACTGCGTAAAAAACACTGGAACATGGATGAGCTCCCAAAGTTTGAGAAGAACTTCTACCAGGAGCACCCGGATGTGACCCGCAGACCACCTGTAAGTGACCCAGGCAGTTCTTTCCATGTGATTTGAGTGTGTGGTCTTCACCTTTTGATTCAAATGGTCTTTGCCAATGAACAACCTTTTATGTGTCCAATTGCAGCAAGAGGTGGAGAACTACCTGAGAAGTAAAGAAGTAACAGTGAAAGGCAGAGACTGCCCCAAGCCAATGATGAAGTTTCATGAGGCCAATTTTCCAAGTGAGTAAAACCTGTCTTCCAACTTTGCCTAAGAACAAGCTGGTTGTATAAGATGGTGGAATTGAATCTCATATGTAATCGAACTTTGTATTTTTCAGATTATGTGATGGATGTGATTGCCAAACAAGGATGGGCTGAGCCAACTCCTATCCAGGCTCAGGGCTGGCCCCTGGCCCTCAGTGGGAAAGACATGGTGGGCATTGCCCAGACAGGCTCTGGTAAAACCCTTGCTGTAAGTACATTGATTTAAAACTACTCTTGGTAGCATCTTTCTGGTACATATTTGTGCAGATGAACCGTGCTCAATTCCCCCCTCCCCCCTCCCCTCAGTATCTGCTGCCTGCAATCGTGCACATTCAACACCAGCCATTCTTGGAGCACGGAGACGGACCTATAGTAAGTACACCATAAGCCTCTTGACTAGAGAACATCCTTAGTTTTTACAGGATAATTCCCGCTGAATAACACTTGTCTCTATCTTTGTCGCTCAGTGTTTGGTGCTGGCCCCGACCCGTGAGCTGGCCCAGCAGGTGCAGCAGGTTGCCGCTGAGTACGGTAGGGCCTCCCGTCTGAAGTCAGTCTGCGTCTATGGTGGAGCCCCCAAAGGACCCCAGATTCGGGACCTTGAGCGAGGTATCTATCCACCACTTTGTTTTTCGATCATTTGTTTTCTCAGTACGTTGGTTCAGTATTAAATAATTTTGGTGACAGAGGCAGACATCTGAGTGAGTGTTGTCTGTTTCCCCCCCAGGTGTTGAGATCTGTATTGCCACCCCAGGGCGTCTCATTGACTTCCTGGAGGCTGGGAAGACCAACCTTCGCAGGTGTACCTACCTTGTGCTGGATGAGGCTGACCGTATGCTGGACATGGGCTTCGAGCCCCAAATCCGCAAAATTGTGGACCAAATTAGAGTATGTGGCTTTGACTCAACGCAATTCCTTTGGCGAGAGTTCTTCAGTATAAAGGCTCATTCCCGCAATGATTTGCAGACTTCCTCAATACTTGCAGCTCATTTCAATTGGCAGAATTCCCATTGGACTTTGACAAATCATTGCAGAGTCTGCATACCTCGACTAACCAGTACCCCTGCACATTGACTCAATACCGCTACCCCCTGTACATAGCCTTGGTATTGTTTATTTAATTGTAACTTTTTATAAATGTTTTACTTTAGCTTCTTTATTAAATATTTTCTTCACTCTATTTCTTGAACTGCATTGTTGGTTAAGTGCTTGTAAGTGAGCATTTCACAGTAAAATCTACACCTGTTGTATTTGGCGCATGTGACAAATAAAATTTGATTCGGTTTTCCTGTAGGATCATCCATTAGACTGCTTGAAGGATTTGATGAAATACCAAGTCATCTGTTTTCTGTTCTTCTCTCAGCCGGATCGTCAGACCCTCATGTGGAGTGCCACCTGGCCCAAGGAGGTGCGTCAGCTGGCTGAGGACTTCCTAAAGCAGTATGTCCAGATCAACGTGGGTGCTCTGCAGCTCAGCGCCAATCACAACATCCTGCAGATAGTGGACGTGTGCAACGACGGAGAGAAGGATGACAAGTGAGTGACACATTCCTCCTCCGCAAAGCCAAACGTCACATTTACACTGCTTCATAATTGAAGGAATTCAAACGGAAGAACTCTTCAATTGGTCATTAATTAGTCCAGGATAAAGTGAGTCATGCCAATTTGAACCCGGTCTCTTGTCTTTCCACCTAAGGCTCCTCCGGCTGCTGGAAGAGATCATGAGCGAGAAGGAGAACAAGACCATCATATTTACCGAGACCAAGAGACGCTGCGATGAGCTCACCAGGAGGATGAGACGGGATGGGTAAGGGTCATCGCAATAGTGTCTCATTTAACTGGAACATCATTCTCCTTGTAATGAGTCATGCCTCTGATGTCCATGTTTGTCTGTTACAGCTGGCCAGCAATGGGTATCCACGGAGACAAGAGCCAGCAGGAGAGGGACTGGGTTCTCAATGGTATGTCGGAAATATATTTATTTTTTTGTCACGGCAATGTTATGGACTCGTTTAATGCAACCGCTGTCAGATTTCCATGCAATAATCTGACTACAGAGCTCCGAGACCAAAACAACCCAAACAGATATCCGCCATGTTGTGTTGTCAACAGAAGTCAGAAATAGCATTACAAATATTCACTTACCTTTGATCTTCATCAGAATGCACTCCGAGGAATCCCAGTTCCACAATAAATGTTTGTTTTGTTCGATAATGTCCATAATTTATGTCCAAATACCTCCTTTTTGTTCGCGTTTAGCCCAGTAATCCAAACTCATGACGCGAGATCACTAGGTCCAGATGAAAAGTCAAAAAGTTCCGCTACAGTCCGTAGAAACTTGATTCTATACACCGTTTGACAATCTTTAGGATGTTTTTAACATAAATCTAAAATAATGTTCCAACCGGAGAATTCCTTTGTAGATACAATGGAACTCAAGTTAACTATCATGTGAATGCGCTTGGTCAGCCTCTCTGGCAGACCTCTGACTCATTCCCCTCTCATTCGCCCCCACTTCACAGTAGAAGCATCAAACAAAGTTCTAAAGACTGTTGACATCTATTGGAAGCCTTAGGAAGTGAAATTTGACCCCATAGACACTGTATTTGATAGGCAAAGAGTTGAAAAACTACAATCCTCAGATTTCCCACTTACTGGTTGGATTTTTTTCGCAGGTTTTTGCCTGCCATGTGAATTCTGTTATACTCACAGATATCATTCAGACAGTTTTAGGAACTTGTTTTCTATCCAAATCTACTAATAATATGCATATATTAGCAACTGGGCCTGAGTAGAAGACAGTTTACTCTGGGCACCTTATTCATCCAAGCTACTCAATACTGCCCCCAGCCATATTTAACTGAAATCTTTTTCCACAGAGTTCAAATACGGCAAGGCCCCCATCCTCATCGCCACCGACGTGGCCTCCCGCGGTCTAGGTCAGTATGGCTTTGGTTAAACCCTCTGGTTGTTTTCCTCAATATTTTCACTTTTAAAGAAAGTGGTTTTGGCTTTCTTTAACTTCTATGCATTTTCTGAGTTTTTCTCACCTAAAGGTGCAGTCTTTGTGGCAGGGCCTAGGCATGACAAGTTCCAGGCCTCGAGGGGGAAGGAGGACATATTGGAAATGAAGTTGCCCCACTGGCTGCCACCCAGTGGGCCTAGAGAGGTGAAAGCTCTGTGTGCCAGTAATCCTCAAGTCAAAAGGCAGTGTGGCTAAGCCTCGTTTCTGATATCTTTTTTTATTTTTTATACTTGACATTATTTGTTCTCTGTCCATGGATTTTACCTGACAAATGCCTTCGTCGAGACGTTTCCAACTCAAACGTTACACACACAAAAACAAACCCTTGACGTGACCATTTGCCTTGCATGCGTTTTGTAGAGGGCACTGTATTGCAAGTCACTGTTTGAGATTTGGAGCGATTCTGTTAGTTACGGAGCTTGTCCCCGAAAAAAAGCATGGGTGTTTTGCAAATGTCACAGCTTTCCATTGCTATATATTTTTTTTCTCCCTCACTCAAAGCACTGGTTTTCTTGAAATGGAGAGAGCAGTTTTCAACTTACTCTTGTCGAATCGAAATTGATGAGAAACTGGCACATGTGTTTAAGGGGCTATGGGAACATCTAGAGAAAGTGAAAATAGAAGAGCTTCAAAAACCAAAGTTCCTCCCTCGCCTGCTTTTTAAAAGTCATGTCGAGACCTGCCAACGAGAGACATTTTCTCAAGTGAACGAACACTGGCTTCTGGGAAGATCTTGCCTCGACGAGACTGATGGGGGCAGGGTGCTCTATGCTCTCTGAGGGGCACCACAGGGGTCAATACTTGGGCCTTTTTCATTTTTGCCTTTTTTGGGTCCCCCCTCAAATTAGTACTTGGTCTATTCGGTCTTGGCAAGACGTGCAGTGAGGCCTTTATTAGCAAGCTTCTCATGAGTGTGTACTGGGAAAAAGGACCTTCAGAACCCATACCAACTGAAAGGTCCTATATTGGCACACGAGGAGGCAACAGTGCACATAGCGGCCCTACTGCGTAGAAGCTCCTGGATGTCACTTGACAATTTGTGGGGGAGTTCGCTGCATTGGGAAAGGACTAGTGAATGCATACTCCTTAATGGTAAGACTTCAAATCCAGTTCTTTTCCTCCCCTGGTTAAAAAAGGGAGGGAGAATGCCTTAGGATTTTTTGATATGGTAAGCAAATGGAGTGTGCATCTCGTTTCTCTCTTCCCACAGTAGTATTCCCATGGAGTAGAACGTTTTTCTTGGATTGTGTTGGTTAACCCTGTTCTTTGCAGCTCAGTTAAGTCTCCAGTCTGGAACCTTTTAGCTCTCCATTCTATATGCTAACCTTGTCCTTTGGTCTGGCTGTTGTGGTGTGCAAAATCCTGTATGGCGTCCTTTTTGCCACACTGCAACACTTTACAGATGTGGAGGATGTGAAATTTGTCATAAATTATGACTATCCTAACTCCTCTGAGGACTATATCCACCGCATTGGACGCACGGCCCGCAGTCAAAAAACGGGCACCGCCTACACCTTCTTCACCCCCAACAACATGAAACAGGCCAGTGATCTCATAGCTGTGCTCCGCGAAGCTAACCAGGCTATCAACCCCAAGCTTCTCCAGATGGCGGAGGCCAGAGGAGGTAATTCCTATGGCGGGTGAGATGCGAACAAGGCTGTGGTTACATCTGCAGACATAAGATATCTATTTGAAGGGTTTTGGGGCAGAGGTTCTTAAAAAAATAATAATAAATACCAAGATGACCCACCTTGTTCTCACCATATTTGTCAACTATCATTTTAGTTTAAATGTCTTCACGCCACCCATCACTGCTATCAGTCTCATCACTGCCCTGTCTGTTTTGTCTTGTTTTCCAGGTCGTGGAGGGGGGGGAAGAGGTGGCTTTAGGGATGACCGACGAGATAGGTATTCTGGGGGAAGGAGTTACGGTGGTGGTGGTGGTGGTTACAGGGACAAGGATAGCGACAGGGGGTTCGGTGGGGGACCAAAGAGTGCCTTTGGCGCAAAAACCCAAAACGGAGGGGGCTACGGGGGTAGCACCTATAACAAGGGCGCTAGCTCTGGCGGTAGCTACGGCAACAGCTACAGCAGCAACGGACAGGCTAGCTTCGGCACCACCAATCAGGTGGGTGCATTCGGTGGCCAGAACTTCCAGGCCCCTCCACAGTTTGGAGCCGCACAGGCGGCCACCCAAAACGGCATGGGTCGCCCACCGTTTCCCTTTAACCCACAGGCACAGCAGCCCCAACAACCCCCACCCATGGTACCCTACTCTATGCCTCCTCCTTTCCCACAGTAACTGACTAGGTGTAGATTGTGCGCACAATTCACAACGAAACCACCCTTTTTCCCCTCTTGTCTTTTAAATCTTATATGAATATTATTATCCTTTGTACTGTTTAACTTTTTTTTTGCTTACAGCAGGGTTGGAATTCTTCAGTAACCCCAAGCATTGAAATGAGTCCCAATGGGGGCTGTTGAAGTGCATCTTTAACTGGTGCACCTCTCCTTGACTGTTTTTATTTGTTACATTCCTCAGTAATTTATTTTTACTAAGTAATGCAGATTTTGAGTTAGTGGTATGTTTTAAAGTGATATGTTAAGATCTTACCTGGGGGTCATGCATGGGCCTTCAAATAAAACAATTCAATTGAAGTTGTGGTGGTTCATTGTTCTATTCTGATTACTCATCCAGCATTTTATCTTAGTGGATATTCAATTAAAACAATTACATTAGGACACAAAATAATTATTATAGCAAACATTCCTAATTGCACAAGTATAATCGTTAGGAGGTAAAAGAACGTAAGATAATGGATGAAGACTTGTATCATTTTTTTTCTTGTCCATACGGATGTGACATAGCCAGCTTTACTTCCGGGTGCTCCCAGTCCACGCATTTCACATGGTTGCAATTATTTTAGATATAGACGTGTGTATGTTACTTTTTATTACATTACGTTGTCAGGCTTTGCCAAAACTACTCGTTTAAGTGCATTAACTTTCAAATGTCAATTTTCTAACGTGATTTCAGCCTAGGAATGACTCCTAAAATGAGACGTCACACAATGCATTGCTAGTTTAATTTCAGCTTGACGCATGCTCATTTACTGTGTTAGACGACTCATCTGGAGATGTGAGAATATACCAAAAACGTCACTATGCTGCAAGATGGATTTTACGCTTCAGTACTGCATCTTCTGCCAGGTCTGTCGCTGAGGACTCTGACCACACCAAAACACTGATGCAGCTATGCACTGACAGGTAACTTTTATTACATAGCTTCTGGCCAACTTCATAAAGATTATTTTCAGCGTGGAACCAACTGTGGCTATGGACCACTTGGTATGGAACTTAAAAATAACATTATTGAACAATGGTGGAACTCTGATAGGGTGCAGGGCAGAGGTGTTCGGGATAAGCACTCTACACATAAGTAAGGACAGAACTACTGAGAGGGATGGACAATTGAGTTGTTGACACCGAGAACCTACGTCAAATACTTTCCCAGAGAGCTAAGCCAGGACCAACTTATTCAGAAGCTACAGCCCCTTAACCAGAATGGTGCATCTGTTCGAGACAGTCTTTTCCAAGGTAACTATCATTGGATGTTGTATTGAACACCTCTACTATTTTTGCATGTGCGTGTAACCGATGTGAAATGGCTAGCTAGTTAGCGGTGGGGCGCGCTAATGGCGTTTCAATCGGTGACGTCAGAGGGTGTTGAGGGTGCAACAGGTCAGCACCTCAGGGTACGAAAATGTGGTTTTCTGTTTGTAAATGTAAATTTGTCCAAAAGAATAATGAAATTAATTACAGAATGTTTTGGCTTATTTCTATTGTATGTAATGAATCCAAACAGTACATCTCTCCACAATAGTGTAAGATCTTCATAAATGTGTTCAATTATAAACCTACTGATGTCTTGCCACAGTTTTTAAGACTGTTAAATGCTCTACTAAATTGTAAGTATATGTATGTCCCTTAAGGTCCTTGTGTAATTGTAATGTGATATTGTACCCCCTAGCTCGATTGTCCATTGTCTGTAATCTTTGTATGCTTATGTTCCCTCATGTGCTTTATGTATTGATTTGTTGTTAATAAATAAATAAATACAATTAAAAAGGTCAGCAACTCAGGAGTAAATGTCAGTTGGCTTTTCATAGCTGATCATTCAGAGTTAGAGACAGCAGGTGCGGTAGAGAGAGCGAGTTGAAAACATCAGGTCCGGGACAAGGTAGCACGTCCGGTGAACAGGTCAGGCAGGGTTCCATAGCTGCAGGCAGAACAGTTGAAACTGGAGCAGCAGCACGACGAGGTGGACTGGGGACAGCAAGGAGTCATCAGGTCAGGTCCTCTGAGAGAAGAGAAAGAGAATTAGAGAGAGCATACATACATACACAAGGACACCGGATAAGACAGGATAAATTCTCCAGATATAACACATGCAATTGTGATTGTTGTCTGTAACTTATGTCTACACGTACCATAACCCCACCGCCACCATGGGGCACTCTGTTCACAACGTTGACATCAGCAAACTGCTCACCCACACGACGCAATACACACTGTCTGCCATCTGCCCAGTACAGTTGAAACTGGGATTAATCCTTGAAGAGCACACTTCTCCAGCATGCCAGTGGCCATCTTAGGTGACCATTTGCCCACTGAAGTTGGTTACGACGCTGAACTGCAGTCAGGTCAAGACCCTGGTGAGGACGGTGAGCACACAGATTAGTTTCCCTGAGACATTTTCTGACAGTTTGTGCAGAAATTCTTTGGCTGTGCAAACCCAGTTTCATCAGCTGTCCTGGTCTCAGACGATCCCCCAGGTGAAGAAGCCAGATGTGGAGGCCCTGGGCTGGCGTGGTTACACATGGTCTGCGGTTGTGAGGCCGGTTGGAAGTACTTCCAAAATCTCTAAAATGACATTGGAGGCAGCTTATGGTAGAGAAATTAACATTTATTTCTCAGGCAACAACTCTGGTGGACATTCCTGCAGTCAGCATGCCAATTGCACACCCCTCAAAACTACTAGAGACACCTGTGGCATTGTGTGACAAAACTGCACATTTTAGTGGCCTTTTATTGCCCCCTGCACAAGGTGCACCTGTGTAATGATCATGCTGTTTAATCAACTTCTTATTATGCCACACCAGTTAGGTGCCAGACTGAGTTTTGGAGGGAAAATGGAAGTGAATGAGGGCGAGTTAAGTGAGGTGGAAGGTGTGGTGAAAAGCTTGGCGCCCGAGCCTGGTATCAATGGACATGATAAAGAAGAGTCTGATCCAGTAGGAGTGACCTTTTTGGAGAAAGTGGATCCTTGCCTTTTGGCAGATCCATTTGTTGTTTCAGGGTGGGTGAGAAAGGAGTTGGGTGCCGTTGAATCAGTTAAGGTAACCCATGGTGGATTTGTGATATTTGTTTGTGTTTCTTCTGACCAGAGGGAGCGGGCGCTCTGTGTTACCTAACTTGGGTCAAGATCTGTTTCTTGCTTTGCTCTTAGGAACAGGGCACCGTTGTAAGAATTGATTTCTGGTGAAGTGTTAAGTGTGGAGGTGGGGCAATTGAAGTTGAAGATTCCTGCTGTTTGTGACGCCCGCCGTTTGGTGCGACGCAGTACCAGTGGTGAAGCAGAGGAGTCACTGTCAATCCTGAGTTTTGAGTCAGTCTTTAAATCAAATCAAATGACTTTTTATTGGTCACATACACATGGTTAGCAGATGTTATCGTGAGTGTAGCGAAATGCTTGTGCTTCTAATTTTGACAGTGCAATAATATCTAACAAGTAATCTAACAATTCCCCAACAACTACCTAATACACACAAATCTAAAGGGATGGAATAAGAATATGTACATATAAATATATGGATGAGCGATGGCCGAGCGGCATAGGCAAGGTGCAATAGATGGTTTAAGGTACAGCATATACATATGGGATGAGTAATGTAAGATATGTTAACATTATTAAAGTGGCATTGTTTAAAGTGACTAGTGATCCATTTATTAAAGTGGCCAGTGATTTGAGTCTCTGTAGGCGGCAGCCTCTCTGAGTTAGTGATGGCTGTTTAACAGTCTGATGGCCTTGAGAAAGAAACTTTTTCAGTCTCTTGGTCTCAGCTTTGATGCACCTGTACTGACCTCATCTTCTGGATGTTAGTGGGGTGAACAGGCAGTGGTCCGGGTGGTTGTTGTCCTTGATGATCTTTTTGGCCTTCCTGTGACATCGGGGCTGTAGGTGTCTTGGAGGGCAGGTAGTTTCCCCCCGGTGATGCATGTGCAGACAGCACCACCCCCTGGAAAGCCTTGCGGTTGATGGCGGTGCAGTTGCCGTACCAGGCGGTGATACAGCCTGACAGATTGCTCTCAATTGTGCATCTGTAAAAGTTAGTGAGGGTTTTAGGTGACAAGCCAAATTTCTTCAGCCTCCCGAGGTTGAAGAGGCCCTGTTGCACCTTCTTCACCACACTGTCTGTGTGGGTGGACCATTTCAGTTTATCTGTGATGTGTACGCCGAGGAACTTAAAACTTTACACCTTCTCCACTACTGTCCCTTCGATGTGGATCGGGGGGTGCTCCTAACAAAGCCATGTTAGGATATATCAGTTATCCTGTTAGAGCTTTTGTGCAGAATCCACTGCGGTTTTTCGGGTGCAATGTTTATGGTCAAGTTGCAGCAGTTTGAAGGAGGGAGATTCCAAGATTTGGGAAGTGTGCAGGAGGGCATGGGATGGAGGATTGTGTCATTTTGGTGGATAACATTGTGTGTGTTAACTGTAGGGGTGCCCATGTTGCTGGGGATCAGAAGTGTCCGGTGCGAGAGAGGGAGGTTGAGGTGGCTACAGTCAGAGTATTGCAGAAAGTGTGGTATGCTGAGGTAGTGAAGAAAGTAGAGGATGATTCAAGGGTGAGGGATCCTGAGAAGATCCCTTTGAGTAGTAGATCTGTGTCAGCACAGAGGGATAGGCCAACGAGTGACATGCTTCAGTAAGGTTGACTTCAAAGCAATGTAGCGATGTACTTCATAGCAATGTACTTCAATCAACTGTACCGCTGAAATGAAATGTCAATCACAGAAAACAGATGTGGTAGCAGCTGTAGAGAAGTATTTGGGTATGCCAGATTTGACTTTAGAATAGTTTTATTTATTTATTTTTTACTTCAGGAGAGTTACAGGGTGTGTTGAGTGGTGGTGTTCCGTCCTCCCAGGCCATTAGCATGGTGTAGGAGTAGATAGGGTAGTGGAATTGAGTGGAATTGGGTAGTGGCGTTTTAATGAATGTATGACTAGTTTTGAATTATTATTTTTTGTGTGTATGTGTGGCAGGTAGCATAGTGGTTAAAGCATTGGGGCAGTAACCAAAAAGGTTGTGAGTTTGAATCCCCGAGCTGACAAGGTAAAAATCTGTTGTTCTGCCCCTAAACAAGGCACTGTTCCTAGGCTGTCATTGTAAATAAGAATTTGTTCTTAACTGACTTGCCTTGTTAAATAAAAAAAAATATTATAATGGATTTATAGTTGGGGGCGGTAATGCAGTATATTGGATCCCACCTGCTGTTAAACTCAGAAGACGAAGATGGTGTATGCATTATCTTGGCAAAGGATAAAATGCTCACTAACAGGGATATAAACTAATGTGTGCAGTTGTTGTTTTTTTTTGCGATTTGTGCGTATGGAAACTTTCTAGGATATTTTATTTCAGCTCATGAAACATGGGAATAACACTTATGTGTTGCGTTTGTTTTAGTATAATTTTTTTTAACGTGTTGAACTGTTTTGAATTATGTGCTTCACTAGTGTTGCGTGTCATGTGTAAACATGGCAAGAATTGCATAAAAAGGTATGACGACGCTGACGCTTGAGTTTACTTCCGGTGCATTTCTTCGGGTCAGTTTGGACGTGTGCTGCTAGCAGAAAAATGGCCTTAGACAAGCAAAATGAAGGAAAAATATTGCCTATGGATGAGAATAAAGAAAATACAACGGAAGATGGAATAGGACTGGAGAGTATCCTTTCTAAAGCTATAAACCTGACCCGGGACCAATATGTCATTTTGCGACACCAGTATTTTTTGGTGGAGGTGGGCTTGCCTAACTAACGTTAGTTAGCTAACGTGATGCCGGAAGGCTAGCGCTACGTGTCCTTAGAAAAGCGGTTTACAGATGTTTTCATTAGAATATTGCTAAAATAATGTTTAAGTAAATTAACATTGTCAACCTGCTACATCCATCACATAATGCAAATCCACTGCTAAAGTATATTTACTGTGATCTTTTCTCATGCGCCACTGTGTATGTAACGTTAGCTAGCTATAGGTTCCTGTGTGAATGTAGTAGACTGGCCCTTAACGCAGACTTCCAGTTCTCCAGATCATCAAGGATTCCCAGCAACAACATGGCTTGCGACACGGGGATTATCAAAGATACAGGTGAGATTGAGGACTGGACTATGACAGCGAATGGGAGTTTGACAATCATAGACTATACCTTATGTTGGCTCATAGTTACACACTGTAAAATTCACCCATCTCTTTCTCTCTGTCCTAGGGGATACTGCTCCCGGCGCTTGCGTCGTCTGCGCAAGACCCTGGGCTTCAAGTGCGGCAACAGGCACAAGTTCACTGGGAAGAAAGTGACTGTCGAGATGCTCTCTGACAACCGGTACTCTGACAACAGGTAATAGCACCCGATCCCGTTCTTACAACAGTATTAAAGTACAACTGGATTTACAATCCAAATACTTCATGCATGATGTGCATGAAAGCTGCCGGCAACCATCATTTGGTTCTAGAACTACAATGAAAATACTCATAATGCAAAATAGCAGCCAGCACTAAAGTTGGTCCAAGTCCCTTGAATATAACAAATCCTCTTTTTAGGTATCTACTGCTGGTACTGATGGAGGCTGAGCGGGCGTGGAGCTACGCCATGCAGCTGAAGCAGGAGGCCAACACAGAGCCCCGCAAGCGCTTCCACCTGCTGTCCCGCCTGCGGAAGGCTGCCAAACATGGAGAGAGGCTGGAGAAGCTGTGTGAGAGCCCTCGTGTGGATGCCAAGACCAAACTGGAAGCACAGGTAGGCTAATAGGTAGGCTAATGCCCTGATCTGGAGAGTCAGTGACTTTCCCTATTGTTTCACCTTCATTTACTTCAACATGTGGTTCAAATTCTGCGCAAGTGAAGTAACAATTTAACTGAAACTAATATTTAAAGACAAATATTTATCAGTTGAGGAACCAACAGTCTAGGCAGCTGGGCGTGTCCTTGAGGAAAGAGCGCCTCAGGGCCCTGTCTTTCTAACCTAGCGGAAATAGCTGCTGATGACCTCTGAATTAATAATAATGAATGCAACTTGTCTGCAGGCCTACACCTCCTACCTGAGTGGCATGGTGCGCTTTGGGCCTCAGGGCCCTGTCTTTCTAACCTAGCGGAAATAGCTGCTGATGACCTCTGAATTAATAATAATGAATGCAACTTGTCTGCAGGCCTACACCTCCTACCTGAGTGGCATGGTGCGCTTTGAGCTGCAGGAGTGGAAGGCTGCCATGGAGGCCTTCAACAAGTGCAAGTGAGTCTGACCCTACTATGCTACGTAAAGGCCGTGGTGTGGCCCCTTTTTTGATTGCTGAGCTTTTGATCTAGCGTATTAAGATAATTTCACATGGGGCAAATGAGGCCTCAAGAATATAGGCTACATTGTATGTTGACAGATGTCAAGTTGTCTGTTTACAAGATGTAACTACCTACGTGTAAGACGTGTGCTTAACATATCCAAACACATTCAGCATATAGCTGTGTTCTCGGACCACCATCTTGCTACTTATGAACGATAGAAAATTCCATGTGTCTGTATTGTAACCTCTCTCAGGACCATCTATGAGAAGCTGGCCAGTGCCTTTACTGAGGAGCTGGCAGTGCTGTATCACCAGCGTGTGGAGGAGATCTCACCCAACATCCGTTATTGTGCTTACAACATAGGTAGGCGACACATGCATCCCGTCGCTCAGATTGACAGTGGATTGCACTTTCATTTGCATTCACACCTCTCATATCGAGAGAATCACATACACCTCCGTAAAAAAGTTTGGGGTCACTTAGAAATGTCCTTTTTTTTTAAAGAAAAAACTTCACATTTATTAGAAATACACTATAGACATTGTTAATGTTGTACGGAAAGGCAAATCTAAGTTTGAGGTGTTCGGATCACAAAGGACATTCGTGAGATGCAGAAAAGATGCTGGAGGAGTGCTTGATGCCATCTGTCAATAATGGTGGAGGCAATGTGATGGTCTGGGGGTGCTTTGGTGGTGATAAAGTGGGAGATTTGCAAAGGGTCAAATGGATCTTGAAGAAGGAAGGCTATCACTCCATTTTGCAACGCCATGCCATACCCTGTGGACGGCGCTTAATTGGAGCCAATTTCCTCCTACAGCAGGACAATGACCCAAAGCACAGCTCCAAACTATGCAGTAACTATTTAGGGAAGAAGCAGTCAGCTGTTATTCTGTCTATAATGGAGTAGCCAGCACAGTCACTGGATCTCAACCCTATTGAGTGGTTGTGGGAGCAGCTTGACTGTATGGTATGTAAGAAGTGCCCTTCAAGCCAATCCAACTTGTGAGAGGTGCTTCAGGAAGCATGGTGCGAAATCTCTTCAGATTACCTCAACAAATTTAGAATGCCTAAGGTCTGCAAGGCTGTAATTGCTGCAAATAGAGGATTCTTTGACGAAAGCAAAGTTTGAAGGACACAATCATTATTTGTCACCTTGTCAACGTCTTGACTATATTTCCTATTAATTTTGCAACTCATTTCATGTATGTATTCATGGAAAACAAGGACATTTCTAAGTGACCCCAAACTTTTGAATGGAAGTATATGCATTCTACTGCTTCTCTCTTTCCCACACACACAACTCATTCCTGTTCATTTGACTGGTCCTGAACAACCCTACTCCCCTCTGACTCCAGGTGACCAGAACGCCATGAATGAGTTGATGCAGATGAGGCTGAGTGCAGGAGGAGGAGGGGGCATGATGGCTGAGAAACTAGAGGTCAGTGTGTGGTGTCCTACTAACTACTAATTTACTACTGGAAAGGTAGGGACAGATGTATGGCCCTACATCTATATTTTACTTGTTAGTGCAGAGAGAATCACTTTGTTCCATTGTCCATACTGTTATACCACTTAGAATGCAGGCCCAAGACATTGCTCTCTTTATCAGTAGTAGGCTAGTGTGGATGTTGGAACAGACCTGTCTTATGTAGCATACTGTTGAATGATTATGGTATTGTTCCAGGCCCTGATCACACAGACGAGAGCCAAGCAGGCAGCCACCATGAGCGAGGTGGAGTGGCGAGGCCGAACGGTGCCCGTCAAGATCGACAAGGCCCGCATCTTCCTGCTGGGCCTGGGAGACAACGAGGCCGCCATCGCCCAGGTCAGTGACCTTACCAGGGTACTAGTCACATTATCACACTGCTGAGCCAAAGCAGAACTTGACTGTTCTGGTTTCGCATCTACCGCAGTTGCTAGAAAGGAGGATGTGATAATAAAATATCAGAGCCGGCACAGTACGATTCAGGTCAGCACGGTAGTGTTAAAAGGAGGGCTCGACATTAACGCTTGTCTTCTTGTCTGGGACAAGCGACAACAACAAGTCGGACAAGCAGAATATAGATTTGTTGTCCGGCTGGACAAATAATTTGCACGTCAAACAATTGCTCAGATTCAAATTGAATCTAAGCGTCTTCTAGATGTGTTGTCTCGCGCACCGTTTTCCCGAACTCTGCAGAGAGCATCTGAGTAGAAATATTGTATTGCGTTGACAGGCACGAGCTGTCTTTCAATCACCCGCGGTTGCAAGGTGCACTTTTTGAGATCACCCTGTGAGCATTGGTTTATTCCTTGCTAGCTAGTGAGTTGTTTGCCCAGTTGTTTTTGGTCAGCAAACAGGGTTCGTACGGTCAGGAAAACATGTGCATTACCTGTGTGCAAGTGGGCCGTTGCCCGAGAGCGATGGAGACATGACAGCATGTAGCCTATAAAATAATGATAGACAACAGACTAACTAGTGAGGGAAATTCTGTTAAACCCTACTAATGTTCTTTGCCTCTTCCGACATGCTTATCAGTCACCTTTTTTTGGCTTACGGTGTTACATGCCTTTTTATTTGGGGGGGGGACCAGTAACTTGAGCTTTCAGACAAGTCAAGAAACTATCCAACTGACAAGTGGCTTAACGTTAATGTCAAGCCCTGAAAAGGGTTTTGCTGTTCTGCTTGGACACCCCTGCTTCATTATAGGCTAGTGTGAAGTAGCTATGGGGCCAGTAGCAAACTTATGAGCCTAGTGTACAAGGATGCCTTATGAACTCGAGAATCTGTTTGTGAACAGGGGTTTAGTGGCGCAGCCTAGTCGGTGCTCTTTCTTTAGCAGTATCAAGCCGTTATCAACCAGTCTGTAGTGAGAGGTTACCCTAAAGGCAGGTCGAGAGCCCCAACGGTGGCTATCGTCTCGTGTCGTTCACCTTGGGTCTCAGTAGGTGGCGTTCACTCCACTACAGCTCACTGACAGGTGTCTCTTGTCAGACTCTGCTTACCTTCCCTGTCGGTCTTCCTGTCGACCTTCCTCTTCCACCCTGCGGCCACATCAGTCACACCCACCTGCACTTGGCTCTGGCATGCTGCCGCTCGTGCTGTCAAACTGCATTCCATGCATATCAACTCACATGGCTACACCCATCAGCCCTAGTGTCTATGGACAGACTAGCATCGGAGCGAAATGGTTATCAGTTTGGGAGTGGGACCATCGTTTCTGTTAGATGTAATTGTTGTGCTTACACTTTTGAAATAAGGCTGAATTTGGGTCTGGTCATAAATTACCCTCATACCTGTCCACAACCAGTTGTATCCAAATTAGCTTTTTGAGTTGAGGGTTAACATTTCATGCACTTTGATCTATAATTGACATGTCAGTCAATGATTCTGTTACGTTTATGGGAAGGTACCATTTTGATGTGAGGAACACAAGGGTTCAGAACCAGTTGGACTGTAATACCCCCCCCCCCCCCCCCCCCCTATGGCTGCCTCTACTTCTACACTCCCCTTTTATCTACCTCAGTTGTCTAAAGTTATGGCCCATTTTATGCAGAGAAATTGCTATAGTAGACAATGTAACCAATCACAACCCTCCTTTTACTTGTGTCATTGCACATCCTGCAAATCACCAGTAGAGTGACAATTTTGAATCCATTTTCACATTCACTATGTTGGTAATGCTTACAAACTCTAAAAGTAGCATTGATCCCACTCTGATATGCCTGTGGAGTATATTATGTTCAACAATTTATATAGAATATCTAAACATTTCAATATTCATGTTTCTATATTTCAATATTCATAAATGTATGAACATTAAAATACTATTTCAGAGCAAGCGGTAGAGCTTCATTTGACATGTGTTTTTGCTTTGTAGCACACAAATGAAACATTATGGAATCTTAAAGGGAGGCCTAGGTAAGGTCAAAATGTCATATGGCAACTATTTTATTATTTCTAATTTCTGCTTTTTATATTTGACATTTGTATCTGTCAACATTCCTTCCTCCAAAGGACTTCTGTGGGTTACATTTGTCTGGGTACGTGAGGAATCCCTCAACCATTCCAACGGAACTGCCATTTAAGGCCATGCGCAAGCCCTAGGGGACATACTGAAGAAGGATGCGCCATCCCTCTCTCTCTGAAAGCACAGAAGACACCAGACTGGTTCTCCCAGTCCTTTTAGGGGCTAGGCTTTGCCAGGGTGGTGGCACTGGTTGGTGTGTCACCACAAGACACCCTCCCTACATGCTGGATGGATAGGAGTGAATGTTATTTCATTGTCTGCCCACTACGAATTTGTGTTAAATGGCAACGCTCACAGCTTTTCATTTTCATTATCTCCAGCACAGTAACATTTACATATGTGAAAATGGTGGATTTCTACTTTTTGTAGAAAAATATATTATGTTAACACATTCTACCCGATGACATTAAATGTTACGTTTGAAAAACAGTGATTTTCAAACACAGATTCATGGTGACGTGGGGAGCAAGAAAATGCCATCCCTCTGGCTAGAAACTTGTTAAATGATTATTTTTTTATCCACGGTAGGTTTCCATTCAATTGGCGGCAGAATTTGATGCGGATATTCCAAAATCCACAAAACGGACTTTGAAAAATCCTTGTGTGACGACGTAATGCACACAATGTACTTTCTCTCTTACGTTCATGTACCGGGAACAATGTTGAAAGTTAAATGTGTTTCCATCACATTTTCAACTGTCTCAAACTGTTGCGTTAAATAGCAAATGTCCCTACTCTGGTCAGATACACTGCGTCGGGTTTGGCGTAATCCAGATTTTCAGTCCTACTGTTTCTGTACCTTACCGGGGTATACGGTATTCACAGAAGTGCACACAAGCGGCGCGAAATATTTAAAAAAGTTTAAGTAGTTAGACTTTTTTTTTCTTCTTTTTTTCGCACAACAATTTAGGCAACGGGGATGTTGATCACGGAAAGGATTGAATGTCTGTGCTGTAAACCAGAAGCGTGATCTTTACATCTAGCCGCCAGATGTCAAGTTAGCAAACCAAATGCATAGCTACAGCCCGTAGCGTTCTAATAGTTGTTGTTCTAAGCAGGGGCGTAGCGTGCACCCTCGTACACATAATAAACATGTAAACAATGGGTGCGTGCTATGCCCCTGTTTTAAAACGAAATCTAAGATGTGTCAAATTATGTCCAGCTAAGATCTCCGGCAGATGCATTTTGGTTCGCTTTTTCTTTTGACCGGTTCAAATCATACCGCCGGTTTGTCGAAATACCCCGGTACACTGTCTAACCGGTATACCGCCCAAGCCTAGCAGTGCGGGTAGGCTACTTAACATGACGCAATTAAGAGCTCGAATATCTTTATTGTCAAATGGCAGTCGAGCATCGATCAGCATGTCGCCAGAATAAGTCCCTCAATTTATTGGAAAGGGGCATCAGCATCACCGTGCACTTTCACCACCCTGTGAAATTCATCGGAAATGATAAACTGCCTAGTTTACTAAACTGCATTGTTTCCCGGAGTTGGAGTGGGACGACCACATGCCATATCATCTCGTGACTCCAGTATAATGATTTCAATGTCAATATTTGTGCATTTTAAGGAGTTTCCGCCACCATTTCTCACACAATTAATTTTACAGACACAAAAAGATCCCACCATGTCAAATGAACTCTATCTTTCAGCATATATAAAATTGTACTGAAACCATCATCGGTTTCAACACAGCTGTTGTGATTTAAAAATATATATATTTATACAGTTACTTTACCTGCATAACTGGATGGAAACGTGCTGAAGGGTATGCATTTTTTAGGATATTTTTATATTTTTAAGCACATCCATATAAATGTGCCGTTTTCAAATATGTAGACACTGGTATGGTGCTGGAGATGAGGAATTGGAGGTTAAAAAGTGGCAGAATTGTCAATTGTTAAGTAGAACGCTCCCAATCATTCCCCGCCATGTTTTAGCACTTAAATAATTTTGAGGCATCTTATCCTCGGATGAATCGGTGTACATGCTTGAGACATAGTAAATCTCAGAGGATTCGCCAGTGTCTTCTCTTTAGCTGACAAAAACACAAGCAATCATTAGTCAGCAGGTGAATATATAACAAACATTTTATTAGCAATTTTTTAAAAATTTAACATGGTCACTGCTAGGACGTTCTAACTAGGACATATGAGTCATTGACGATACTGTTAATCTTTCTGACTAATCTTTTAAAACGACTGTTTATGTAAAAATGTCAATCTAAACCAGAACACTTGGCTGCCTCCCAAACCTGCAAGTTAGCCTACTGTAACGTACACAATAAGCCTGTGTTAAATCTTGGGTGACAATAAAGAACAAGGCTTCTCTTTCACATCGGTCCTGAGCTACAGTAACTCTAGGAATGTACCTCCTACAGGAATGTCTACAGCAACCTGCTCTGCTGCATACTTGTCTCTCCCAGTCACAGCCTTACCCCAAGACCTACTTTTACACTAATATTTGCATGATTTAATCTGATTGGTACCGTAAGCAAGGCTCTAACAGGCAACCATTTCAAGTATGAGCACACGTGTGAGTAAAATGCTGCCGTAGGTATTTCCGCAGCACAGGGATAGGGAAGATCTCTCTTGCTTATGCCTCACGTCCTCTATCCTCATGTCCTTCTCAATACCCATTGGAGAAGATCAGGGGAGGTATATATGGAAATATGAATTTATATTGTATGTCATATTTCTTCTGGATCACCATTTGTCCCCCACAGGCAGCCAATGAGGAGACCAAGGAACGTCTGTACGAGACCCTACTAGCCGAGTGCCGAGACACCATCCAGGCGGTGAGAGAGGAGCTGAAAACTGAAGCGGTAAGTATGACTGACTGACACTGTAAGAGTTACAGACTGATACATTTGAAGTTACACACATGACCGTTAGGGTTATAGACGGATACATTTGAAGTTACACACATGACCGTTAGGGTTACGAACTGACCGGGGTTCACATTGATACTTGGGTTTACTGACCTGACTTAGTAAAGTTCATAGGATAAACAGTAGCGTGAGTAGGAGGGTGAAGGACATTGACAGGGTCTGGTACAATCTGTCTATGGCTAAATGCTCCCTGACTTCTCAACTCTGCAGAAGCAGCGAGAGAGATCTGATGAAGCCAGTGGAAAGGTGTCCAACCTGCAGTTCCTGCACAGGTAAGAGAGGTCATTCTGTCTGACATTTTGTCAGAGGATGCGAGGCGACCCGATCTCCTCACTGCATCCTCAACTGTATTGGAGAATGTCCCTCCCCTCAGACTGTCTTCTCCAATGCGTTTTGAGAAGATGAGAAATGCAAGCAAATATGAAATAAGAGCCTATCTGTACATGGGATCAGTCTTTGACCTGTGTTTGTGTGTGTCCCTCCATAGCTACCTGACCTACATCAAGCTGTGGACGGTGGTGAAGAGGAACGAGAGCATGGCCCACATGCTGCAGGCCAAGCTGAAGGAGCCGCAGACGGATGAGAACAAAAGGGGCCCTCGCCCCCAGGACCTTATCCGTCTCTACGACATCATCCTCCAGGTACAAACACACACCTGGGTCGTATTCAGTAGCCACAAAACGGAAGGAAACCAAGTAAAACAGGGCAGTACTACCCGAGGTCGTCCAATAAAAACCTTTTTTTAGTTTTTCTGTTGAAAAATGTTTTGCTGTTGTGTGCACTAATGAATACACCTCTAACACAACACGGTGTAACATTATGTCTGGCACGTTCCAAATGTCTGTCCTTGTCATCTCATAACGTTACACTAATTGATAGTGAAACTGAATGGTTTGATATTTTCCTGCTTCATAACCACAAAACATCCAAACCATTCTTGGAGTTGGAGAAAGTTCAAATACCTCTATTTACTCAGCATACCCAGGGTCAAGTCCAAAAACTATACTGAACAGAAATATAAACGCAACATGTAAAGTGGTTTCATGAGCTTAAATAAAAGATCCCAGAAATGTTCCATATGCACAACAAGCTTATTTTTCTCACATTTTGAGTACAAGTTTGTTTACATCCCTGTAAGTGAGCATTTAGCCGAACATCCACCCGACAGGTGTGGTAGATCAATAAGCTGATTAAACAGCAGGATCATTACACAGATGCACCTTGTTCTGCGGACAATAAAAGGCTAGTCTAAAATGTTCCGTTTTGTCACACAACACAATGCCGCAGATGTCTCAAGTTTTGAGAGAGCATGTAATTGGCATTCTTACTGCAGGAATGTCCACCAGAGATGTTGCCAGAGATTAGAATGTTCATTTCTTTACCATAAGCCACCTCCAACGTCACTTTAGAAAATGTGTCAGTATAGGCAACCTGCCTCACAACCACAGACCCTGTGTAACCAGCCCGGGACTTCCACATCCGACGTCTTCACCTGCGGGATCGTCTGAGGGGGCCCGCCATTCAACCCTAATGTTAAGCCTGTAGAAATAGGATGTTTCTTTCTGACTCGTTCTATTTCCATGGTTAAGCCTCTACCCGTGAGTCAGCTTATCCTTGTTGATGTTGCCTCATGACTGTTTCTACAGAGTCTGGCTGAGCTGTCCTCCCTGCAGGGCCTGGAGGAAGATCACACGTTCCAGAAGGAGGTGGCCCTCAAGATGCTGGTCTACAAGGCCTACAGGTCAGAGCTCACACCACGGAGGTCACGCACCGTCCACACACGCATTCTCACAGGTGTCTCTTCAAAGCCTTGATGTATAAGCTAGTAAAGAAATGTCGTGAACTGTGTGTTATCACACACACTTACTTGCTGGCTTGACCCCTGCCATTTAGCTGTTTCTGATCCGCCTCAGGCCAGAACAGAAGCGTACACACCAGTCACTAACGTCCCCGCTTTCTCTCTCTCTCTCTCTCTCCCCCAGGTGTTTCTTCATAGCCCAGTCGTACGTGCTGGTGAAGAAGTGGAGCGAGGCTCTGGTCCTGTATGAGCGGGTCCTGAAGTACGCCAAGGAGGTCCAGTCCAAGGCTAAGAGCCTCAACAACAGCCTGAAGGTATCAGACACTGACTGTGGATAGTGTGTAAACGTCTGCTTTAACATGCAGGCTAACTGCAACATAGTCTTTAATAGGGCGTTGGGGCAACACGAGTCACAACGGCTTCAATGTGTCTATGCGAGGCATAGATTCTGCAGGTGTCTGGAACTCTATTGGAGTTCTCCCCCGTGAGACATTCCATGATGTGGTGGTGGGAAACGCCGTCTCAGACGCCGCTCCAGATCACCCGTAAGTGTTCAATTGGGTTGATCTGGTGACTGAGACGGCCATGACGCGTGGTTTAAATCATTTTCATGCTCATCGACCCGTTCAGTGACCACTCGTGCCACCTGGATGGGGCCATTGTCATCCTATGGGGGCATAGCCATGATAGCCAAAATAATGGACTTCCCAGTATTTTTATACATGACCCTAAGCATAATTAACTCGGCACTGTGTGGTAGCACCTGTTTTCAATATACTTTGTATCCCTCATGTATTCAAGTGTTTCCATTATTTTGACTGTTACCTATATCTACAACTCATGCGTTGAAAAGCTTTGTCTGTCAAATACTATTCATGATATAGAATCAATTGGCTCTGAGTTTAAACCATGAAATATCCACAAAGTAGGTGTTCTATTATCTTTTTGGGGTGGGGGGTGTCTGTCATTGAAATGGATACAGGTAGGTGAACATACGTGTTATTCATGATACTCTACTGTGGGACTGTCTAAAAGTGTCTTGGCCTAATGTTTTCTGTCTCCCTTGCCTAAAGGATCTGCCTGATGTGCAGGAGCTGATCACAGAGGTCAACGCTGAGAAATACTCGCTTCAGGCGGCAGCCATCTTAGGTGGGTACCTGACTTGCAAGGGCAGCCATTTTGTTTTTATAGGGTAATACCCTTACCTGGGTTAGGCAACTTTCTTTTTATTGACTTTTCTGCTCGACTTGTCATTGTTGTGACCTGACCGGTGTGTGTTTTGTAAGACTTGTGGTCTCTGGTTTATTTTGCCTGTGTTATGAAGCTGAGGGTGTGTGTTTGTATTTTAGACACGGAGGATGCTCCTGAAGCACCCTCTCAGCAGAAGGTGAAAGACAACACGGTAAGAACAATCAAAATTAGCCTCCCACATGAAAACAAAGTCTCACAGCTAACTACCCCCAATGTGCTTAGCCCTAACTCTAATCTCTCGTGGAGACATTCTGCGTGTAATTACGGTGTTTGGGTTTTTTGTCACTGGTTATTTGAACAAATCACGATTTCGCAGGTGTTAGCATCTTTTGAATTTTGGAAGGGGACATTCGGACGTAACTTGCAAAGAGAGGGTAGAGCTCCTCGTTCCACCCCTCATTCTAGCATTTCTTGATCTCTTAATGTTGACCCAGAACTTAATCTCGCTGCTGACCAATTACGTCAGACTTTAGTTCTGGGTTAACTCTGACTCCTCTGTACCTCTCAAGTTCCAGCCCGGCCACTTTCCGGGCTACTTTCAGATAATGTTGGAGTGAATGAGAAGTGTAGTGAATGCTACTGTGTGTTAGTTAGTTGTGCAGTAGTGAGAGGAAGTAGTGTTGGGAATAGGAGTGTGCCTACCACAGATTGCCTTACATGGACCAGTCTGTGGGAAAGAACACTCTCTGATCTGCCTCAGTCAATACAGGACAGAGCTGGAATGCTGCCTAGCAGACTGACATGGAAAAACTTCAATGTTTGGGTGAAATATCAGGCCTCTGCCAGACACGCTAAACTCAGCAAAAAAAGAAACGTCCTCTCATTGTCAACTGCGTTTTTTTTCAGCAAACTTAACATGTGTAAATATTTGTGTGAACATAAGATTCAACAACTGAGACACAAACTGAACAAGTTCCACAGACATGTGACTAACAGAAATGGAATTATGTGTCCCTGAACAAAAGTAACAGTCAGTATCTGGTGTGGCCATCAGCTGCATTAAGTACTTCAGTGCATCTCCTCTTCATGGACTGCACAGGATTTGCCAGTTCTTGCTGTGAGATGTTACCCCACTCTTCCACCAAGGCACCTGCAAGTTCCCAGACATTTCTGGAGGGAACGGCCCTAGCCCTCACCCTCCGATTCAACAGGTCCCAGACGTGCTCAATGGGATTGGGCACGTCTGGTATGTCAGAACACTGACATTCCTGTCTTGCAGGAAATCACGCACAGAACGAGCAGTATGGTTGGTGGCATTGTCATGCTGGAGGGTCATGTCAGGATGTGCCTGCAGGAAGGGTACCACATGAGGGAGGAGGATGTCTTCCCTATAACGCACAGCATTGAGATTGCCGGCAATGACGAGCTCAGTCCGATGATGCTGTGACACACCGCCCCAGACCATGACGGACCCTCCACCTCCAAATCGATCCCGCTCCAGAGTACAGGCCTCGGTGTAATGCTCATTCCTTTGACGATAAATGCGAATCCGACCATCACCCCTGGTGAGACACAACCGCGACTCGTCAGTGAAGAGCACTTTTTGCCAGTCATGTCTGGTCCAGCGCCGGTGGGTTTGTGCCCATAGGCGACATTGTTGCCGGTGGTGTCTGGTGAGGACCTGCCTTACAACAGTCCTACAAGCCCTCAGTCCAGCCACTCTCAGCCTATTGCGGACAGTTTGAGCACTGATGGAGGGATTGTGCGTTCCTGGTGTAACTCAGGCAGTTGTTGTTGCCATACTGTACCTGTCCCGCTGGTGATGTTTCTTGCCCTGGCCACATGCAGTCCTCATGCCTCCTCGCAGCATGCCTAAGGCATGTTCACGCAGATGAGCAGGGACCCTGGGCATCTTTCTGTGTTTTTCAGAGTCAGTAGGAAGGCCTCTTTAGTGTCCTTAATTTTCATAACTGTGACTTTAATTGCCTACCGTCTGTAAGCTATTAGTGTCTTAACGACCATTCCACAGTTGTATGTTCATTAATTGCTTATGGTTCATTGAACAAGCATGGGAAACAGTGTTTAACCCTTTACAATGAAGATCTTTGAAGATATTTGGATGTTTATGAATTATCTTTGAAAGACAGGGTCCTGACGGGCATTTCTTGTTTATATGTCATTGGTTTGGTTTATATGCCACACAGGATTGCGTTTCACTCTTAAATCTGTTATAGAAATGTCATGCTGCTATCATGAGCAGTGCATGTCGACATGGCAGGTATTAGTCGTTCACTACTGAACCTAGTGCTGGTTCATGAAAAATGACCTGCATTGGAACCACAGCGTATGTTTTCTGCTAGCTGGCAGACTAGTCAAACCTTATGACAGGTTCAAGTCATTTACTTTTACCAGTCCCTCTTCTCCATCTAATTTGTCTACCCCTACCCCTTTTGGCTACCACCCCTCTCCATCCAGCCTCTGTGCGAGCGCCTGGAAACCTTCCACCTGGACCCCACCCTGGTGGGGAAGCAGCCCAACCTGGTCCAGTTCCCCCCTGACTTCCAGCCCATCCCCTGTAAGCCCCTCTTCTTTGACCTGGCACTCAACCATGTGGCCTTCCCACCCCTCGACGACAAGGTGGAGCAGAAGGGCAAGGGCGGCCTGACCGGCTACATCAAGGGCATCTTCGGCTTCGGCAGCTAAATCGAGTCCCAGACTTTGGTGAGGCCTTCAGGTTGGAAGCAACCAGATATTGATAAACAGGCTGAGTGGGTTTCTAGAAAACTGTCATCCATCTGAACTGTGGAGACATGGCACCCTGTTTCCTTATGTAGTAGACAATTTGGTCAAAAGTAGTGCACTGCGTAGGGTATAGAGCGCCATTTCGAAATCTACCAGTTTGAGACTTCATATTCTAGAGGTTTCCTGCCTTGTTTGTTCCCTTCAACAACCCCCAACACACTTTTACAGAGGGAAATGAACCCAATTGACTTATCTTGAATTATTTTCATTTTCAACTCTTAAAAGCGTTTTCATGTACCCAGTCTCAATGTCAGTATACAGGAGGGAGGGAGAGTAAGTGTTGTATCAAACAGGAGAAACCGTATACATGCAGCCCACAGGGTAAATCCACGACCAAGCCGTGATGTCTAATAACACACATTTCTGATCGTGGTCCTACTGTCAGAATTCTATCACCTCTGTATTGCCTCCAATTTCTTATGACTTTAATATGTAGATTGTGAGAAGTTCTCAATTTAGAGAATAATGTATCCGTCTGTCTTGTCCTGCACGCCGTTGTGGAACCAATACATCTCTGCATGGTTGACAGTTAAAGTCAGACTAGACATCAGGATTGAAATGGTCCTGTTAATTTCCTTATACAACAATGGGGTTCAGTGGCCAATGACTTTATATTCGGTACAGGAAAGGACTCTTAACGTGTTTATATTCTCTAATGAATAGACTTTTTAAACCATTTGTAACTTCTGTGTGTGACAAAAGACAGAATGACCTTTGGGGTCAAAGGTGACTGCTTAGGATTCCTTTTCGCCTCGCCCCCGAAAGTCTGAGGCAGCATTCATGAACTTCTGTAAAAAATAAAAAAAAAACAACCCTAGTTCGTCTAGAAATACAGTATTTTAGTACACACTACTTCATTGTATCAGTTAGCTCGTATTCCAACAGATTTTAAATGGGAGGGTGCGGCACCCTTTTTGGAGTGCCTGACACCTCTTCAGCTTTTCCAGTACCAAAGCCAGTTCTGTAATCAACAGTCTTTAGCTATTCAACGGACCTCACATTTGCATTTGCCTATGATGACTGTGTTCTCCACTACAGGTTGTCAATTTACCTTCTGTCCTCTCTTCAATCTAAGTCTTTGTTTTCTCTTTAATTCAGGGTGATAGAGGTCTTGTACCTTCTTATTTCAATGCGTTTTTTGTTTCCCAATGTGGTCATGTATTAATGAACAGGATTTGGGTCAGATGCATGTTGGGATGGTTTCACGCATCGTCACCCAAGATGCCCGAAAAATGATTTCTGTAAACATGATTTGAAAACTAAGTGGAGTATTGAAGAGAAAATTGTGACATGATGAATTATTTTCCAGACTTCTAATTAAAAAGAGACATTTGCGGCAAACGTGGTCAGACTTTGTCCTTTTTTTCTCTCATTTCTAACTTGTTTCAAGATGTTATAACTTGGCTTTTTGTCATTTTCACTCACACCTTTTTAAATTTGACTGATACTGACTTTATACTGTAGCTTAGCTTCAATTGACAACCTCTACTACACAGACTTTATAAATCTGCTATTATAATGAAGTAATAAGGCACGAGGGGGTGTGTTTTACGGCTAATATACCACGGCTAAAGGCTGTTCTTAGGCGCAATGCGGAGTGCCCGGATACAGCCCTAAGCTGTTGTATGTAGGCCATAAACCACAAACCCCTGAGGTGCCTTATATTTCTATAAAATGGTTACCAACTTAATTAGAGCAGTAAAAATAAACATGTTGTCGTACTCGTTGTATACGGTCTGATATGCCACGGCTGTCAGCCAATCAGCATTCAGGGCTTGAACCACACTTTTATAGTAGTGCTTTTGGCACTCCCACAGTCTATTAGTGTAGTTTCATGATCATAGGCTCTTGTGTCAGGTGTGGGTGTGTGAGCAGCATGAGATGCCTGTGCTGGGTGTGTTTTTGTTCCAGGCAGATATAACTTTCAAAGCTAACCAGCGTCTTCCCACCACTTAACATTTTTCCCTTGATCCCTTCTCGGTAACTGACAGCTGGGCTCTGTCATCACGAGCCGATATGTGCCTTCCACCACGCACACTTCAGACCCCATCAAATGCATTCTAACGTCGTGGTATGGGCCATTTTGTGTGTGATAATAGGCCATGATCAGGAATCATCAGTATGAGTAGATTATGATGTGCTGTCTGGTGAATCACTTTCCTTCTACTGTATGCATATCTATACAGGGTTATGTACTTCAATATAAAATGGCTAATCACAATCCTACTTGTGTACTAAATGAATGTGGTATTAGGCTAGATGTATTACACCTTCACTGTATACACACACGTTTGTTTTCCCATGCACTCTTACTGCAAAAGTGTTGCCATGGGAACCTTGAGGCTGGCAGCTTCTGGTGTTCCTTGTACTCCACACAACCGGTATAACAGCATGACAACTGAGTTTTCCTAGTGATTATGACAGTCATGTGGTATCTTAATTGACTTACCTGGCTAAATTGTAAAAAATGAAGGACAAATTCTTATTTACAATGACACCTAGGAACAGTGGGTTAACTGGTTTGTTCAGGGGCAGATCGACAGATTTTTACCTTGTCAGCTCGGGGATTCGATCTAGCAACCTTTCGATTACTGGCCCAACGCTTTAACCACTAGGCTACCTGCTGCCCCAAATATAAAGAAATTGACAACCCTGCCCATTGATAAAAGCAGCCATATTTTCCACCTCATGGCCGTTCTTGAGGAAGACTAATGGGCATTACCAAAACACCTCAGGATTAGCAAAAACAGTAACGGTAATTATCAATCAATGGGCAAATAATAGCTTGGTTAAACCAGACTGAACATGTGACATCAAGTAAAACAAATAATTCCTTTAATGGCCCAATGGCTGTTTGACAGGAGTAAAGTAAACCCTCCCCTAACCCAGACGACGCTGGGCCAATTGTGTGCCGCCCCAAACTAGGCAGATCAAATAAAATATATAGTACACCAAAATCAAAGACCATCAAAAGGAATGGGGGAAATAATCTATCAACAAAGAAAACATCAATGTCCTTTCGCAGTATGACATGGGGAAAGGAAAGATGAAGGGGATGTGGCTGGTGTTCCTCTTTCCTTTTAAGAACACTGATCTAGTGAAAGGACTTGGCATGTCCCTATATACTTGGAATGCTTTCACCTATCCGGTCCTTTGAAACCAGCTGTCATAAATTAAAGTCAAGGAAAGTTAACAATTTAGGACTATTGTTACACAGCTCTCTAACTCTTTCACAATTCAAATGGGTCTTATCCACAAGGTAGAATGTAGAATACAAATGAAGTGGTTGAAGTTTTCCCATGATCCATTTAGGCAAATTGTGCATTCATAAATTGGCGTCAACCTGTATGCCCTCCCACCTAGCATTTAGAATTACTTCAGGTGCCCCGCGGACCGTCAAAATGATTCTGCAATGATCATTTATTTGAAAAAAACTTTCCATCGCCATTTGTCACAATAGAAAATGGGACCGAGCATATAACCAATGTGTACGCTCTATCTGAATCTTACTCTCTTGCAATGGACGTCTCCAAGCCACATTCCTCTCCGTTCCCCATTGTTGATAAGCTTAGCAGAAACCCTCATCGTGACTGAACATACAAGTCTTCCGTTTGGCAAACAAGGACATTATCAATGAATTAAGTATTTGTATGATTAAATATTTTGCAGTGGGCCTACTAGTTGAGATGTCCCTTGTCTTAGATCACTCCCCAAAAACAGTCATTCTAGGCCTCTATCCTGTTCCTTGTTGATTTCTGGTCAACCTATTGATGAGAGAATGAATAACTTTGATATCTGGTTTTATAAAGGTGCACAGTAGTCTTGTGTCCATAGCTAGGTAATTGAGGATAATGTCAAACTTTATTGTAGATTTGTGACAGGCCATCTCCAAGGGGGTGGTTTGACGCTAGTTTCCACTTCACAGTAGGGCTGTTTTTGGTTGCAGAAATGGCTTCTTGAAGACGTAAACTTTCATTTGTCTTAATTACAAATGTGTATGGGAACCATTAAATATGAATAAAAATGTTCAGTGATGAGCCTAGTTTAGTCAAGGAGAAAGCACTGAGCTATACGGGAAGGATCTTTCATGGATAGCCATGATTGGCTGAGGATAATGGTTGGGTTAACCATACAGACGGGTTGGTTGTGCGTTTACGTGTGAATTCTTAAAGAGATGGGTGGGGCTTAAGAGGGTGTGAACGATGCTGAATGGCCGTTCACAAAGAAGAGCTTTTTTAAAAATGTTCTCCTGAATGGGATAGCAAGTTTATCAACTTTCAAAGCAGCATAACTTTCCCATGTTTACTCCAACAGTGTATGAAAAACATTTTGAAGCTGAGTTTGTATAAAATGTTTAAAAAACTAAAGCAAAATCACTTACATTTGACATAATCCCCCATAGAGAGATCTGGTCACATTTGTGAAGCCCACTGTAAGGGATATGTACAAGCAAATGTATAGAACAGACCCAATTTTCTTATGGTATGTTTAAAAGAACATTTCTCTGTGGGATACATTCTAATATTCTGAACTTTGATTCAGAAAGATTTTTGTTGCCTTTTCAAAATCAATATAATACTTGGTAATTGATTGTTTTACAACAGGGATCATCACACAGTAAACCATCTATCTGCTGCAGGCCAATTTTCTTATTGAGCGGATGATCGCGGGACCTGAACAAAATTACAAATCATTTATAAACTGCAAATTGACCGGCAAAAAGCCCAAACAGATATGATATTTGACTAAAACATAATAATTTCAAACCTTTCTTACGTATGTAGGTGATCACGTGTGTCTCTATTTTTCGAAGGAATATTTGGGAACAGATTTTCAAAATGAAAATCACTTGGAGATCACTTATCGGTGTTTTTAGTCTTTTATGTCCAACAATTAAAGTTTGAAAAACTTGGGGGCCAAATAAAGCTACCGGAGGGCCGCCAGTTGGGGAACCCTGTTTTACAATATCAACATTTCTACTTGTTTATGCCCCCTTCTCTCTCTCTCACACACACACACACACACACACACTATAGGAACAGAGTACACAGGCACCCACTAAGATAGGATTGTACTTCATCTTGCCTTGTTTAAGGTTTACATTACCTCCACTACTTATTAGTATCTAATTACCCACAAGCCCATATGTCATTCTACACGGATCCTTATAGAAACGGAATGTTTCTCCAGACTCCCTAGCAAAATAGCGACAGTGACTTTAGAAAACCTCAATGAGTGGCAGTGAACCAATGAACGGGGAGGGTTGAACTAGAGAGGTGAGTAAAGGAGGGCAGGAGTGAGGAGAAGGAGTGTGTAAGAACAGGTTGGCCCGGTCCTGTGGAACTAAATAGGTTGTAAACAGGGAGGGGCACAGGTACTCTTTCAGTCAGCTTAATCACAGTGCTGACACCAACGGGGACACACACTAAAATAGGCACGGGGAGTGTGTGTCTTATCTGTGACAGCGAGAGAGGAACAGAGAGTGTGAGGGGAACAGAGAGACTTGAGTTCTGTCCGTGGAGTGGAACGTCCACTCGCCAAAAGATCCAGGATGTTCAAGAAGAAGGACAGTAATACCTTGAAGGGGTCCGGCAAGATCAGCAAGTGAGTCTTGAAGGAACGACAGCAAACTCGGTCATGCAACCCCCTCCACTCTACCGCCTTCCTCCTTTCCTCTCCTTCTTCCTAAACGTGGATTTGTTTCATATCTCCGGTGTTTGCTGTGTTGCCCTCTTTCTCGTAGAATCCTCTGGAATCTCCTTTGTTTAGTTCATTCCTAACTCCTGGATAATGGAGATTGGAAGGTGGATGGTTTACTGTGTGTTTTGGCATGTTGCCGTCGTCAAGAAGACCAACTTTTGTTCGATGTAAAGATATGAAGAGAAGTTTTGTTTGTCTCTTTGGTTGTCTTGATGTTATCGTAGATTTTGCGGGGTTTTTTATGTGGCCTTAGGTCAGATTTGCTCAGGAGAAGCATTAGAGGGGCTCTCAATCACCTGCTTGTGTATGTGTGTGTGTGTGTTTTCAGGTCACGTAAAACAGATTCAAAAATTTGATGGCGTTATCAAAGGTTCACATTGATTTGGTGACTATTCACGTCATAACATTCCCTGTGAAGGGATATATGATGGCATCAAGATTTCTACTTTACCACGAAAGAGTAGGACATACAGTACCTAGGTAAGGTAGGTTAGGGACATATAATTGTATCAATGTTCCTCCATCAATCAAGTATGACTCCTATGTCAATGCGTCATCAAAAGCGTAGCCTGGGGGCCTACATTAGCGATGAATCAAGTGTCACCCGATTAGAAAAATATGAATCACTTGAGCTTCCCTAAGGTCGAAAATCAACCCTGACCTTTTGTTTTTGTCTCGCCCTCAGCACAGGCCTGCTTAGCACCAGGATGGGGGGGTGTTTATGTTGAGTCAATGGAGACTGGTGTTAATGGGGATGTAACCTGTAAGCCTATGGGGGTTACACTGGTGAAAAGACTCCCAAGAGAAAGATGGGAATGAAAACGAGGCGGAAATACATGGCTTTATCTTGGCCAGGTCGCAGTTGCTAATGAGAACTTGTTCTCAACTAGCCTACCTGGTTAAATAAAGGTGAAATGAAAAATAAATAATAGTTTACCCAATCCATCACCTGTAGAAGTTGTCATTGGAGGGATAGTGGTGTTTAAAGAGGTTTGTGAGTCCTGTAGTGCTGGTATTTAAAGGGGAGGTTAGTGGCATCACTTCAGTGCTGCTATGGTCCTTAGGGGCAGGTTGACGTGAGAACACAGATCTACGGATTACTGAATCGGTCATCTTATGCTGCTGGTACAAGCATATGTAATCTCATTACATCATAATAGATGTTTTACTGTTGATAGCAGCACTTTCATTTCAAAATGGCTCCTTGGGTTTAAAAGGAACATGGGCAGAAATGTTGGGGTCGTGGAATGTGTAGTCAGTTTAGCAAATACAACTACACAGTCAATAGTGGACTATTTTCAACACATGCACTGTATCACCTGAATTGGTGAAATGAATTGATCCCAACTCAGATTAACAGTTGTAAGATGACAGTTACATACAGTATTTTATAGTTTATCAGGCAATCTGAAAAGCCTGGATTCTAAGCTGTGGAAAAGTATTCAACACACTTCTAACCCTCTCGGGAGATCAATGCTCTACCTTCAACCACTGCCCTGGGAGAGTACCCACTAGGTCGGCAGATCGAGAGAGCAATACAGTCAGTCACAGTCACACAGAGGGAGTGACAGAGAGACAAACAAATAGTTGTTGTGGAATGATGGAATGTTCAGCGTTTTGGGAATTCTCAGGTGGGGCAGTGGAAGTGATTCACCCTCCTTTTGATCCCAGGTCGTCACCTCTAGAGACCATTGGGTTTAGGTCCCAAATGGCACACTATTCCCTACATAGTGCACTACTTTTGACATGGTCAAAAGTATTGCACTGTGAAGGGAATAGGGTGCCTTTTGGGACTCACCCGTGGTTTCAGTTCAAGAGTGTTGTCTTATGTAGGGCCAGGAGCTTTTCCTGAACATCAAGAACCCAGTGCCCTAGTTATAGGTTCTACCTATGGCCCAGAGTTCTTCCTGGTCAAGTCAGATAAGAACTCCTGGTCCTAGTAATACATTTGGACTTTTGTTAGTCTTGGACAAAGTGTTGGTTTTGGACAAAGGGAGTTCACGGAGAACAGCTTCACACACATCTACTCTGTGTCACTCTCTATTCTTAGCCTGTGGTTTTATATCTAATGATTTTGCGTGTAAGGTTTTGTATTTGGATAGCTTCCACAAGGATAATGGCCTCTGCATCCATCTTAAATGTTTAGGACCTTGACCTTCATTGGTCACTTAAGTAAAGGACAACAACTGAAGTGCTCGGTTCAGACAGAGATTCCATGTCCACATTCCTCTCTCTGCCTTTTTCCTTTTTGTATGTTGTATCTTCTTTGCTATTTTTCTAAATCAGATCTTTAACCTTTAACCTTTGCCCTCTAAACAGGTCCACAGCCAACGACTTGGCCTTGGTGATTGCACGGATGCAGAAGAATTCCGACCAGGTGGAGAAAGATGTCCTCCGGGCCGAAGAGCTACTGGCTGTGGTGAGAATACATACTGATGGTCTCTCTCTTTCTTACTCTCTAAATAATAGTGTGTCCATGGACTTCAATTCGGGCCACTAACCGTTCTGTTGACTCACCTACTGTCTTCATTGCCATGTAGGATGCAGAGAATGAGAAGAAAAACCGCCCCCTCCAGCACCAGAAAGTGGTGGCAAGCAACCTCTCTGAGGCTGAGGGCCTGCTGAATGACCTCTTCCTGGATGTGGACAGGGCCAAGAAGTGCAAACACCCCCAAAGCAGCGAGATAGAGAGCGAGTGAGTGACCTCTTCTAGGCCCATCCCACTGATCACAAATGTCAATTCAACGTCTATTCTACCATTTCATTGAAATGATGTGGAAACAACGTTGATTCAACCAGTGTTCCCAGTGGGATATCTCTTATGAACGCTTCAGCTGCTTCAAAAAGATTAGTCTCTGCAGAAATCCATTTGTTCCTTTAAGACATTTTATCATTGGGGGATGCAGTGAGGGTCCATCTGGATTTGTTTACTAAAACGTGTTGCTCTTGCCAGTTCTCTTTGTTATCATGCTCATGCTAAACATACTAAAACGTCTTTTCCCCCTCCCTCCCTCAACCTTTTGTTCCTTCCAGTGTCAGTCACCTCCATGACCGCTGGCTGAAAGACTGTGCCTTCTACCGGGACATCTATGAGCCTGTCAACGATGTGGAGCTGAAGCCCAGAATCGACTGGGCTTCAGTGCTCAATCGGAAACAGGTAAAAATCAAGTGTCCTCTTCTTCTTTGGCAACTAACTTAAGACCAAGCCTCCATATTGTAAACATCCTTATCAAAGCATGGTGCTCATCCCCTTGACAAACTGTTCTGGTCACCAATCCAAGCTGAAATTGACTTCCGTTGTACTACATATTGACTGACTTAGCTAACACAACGGTGCACAACACAACAACGAGCACAGCAGTATACAACGTTCAGTTCATCGCTATCCTACAGGTCATGTTCATTTAAGATACCCCACACGAATGCATGCTACCATAAAGCCTCTTTTTAGTTTTCTTCTGAGTCTAATTGTGTCCATGACTGACCATACCGTTCTGCGTGTCTGTCTCTCAGAGGGAGGTGAACACGGAAGAGTACGGGCCCACCATGGCTGACCTGAAGAAGCAGATCGCCGCCCACAACATACTGCACAAGGAGATTGAGACCTACAGCTCTCAGCTCAGCACCAGCTCCACCAGCACCAAGGTAACCCCTTCAACTCTCACCTCCGTGACGATGAATTCAAGGGTTCGTGGATTTAATGGACGTGTTTGGAAACATCTTGTACAGTGCCTTGCGAAAGTATTCGGCCCCCTTGAACTTTGCGACCTTTTGCCACATTTCAGGCTTCAAACATAAAGATATAAAACTGTATTTTTTTGTGAAGAATCAACAACAAGTGGGACACAATCATGAAGTGGAACGACATTTATTGGATATTTCAAACTTTTTTAACAAATCAAAAACTGAAAAATTGGGCGTGCAAAATTATTCAGCCCCTTTACTTTCAGTGCAGCAAACTCTCTCCAGAAGTTCAGTGAGGATCTCTGAATTATCCAATGTTGACCTAAATGACTAATGATGATAAATACAATCCACCTGTGTGTAATCAAGTCTCCGCATAAATGCACCTGCACTGTGATAGTCTCAGAGGTCCGTTAAAAGAGCAGGGAGCATCATGAAGAACAAGGAACACACCAGGCAGGTCCGAGATACTGTTGTGAAGAAGTTTAAAGCCGGATTTGGATACAAAAAGATTTCCCAAGCTTTAAACATCCCAAGGAGCACTGTGCAAGCGATAATATTGAAATGGAAGGAGTATCAGACCACTGCAAATCTACCAAGACCTGGCCGTCCCTCTAAACTTTCAGCTCATACAAGGAGAAGACTGATCAGAGATGCAGCCAAGAGGCCCATGATCACTCTGGATGAACTGCAGAGATCTACAGCTGAGGTGGGAGACTCTGTCCATAGGACAACAATCAGTCGTATATTGCACAAATCTGGCCTTTATGGAAGAGTGGCAAGAAGAAAGCCATTTCTTAAAGATATCCATAAAAAGTGTTGTTTAAAGTTTGCCACAAGCCACCTGGGAGACACACCAAACATGTGGAAGAAGGTGCTCTGGTCAGATGAAACCAAAATTGAACTTTTTGGCAACAATGCAAAACGTTATGTTTGGCGTAAAAGCAACACAGCTGAACACACCATCCCCACTGTCAAACATGGTGGTGGCAGCATCATGGTTTGGGCCTGCTTTTCTTCAGCAGCGACAGGGAAGATGGTTAAAATTGATGGGAAGATGGATGGAGCCAAATACAGGACCATTCTGGAAGAAAACCTAATGGATTCTACAAAATACCTGAGACTGGGACGGAGATTTGTCTTCCAACAAAACAATGATCCAAAACATAAAGCAAAATCTACAATGGAATGGTTCAAAAATAAACATATCCAGGTGTTAGAATGGCCAAGTCAAAGTCCAGACCTGAATCCAATCGAGAATCTGTGGAAAGAACTGAAAACTGCTGTTCACAAATGCTCTCCATCCAACCTCACTGAGCTCGAGCTGTTTTGCAAGGAGGAATGGGAAAAAATGTCAGTCTCTCGATGTGCAAAACTGATAGAGACATACCCCAAGCGACTTACAGCTGTAATCGCAGCAAAAGGTGGCGCTACAAAGTATTAACTTAAAGGGGCTGAATAATTTTGCACGCCCAATTTTTCAGTTTTTGATTTGTTAAAAAAGTTTGAAATATCCAATAAATGTCGTTCCACTTCATGATTGTGTCCCACTTGTTGTTGATTCTTCACAAAAAAATACAGTTTTATATCTTTATGTTTGAAGCCTGAAATGTGGCAAAAGGTCGCAAAGTTCAAGGGGGCCGAATACTTTCACAAGGCACTGTAGCTAGTGAACATGACAACAATTCATTTGTGTTTCAGGAGGAGTATGCTGCCATCAAGAAACAATACAACAACCTCTTGGTAAGTCTGTGTATCATATGGGTACTATGAGATCCAGAGGAGGCTGGTGGGAGGAGCTATATGAGGACAGGCTCGTTGTAATTGGCTGGAATGAAATAAATGGAACAGAGTCCAACACGGGGTTTCCAAATGTTTGATGTGTTTGATACTGTTCCATTTATTCCATTCCAGCCAATTACAACGAGCCCGTCCTCCTATAGCTCCTCCCACCAGCCTCCTCTGATGGGATCGGTGGGGTTTCACTTTCAACCTAAAAAGTAATTGTAACATCTGTTCTCTTTTTGGTCTGACTCTTTACAGTTGTTATATAATACTGTTCTATTCCCACAGGACAATTCAAAATGGCGGCACCACTACCTGAGCAGTCTGTATGACTACATGCAGAGCTGTAACAAGGAGCTGACTTATCTAGGAGACGAACAGGCAAAAATCCTGAAACAGGACTGGAGCGACCACATGTTGGACCCTCCGGACGTCCGTAGACAGTATGAGGTGAGAGTCCATCTTAGGGGTCAAATAGAGTGTCACTCAATGTCAATGTACTTAATATAACAATAAAGTATGAAAATGTTGCTTGAGGAGGTGCTTCATAGGTTTCTGGCGTGGATGTACATTTAGTTTTCTATTACTGAAGGAGCCATGTTCAGTGACATCATATTTCTTTTTTTTTTGTTGTATCTCAATCAGAACTTTAAGAACAACAGCCTGCTGTCGCATGAGAGCGAAGTGAACAAACTCCAGGACGACGGAGATCGACTCATTGAACTGAAGCACCCGGCCAGCACCACTATACAGGTACACGCCAATTTACCAATTAAAACACCTCCCCTTGTCGACTACTACCATTTTACATTGTCTTCAATCATGAATCGATCACTCTTCCGTAGATTAGACATGTAGGTCCACCAAGTTTACAATGTTCCTGAAAGATATCGAGATTTCCCCTTTTTCCGTGATGGCTTCATCTTTATACTTGTTTCAGGCTCAGAGAGATTCTTTACGGAATGACTGGCAGAAGTTCCTCAACCTGTGCATCTGCCAAGAGACCCATCTGGATAACATGGAGGATTTCAAGAAGGTAAATGTCACTCAGAATACATTAATTAACGAGGCTTCATAGTATCGTCATCAGCTTAGAATAATATTCAGACTTCCGTCTTTATTGCCAGAATGGAAAGGGTACCTTCTGTTTGGTTTTGAAGCAGAAATGTCCCTAAGCACATTACCATAGACATGCAAACTGCAGCATGATCAGTAAACTGGATAGGTCAAAGATACTGTATGTGGAAAAAAGATACCATGTTCTGATGTGTTGTCTGTCTGTGTCCCTGTTCAGTACCAACTAGATGTGGAGACACTATCGGAGTCTCTGAGTGAACTCAACTCTAGCCTGAAGAAAGTGGAAGGCTCAACTGGGAGGAGTGGCTCAGCGATGACTCTGCAACTGGAGGTAAGAGAAGATATAGTTTATTAGTCCATACTAGATGTAAATTTGTCTTCTGCTTATTTCCAACCTCTCTGATACATACACACACACACACAAATACAAATATAGGTAATGCCAGGATGTGAACACTGATATCTATTGTACATCTGGATACTGTTCCAATCTCATTGAATCTTTGGTGTTAACTTGCGCAGTAAACTTTCAACACACCCATGAATCATAAAGATGCTACATTGCATTTCATATTGAGAAAAATAAATACAACTCATGCTTTTACCTCTGCACATTTATTATCAAATTTATTGTCATATAAATATATTTTTAAAAAAAACATTTTCAAGACCATTGTTTTTTTCTACAATGTCAATTAGTGGGCTTTAACTCCCTGCACCACAATAGAGAAATAAATGGTAGTGTGCGTGTTAACACTTCACTTCTAAAGACATTACATTTCTTTCACACATTATCAAACGTTATCATGACATTACCCTACTACATTATGTAAATAGTAAATAACGTGAAGAAAAATGGTTATTCTGAAATGCAATGCAGGTGGTCCCAATTTCACCTTTACCCACTCTCTCTCTCTCTCTTTCTTTCTCCATCTCTCAGGCTGAGGAGAGCACGGTGCAACGCAACGAGCAGCTCCTGGCTGACCTGAGGAAGAGGAGCACCACCATCGCCCCCCTCAAGCTGCGCCGCTACCCGCCCACCAGGTCCACCACTGTGGAGTCCCTCTGTGACTGGAATACTGAGAAGGTATGACCAGCTGCTCTTGACCTCTCACCTTTTAACTTTGACCATGTCCTGGAGCCTCCACCACAGGTTACGGTATGAAGTCAAAGCGGGTTCGAAACCTCTGTAGAATCTTTGATAAAGCTACTAAGCAATGACGTGACTACTAGGGTAGAATAGAATGCTCTACCACGGCACTGAGAGGTGTGTCAAGCCATGCAACGTAATGTAGGCTCATGTAAACATCTAAAAACCAAACATTACCGTGACTCGGAAACTCACTAAAGTAAATAAAAGTTCCTAGGTACCTCAGTATCGGGCATTGTGTTTGTGAGATGAAAAGGAATATTTACATGTGATCCATTCTGAGGAAAGCTCTCTCTTTGTGTTCTTTTAGGCTGAACTCACTCGAGGGGACAAGTTCACCCTCAAGTCGAATTCAGACGTTGAGAACTGGGACGTATTGACCAGCGGTGGGGCAACCAAAACCTTTCCAGGGGTCTGCTTCCTGATCCCACCCCCTGACCCAGAGGCCATTGCCACCGTAGACCTGTAAGCAACAGGAGCACATGTCATTTATGTCAATTATATGACATGCATGTGGACAATAATACTTCAATTTTGTGAATTAAAATGTCTCAGTTCTAACGATTTTTGTGTGTGTGTGTGTGTGTGTGTGCGCGCGCAGACATGGTGATGTGCTTGACGACATCAAGAAGAGGAGGGCTGTTTATTTAGACACAATGAAGGACAAGATCCGTTGTGTCGAAGAGAAACCCGTGTACACAGGTGAGGAAAAAGTTGCTCCATTAATCCCAATACCCCAAAACAAAGCCTTCCAAATAACTCTGGACCTGCTACTGTTACTGCTAGGATCCTTAACTGTAAATAAGGAGAAATGGCTTCTCCAACTTTTGATTCAACCTTGTCCCGAGACCACATTGTGATATCATGTTCAATTCATCACGTCATGTAAACCCCAAGCCAAAGGGTATTTATGGGACATGTGTAAATATGCAATATGTGAAATGAACTACGGCTGCAGATAAAAATGGCACCCTATTCCCTACATACTGCACTACTATTGATAAGGCCAGATTATCATTGCCCTGTGTCCCCCACGTAGCCCCACCGTCCAACCCCAAAGCTAAAGCCGTGGCCGGTCAGCTGGATAAGCTGGATGAGGACCTGGTCAAAGCCAAGCAGGGCATGTTGAGCCGTCTGAGGGCCCCGCTGGACCGCAGTGACCCCACCACCGACCTGGCCAAGAGGCTGAAGGAGCAAGAGGTGAGAGAGAGAGTCTTGTTTTTAACTTTATCGAGACAGATTCAAGTGAAAGTGAGCAGGAAGACAGAAGGCGAGAGAAAGTCTTGTTTTTAACTTTATTGAGACCGATACAAGAGGAAATGAGCAAGGAGACTGAGAAGGAGGGAGAAAGAGAGTAGAGGTGGAGCCGGGATTTGTACCCACGCTGTGGAGTGATATGTGTTGCAGGCCACATTACCCACTCGACCAGCCTCAGGCAGTCTAAGGGGACATCCAAAATGGTACCCTATTCCGCTACTTTTTGATAGATAGAAAGCATGTCTACCAGCCATTGTAACTGTACAGTATATCTTCATGCTGGTTAACAAGCTAAATCTGAATAATTATAGATTGATATTGATGGATTCGCGCCTCCTAAAGAGGATGATAACGATGAGGAGTCTAATGACGATGATGATAGTTATGCTATTGTTGGTGAGGATGGTACTAACTCTCATGATACGGTGGTTGTACATCTTGTAGAAAGCAGCAGATGCTCTGGCAGCTATGGAGCAGCCAAAGTTGGAGAAGGACATCTCCAAAGGCCTTGCAGCCAAACTTCAAGCTGCCAAGGACAAGCAAGATGGCATCGTAGCCCTGGCCGACCTATTTAACAAGAAGTACGACCATTTTACAAACATACATTATCCCCGATCACCTGTCTTAGCGATATGATATTATCAGAAAATAGCATCACACAGAAGATCTTGCTGTTAATTATTTAAAAATGTTTGCCACTTATTCTATAGGGCCAATGCATCTCTGAACCTGGAGAAGCAGATCAAGAAAGTGGATGGCATCGTCTCTGGCTTTGAGGAAAAGCTGAATAAGGATGGCCCTATCCCAGATGTCCCCAATGCTATTCAGGACCGCACCCAGGAGATCCAGGTGGGCGGGACAATTACCAGTGCACCCCATTCCCTATATAGTGAACTACTTTTGACCAGGACCATTGCCTACACTGCCTTGGATTAGTGTGCCATTTTGGACACACCTCAACAGTCTTAAGAGAACCAAAACAGAGAATACCCTAGTGGTTGACTTGAAGTAATAAAGGACTGTATCATTTGACTGCACATTTCAGTCACCCCTTCTAATTTAGCTAAAAGCACAGCACCAGGACACATTTCAGTCACCCCTTCTAATTTAGCTAAAAGCACAGCACCAGGACACATTTCAGTCACCCCTTCTAATTTAGCTAAAAGCACAGCACAAGGACACATTTCAGTCACCCCTTCTAATTTAGCTAAAAGCACAGCACCAGGACACATTTCAGTCACCCCTTCTAATTTAGCTAAAAGCACAGCACCAGGACACATTTCAGTCACCCCTTCTAATTTAGCTAAAAGCACAGCACCAGGACACATTTCAGTCACCCCTTCTAATGTAGCTAAAAGCACAGCACCAGGACACATTTCAGTCACCCCTTCTAATTTAGCTAAAAGCACAGCACCAGGACACATTTCAGTCACCCCTTCTAATTTAGCTAAAAGCACAGCACCAGGACACATTTCTCGTATCTGTTCTCTACAGAGTCTGCGTAAAGATGTGGCGGGCTCTCAGAGTGAACTGAAAAAGCTGGGCCAGGACCTGGAGACCAGCGAGCAGCTGTGTAGTTCCCTGCAGCAGGGCTACCAGGAGTACTGCCCAGACATCCATCGCCAGGGGACCCAGGTCAAACAACTACAGAACCGCTACTCTAACGTCAACAACCAGCTGAAGGAGAGGTGAGCCCAGGGCCACTTGTCTGTTAGCTAACGTTGACTACACACCATGTCAGCAAATATATGGTATCAAAAATAGTCCATTCGTTTGCTCGAACATCAGATGAATAGAATCATTGTTTTCAGTTTGTCATCGTGAAAGTGTTTTTCATTGCGTTTTTCTGTCTCAGAGAGGGCCTCTTGCAAGAGGCTGCAGGCAAGAACCAGGAATTCCAGGACTCAAGCAAATCTCTGAACTCCTTCCTGAAAAATCTGCCTGACAACAAGATCAGCCCCAGCGATGACCTATCACAGGTCAACTCCAAGCAGACCTCCCAGAAGGTCAGTTTGTTTGTGTTGTGTGTCAAGAAGCTTTGAAATTGTTGTAGATATTCTTAAAATATCATTGTAAGACACATATTTTGCAATCAAGTTTACTTTGGTCATTTTTATTGCAGAGGGTGGTGGACGACATCAAGAGGAAGGGAGACGATCTGGATAGAGTCGTTGACCTTTCCCAAGATTTGCAGAATGTCCTCAATGTAAGACTCATTATCCTACTCCATCATAATTAACCGTTTATTTGTGCAACCGATATTTAAATATTTGGATATTGAATAATAAAATCTTAATTTCAACTGCTTGTGCAGGAATATGAGGTCAACACTGACAAATACAGCAGCGCCCTCGACAATGTGGGAGCCAACGATTCCAAAAAGCGTCACACCTCCACCCTTGCCGATTCTGTGCAGAACCAGGTAATACATAAGGAATGGAAGTCAAGAGACACAAATGACATTCATGTTTATCCACTTCTATGCAGATCCAACGTAGGGCGCGTCATGTTTACCTGCATGTTTTCTTGAGCACTGTGAACTGAAGGATGGCTGTGCTTCTTTGTACATTACAGGAAAAGGCTGTGGTGAACCACTATGCTAAAACGTCAGCTGAGAATGACCAGCTGCTCAATCAGATGGGCTTTGCTAAGAACCTCATCGCTCAGGTGAGTTGGAAAATCTGCACACAACTTATTTCCCACTGCCAGTTTTGATCAATTGAATGTGTTTCGGATACAAAATTATGAAAATGTTGAAGTATTTTTTTTGTTTACTTTTTGTAGAAACATGAGACACAATCCATAGAACCAACCATAAAACCAATCATAAACATAAAGAGCCTGCAGCAAGAGTTGAGTGCGGAGAGCGATAGACGCAGCCGTGCTGAGACTGACGTGGCTACTTTCAAGACCAGGATGCTGTCTCTGAAGAGCCGTAAAGGGATGCATCGAGTTGAGGAGAAGGAGGTACTCGAGTACTACCGCGACCCTAAACTGGAGACCGACCTAAAAGATCTGGAGGACCAAATCCACAAAGAGGTCTTGAAGCGCAGCCGTACCCAGGGTGAGATTGACGGTGTGAAAATCAAAATCGCCAATTTTGGGGACGACCTCAAGTGCATCAAGCCCAAACTGGTGACTAGAGAGGTGACTGAGTTTGAGCGAGATCCTCAGTTGGATGTAGAAGCCTCCAAGTTAAAAGACGAGATCGGCAAGATAAAGAATGAGGTTCGAGTAAAAGAGGGAGAAGTCATTCAACAGAAGACAGAGGTCACCATCCTGAATGCTACAAGACCCAACATCAGGGAGAAGATCATGAAAAAGGAGGTGATTCGATTGGAGAAGGATCCAGAGATGCTGAAGGCTGTTAAAACATTTGAGAAGGAAATTGCAGATGAAGGCCACAAGAGCAAGACTCTGAATGACGAGATCTTCCAAACGAGGAGCCAGATCAATGCATTGGAGAGGATCATTCCCACCATTCAGCCCAAGGTGGTCACCAGGGAGGTGAAGAAAGTCGAACAGGACCCTGAGCTAATCAATGAATCCAAGAGGATTCGATCAGGCCTAGAGGGAGAGAAAATTGAGACGGACTCTCTGGTCAAGGAGGTCTCTCAGCTCAAAAATCGGTATAGCGAGGTGGGGCAGTGGAAGCCCAAGGTCGAACTCAGGGAAATCGTCAATGAGATCTACCGCATAGATCCACAAACAGAGTTGGAGATAATGCGTCTGAAGAAAGATGTTCAAGACTTGAACAAGCAGCGTTCTGACTTACAGGACCAGATCACTCTGGTCATGGTCGATCTGGAAGCCCTGCGTTCCAAGAAGCCAAAGGTGGAGCTGAAGGAAGTCATCCAAGATGTGGTGAAAGAGGAGAGGAGCCCTGAGAACGAAAGAGAGATACAGAGGCTCAATGATCAGGTGAACCATCTGCACCGTACTTACAATAATGTAGAGGACCAGATTAACCTCCTGAGGAAAGAGAGGGACGAGTGGAAAGCAGAAAAATCCAAGGTGGAGACAAAGCTTATGACCAAAGATATCTTCAAGTATGAGGATGATCCGCTCTTGGAGAAGGAGGCAGATCGGCTGAGAAAGGAGGTACGCGAAGAGCAACAGCGTCGCCGTACCATTGAGGAGATGGTGTTCGACCTGCAAAACAAGTACATCCTGCTGGAGAGACAAAAGCCAGAGGAAAAAGTGGTGGTGCAGGAGGTGGTGCGTCTACAGAAGGACCCCAAGCAGATAGTTGAGCATGATAAGCTTGGCAGGAGCCTGGATGAGGAGGTTAAGTCCCGCCGGCAGCTAGAGCTTGAGATGCAAAAACTTAAAACCTTAGTGGAGGAGAAGGAGAACATCCTAAATCAGAGTGATGAACATCAGACGAAGATTAAAGTGGAGTTTGAACTGAAACAGATCAAACTGCGCATCAAAGAGCTTGAGAATGCCCCGCCGCCTGTCGAGGAGAGTATTGTTGTCGAGGAGGTCCTGAAAGTTGAGAGAGACCCCAGACTGGAGAGGATGACCAACGGTCTTCGCTCAGACATGGACAAGGAAACCAATGGTGTCCTGAATATTCAGAGAAACATCAGGAACACCAATGTCAAGCTTGAGCTCCTTCAGCGAGAAAAGGCCGTAGAGAAGACAGTGTACAAAGAGGTTATCCGTGTGGAGAAAGACCAGGCTGTAGAAGCAGAGAGATACCGCCTGAAGGGCCTGGTGTCTCAGGAGAAACATGCCAGGCAGGACCTGGAGGAAAAAATCAAACAACTCTCTGATAAACTCAACCGACTGAATGGCACTCAGTCAAGCACTTCCCGGGAAGAGACAAGTCTCATTCTGGCCAGGGACACCTTGCAGAGGGAGAAAGACAACCTCACCCGGGAGCTGAAGAAGTTGGAGTCTGAGAGGCAAGACATCAGCGTATCGTTCCAGCAGCAGACCAAGCTGATGAGCGAGAGAAGCCAGATCAACAGGCAAAAGAGCGTCAAGATGGAGTCTGACGTGCAGTGTCTGGAGAGAGAGATACTGGACGAGAAAGACACGATCCACCAGAAAGACAACACCATCAGGGAACTCCAAAGGGACAAGGAGAAGGAAGACCATGCAGAGACCCGGACAAAGGAGACCAATGTCTCCACTAAAATCACCATCTTGGACCCTGATACTGGCAAAGAACTATCACCATATGAAGCCTACCTGCAGGGACTGATCGACCGTACCCAGTACATGCATCTGCAAGAGCTGGAGTGCGATTGGGAGGAAATAACTTCCATGGGACCTGATGGGGAGACCTCTGTGCTGCAGGATCGCAAGAGCGGCAAGCAGTACTCTATCAAAAATGCCTTGAGAGATGGAAAACTGACCCAGTATGATCTGCAAAAATACAAGGATGGGAAAATGCCTATTTCAGAGTTTGCCCTCCTTGTCGCAGGTGAAAAAGAAAAACAGCCCAAGTTCAACTCAATCATATCAAAGCCAGCATCCTCGCTAAAGTCTTCCCCTACCAGCAGTGCCCCTGTTCCTGCCCCGAAGGAAAGATATCCTATCGCTGGTGTAATTGACACAAACACTGACACATGCCTCTCCATACGCAGTGCAGTGGCCCGCAAGCTGATCGAAAGCGGCACAGCACAAAAGCTGTTGGAAGCACAGGCTGCTACAGGGGGCATCGTTGACATCAGCAACATGGAGAGATACTCTGTCCACAAAGCAGCCGAGAGGGGACTCATCGATTCGAGCCAACTGCAGCGGCTACTCAACGCCCAGAAAGCCTACACTGGCGTGGAGGACCCCATGACCAGAGAACGCCTGTCGGTGGGAGAGGCCGTCCTGAAAGGTTGGATGCCCAAAGAAACTGCCCTGCGTTACATGGAGGTGCAACACCTGACGGGAGGGCTGGTAAATCCCAACAACACGGACCGTGTGGGCATACAGGAGGCCATTGGAGCCAAAATGATTGACAGCACCATGATGAGAGAGCTTCAGGACGAGTACAACTACGCCAAGGAAATTGTTGACCCCACAACAAAGGATAAAATCAACTACAAGCAAGCGATGGCCCGCTGCAAGACAGATCCTCAGTCTGGCCTACTGATGCTACCTGCTTCCTCCAAAGTGTCTGGCAGCAGCTACACCCCCACATACAACTCTCATCGATTTTCTTCCAGATAATAGACCTGTTAACAGTGTGCTTGGAGGGTATTGTTGTCTCTACGGTGAATAATATGAAGTCAAATGATATTGTATAAACATAGATATCAATACTACCCAGAATGTATAATTTAATTTAGTCTGAAAATACTGCATAGCTCACTAAGGTCATGATTGTTGCTGCTGAGTTGCTTTTGTTTACCAAATTTGTTTGGAGATGGCAGAATCTACTTTATAAAAGGACACAAAGGAGTTTTTTGTTGTTTATCCTTGATATTATTGTTTTACTAGAGATGATGGGACATGGTGCAATGTTATTGACTAGGTTTCACTTGTCTATTTCTTATGTCTTATTTTCCTGACACTGATCCTTTTAAATGCAACCTTGATACTGTATCAAGAAAATAATTATTAAAGATGAGATTGTCAACATGTGCTTGCTTCTTCATTTCCAACACAATAGAAGAATTAACTACCAGAAAAAAAACACAAAGCAACATGATAACACACACCTCATGCACAAATACATCTAATATCAAATCAATAATGTTTCTCACAAAGACACATTTCCAAACTACATATCGGTTTTCTTTCACAAAATGTAACCATTACATAAATGGCCACATCAAACATTCTCTCTTATCTTAGCTACAATAAGAATGTAAGTATGCATTTTCTTGATTTACTTCATACACCCGACCCCAACATCCAGTGAACCTGTCTAACTCTTGTCAGCAGGAAGAGGGTGACTTCCAGAATTGATATCGTTTGACAAATAAAGGCAGGGCTTCACAGTGCACCAGAACAAGCAGCTTTTATGTCTCAATCAGGATTTCCTCAGAAGTCTTTTTATAGTGTAATTCCACCCTTCGCCATTCTAAATTAGCTAGAGGCACAGTCTCAATCTTTGACATGTCCATGTAATCGGCTATTTGGGGAAAATGTCCCAACCATAATAAAATATGACCTTTTGACACAATCCATCCGAGGTATAAATCAGGTCATATAAACATTACAACATGTACAAAAGAACATTCAATTCAACCTGGTTCATAACTTTACACCAGTAGCACTGTATCAGTGCAGCAGTTGTGACAGATTCATTCTTATTTGGGTCCAGGTCAGAGAGGAGCATGTGGCTGAGCAGCAGTAGCAGCATCTCCCTTGCTCTCCCCCCTCTCTCTGAAGTAGCTCCTCTGTTCATTGACACCTCTCTGCAGCAGGGCTAGGTTCACCCCATCCACACAGTTCAGCACACGGGCGTGGACCATCACACCATCACCTCCTGTGAAGAGATAGGTAAATGGGTTTTGTTAGAGTTGCGTCTTTCGAATCCGGTATCAGGAAGAATAAAAGTCAGAATCTGTCGTTAATTATCTTTAATTAAATTCAAGCAATAAATGGTAAATGCAATTTTCGTATATACGGGCTCTGGGTCCCACCTTGCAGGGCAAACAGAGAACTGACAGGATGTACGTAAACAGTTGTTCTTATACTGTGATAGGTCAACAGACGAGTTGGAACTATGTCTATCAAAGTGGAGGCTGAGCGTGGTTTAGACTTTGCTCAGCCTATCGCAGGCGCTCAGACTAGTCCTAGTCTCTTGGCGCTTCTTGGAGTTCACCCTCTGTCGATGTATAGATTCTCACTGTTCTGGTATCACACCCTAGTTGTAACAGTTGCTCAGTTCCTGCTATTGTGTTGTTCGGTATTTTTACATCTCAGTTAAATCTCTTGATGACCACCCCTCCTTATACCTGATTAACCACAACTTTGTAACATGCAGCAAGTCACACCATGTCACACACACACAGACAGGCAAGGCAAATGTAGCAAACAATACACCGCTTTGCAACATGTATGAGGATTCTGTGTTATGCACTATAGCCCGTTACCATATATGTGATTGAATATTATCTGCTGTTGGCTTGTGTGGATGTATGTATGTGTTATGCAACATAGCTGACTTGAAACCTTATTAACAGTTTCAGGGCCATGGGCCTTTCTCATGATAGAAAAAAATACAGAATAACATGAAGACAGGAACTGTGCAATGAGTTGGGGGGGGGGCACATTCAGAACGTAGTGTTGCGAGAACAGACGGTCTTTTGTTAGAAAACAGGAGCCAGGTGCGAGATAACGGTATCGAGCATGAGTGCATAGATATTCTTCACAGCAACAGTTACATCTATCAACTGAAGCGCTTAGGGGGCTAGGACCAGCTCTGCGCCAACAATCAACGATAGGCTGGGTGAGTCTAAACCACGCCCAGTCTCTACTCTGACAGGCCGGCTCAGAAGCAGGAGCTATTTCTGTCAGGGTATATTTATAATATCTTTGTCAAGAACAAGTCAGTTCTAATAAAAAATACATAGCATACAATCGGTGACTCATTGTCATATTTATCCTTATACCAGATTCGAATTAACGCAACTCTAACACATGCAAGTCACACCATGTTACTCAGTTCTTGTCACACACACACACACACACACACACACACACACACACACACACACACACACACAGATAAAGACAAAGCAGCTGTTGTTCAAACAATTCAATCTTAAGTAATATGGTAGCGGGTTTAAAATGCATTAATCCTAAATCCTTACAATCTTGGGAGTTGCAAAGCATATAAACCAAATAAAAACCCAATCTTACCCTCTGCTTTTTCAATCTCGCCCAGAACTATGTACTGGGCTCCAATGATGGGGTCAAAGGGTTCAACAAATGTAGTCTGAACAACAACTTGGTGCTGTCTTGCTGCATGCTGGATAGACAGTGTAGCCTTCGATTCCTCTGGTTGGTAACTCACCAATCTAGAAAATGAACTAGTCTGTTAGCCATGCAATCCAAAATGGATAACAAATCATTTTTAAAAAACTACGATTATACATGGTGTGTTAAAGATCGTACCAGAGGAGGCTGTGACGGAAGAACGGCTCATAATAATGGCCGGAACGGAGCGAATGGCATCGAACACCTGGAAACCATGCGGTTCATGTATTTGACACCATTCCACTGATTCACTCCAGTCATAACCACGAACCCTTTCTTAATAACAATTAAGGTGCCACCAACCTCCTGCGGTAGACACTCCTCACCTTCCAAATGTTCTCACTGAATCTCCCTCATTGACTGCACCAAAGTTGACTTCCCAAAGGAAATGAAAGACTGCAGGTGCTGGAAGCATCTTCTCAATAAGTTATCAAAGGGTAAAATAGGCAAAATACGATTAAGATGTCAGATGGCTGTTTTGTCAGTTCAAGGCAGTAATGTTTCACAACGTCACATAACGTGATGTTTTTTTTTTACGTGCCCCCTTTCTAGCCAATTCAGGAAGTCGTCGATTACTATTCAGGCTCCGGTTGTTGCACTGCTGATCTTGGTTCGTGCAGTCCTAAGATTACACAACTCACATTTTATCGCCACACGCAACGTCGTCTTTTGCAAGGGAAAATATCATTTATTTCGCCATGAATCCTGACATAACCAGAGAGCGCGAGAACGCTACATTTGACGTGGAGAAACTCACACATATTCTGGACGGAGGCATCGAGAAGACCAAAAGAAGAAGAGAAATTGGTAAGGTTGGAATGACTTGTACTGTGTCTCGTATGTGTAGCCTAGCTTTGCTCGCGAGGTTAAAGCACCACGAAACACGTGTAAACAAAACATTGAACTAACCGCTAGCTAGCTAGCTTCATAACTAGCTAGCTGACCTACATTGGCGAAGGTTGGTTATGCACAGCCTAGGCAACCGATAGTGGTCGCTATATCTGCACGCCCTCTTATCATGCTGCCTCGGCTAGGTTAGACAGTTGTTTATCTATCTGTTGTTGTAACAGTAGTTCTAACCCGTCAGCTGTTTTATCATTGTGAGCCAATGACACGATTAAGGCCACTTTTGCATTCATGTGTAACTTGTGCATGCTGTTTTGTATAAACAAGGCTCTGATTTGTGCAATGCCAGATAACACAGCCAGCTCGCAGCAACCTTGCTAGCTAGCATGCTAGGGCTGGGCGATATATGGAGTTTTTTCTTTCTCTCGGTATATTCGAGTTGATGTTTTAGCGCGATTTGGAAAATGCCTGCATCTCAAGAATCGAGGTTCCGTTATGACGTTGTTGCATTTGTAAAACGTTACATCTCACTCTCTTGGTCAGCCCAATGTCGAATCATGTCCCAATTGCGTGACAACACGTGCACAGAGGTTATCCACCAATCACAGCCCTGGACAACCTTAAACAAATTGTAACAACGCCGGAGAAGTGTCACGGTATGAGTTCCACCAACATGGAAAGTGAGGAAGCCAGCGCGAGGATGAAATCATCCCCAAAAAGGGCAGCGATATTGATTTTCTCGGTAATATGGAAGTGGTTCGGGTTCAAGAGGTCTGATGTTCAGCAAACGAATGTCCTGTGCAAAATGTGTCGAAAGACAATTGCTACGAAAAGCAGAAGTACAATCAACCCCTTCCACCACCTGTAACTGAAACTACGCAATGCCGATTCCAGTCAGTCGATTCCCAAAACGTCTGCTAAAAGACAAACTACCATAGCCGCATCCTTTTCAAACGTAATCACTTATGACAATAAACGTTTGGGGTGGAAGGAGATCATGGATGCAGTGACCTATTACATAGTGAAAGATATGGTTCCAATCTTTTAAAGTAGAAAAGCCAGGCGTCAGGTACAGTTACAGGTACAGAACATACGTTTTTATTTAACTAGGCAAGTCAGTTAAGAACAAATTGTTACTTTTTTGTACACTGTTACCTGTGAAAGAGTCGCAGAGAAGCATGCTAGTGTTTCTTATTTTTCCACCACAGCCAATCTATGGTCTTGCTGCGGGCGATAACCTGATCCACCTCTACACAGACGGCACCATTCTGTATACTTCTGGCTAGACTGTAAACTCCTTCCAGACTCTTATCAAACATCTCCAATCTAAAATCAAATCTAGAGTCGACTTTCTATTTCGCAACAAAGCCTCCTTCACTCACGCCGCAAAACTTACCATAGTAAAACTGACTATCCTACCGATCCTCGACTTTGGCGATGCCATCTACAAAATAGCTTCCAATACTCTACTCAGCAAACTGGATGCAGTTTATCACAGTGCCATCCGTTTTGTTACTAAAGCACCTTATACCACCCACCACTGCGACCTGTATGCTCTTGTCGGCTGGCCCTCGCTACATATTCGTCGCCAGACCCACTGGCTCCAGGTCATCTACAAGTCCATGCTAGGTAAAGCTCCGCCTTATCTCAGTTCACTGGTCTAGATGGCAACACCCACCCGTAGCACGCGGTCCAGCAGGTGTATCTCACTGATCATCCCTAAAGCCGACACCTCATTTGACCGCCGTTCCTTCCAGTTCTCTGCTGCCTGTGACTGGAACGAATTGCAAAAATTGCTGAAGTTGGAGACTTTTATCTCCCTCACCATTTTAAACATCTGCTATCTGAGCAGCTAACCGATCGTTGCAGCTGTACATAGTCCATCGGTAAATAGCCCACCCAATTTACCTACCTCATCCCCATACTGTTTTTATTTATTTACTTTTCTGCTCTTTTGCACACCAGTATCTCTACCTGCACATGACCATCTGATCATTTGTCACTCCAGTGTTTAATCTGCTAAATTGTAATTATTCGCCAACCTCATGCCTTTTGCACACAATGTATATAGACTATTTTTTTCTTTCTCCTACTGTGTTATTGAATTGTTTATTGTTTACTCCATGTGTAACTCTGTTGTTGTCTGTTCACACTGCTATGCTTTATCTTGGCCAGGTCGCAGTTGTAAATGAGAACTTGTTCTCAACTAGCCTACCTGGTTAAATAAAGGTGAAATCAAATTTAAAAAATGGTCGGGCAGGGGTGTATTATGTTGCAGATAGAAATGTAGCTAATGATATTGGATACATTTATTTATCCAATGGTAATACTACACAATTTGTACATAATGGTCGACCTCGTCTCGCATGGCCACCCTTCCAAAGTCCCATTTTGTGTGAGAAGTCTGGGTTTCCGACACTGTTTAACCTGATGTCTTAATCTCCCAATCTTCTCTTATCCCCCACAGAGTCACTGGTGATCAGTGACCCAGACTTCCAAAGTGAGGACCTCAACTTCCTGTCCAGGAGCGAGCGATACGATGCCGCCGTGAAGAAGAGTGCCCACATGATCCTGAAGCTCAGAGAGTATGGGATCTCAGACCCTGAGGAAATATACTGCTACAAGAGGTAAGGCTGGGACACAGACCCAGGCCAGCTACCTGCTATGGGCGGCAGGTAGCCTAGCGGCTAAGAGCGTTGGGCCAGTAACCGAAAGGTTGCTGGTTCGAATCCCGAAATATGGCAATATGCCCTTATTGCTCCTGTACGTCGCTCTGGATAAGAGAGTCTGTTAGATGACATCAGTGTAAATGCTATGGACCTGCACATCACAATTAGAAATGTGAAAGTAGATATAGGTTTTTGTCCATAGAGTTGTCTTCCTGTTAGGTGTAATGACCGATGCAGGTGAAAGTAATGAAAGGTGAGGAATTGAAGATCATTTGGGCTAGTTTTGTTATTTACAAGCAGGATTTGGTTTCAATGGACTGTGTGAAGTCTGTAAGGGTTTGGGATGATCAAAGCAAATGTCATACTTCCCGGTATCCTCCAGTCATCACTCCTTCTCACATTTCATGTTTTTTCTTTTTTTCTTAACATTTCACAGACAGTGCTAATGCTGAGCACAGCGTGACAAACATCGGACGAGGTTTCTCATGCTTGTTTTGAGGTTTGAAGTGCAGATGGCTGTATCGATGCTGCTTTGTGGACACTGAAGCAAAACACCGCATTTGCTGAAATTACACAAACCGTCTTTAAGCCTTTCACCAATATGCTAAAGTCTTCTTCACATCCCATGCTAATGTATTGCCGGCTATTAGCCCCACGAGTAATTGCGTTGTCATCTTATGAGGAGTTTTTGTATCTTCCTGATCAAAGTCTGTATTATATATATATATATCTCCAATGTTTGATATATGGTGAAGCAATAGGACTGTTACAGTGACAAACATTGGATATAGATATAGTGTTGCCAATGGGGCAAGACCCTGGCACTCTGCCGTGTGGCTATAAAGGTTTGTGTATGTGTTAGGGATGTGCACGCTTATTAGAATATCTGAACATTAGTATTAGAATACTTGTAAGTATCATTTTTAGCGAGGGTAGGGTAATTATTTTATAATCAAGTTTTGTCACATGCACAAGTACAGTTAAATGCTTAACTTGAGAGCTCTACCCAACAGTGCAGTAATAGTACAAAAATAAACACAACCTGTAAAGTATTAGTCCCATGGTTAATGGGATGAAATAAAATATCCTAGAAAATGTTCATGCTCACAAAAAGCTTATTTCTCTCAAATTTTGTAAACAAATTTGCTTACATACCTGTTAGTGAGCATTTCTCCTTTTCCAAGATAATCCATCCACCTGACAGGTGCTGCATATCAAGAAGCTGATTAAACAGCATGATCATTACACAGGTGCACCTTGTACTGGCGACAATAAAAGGCCACTCTAAAATCTGCTGTCTTGTCACACAACACAATGCCACAGGGAGAATGCAATTGGCATGCTGACTGCAGAGATTTCGACCAGAGTTGAATGTTTTTCTCTACCATAAGCCGCATCCAATATCGTTTTAGAGAATTTGGCAGTAAGTCTATCCGGCCTCACAACCGCAGACCACATGTATGGCATCGTGTGGGCGAGCGGTTTGCTGATGTCAACGTTGTGAACAGAGTGACCCGCGGTGGGGTTATGGTATGGGCAGGCATAAGCTATGGACAACCAACACAATTGCATTTTATGGATGGCAAATTGCATGCACAGAGATACCGTGACAAGGTTCTGAGGCCCATTATCGTGCCATTAATCCGCTGCCATCACATGTTTCAGCATGAGAATGCACAGCCCCATGTCGCAAGGATCTGTACACAATTCCTTGAATCTGAAAATGTCCCAGTTCTTCCATGGCCTGCAAACACTCCAAACATGTCACCCATTGAGCATGTTTGGGATGCTCTGGGTTGACGTGTACGACAGCGGATTCCAGTGTCCACCAATATCCAGAAACGTCTTTTTAACTCTCATTGTAGTTCTTGTGTGGTTTTTATTCTGTTATCTCTATTATCACTGCATTGTTGGGAAAGGGCTCTCAAATAATTTCATTGTACTGTTCTACACCCTTTTTATCCTGTGCACGTGGCGATTAAACATTGTAACTTGAAACTATACTGAACAAAAATTTAAACGCAACATGCTACAATTTCAAAGATTTTACTGAGCTACAGTTCATATAAAGAAATCAGTCAATTGAAATAAACTTTTAGGCCCTAATCTATGGATTTCACATGACTGGGAATACAGAGAAGAATCTGTTGGTCACATATACCTTTAATTTTTTTTTTTTTTTTAATTAAAAGTTAGGGCCGTGGATCAGAACCAGTCAGTATCTGGTGTGACCACAATTTGCCTCATGCAGCGCGACACATCTCCTTCGCATAGAGTTGATTGTGGCCTGTGGAATGTTGTCCCACTCCTCTTCAATGGCTGTGCGAAGTTGTTGGATATTGGCAGGAACTAGAACGTGGTCGTACACAGATCCAGAACATCCCAAATATGCTCAATGGGTGACATGTCTGGTGAGTATGAATTGTGTACAGATATTTGCGACATGGGGCCTTGGATTACCGTGCTGAAACGTGAGGTGATGCCGTCGACTGAATGGCACGACAATGGGCTTCAGGATCTCGTCACAGGATCTCTGTGCATTCAAATTGCCATTGATAAAATGCAATTGTGTTTGTTGTTCATAGCTTATGTCTGCCCATACCATAACCCCACCTCCACCATGGGGCACTCTGTTCACAACGTTGACATCGGCAAACCTAGGCTGGCTGGTGAGGCTGTTTGGACTTTGCCAAATTCTCTAAAATAACGTTGGAGGTGGCTTATGGTAGATAAATTAACATAAATATATGTTAATATATAGGTGGACATTCCTGCAGTCAGCTTGCCAATTGCACGCTCTGTCAAACCATCTGTGGCATTGTGACAATACTGCAAATTCTAGAATGGCCTTTTATTGTCCCCAATTTATCCATGCACCTGTGTAATGATCATGCTGTTTTAATCAGCTTTTATTGTACAATAAAGACGATCACCCAGCTGGAAAACAATAATGGTCTGACTAGGCAATATTTTTATTAGCCATCTTCCTCAGTCTGCTCCCTCCATTCTGATCACACACAAGGCTCCTCAGCTGCAGCAATAGAGCACCAGACTCTCTCCCTCGCTTAGCAGTGCTCGGCTTAAAAAAAACAACATGTATATCGAATATCCAGATATCCGACAAATTCCTGATACCATTCGAATAGTGAAATTATTTCAAAACCCCATCCCTAGTATGTGTGAGTTTTGGAGTACTGTTGCAGGACAGCACCATCTCTCTAGGCAGAGCAAAGGTCACATCGAGATTAAAACTGTGTCACAGGCTACGCTATGTCCTACCCTTTCACTTATAAAAACTGCCAATTCACCTCAAATATGTTTAGCCTTAAATAGCCCAAGTCGAGTATAAAAGTCAGACGTTAGTTACATATTAAAGGCCTCAGCCAGGAGCCTATATTTTCTCTTTGTAAGTCTCATTTGATAACATCTATTTCTCAATATGACAATGATGATGAGCAAATTGAAATGGGCAAATCGGAGCACATTTTGTAGTGAAACTAAAGGGATTGGGTTTGTCCAATGTCCATTTTTTTTCTAGTGTTAGAGATTCTCCGGTACTTCTGTATACTTTTTAGCCGGTACTTCTGTATACTTTTTAGCCGGTACTTCTGTATACTTTTTAGCCGGTACTTCTGTATACTTTTTAGCCGGTACTTCTGTATACTTTTTAGCCGGTACTTCTGTATACTTTTTAGCCGGTACTTCTGTATACTTTTTAGCCGGTACTTCTGAAAGTAGTGCTCACAAGCCAAAAGTTAAACCCCCAGAAATGGTGTACTATGTCACATGTGCACCACATTATTGCTCTCTGTCACTCTACTGTGTGTTGTGAGTGCACGTCTTGCGAGCTGTCACTGAAATGGTGAGGAGCTGAAGCTCATTGGCTAGAACTCTAATTGCTAGGGGGCTGGCCCATGTAGGGTAAAATGGCACTGCACAGCTTCATGTAGACCGTTGCATTCAAACTAGGGATTTCGTGGCTAATTGAGGTAAAAAACCATAGTTCTGATAATAGATTATGCATGTAGAGTTTAAGTCAGAAGTTTACATCCACTTAGGTTGGAGTAATTAAAACTAGTTTTTCAATCACTCCACACATTTCTTGTTAATTAACAAACTATAGTTTTGGCAAGTCAGTTAGGACGTCTACTTTGTGCATGACACAAGTCATTTTTCCAATTGTTGTTTACAGACAGATTAATTAACTTATAATTCACTATCACAATTCCAGTGGGTCAGAAGTTTACATGCACTAAGTTGACTGTGCCTTGAAAAACAGTTTGGAAAATACCAGAAAATTATGTCATGGCTTTAGAAGCTTCTGATAGGCTAATTGACATCATTTGAGTCAATTGGAGGTGTACCTGTGGATGTATTTCAAGGCCTACCTTCAAACTCAGTGCCTCTTTGCTTGACATCATGGGAAAATTAAAAGAAATCAGCCAAGACCTCAGAAAAAAATTGTAGACCTCCACAAGTCTGGTTCATCCTTGAGAGCAATTTCCAAACGTCTGAAGGTACCAGGTTCATCTGTACAAACAATAGTACGCAAGTATAAACACCATGGGACCACACAGCCGTCATACAGCTCAGGAAGGAGACATGTTCTGTCTCCTAGAGATTAATGTACTTTGGTGCGAAAAGTGCAAATCAATCCCAGAACAACAGCAAAGGACCTTGTGAAGATGCTGGAGGAAACGGGTACAAAAGTATCTATATCCACAGTAAAACGAGTCCTATATCGACATAACCTGAAATCCCACTCAGCAAGGAAGAAGTCACTGCTCCAAAAACGCCATAAATTAACCAGACTACAGTTTGCAACTGCACATAGAGACAAAGATTGTACTTTTTGGAGAAATGTCCTCTGGTCTGATGAAACAAAAATAGAACTGTTCGGCCATAATGACCATCATTATGTTTGGAGGGAAAAGGGGGATGCTTACAAGCCGAAGAACCGTGAAGCACGGGGGTGACCGCATCATGTTGTGGAGGTGCTTTGCTGCAGGAGGGACTGGTGCACTTCACAAAATAGATGGCATCTTGAGGCAGGAAAATTATGTGGATATATTGAAGCAACATCTCAAGACATCAGTCAGGAAGTTAAAGCTTGGTCGCAAATGGGTCTTCCAAATGGACAATGACCCCAAGCATACCTCCAATGTTGTGGCAAAATGGCTTAAGGACAACAAAGTCAAGGTATTGGAGTGGCCATCACAAAGCCCTGACCTCAATCCTATAGAAAATGTGTGTGCCGAACTGAAAAAGTGTGTGCAAGCAAGGAGGCCTACAAACCTGACTCAGTTACACCAGCTCTGTCAGGAAGAAATGGGCCAAAATTCACCCAACATATTGTGGGAAGCTTGTGGAAGGCTACACAAAACATTTGACCCAAGTTAAACAATTTAAAGGCAATGCTACCAAATACTAATTGAGTGAATGTAAAATTCTGACCCACTGGGAATGCAATTAAATAAATAAAAGCTGAAATTAATCACACTCTACTATTATTCTGACATTTCACATTCTTAAAATAAAGTGATCTTCACTGACCTAAGACGGGGAATGTTTGCAAGGATTAGATGTCAGGAATTGTGAAACGGAGTTTAAATGTATTTGGCTAAGGTGTATGTAAACTTCCGATTTCAACTGTATGAGCTACACATTGACACATCTAGCCCAAAAGGGAAGGTTTAAAAAAAAAAAAAAAAAAAAAAAAAAAAACATACTTAGTGGTCTTCTAAGATCCAGAGCATGTATTTAAGGGGATACTGCAAGATTCTGTCAGTTAAGTGGTTTTCTACTTACCCAGAGTCAGAAACTTGTGGGTACTATTTTTAAGTCTGCGGGCAGTATGAAGGACATTACAGGTAGTTTTGCGAGCCAATGCTAACTACCGTTAGCGCAAAACTGGAAGTCTATAGGTACAGTAGCTTATGCTTGCGTACCTATAGACTTCCATGACTGATTACCAGAATCTTGCAGAATCCCTTTAACAAATAAAAAGCCTTGCTTTTACAGTAAGGTCATGTTGACACTAGTGTCAACCCTAAACCTGGGTCCTTTTTAGTAGGCACAAAACACTTTTGAAATGGAAAACTATAATGCAATTTTTTTTTTTTTTTTACGAGTAAAATGACCACACACCTGCTGAGTGGTCCCGCCCAGTCTGTCCATCCGTCAACCTGTGTGTCTGTCCCCCTCCCTCAGCGTGTTTCGGCGCCACCATCACGAGGCTCTGGGGCTCCATTTCGTCATGTTCCTCCCCACCCTGTACACCCAGTGTAACAAGCAGCAGTTGAAGAAGTGGGTCCCCCTGGCTGAGTCCTTCAAGGCCCTGGGCACCTACGCCCAGACAGAGTTGGGGCACGGTCAGTCCCCATACAGAGAATTTATAATAATGATACCGTAAAGGCAGAATTTACACGACCTTAAAGTGCTTGTGCAATTGTTTTAACTAGCTAGCTAAGTATATGTTTGAATTATGGAAAGGATCACAGGGATGCTTAGGGATGGACAGTTGTCGATCCTTGACGTAGGATTTTCTTTTAAAATTGTTTTCAAATCATGGGGTGGACATTGTGATCGAAAGTGATTATTCGTAGGTGTTTGACAGATCACTGTAGTTGTTTGTGTGGACAAAATGTGCCCAGACTGTAGGCCTAACTCGATAGTTATTAGCTAAACTGAATAGCCAAAACATAATACGCTAGATTCAAAATGTCATGATTTGCCGGTCTGTTTTTCGAGTCCTCATAACCTGCCCCAGTACCTTGGACAAAAGAAACAATTGAAGGACAACAAAAAAAATCCTAACATTGCGCTTAAACAATATGAAAAAATCCATTCCCGTCTAGTTTTTAGTTTCATTCCATTCCTCAAACCCCTTTTATTTCCTCTCCTGCTGCTAGTAGTGGCCTATTATCCTAATGAATTGTTCCCAAGCTTATGTCAGTTAATTCTGATTGCTATTAAGTCTTGATTTTCCTCTACTCCCCATGTTCTCTGAATTGAGATTACTCATTACACATGATTAACCCGAATACTGTATAATTTGGAGCTTTTTTTAATCAAATGACCTAACATTCTGAATTGTGCATTTGAGTGGATGGATGTAGGCCTAATTTTTGGGCTGTTTGTGAATATATAGCTTGGATGAATGAATATAGGCCTAACAATTTGTTCTTGTCTGTCGAAGTCTCAACTGATAGAGAAGACGCACTGTGTCCTGCCAAAGAACTTGCAGTGTGCTTTGAGATTCAGAACCCTGAATATTCCATTGTTAATCTGAAAGCAGAGAGATCTGTGCGACGTAAGACCATTTTTGGCCATGCCAGATGTCTCTTGTTGCCAACGTTTTACTTCTATGACGCTGCGAAGTGGACATTATTCACGATTGAGTAACCATGGCATTTCCATGACAATACTACTCTAGGGAATGTCTAGGACTGGCTTTTCAGAATTTTCTGAAGGCCTTCTTTTTTTCCCCAGAGTTCTGGTCTGGTTCACTTCTTCTCAGCAACTCGCTAGCTAGGCTTCCATGAACTTTTCAAGTGATTTTCAAGTTTGCATAGAAAATAGATTTACTTTAGATAATTGCCTGCTGTCGTGCGTTTTCATTTGAATTATCTTGTTTCAATAAAAACAGCTGGATTTAATGACCTTTAACCTCAACAACAAAAAATCTGAAAAACCATAGTGTTGAATAAAAATGTTGTGGTCAAAGTGTTAACCATTACCCAATTTAGGCTAATTGCACATGAAGAAATTGGCAACACTGTGTATGCCGTCCCACCTATCTGTTTCATGTCTCAGGTAGCCCGCGAAAGCCAGCATGAATAGAATGCAATAATTTACAAATATTTTCCATATTCTAATAATTTGCATGTGCCAACGTATCGCCACTGTCCATGCCATGTTGAAACTTGCCAGCCAACCAGAAAAGCAAGGTGTAAGTAATTCAGGCCCTCTTGAAAGTCGGGATAATCCTATTCCTGTAAGGAAACATTATTTGTCTAGCCTGCCAGGGATCAGCCATTATTGACAGCCGCCCTGGAGCAAAAGTGCCTTGCTCAAGGGCACATTGGCAGATTTGTTTCACCTAGTCGGCTCGGGGATTCGAACCTGTGACCTTTCGGTTATTGACCCAAAAGTCTTAACCGCTAGGCTACCTGCCGTCTCCGTAACACGTATCGCACAGATTTTTTTTTTCTCGCAACTTTTTATTTTGTCGAATAATCCTGTGTCAATGGAAAACTGCCTGTTGTCTTAACCGTAAATGCCCTTACAACTGCTTCACCCTTCCTTTATAAACTAAAGCAGGGGTAGGCAACTGTGATCCTGGAGTTTTGCAGGCACTTCATGTTTTTGATTTAACCAACCTGGAATACCAGGTGTGTTGAATTTAGGCAATCACTGAATTAACTCAATTGGTCAGGTGTGGTGCATACTTGGGAAAAAATCCTGCAGCCCTGTGGCTCTCCAGGAGCAGGGTTGCCTACCCTTGGACTAAAGCGTCTGCTTTAAAAATGCTAGTTGCACTGCACAAGTTGGTAGCATTAACCTTTTGTGACTAGGGGGCAGTATTTTCATTTTTTGAAAAATAACGTTCCCGTAGTAAACTGCACTAGTTGGTAGCATTAACATAGACAGATTTATTGGTTGTCACACATTTGACATTTTAGGGTTGTGTTCATTAGGCCATGCAATTAACTTTTACAATGGAAAACTAAATTGGCCATTTCTTAATGGAGCAAGTCCAGTTTGTCCCTTCTTGTGTCCGTTTTAATGAACACGTCCCAGAGTTTGCATCACAATTCATTTGGAATTGAAAATGTTTTTTTCAGTGAAATGAGAGAGTACAGGTTACACTGCTTTTGGAAATGAACATTTCAGGCAAATAAATGAAGTGTTGCAACAATCATGCATGAGAAGGTTATTTTGAATGAATTAACTTGTGATTCTAATCAGTTCTCCGCAGACAATTTGCATGACCAGCTCAGTTTTTAATTTTTTTAATTCTTGCACTCCCCCCCCCCCCCCCCCCAAACCTTCATCCATCCCTCCATCCATCCTCTCTGCCCCCAAAATGTTATTTACCAACACTTCTAATCTCCCATCTTTTCCAACCATCTCTTCATTGTCATGTCCCATTTATATGGTCTATTATTCTATGCCAAAATTTGTTTTCTCCCTTGGCTATACCTTATTTTGCATGCCCTCCCCCAATGTCCTATCCTTCCTTTACCCTCTTCTCCCTTCAAACTACTCTCCTACCCCCTCCCCTTGCCACTTGGCGCTGCCCTAGCTGTGTGCACCGTGGGCGGTCAGAGCCCCTGGACCTTCACCTGGGAATGTTCCTGCCCACCCTGCTGAATCAGGCCAGTCCTGAGCAGATGGAGACATTCTTCATACCCGCCTGGAACCTGGAGATCATCGGCACCTACGCACAGACAGAGATGGGCCACGGTAAAATGCCAAACGAACCGTACCTGATCACCAACCTCCAGTCACCCACATGCTCTGTGGAGTGGACAAGAGATGCATGCCCAACCTCTTCGACGTTTGAGTCGAGCCACCAGATAACTCTCCCACACTCGCTAGGGCATTTCTTAAAAACGTCTCCCCAGACAGAACGCTTGTGTTGTTAAAGATTCTGTTGGGGGTAGGTTCCTTGTTCCTTGTCAATCATTGGCTTATTGGTGAAATCAGCAATCAGATAATATCGTCTTTAAGTAAATCAATCCAACCTTTATTTATGCAATTGCAGGCAGAAGTTGACAATGGAAACAGAGTAAGTTCTGCAAAATAAAAAATGAATATGCTTGCAGTCGACACCTACTCGTGAGACCAAGCCCATGCAAATACAGTTATACAAACTTGCAGGAGAAAACAATAGTCCAGTATTTTCTAAGGGCTCAGCAGTCATTTTCCATTCCCGTGTGGCTCACAGTGGTATGTCTGACTTGTCTCTTATCTCTTTACTCCCCTGCAGGGGTCTGTGTCTATCCATCTCTTTTAGCCTTGAGGCGCTTTTTGACTGCAATAACACACATCTCTCAGACCGTTTCTCATAAGAGGCAGAGACTATAAAAGAACCGTGGAACAGTATTAAACCTTATTATGCATATATATATATATATATATTGCTAATCTGTGGTCCAGGACCCTATAAATGTAGTGGGTGAGGGTCTTATAGCCCTTACCCTTCTATTAATACTACATAAGCATAATCAATTATAATACATCAATCATTTGGTGTAGCCCCTATCATGACCCCAAGGTGACCCCCACCAGTTCAATGCAGCAATTTAAAAAAATCTCAATATCAAAATGTTTCTGGGTAACAGTTAAAGTACCTTAGTGTGATTGTTTTCAAATAAAATGGTAAAAAAGAAACAAAAATGGCTTCTTAGCAAAGAGCAATTTATCAAACAAGTATTTTGCTAGCACTGTCTGGGAGTGGTCTGAGTATGGAGGGGGAACTCAAAAAACTAGCTGTTATTGACAGAGATTTTGGGTACTAATTTACCACCTGATGATGTCACCAGGCATTCCAAAACTCCATCCCACCAAAACAGGATGATGTTTTAGGCCGTCTTTTCAAACAGCTCTTACTCTAAAAGGGCATGATCATTTTCACAATTTCACAGTATTATTCCAACCTCATAGTGTGGAGTTATATATATAAAACACAGGAATCATATTTTTGACTGCACTGGGCCTTTTTTTAAATGCTATTTAAAAAAAATAATTTAAAAGGACATGTCACTCTTGCCTTTTACTCTGACTAAAACCACTAATACTGGCTGGCTTGGAGAGTGAGTGTTGTGGGCCGCACAGCTTTGCATGGCTTCCCTTTTGGAATGTGCTCTGCCCCTGGTTCTCACACAGTCTTGTTGCCAGCCACGGTGAACGTCCATGCCCACTTCTAAAGCACCCTCGGTGACTTCCTTTCCCAAACAGGTACCCTCCATCGCCTCTGTCCCTTTTGTCCCCCTCACTGTGTTTTGGAAGTATATTGAGTTTAAAGACGGACAACCTACGTCCTTCGCCACATGTATCTTCACCGTATAAACGTAGTAGGGCTGTCAACTGGCTCTATGGATACAAAGAACATTTAAACCTGTCCAACAATGTTATGAGTTCCACAGAAGACTAACAACAGCTCAGCCAGGTCTGCGTTAATGTAAAATATAATACAGCTATTAGATCTAGCTGAGGCTACTGATCCATGTTCTTCACGAACTAGTCACAAACTGCTGCTGCTAGTAGAACTGGGATCATTGTTTAAATCTTTTGACCTGAGAGATAAAACAGTAGCAAAATGAACAGCATAGAACATGTCGGGTTAACTTTGACAGCCCTAAACCGTACACGTATTAGTTACACAAATTGTAAGAAATAGATTGAATTTTCTTTTGGTTTTGATCTGTCAAACACCTACAAAGGTTTTCCCACTATAGAATAACTTTTTTTTCGGGTGAGGGAACTGGTGAACAAAAAAAAAATGTAGAAGACAAAGTAAACCCACTAGACACAACAAATAATATATTTACTGCTGTGAGATAAAGTTTAAAGTTGCTTTATTATTTGAGATTGATGTCTTGTCAGGTTTGCACTGCATAATATTTGAAAACATGAATGTGCTCCTGCCGTAACTTAGTGATAACTCTCTCTTTCTTTGGTTTTGTGTGTTGTGTGTTTGGGGGCCTTGGTGTCTTTCTCGTTGCCTAGGCACCCACCTCAGGGGGCTTGAAACCACGGCAACGTATGACCCGGCCACCCAGGAGTTTGTCATGAACAGTCCGACCATCACCTCCATCAAGTGGTGGCCTGGGGGACGTGAGTACACGCACACACTTTAGCTTCAGGGCCGATACACGTACAGTGCTTTTGGAAAGTTTTCAGACCCCTTGACCTTTTCCACATTTTGTTAAGTTACAGCCTTATTCTAAAATGTCAATCTACACACAATACCCCGTAATGATAAAGCAACATTTTTTTTTTTTTAAATATCACATTTACGTAAGAATTCAGACCCTTTACTCAGTACTTTGTTGAAGCACCTTTGGCAGTGATTACAGCCTCGAGTCTTCTTGGGTATGATGCTACAAACTTGGCACCTGTATTTGGGGAGTTTCTCCCATTCTTCTCTGCAGATCCTCTCAAGCTCTGTCAGGTTGGATGGGGAGCATTGCTGCACAGCTATTTTCAGGTCTCTCCAGAGCTGTTAGATCGGTTTAAGTCCGGGCTCTGGCTGGGGCACTCAAGGACATTCGGAGACTTATCCTGCATTGTCTTGGCTGTGTGCTTAGGGTTGTTGTCCTGTTGGAAGGTGAACCTTCACCCCAGTCTGAGGTCCTGAGCGCTCTGGAGCATGTTTTCATCAAGGATCTCTCAGTACTTGGCTCCGTTCATCTTTGCCTCGATCCTGACTAGTCTCCCAGTCCCTGCTGCTGAACAACATCCCCACAACATGATGCGGCCACCGCCATGCTTCACCGTAGAGATGGTGCCAGGAATTCAGGCCAAATAGTTCAATCTTGGTTTTATCAGATCAGAGAACCTTGGTTCTCCTTGGTTCTCTGATCTGATAAAAACAAATTTAGGGTCCTGGACCACAGATCTGACAAAACATCTTTGTTTTGTTTTGTTGTCACATGCACCAAATACAGCAGGTGTAGTAGACCTTACAGTGCTTCAGACATGATTGTCCTTCTGTAAGGTTCACCCATCTCCACGGAAGAAATGTAGAGTTCTGTCAGAGTGACCATCGGTTTCTTGGTCACCTCCCTGACCAAGGCCCTTCTCCCCCGATTGCTCAGTTTGGCCGGGCGGCCAGCTCTAGGAAGAGTCTTGATGGTTCCAAACTTCTTCCATTTAAGAATGATGGGGGCCAATGTGTTCTTGGGGACCTTCAATTCTGCAGAAATATTTTTTTACCCTTCTCCAGATCTGTGCCTCGACACAATCCTGTCTCGGAGCTCTACGGACAATTCCTTCAACCTCATGGCTTGGTTTTTGCTCTGACATGCATTGTCAACTGTGGAACTTTATATAGACAGGTGTGTGCCTTTCCAAATCATGTCCAATCAATTGAATTTACCACAGATGGACTCCCAAGTTGTTGAAACATCTCAAGGATGATCAATAGAAACCGTAACGCTTCTGAGCTCAATTTCAAGTCTCATAGCAAAGGGTCTGAATACTCATGTAACTAAGGCATTTTTATTTATTGCAAGAATGTCTAAACCCGTTTTCGCTTGGTCATTATGGGGTATTGTGTGTAGATTGCTGAGGATTGTTTTTTAAAATCCATTTTAGAATAAGGCTGTAATGTAACAACATGTGGAGAGTGAAGGGATCTGAATACTTTCTGAATGCACTGTACAATCAAACCCATCCCCAGTTAAGTCTGTGGACTTAGCTTCTGAAGAAAACACATTCCACAACATTGCTGAACAAGATCAAACAATTTACTTCTGATTCTCATTGCAGTGTGGACTAGAAACTTAAATGACAGCCAAATTATTTCAATAGAAATATTTTAATAGTGAGAATCTCTCGCTCTCTCGCTCCCCCCCAGTGGGTAAGACGTCTAACCACGCCATAGTTCTGGCCCAGCTCCACACCCAGGGGAAGTGTCACGGCCTGCAGGCCTTCATCGTACCTCTCCGCAGTATGAACACACACATACCACTGCCAGGTACTGTACATACTGCTGTGCTTGTGTCAAAAAGAGTGTGTCTGGCTGTGTCTCTGTATGTAGCATTGGTGGTAGCCAACTGTCTAATGAACTCACTCTCATTCTCTCTCAGGTGTGGTGGTAGGGGACATAGGACCCAAGTTTGGCTTTGATGAGGTTGACAATGGTTACCTGAAATTGGAGAACGTACGAATTCCTCGCGACCACATGCTGATGAAATATGCAAAGGTGAGCGACTGGGCAGTTAAGCACATTTCAAGGAGACACTGTTCTTTGTTTCTGTTGGTTGATTCTAATGCTGTCACCAAGCTTAGAGTTTAAGGTATATTGTATGCATATTCCTCAGAGCGTGTATACTTACTACCTGGTTGTCCTAGAACTGTATACCACAGACCAGTGGCGGTCTGTGCCGTTTAAGATGAGGGAGGGTGATTTCATTATTATGATATTTGTTTTAATGTTTGAGCCTTACTTCTATTAAAGCATATTGGATGACTGTCATTCATATTCCGTTCACCCAGCTCAATGTAACATCGATAGGTTTAGGCTACTACATGATACCCGACTTATACCCATCCTATGAATGAAAGTTCACAACATAGGTGGAGCTACATTTTTTAAATCAAGGTAACAGACAGTGACACATTCAATACCACCTTGCACACTCTTGCCTGCATCCGTTTGCTTCAGTTTAAGAAACATATTTTTCAACAGAATCGGCGGAATGAATACTCCACTGATCACACAAAAACAGCTCACTTTCATAGCAGCCACATAAAAACAGCATGATTACTTTGCTTATTGTATTCCTTCTCGCATACTAGTCTACATAGCTACTAGAACTAACAATTTAGTAAACCCGCTACAGTCATGCAGGTGCAGTCAGCGAGCAGTTTAGCAGTTAAACACGTGTGACCCAGTGGCAATAAATTAATAAAACCAAAAGCTTACCTCGACTTGGAAGAGTGCCAGTGTTGGATAGGATAGCCATAGCCAGCTAGCTAACATAGAATATGTTTCTGTTTGAGCCGGGTGTTTGTTTGAGTAGGCTAAACTAGCGTAACTACATTCGCTAAGTGGGAAAAAATACAATGACATATACAGTGCCTTGCGAAAGTATTCGGCCCCCTTGAACTTTGCGACCTTTTGCCACATTTCAGGCTTCAAACATAAAGATATAAAACTGTATTTTTTTGTGAAGAATCAACAACAAGTGGGACACAACCATGAAGTGGAACGACATTTATTGCATATTTCAACCTTTTTTAACAAATCAAAAACTGAAAAATTGGGCGTGCAAAACTATTCAGCCCCCTTAAGTTAATACTTTGTTGCGCCACCTTTTGCTGCGATTACAGCTGTAAGTCGCTTGGGGTATGTCTCTATCAGTTTTGCACATCGAGAGACTGACATTTTTTCCCTTTCCTCCTTGCAAAACAGCTCGAGCTCAGTGAGGTTGGATGGAGAGCATTTGTGAACAGCAGTTTTCAGTTCTTTCCACAGATTCTCGATTGGATTCAGGTCTGGACTTTGACTTGGCCATTCTAACACCTGGATATGTTTTATTTTTGAACCATTTCATTGTAGAATGTTTTGGATCATTGTCTTGTTGGAAGACAAATCTCCGTCCCAGTCTCAGGTCTTTTGCAGACTCCATCAGGTTTTCTTCCAGAATGGTCCTGTATTTGGCTCCATCCATCTTCCCATCAACTTTAACCATCTTCCCTGTCCCTGCTGAAGAAAAGCAGTCCCAAACCATGATGCTGCCACCACCATGTTTGACAGTGGGGATGGTGTGTTCAGCTGTGTTGCTTTTACGCCAAACATAACGTTTTGCATTGTTGCCAAAATGTTCAATTTTGGTTTCATCTGACCAGAGCACCTTCTTCCACATGTTTGGTGTGTCTCCCAGGTGGCTTGTGGCAAACTTTAAACAACACTTTTTATGGATATCTTTAAGAAATGGCTTTCTTCTTGCCACTCTTCCATAAAGGCCAGATTTGTGCAATATACGACTGATTGTTGTCCTATGGACAGAGTCTCCCACCTCAGCTGTAGATCTCTGCAGTTCATCAAGAGTGATCATGGGCCTCTTGGCTGCATCTCTGATCAGTCTTCTCCTTGTATGAGCTGAAAGTTTAGAGGGACGGCCAGGTCTTGGTAGATTTGCAGTGGTCTGATACTCCTTCCATTTCAATATTATCGCTTGCACAGTGCTCCTTGGAATGTTTAAAGCTTGGGAAATATTTTTGTATCCAAATCCGGCTTTAAACTTCTTCACAACAGTATCTCGGACCTGCCTGGTGTGTTCCTTGTTCTTCATGATGCTCTCTGCGCTTTTAACGGACCTCTGAGACTATCACAGTGCAGGTGCATTTATACGGAGACTTGATTCCACACAGGTGGATTGTATTTATCATCATTAGTAATTTAGGTCAACATTGGATCATTCAGAGATCCTCACTGAACTTCTGGAGAGAGTTTGCTGCACTGAAAGTAAAGGGGCTGAATAATTTTGCACGGCCAATTTTTCAGTTTTTGATTTGTTAAAAAAGTTTGAAATATCCAATAAATGTCGTTCCACTTCATTATTGTGTCCCACTTGTTGTTGATTCTTCACAAAAAAATACAGTTTTATATCTTTGTTTGAAGCCTGAAATGTGGCAAAAGGTCGCAAAGTTCAAGGGGGCCGAATACTTTCGCAAGGCACTGTAACTAGCTCTCTCTCTCCCCCACTCTCTCCGCCTTCATTAAAAAAATATATTTGTTCAAAGCTGTTCAACTATTATCTTACTTTGAGTCAATTACTCACCACATTTTATGCAGTGCTAGCTAGCTGTAGCTTATGCTTTCAGTACAAGATTCATTATTTGAGAGTTTGATTGGGTGGACAACATGTCAGTTCATGCTGCAAGAGCTCTGAAGTTGAAATAATTACTGTGTGAGTCTATGGAAGGGGGTGAGAACCATGAGCCTCCTGGGCTTTGTATTGAAGTCAACGTTCCCAGAGAAGGACAGAAACTAGCTGTCCTCCGGCTACACCATGGTGCTACCCTACAGAGTGCTGTTGCGGCTACATTCCAAAAAAGTGTGTTTTAATCAATTATTTGGTGACGTGAAGATATTTATTATAGTTCCATTCTTTAAAAAAAAAAAAAAAATATTTACTGAGGACGGTCCTCCCCTTCCTGCTATGAGGAGCCGCCGCTGCCACAGACAGTATGTATTCTCCCCACCAGGTGGAGGCAGATGGTACGTACGTGAAGCCTCCCAGTGCCAAGCTGACCTACGGCACCATGGTGTTCATCAGGTCCATGATCGTAGGGGAAGCAGGCCACGCCCTCGCCAAGTCCTGCACCATCGCCATCCGCTACAGTTCCGTACGGCACCAGTCTGAGATACGCCCAGGGTCAGTTGTAGCTCTGGACACCAGGGTCATGTTCATTAGGTCAAACTGTAGCAAAAAGTTTTGAGACGGAAATCAACATTCTTATTGTACAGATACTACTTTCCTGTGTTAGGGTTTGGTGTGTTTTCATCTGTTTGGTGCCAGCTGAAAACTGTTGTCCTGATTTAAATAAGCAATACAACTGGCCTTCTTCAGACTAGTTGAGTATCTGGACCATCAGCATTTGTGGGTTCGATTACAGGCTCAAAATGGCCAGAAACTTCTGAAACTCGTCAGTCTATTCTTGTTCTGAGAAAGGAAGGCTATTCCATGAGAAATTGCCAAGAAACTGAAGATCTCATACAACGCTGTGTACTACTCCCTTCACAGAACAGAGCAAACTGGCTCTATCCAGAATAGAGTGGGAGGCCCCGGTGCACAACTGAGCAAGCGGACAAGTACATTAGTGTCTAGTTTGAGAAACAGACTCCTCACAAGTCCTCAACTGGCAGCTTCATTAAATAGTACCTGCAAAACACCAGTCTCAAGAGGCTACTCTGGGATGCTGGCCTTCTAGGCACAGTTCCTCTGTCCAGGGTCTGTGTTCTTTTGCCCATCTTAATCTTTTCTTTTTATTGGCCAGTCTGAGATATGGCTTTTTTTTTTGCAACCCAGCCTAGAAGGCCAGCATCCCAGAGTCGCCTCTATACTGTTGACGTTGAGACTGGTGTTTTGCAGGTACTATTTAATGAAGCTGCCAGTTGAGGACTTGTGAGGCGTCTGTTTCTCAAACTAGACACTAACGTACTTGTCCTCTTGCTCAGTTGTGCACCGGGGCCTCCCACTCGTTCTATTCTGGATAGAGCCAGTTTGCGCTGTTCTGTGAAGGGAGTAGTATACAGTGTTGTACAAGATCTTCAGTTTCTTGGCAAAAAGCCAAGGGGGGTGAATACGTTCGCAAGGCACTGTAAATAGTCAAAGGAATACAAAAATACTCACACATACTTGCGCACATCCATACACAAGTAACACACTCAGACACAAACAAGAATAGAAAGCAAAGTACTACAACCCTTACCATTTTAACAAAATCTATACTCTTATTCTAATTGTGTGAGAGCTGATGTAGGTAGATGTTACATAGAGTTTGGGTAGATATTTAGGAATCCTTACTCATATATAAACAGCTGTATCTCAATGTTCTTCAAAGACTAACATATAAAAGATAGCGAACCATTAACCTTACATCTAAGTCTTCTTATTTTGTGGTTCCTCCAGAGAGCCGGAACCCCAGATTATGGACTACCAGACCCAACAGTACAAGCTGTTCCCCCTGCTGGCTACAGCCTATGCCTACAAGTTTGTTGGTCAGTACATGAACCAGGTCTACCTCCGCATCACTGGAGACATCAGCCAGGGAGACTTCAGTGAACTACCAGAGGTACTTACAGTAAATACTAGCCTGAAATCCAGAATCTGTTTTGCTAACATTCCACGCCTTGTACGCCGTGTCATGCTATACGAGGAGTGGAATGATAGCTAAACAGACTGGTACCCAGGCTAAGTAAATGCCTCCCCTTGATATAGTACGTGATGAAAGAATGGCTGGCTATGGCCCAGAGTTTTTATTATTTTCTTCCAAACCACGTGACCTGACCTGGGAAAACACTCCACTCACTGAGTAGTCTTAATGTTTCATCCATTTTAAGTAGCTGAAGTCTAATGGAGGTGTTTTGACAACAGTCTTCGTCTGTGTTAATTCTTTAGTTTAAGACGTTGGAGGAGGGGGATGCTAAGCTGACATATGGAATTGTTTTAAGATGGTCATACTATGGATCATTTAGCTATGGGATTTTAAACAATTATTTGATTAAAATATTTCATTTGGCCTTTGCTACTAAAGCAGATAGAAACACATTGAATAACACATTCATAATGTGAAAAAGGACCGTCAAAAAATGTATCATAAGAAACAAGTTATTTTTTAAATATATTTAACCCCTTTTTTGGGTTGGCACAAAACGTCCTTCAAACTAAATTGTTTTTGCAAACGAGTTTGCAGCCCAAACGGTTTGGACGCTACCACACATCGACGTTACAGACGAGTCTTCTGACACTTGTGGGGGTTGTAGAGCAAAACGGAGAATGTGTTTGTGAGAGTTTTCCATAGAGTGGTTCGGACGCTAGAGACGTTTTCGTGAGAAAACCGGTTTTCGGGATGTTTCATGGTCCGACAAACACCGCTCTAGCTCTGAAAGTGAGACACTGGAGGATGCGGTGGATTGAGACACATCCAATGCAAATAACAGATCTCTAGCTTGAACTGACAGAATTTTTTTTTTTGTTGTTTTTTTGTTATGTAACTTAGACTGGCGCACAGGTGCGTCAATCAACCCTCTAGGGAGTTAAACAGAAGATCCTCATTCATATTAACAAATTACGTCATTGTACTGCTTTTTCTGTGCCAATATAACTGTACCCTGTGCCCATCCTCTACCATCCTGTGTCACTATAACTGTACCCTGTGCCCATCCTCTACCATCCTGTGTCAATATAACTGTACCCTGTGCCCATCCTCTACCATCCTGTCAATATAACTGTACCCTGTGCCCATCCTCTACCATCCTGTCAATATAACTGTACCCTGTGCCCATCCTCTACCATCCTGTGTCAATATAACTGTACCCTGTGCCCATCCTCTACCATCCTGTGTCAATATAACTGTACCCTGTGTCCATCCTCTACCATCCTGTGTCAATATAACTGTACCCTGTGCCCATCCTCTACCATCCTGTGTCAATATAACTGTACCCTGTGCCCATCCTGTGTCAATATAACTGTACCCTGTGCCCATCCTGTGTCAATATAACTGTACCCTGTGCCCATCCTGTGTCAATATAACTGTACCCTGTGCCATCCTGTGTCAATATAACTGTACCCTGTGCCCATCCTCTACCATCATGTGTCAATATAATTGTATAACACTGTGCCATCGTCTGACCTGTGCCCAGCTCCATGCCCTGTCCGCGGGCCTGAAGGCCTTCACCACGTGGACGGCCAGCGCGGGCATCGAGGTGTGTCGCATGGCGTGTGGCGGGCACGGCTACTCCCGCTGCAGCGCCCTCCCAGACATCTATGTTAACTTCGTGCCCACGTGCACCTACGAGGGAGAGAACACCGTCATGATGCTGCAGACCGCTAGGTAGGTACACGCGCGCACACACACACACACCCTGAAAGGACACATTCTTTCCTTGCTGAATCAAAAACCTCAGTCACATTCTACAGCTCACACAAACACACATTACCATGTATTCCAAAACTTGCAAGTCAGGGCACATAAGCCTAGTATTAAAAGCTATGTGTGATATTGCGCCCTGCACATCATCGGTAGTAATTATCAACAAAGCATCGATCTAACTGTCAATGTTTTTGGGAGTGTGTTCAGTGTAAGCACTGCTAAGTGTACAATGCAAAGGGTGAGGAAAGTAGTTGCGTGGGGAGTGAGTGAGAATAGGACCAAATGAATGGGTGTATGAGTTTTTGTGTACTTAGTTGGAGCTGGGTGGTAAATGGCGTTTTATTATATACCAGTATTAATGCATGGACCGGTTTGGATTTTTACCTTACATAATGGTATTTCAATGCTTGCTTTGTTAAGTGCGATAACTGAGTGATGCTACTTGAAAAAATGATTGCAATCGTCCGTTCTTACCGGCAGTAAGAGACTGCTAACAGTTGAGATCTGATCATTTGCTAGCAAGAGCTTCAGGTGTGCCCACGTCATTTTGTGTGATGAATAGGCTAGTGTCTGTGAGGCAGTGGGTGTGCCAAAAGCACCTTAGAAATCAGCACAATGCCCTTTGTGGCAAAAGTAAAAACTGCCATGGAATCCATTGGAAAAACATGGTCAGAGGATAATTATTATTTTCATTAAGGTAAAGTTACTTTTTTACAATAGAGGCATACAAAGACAAAACAAATATTTTAGTGTGGAAATGATAGCAAATGCGTGAAGGAAATTGATGAAAAGGCTGAAATTATTCTGGGTTTAAGTTTGTTTTATAATCAGAAGAGAGAGAGCCCCATTTTTAAAACCACTTAGAATGTATTTGTTGCCACCCTAGAATCATGCATGACTCATTAAGCATATGTAACTTTTATTATACCAAAACATAAAATGCCATCAATTACCGTCAAAAATTAGAAACGTATAGTGATATGATATTCTGGCCATATCGCCCATTTCTACTTTGTTTGTTTTTGTCTGTGTGTGACCTTCGTGCCCTTCCACTGTCTTGCTCACGTGTTTGCGTCCCTCACTCCCCAGGTTCTTGATAAAGAGCTACCGGCAGGCGTCGGCAGGCCACCAGCTGAGTGGCATCGTGTCCTACCTGAACGAGTCGGAGCGTAGGCTGCAGCCCCAGTCTGTGTCCTCCCGACCCACTGTAGTCAACGTCAATGACCTGGCCAGCCTTGTGGATGCTTACAAACTACGAGCTGCCAAGTAAGTGGGCCTACAAGCTAACCAAAATGTCATAGTAATAGATCCCATTTAGATATCTGATCTTTGTTAAGTCCCAAAGGGCTGTACATTGTATGGCAGAGACTTTTAATCAGAGCAATGTGTTAGTTGGTGCCAGGCAATGCAATGGGTTGAGCTAAAATGGTCCACCAGTCCAGCACACAACGAATTGCGTCAGTTTTTGTTGAAAGGTTTCCTATGTCAATGCCTCTGTGTGTCTTTAGGCTGGTTGAGATGGCAGCTAAGAGTATTCAGCAGGAGCTACAGAAGCGAGTCAGTCAGGAGGATGCCTGGAACAACAGCGCTATAGACCTGGTCAGAGCCTCTGATGTAAGTTACCTTGCCAACCTGGGATATGGAATGTGTTGTTTTTTTGGGAGGGAGCCCTCCTATCTCTTCCCCTCTGCTTCCCTCTTTCAATTTCCTTTTCCTCCTCTCTCTCTGGTCCTCATTTAACTCTCCATCTCTTCTCCTCCTCCCTTTCCATGTCCAGGCCCACTGTCACTATGTGGTGGTGAAGCTGTTTGCAGCTAAGCTGGGGGAGATAGGAGACACTGGGGTTCACTCTGTCCTCAGCACCCTGGCCCTGCTCTATGCCCTCCAGGGCATCCAACAGCACAGCGGAGACTTCCTCCAGGTAACCACCACCATGGCAACTGTCAATCACAGACTCCCAGGGGGAAAATACAGGGACTAAATACATGGAAGAAGAATGTGTGAATTTCAATGCGTCCATAAGTGGGTCCCGTACCAAAATCTATATTCATTTTTATAATGTCATGTATGTTTTAAGCAAGACATTGTATTACACTCGTACTTGTATCACTTATCAAAGGAAGATTGTCTTGTTTTTGTATATTTAAAAAAAGAAAATTGTATTAACTCCTTCATCACCACCCCTCTTTGGAGTACAAATATATATATTTTTTTTATTAATAGCTTTTGCTTACAAATTTTACATACATGGTACTTTTATATAAAGCAGTCACATAACCGTAATACATTACCAAACATCAACTCTTTAATCCCAAACCCGTTTGGTTTCTATGTGCCATATATTTTTCAATAATTTAACCTTTTCTAATCGTATAGTATCCACAGATTGTGAGTTAAAGATGAAATCCTTTCCTACGAGTATTATTTGACTGACTATGGCTTTCTAAATCCACCAACACTGATATTTGTAAGGTTCATTTTACGTGCATGTCTTGATTATTATTATTTTTTTGAACCATTCCTGAACCTGTGACCAGGAACAAGCTACATAGGGGCAATACCAGAATAAATTATCTATTGATTCGGTCTCTTCGCACAACATGTAGCATTCTGTTGGTGGCAAGAATTCTATATAATCATTTAAATTGAAGAATTCTGTTGATTCAAGTGTTTCATGTACAGGTTCATAAACCATGTGCCATGTAATCGGTACATCGAAAATCTCTTCCCATTTATTTGGCAACCTGTATAGCACAGCTGTCAACATTTTTGTCCTCAAATGAAACTAGTATATTTTTCTATCTATGCCAGTTCCTTTCAGACAATTTGTATCTTTAATATATGGCAGACAAACAAGTTCTCTACCTTTTCCACTTGCCTCTTCCATTTTTGTGGTAATGCTGCAATCAGTTTTCTTACTCTAACTTTCAGATTTGTTTGATTTGATCCTACAGATAAAGGCTCTAACTCGTTCATCGTGACATTTGCATATTTTAACCTATTGCTTGTTTATTGAGAACACATTCTCTTTAACAATAATGACCCGACTGTTCCTTCCTCACTCCAGACTGGTCTCCTGAGTGTGCCCCAGCTCTCCCAGGTGTCCCAGCGTCTGAAGGAGCTTCTGGCCCAGCTGAGGCCCAACGCCGTGGCCCTGGTGGACGCCTTCGACTACCGCGACGAAATGCTCAACTCCGTCCTGGGACGCTACGACGGCAACGTCTATGAGCACATGTTCGAGTGGGCCCGCCGCTCACCTCTCAACAAGACAGAGGTCAGAGTTCATGGAGAGGGCTTTTAAAAAAAGAGAGAGATTAAGAAAATGAATTTACGGTTGATTTTACGTTTTTTTTTTTACCTTAGTTCGTTATTACGAACATGAATAGACCATTTTGAGAACCATTTACAAGGATTTGTTTCAGATTATGATCAAGAGCCAAATTATGTCTGTGTTCATTGCGTTGTTTGCCTACATAAAGATGGCAAACTAATGAATGATTTGCTGTAGTAATAAGTCTCCTGCAGAGTAACCTTGTCCCAAGGCTATTGCTACCGACAGAGAGAGGGAGCCGGTGGGTGGAAGAGACTATCTGCAGAGTACTCAAATTGACCCTCCTTCCTTCTCTTCTAGGTCCACGAGTCCTACCACAAGTACCTGAAACCCCTGCAGGCCAAGCTGTAAGATGGCCTCTGAGCCTTCTCACCTGACCCCTCCACTACAGGGGACGGGAAGCACACTAACAACACTAATCCAGCAGTGGGACCCCAACATGGCCGCCGCTGCCCGTCCACCAATTGGAAGGGGCTCATTCCACCCGCCCCTTCTGTGTTTAACCAACCACAGGTGGTGGAACATTTTTAAAGGGGAACCATTGGAGACCAGCCGCCTTACCCCACCTCTACTGATGTGCTGCTAATGAATCAATCATTCTACTGGACTTATTCAACTAGTACTTAGTTTATGAGTTTAAATATACCCCATGCCTTGTTAATGGGTGTAATCGAAGGTCCGAGAACCATAAGATGGAGAGGAAGAAAAACTGTAGTTAGCATACGAGGTGGCCTAAAGATGAAGGGGTTTTGATGACTGATCCTTGTGATCTAATCAAGCTCTTTGGATCATGTACATTGCAAATCACTCGATTTGTTGAGATATGTTGAATCCCATTTTTTTTTTTTTTATCTGTATAATTTCTCATCACAGTATTTGATGCTAATGTACTGAGGATGGTTGTCTTTAGTAGTGGGTGACGGGTCAGTTGTGGTTTGCCATGAACCAAAGGTGTGCGTGTCTCTGTCTAGGTGTGAGAGAGTTTCTGGTTGTGGGGTAACGAATATGATTAGTGAATAACGAGTTGATGAGTAAGCTATTCTAGTGATTTGAGAAAGGGGGCCTTTCAATTCTTGCACTTAATACAAACCACTAGTATATATGCATGAGGATCTTTTCTACCATGTGGGGCTTAATTACCAAGAAATGACATGAAAATCAAACTAGCTTGAAGAACAAGGTCGTATTCATTAGGGCACACTGTGGTAAAACGTCTTGCAATGGAAAGAGAGGTTCTTATTGAACAAGTCCGTGTAGTGTGTCGTCCCCCCCATCTGTTTCAATCAGTTTTCTTTTGTTTGGTGCCTATTGAATAGAACCCTGATTCGGAACAAGTACATTCTTCAACACAATGAAATAAGTATTTTTATACTCTGATTACTAGCTGTTGATTGTACTGCTGTTGACTTTTACAGTATGTTGCAGATTGATACATGATTGATACATTTTCAAATGGAACGAAGCAGTAACTACTGTTTCTGGGAGGATTATGTGCCAGAGGAATTTGACTGACTTTAATGAAGCTAACATGGTAGTATTATCACACATGGTCCATGCATATATTTTTGATTGATATATATGCTTTATCAATTTATTTTCTGATTTCCGTTGCAATATAAGGATGTATGATAATTATTTCAATGTACCTACTGAATTTTTGTTTAACAAATATTTGTGATAGTATAAGAAATCTATTCAGTCTGAATATGTTTTAAACTTGATTATGTTTATTGAATTGAAAGTGAATAATTTGCTTAATGATCTTAGTAATAAACTGGAAAAAACTATCAAATGATGTTCATGGTTTCCTTCAACTTTGTTTCATAGACTGCCAGAAGCAACCACTAGATGGTGTTATGAAATCAGATAGGAAAAAAGTCTTAAGTCAGAGCCATGTTTATTCATAACGTTTTAACATTTTATTTCAGTGGCATAGATTTAGGAGAACCAATTCTACAAATGGATGGAGGATAAAGGATTGAGTGTAATAATTCATAAGATTATGAATAGACTATATTAGAGATTATAATAGCACATTAGATTACAACACTGCAATGCATCTGATTCAGAAAATTTGACATTTTTGGGAAATGAACCTGTAGTTTGACAATAAATCAATCCATTCTATTTAAAACCTTTGGACAATGCTAATCTGGATGAGATTCTTCTTCTGGAATTGTGTTAACTCTTGCTTGGGTGGAAATGTCAAATGAAGTCCTCACACTTTTCCGTTCCATATATTACTATAAGCAACACGGGTTACTTTCATGTTCGTTTGCTTTTAGTGTTTTGGGGAGGTATTGCTTTTCCTGGGAAAGTCTCATGTCCCCCTCATTGCGTCATTTAGGCACATTGTGGTAGGGGTGCCAAGCTTCGGGACTCAAAGAGCCATATGATCAAGTTATGTTTATGCCCTTGCACAAACAACAATCATGCAAACATAACCAACACGTAGAAAATGATTACAGTCCATCAGCTGCGGACATAGCTGTACTATATTCATATTATTTCTAAACCATTCTTGACTTCTGTGTGTGTCTCAGTTATCAGATATGTTAGTCCTGTCTAGTCTCCGCCCACCGCCGAAATCAGGATATTTGGAGAGAGAAGGAAAGTAACACGTTGGTGCAACATTGTATGATTTTTCGGAACATAAATTGCATCTTATTCCGAGCAACATTGATGAAAGCAACGTATATATATATTTTTCCTTACAGGTGAGTAGCCTATTTTTCTCATCCAACATTGAATAGTTTTTTTCAAAATGTGTTTATGATCGAAAGGTGGGCACAATGTGTGTGTTTTTTTTTTTTTTACCAGTCCTCTTATCGGAGTTTCAGATAGGGAAACAATAGGGAAAGTGTAGACGGGAGGAAGTCACATTAAAATTAATTATAAAGTCATTTGAACTATTTCAACATCGGAATTGGGATTCTCAAAAGGACCGTAAACGACATCATGGCACGTTTTAACGTGCGTATTCATTCCGCTGCTCCGGGTGGAAAAAAATAATTAACTTTAGTCAAATGTGTCAATTTTATCTTCACATACAAACCTTCGTTCAACTTCCGTCAAACGCCCGCTAACTGGCCTCACGTTAGAATTCCCGTTGGTCTCCCATTTTTCCAGAAAACGTGGGAGGGTTTGGTGTGTTGACACGACAGGATACAGTATCGTTTTTTTTTACTGAATTATGCAGGCTCTCACTGTTAAATGCAGGTCAACATTGTTAAATAGTTGCTACATAATTTTCTTATCTTGTTGCCAAAGTTATGATATGAATACGCGAACATGCCGTTTGATAGATGTTTGCCACACCGTCACTGACTGTAAACTGTAAGATTAATGTACATGAGTTAACATTTCTTCCTGGGGTTAAATAGTGAGAAAGTAATGTGTGATATGAGTATTATATCTGTATGTGAAGGCTAAAATATCATTTTAACCCAGTCTGAAATGATTGGTATACCATTAGTTTATAACAACCATTGTTGCAGGGCTGAGAAACTGGTAGAAATCTGCAGATATGTAGTTCAAGACAGGCCTACAATAAACAATCCATTCCTCAATTAGGCAGGCTATCATTAGTGCTATTTTATTCATTCGTGTTTCAAACAATGGAGTCTTACAGATCTCTCCCTTTTGAATTATGCACACTGCAGTGCATTTCAGAGGGAACAAAGAATAGAATGTCGATAAGCAACCACTGACCCACAACATCTGCATCAGTCGTCTTTAACTGTAAGTTCTGCTACACCACAGGTGCACCTGCTGTCAAGCTAACGAAGCATAGTAGAGCGAAGTGGAACCTATGTAAATGCCTAGGTTGCAGGTTGACACAGGAGGGACACAGAACAAGTCAAATGGTCATGGTTGACTGGACTGGACTGGGAATCAGAAACAACGTTGGTTTTCCAAACATTTAGAAGTGATACAATAGCTAGTTTTTCATCCAATTGTCAGCAGATTTTCATGCAAATATTCTAAAAGCTGCATAAAACAATATGCTTGTTTTCCCACCAGAGATGTTTCCATCAAAATGACTTGTTGAGGATAAAAATGTGACTTTTGCGGTCAAATCCCCATGTTCCAAAATAAAATGACCATCGCATATTCAACTTTACTGATGGTTTTGTCACAAACTGTTGCGTTATATTGCAAATGTTCCCACTCGGGTCTTGGCTTGTGTGCTCTAGCCAACAGCTTGCACATACACTGGTGAGATTATTATGGTTAAGAGCAAGATCATTTTTTGTCTGTTAAACGGCAGCCAAGCATCGATCATCTTGTCATTAAAATAAGACTGTTGATATTTATTGTAAAGGAGTATAATAAATGACATGCTTTCCCGAGTCGTAGTGGGAGGACCACACAACATATCGTTGTGTAACTCCAAGTTTACTTCCATATGATGGTTATTTAAATACTGTACATTAAAAAAATGTATTCAGACACTGACTTTTTCTACATTTTGTTACGTTACAGCCTTATTCTAAAATGGATTAAATAAAACATTTTCCTCATCAATCTACACACAATACCCCATAATGACACAGCGAAAACAGGTTTTTAGAATATTTTGCAAATGTATTAAAAATAATTTAAAAGATACCTTATTTACGTAAGTATTCAGACCCTTTGCTATGAGACTCGAAATTGAGATCAGGTGCATCCTGTTTCCATTGATCATCCTTGAGATGTTTAAACAACTTGATTGGAGTCCACCAGTGGTAAATTCAATTGATTGGACATGATTTGGAAAGGCACACAATTGTCTATCTAAGGTCCCACAGTTGACAATGCATGTCAGAGCAAAAACCAAGCCATGAGGTTGAAGGAATTGTCCGTAGAGCTCTGAGACAAGATTGTGTTGAGGCACAGTTCTGGGGAAGGGTACCAAAACATTTCTGCAGCATTGAAGGTCCCCAAAAACACATTGGCCCCCATCATTCTTAAATGGAAGAAGTTTGGAACCACCAGGAGTCTTCCTAGAGCTGGCCGGCCAGCCAAACTGAGCAATCAGGGGAGAAGGGCCTTGGTTAGGGAGGTGAACATTAACCCAATGGCCACTCTGACAGAGCTCCAGGGTTCCTCTATGGAGATGAGAGAACCTCCCAGAAGGACAACCAGCTCTGCAGCTCTCCACCAATCAGGCCTTTGTGGTTGAGTGGCCAGATGGAAGCCACTCCTCAGTAAAAGGCACATGTCAGCACGCTTGGAGTTTGCCAAAAGGCACCTAAAGACCCTCAAACCATGAGAAACAAGATTCTCTCTAAGATTGAACTCTTTGGCCTGAATGCCAAGCGTCACGTCTGGAGGAAACCTGACACCATCCCTACGGTGAAACATGGTGATGGCAGCATCATGCTGTGGGGATGTTTTTCAGCGGCAGGTACTGGGAGACTAGTCAGGATTGAGGGAAAGATGAACGGAGCACGGTACAGAGAGATCCTTGATGGAAACCTGCTCCAAAGCGCTCAGGACCTCGGACTGGGGCGAAGGTTCACCTTCCAACAGGACAATGACCCTAAGCACACAACCAAGACAACACAGGAGTGGCTTCGGGACAAGTCCTTGAGTGGCCCAGCCAGAGCCCGGACTTGAACCCAATCAATCATCTCTGGAGAGACCTATAGCTGTGCAGCGAGGCTCCCCATCCAACCTGACAGAGCTTGAGAGGATCTGCAGAGAAGAATGGGAGAAACTTCCCAAATACAGGTGTGCCAAGCTGTTAGCGTCATACCGAAGAAGACTCGAGGCTGTAATCGCTGCCAAAGTTGCTTCAACAAAAGTACTGAGTAAATGGTCTGAATACTTATGTAAATGTGATGCTTCAGTTTCTTATTTTTAATACATTCTAAAAACCTGTTTTTGCTTTGGCATTATGGGGTATTATGTGTCGATTGATGAGGGACAAACACCATTTAATCCATTTTAGAATGCTGTAACAAAATGTGGAAAAAGTCTGAGTACTTTCCTAATGCGCTGAATGTGTGGTATGTATGTATGTACAGTGGGCTCCAAAATTGCTGGCACAAATAATGCATAAACAAATATAAACAATATAATTATAGAGAGAAACTCAAAATACCAACATGTGAGAAATACTGTACTTTATTAATGTTTCAATGGAACCAACAAAAATAATTTATTGATTTAATTAAAAATCAATATCCTCCAAATCAAGGTTTCACAATTAATAGCACCCTTAAATATTATTGTAATTAACATCTACTAAAATTAAACCACAATTTAAATTAAGTCTTAAGGAACTATATTGAGCCATTTACATCACTTCCTGTTTCACTAGGGTATAAAAATGAGGTAACACACATGCAATATCCCTTTGTCATCCAACACCATGAAGAAAAGAAAAGAACTGGCAGTTCAAAAGAGACAGATGGTCGTAGTCCTTCATAAACCCGGTAATGGCTACAAGATCCACAAACGATTGAATATACATACCACTGAGCACTGTCAGGGCAATTATTTAAAAATTCTAAAGATGTGTGTTGGACTTTCCAACAAAACAATGACCTGAAACATACCTCAAGATCCACACAGAAATGGTTCTGTGACAGCAAAATCGATGTTGTGCCATGGCCATCTCAGTCGCCGGACCTCAATCCAATCTAAACCCCGTGGGCTGAGTGGAAGAGGGCAGTTGATAAGCGCAAACCCAAGAATGTGAAGGATCTTGAAAGGATCTGCATAGATCTGCATGTCCAAAATCCCTCCAAATGTGTCAAACATTACAGGACAAGACTCTATGCTGTTATCCTTGCCAGAGGTGGTTGCACTAAGTACTAAATGAGGAGTGCCAATAATTATGAAACCTTGATTTGGTTAAATGTATTTTGTATTAAATAATTGTATGATTTTGGTTGGTTCCATTGAAACATTAATCAAGTACAGTATTTCTCACATGTTGGTATTTTGAGTTAATCTCTATAATTATATTGTTTATATTTTTTTAAGTGTTTTGTGCATTGACAGTCAGGGGTACCAGTAATTTTGGAGCCCACTGTATGTGTATGTCAAAAGTTTTAGAGCACCTATTTATTCAAGGGTTTTTCTTCATTTTTACTATTATTACATTGCAGAATAATACTGAAGACGTCAACACTATGAAATAACTCATATGGAATCATGTAGTAACCAAAAAAGTGTTTTAAACAAATCAAAATATATTTTATATTCTTCATAGTAGCCACCCTTTGCCTTGATGACAGCTTTGCACACTTGGCATTCTCAAATCAAATCACATTTTATTGGTCACATACACGTGTTTAGCAGATGTTATTGCAGGTGGAGCGAAATGCTTGTGTTTCTAGATCCGACAGTGCAGTAATATCTAACCATTAATATCAAACAATTTCACAACATATACCCAAAACACACAAATCTAAGTAAAGGAATTTAAGAATATATAAATATATGGATGAGCAATGTCAGAGCGGTATAGAGTGGCTAGTGATTTCAAGTCTATGTACAGTGCCTTGCGAAAGTATTCGGCCCCCTTGAACTTTGCGACCTTTTGCCACATTTCAGGCTTCAAACATAAAGATATAAAACTGTATTTTTTTGTGAAGAATCAACAACAAGTGGGACACAATCATGAAGTGGAACAACATTTATTGGATATTTCAAACTTTTTTAACAAATCAAAAACTGAAAAATTGGGCGTGCAAAATTATTCAGCCCCTTTACTTTCAGTGCAGCAAACTCTCTCCAGAAGTTCAGTGAGGATCTCTGAATGATCCAATGTTGACCTAAATGACTAATGAGGATAAATACAATCCACCTGTGTGTAATCAAGTCTCTGTATAAATGCACCTGCACTGTGATAGTCTCAGAGGTCCGTTAAAAGCGCAGAGAGCATCATGAAGAACAAGGAACACACCAGGCAGGTCCGAGATACTGTTGTGAAGAAGTTTAAAGCCGGATTTGGATACAAAAAGATTTCCTAAGCTTTAAACATCCCAAGGAGCACTGTGCAAGCGATAATATTGAAATGGAAGGAGTATCAGACCACTGCAAATCTACCAAGACCTGGCTGTCCCTCTAAACTTTCAGCTCATACAAGGAGAAGACTGATCAGAGATGCAGCCAAGAGGCCCATGATCACTCTGGATGAACTGCAGAGATCTACAGCTGAGGTGGGAGACTCTGTCCATAGGACAACAATCAGTCGTATATTGCACAAATCTGGCCTTTATGGAAGAGTGGCAAGAAGAAAGCCATTTCTTAAAGATATCCATAAAAAGTGTTGTTTAAAGTTTGCCACAAGCCACCTGAGAGACACACCAAACATGTGGAAGAAGGTGCTCTGGTCAGATGAAACCAAAATTGAACTTTTTGGCAACAATGCAAAACGTTATGTTTGGCGTAAAAGCAACACAGCTGAACACACCATCCCCACTGTCAAACATGGTGGTGGCAGCATCATGGTTTGGGCCTGCTTTTCTTCAGCAGGGACAGGGAAGATGGTTAAAATTGATGGGAAGATGGATGGAGCCAAATACAGGACCATTCTGGAAGAAAACCTGATGGAGTCTGCAAAAGACCTGAGACTGGGACGGAGATTTGTCTTCCAACAAGACCATGATCCAAAACATAAAGCAAAATCTACAATGGAATGGTTCAAAAATAAATATATCCAGGTGTTAGAATGGCCAAGTCAAAGTCCAGACCTGAATCCAATCGAGAATCTGTGGAAAGAACTGAAAACTGCTGTTCACAAATGCTCTCCATCCAACCTCACTGAGCTCGAGCTGTTTTGCAAGGAGGAATGGGAAAAAAATTCAGTCTCTCGATGTGCAAAACTGATAGAGACATACCCCAAGCGACTTACAGCTGTAATCGCAGCAGAAGGTGGCGCTACAAAGTATTAACTTAAGGGGGCTGAATAATTTTGCACGCCCAATTTTTCAGTTTTTGATTTGTTAAAAAAGTTTGAAATAGCCAATAAATGTCGTTCCACTTCAAGATTGTGTCCCACTTGTTGTTGATTCTTCACAAAAAAATACAGTTTTATATCTTTATGTTTGAAGCCTGAAATGTGGCAAAAGGTCGCAAAGTTCAAGGGGGCCGAATACTTTCGCAAGGCACTGTATATAGACAGTAGCAACTCTCAACCAGCTTCATGAGGAATGCTTTTCCAACAGTCTTGAAGGACTTCCCACATATGCTGAGCACTTGCTGGCTGCTTTTCCTTCACTCATTCCAACTCATCCCAAACCATCTCAATTGGGTTGAGGTTGGGTGATTGTGGAGGCCAGGTCATCTGATGCACTACTCCATCACTCTCCTTGACCAAATAGCTCTTACACAGCCTGGAGATGTGTTTTGGGTCATTGTCCTGTTGAAAAGCAAATGATAGTCCCACTAAGCGCAAACCAGATGGGATGGCGTATCTCTGCAGAATGCTCTGGTAGCCATGCTGGTTAAGTGTGCCTTGATTTCTAAATTAATCACTGACAGTGTCACCAGCAAAGCACCATCACACCTCCTCCTCCATGCTTCACGGTGAGAACCACACATGCTGAGATCATCCGTTCACCTACTCTGCGTCTCACAAAGACACGGCGGTTGGAACCAAAATATCACATTTGGACTCTTCAGACCAAAGGACAGATTTCTACTGGTCTAATGTCCATTGCTCGTGTGTCTTGGCCCAAGCAAGTCTCTTATTATTATTGCTGTCCTTTAGTAGTGGTTTCTTTGCAGCAATTTGACCATGAAGGCCTGATTCACACAGTCTCCTCTGAACAGTTGATGTTGATATGTGTCTGTTACTTGAACTCTGTGAAGCATTTATTTGGGCTGCAATTTCTGAGGCTGGTAACTCTAATGAACTGCCGCAGAGGTGACTGGTCCTCATGGGAGCCAGTTTCATCACAGGGCTTGATGGCTTTTGTGACTGCACTTGAAGGAACTTTCAAAGTTCTTGACATTTTCCGTATTGACTGACCTAAATGTCTTAAAGTAATGATGGACTGTTGTTTCTCTTTGCTTATTTGAGCTGTTCTTGCCATTATATGGACTTGGTCTTTTACCAAATAGGGCGATCATCTGTTTACCACCCATACCTTGTCATGTATATATTTTATAATATTTGAGCATGAAGGTGTTTCCACAGCCATTGCTAGCATAATACATTTTACAGACACACAAAGATCCTAGACCATATCGAACAAACAAATTGTTTGTCGACATTTATAAAACTGTCCTGCCATTTCAGCCCAGTCGTGACATATTTTTTCATGCATCAGGTAATTCATCCCAATGACATGGTTGGATTGAAACTGGATAATGACCATTCAGGCCTACAGTCGTCCATTCTGTCTTTCCTCCCCCTTGGATTCTATTGAGTCATGCTTGCAATCCCACTGCCCCTCCTAGGTTTCAGCTCCAGTTCTCAACTGTTGTGCCACAACATGCCTGCCAGAAAGCATCAGCTTTGAATCTCTCCTAGCGACAGGCCTCTTCCCAGTAGTATCTGTGGGCTCATTGGGATTTTTTTCCTGCTACGTCATGGTAATGCCAATTTATGCAAATTCAGCTTCCATTCTGTCTGACACATCATCTTTCGCTTCGACACGACACAGGAAAAGGGCCTCAACCTCAACCTGAAAGGAGGCAAGGCCGCTCTGGTCGTGGCACTTTGAACTTTGACACGTTAACTTTGATTCTCATGAACATCAGAGCATCGGAAGTTCAAAGCTTCATCCATTTTCTAATTGATGACCACTGATCCAGGGAAGGGATCTGACTTAAATGTCTGTGAATATTGGAGGAATGTGTGTCACAGACCCCGTAGTATCCCTCTGTGTCTTCTCCAGGTCGCTCTCATCTTCTGAGTGAGCCAGAGACTCATTCCACAGGCTGGAGGCTGGCTGTCTAGCTGGCTGGCTTCCTCCTTGTGCTGTACTGCTCTCTAATGCGGCTGCACCGACGACAAGCCAAAAAAAACATGACATGCCGTGTAACTGGGAGATATCAGCACGGTCTATGTTGGATCTAGTTTGAAAGGTAGCCCTGTTTTGCGTTTGGTGTCTTGTGTATTCAAAATGTTCATGGCCCCTGAAGGCAGCTAGGGGTCTCGGTAGGGGTGATGGAGCTGCGATACTTGTGGTAAGCTTCCCGCCATGCAAGTTTGGACCTGCATGCATGCTCTGGGAAGTGCAGATTCAGTTTCAGTTATTTCCTGTCCAGCTACAGTAGAACACTAACCAAGAATACTGTGTCAAATCACTCACAAGAATTCTGTAGTTTCTCTGAGAAGCTTTTAATTGCTCAAAATGACAGAAGAGCTTTTGAGGTCAAATAACCTGGCATACTACTGTATTTTTCCCAACAAAAGTTCTTCAACTATTTGATCACAAGAAATAACTAGCCATTTGAGCATTGTCATTACCACACACATTGTGTTTAGGTGGACAAGAGTGAGGGGTGATTTCAGTTGCTACACTGATGTATCGATGCATTCTGAAGTTACTTTCCGACACCATTCGATTGATTCGCCCCCCTGGTATGAAGAGATGACTGTTTTTGCCCGTTCATCCATGCACATGCAAGTTAGATCTTGAATGCTATTGACATATTGCGCAATTTGCACAAGTCCTTTTGAAATCTATTGAAGTCTGACATTTGTCAAGATCTCGAGCCTCTCGCAAGTCTCTCAAAGTTCTTGGTGGGTACTTATCTACTATGTTCTGACTTGTGGTTCAAATGCTCTTTCAGGTTGCAGCAATCAGGGTGGTAGAGATGTTACTGGTCACAGGATGTGGAGATGAGGCAATCATCTGAAGGACCGTTCCTCTTTCGCCCTGCTGCGAGTGGTTGGAGGTAACAGAGACCGATCGTCAGGCAACACCCATTTCTGGAGGCGAGGCGAGCAGTAAGTGTGAACGCTGTTCCACAGCTCCAAATGTGTGACAATTATGTCAAGTGACAAAATATGTGGTGATACAGTATTTAACTGGTTTCATTTTTGTTATTTGTTTGAAACAGCTGTGTTTCCTGCACTTTGAAACGTATATGTTGTGTGTCAAGAGTTGGTGTTCATTGAAGAAGTGATGGAGAACAATGGATGTATTGTACAGCTGAGCATCTGCGCTGCTCTGCACAAGATGCCATTGAAGCTACAGTATATTCTTCAGTGGATGTTGTCGTGCATTTCACAGCAACAAGTGAAACTTCTGCATAGGTATCTAGTCTTAGAGTCTTAGCGTAGAACACAAAGGAAGGTTAATTGGAACCCGACACTCTTAAGCATGTAGCCATGTACAGTACCAGTCAAATGTTTGGACACACCTACTAGTTGTAGAATAATCATAATAGTGAAGTCATCAAAACTATGAAATAACACATATTGAATTATGTTGTAACCAAAAAAGTGTAGAACAAATCAAAATATATATTATATTTAAGATTCTTCAAAGTAGCCACCCTTTTGCCTTGATGACAGCTTTGCACGCTCTTGGCATTCTCTCAACCAGCTTGATGAGGAATGCTTTTCCAACAGTCTTGAATGAGTTGCTGAGCACTTTTCCTTCGCTCTGCAGTCCAACTCATCCCAAACCACCTCAATTGGGTTGAGGTCAGGTAATTGTGGAGGCCAGGTCATCTTATGCAGCACCATCACTCTCCTTCTTGGTCAAACACGCCTGGAGGTGTGTTTGGGGTCATTGTCCTGTTAAAAAACAAATTATAGTCTCACTAAGTGCAAACCAGATGGGATGCTGTATCGCTGCAGAATGCTCTGGTAGCCATGCTGGTTAAGTGTGCCTTGAATTCTAAATAAATCACTGACAATGTCATCAGCAAAGCACCATCACACCACCTCCTCCATGCTTCACGGTGGGAACCACACATGCTGAGATCATCCTTTCACCTACTCTGTGTCTCACAAAGACACAGCAGTTGGAACCAAAAATCTCAAATTTGGACTCATCAGACCAAAGGAAAGATTTCCACCGGTCTAATGTCAATTGCACATGTTTCTTGGCCCAAGCAAGTCTCTTCTTATTATTGGTCCTTTAGTAGTGGTTGCTTTGCAGCAATTTGACCATGAAGGCCTGGTTCACACAGTCTCCTCTGAACAGTTGATGTTGAGATGTGTCTGTTACTCGAATTCTGTGAAGCATTTACATTCCTGTGGCGGTCCTCATGAGAGCCAGTTTCATCATAGCCCGCAATGGTTTTTGCGACTGTACTTGAAGAAACTTTCAAAGTTCTTAAAATGTTCAGCATTGACTGACCTTCATGTCTTAAAGTAATGATGGACTGTCATTTCTCTTTGCTTATTTGAGCTGTTCTTGCCATAATATGAACTTGGTCTTTTACCAAATAAGGCCATCTTCTGTATACCACCCCAGCTTGTCACAACACAACTGATTGGGTCAAACTCATTAAGAAGGAAAGAAATTCCACAAATTAACTTTCAACTTCTTATGGCTGCAGGGGCAGTATTGAGTAGCTTGGATGAATAAAGTGCCCAGAGTAAACGGCCTGCTCCTCAGTCCCAGTTGCTAACATATGCATACTATTAGTACATTTGGATAGAAAACACTCTGAAGTTTCTAAAACTGTTTGAATGATGTCTGTGAGTATAACACAACGCATATGGCAGGCAAAAACCAGTTCAAAAGTTTTTGAACTCAGCCCTATCGAATACACAGTGGGATATGGTTAAAGTTGCACTTCCACTAGATGTCAACCGTCTTTAGAAACTTGAGTGAGGCTTCTACTGTGATGTGGGGCTGGATGAGAGCTCTTTGAGTCAGTGGTCTGGCAGAGAGCCAGGTCCTGGTCACGCGCATTTCACATGAGAGCGACCTGCGTTCCATGGCTATTCTACAGACAATGGAATTCTTCGGTTGGAACGTTATTGAAGATTTATGAAAAAAACATCCTAAAGATTGATTCTATACTTAGTTTGAAATGTTTCTACGACCTGTAATATAACTTTTTGAACTTTTCGTCCGACGTTCTGGATCTGCACGAGAGTTTTGATTTGTGTACTAAACACCCTAACAAAAGTAGCTACTTGGACATAAATAATGGACATTATCGAACAAATCAAAGGATTCCTGGGAGTGCATTCTGATGAAGATCATCAAAGGTAAGGGAATATTTATAATGTTATTTCTGATTTCTGTTGACTCCAACATGGCGGATAATTAAAATGTTTTCATGAGCGCCATTCTCAGATTGTTGCATGGTTTGCTTTTTCCGTAAAGCTTTTTTGAAATCTGACACAACGGTTACATTAAGGAGAGGTATATCTATAATTCCATTTGTAACACTTGTATTTTCATCAACATTTATGATGAGTATTTCTGTAAAATGTATGTGGCTCTCTGCAAAATCACTGGATGTTTTTGGAACTACTGAACGTAAAGCGCCAATGTAAACTTTTATATAAAAATAAACTTTATCAAACAAAACATACATGTATTGTGTAACATGAAGTCCTATGAGTGCCATCTGATGAAGATCATCAAAGGTTAGTGATTTAATTTGATCTCTATTTGTGCTTTTTGTGACTCCTATCTTTGGCTGGGAAAATGGCTGTTTTTCTGTGGCTTGATGGTGACCTAACATAATCGTTTGTGGTGCTTTCGCTGTAAAGCCTATTTGAAATCGGACACTGTGGTGGGATTAACAACAAGATTACCTTTACAACGGTATAAGATACATGTATGTTTGAGGAATTTTAATTATGAGATTTCTGTTGTTTTGAATTTGGCGCCCTGCACTTTCACTGGCTGTTGTCATATCAATCCCGTTAACGGGATTGCAGCCATAAGAAGTTTTTAACAAGGCACACCGGTTAATTGAAACGGATTCCAGATGACTACCTCATGATGCTGGTTGAGAGAATGCCAAGAATGTGCACATCTGTCATCAAGGCAAAGGTTGGCTACTTTAATATAACACTTTTATTTGCTTACTACATGATTCCATATGTGTTATTTCATAGTTTTGATGTCTTCACTATTATTCTACAATGTAGAAAATAGTCAAAATAAAGAAAAACCCTTCTATGAGTAGGTGTGTCCAACCTTTTGACTGGTACTTGTAGCTAAACTCACCCAGGCTGTACTGTATTTGGGCTGACCTGTTCATCATTGAAGCCTATGACAGAAAGTGAAACATGAGACCGACTGCCCTTGCCTTTGTCTGTTTGGGAACTTGGCTCTAAGCCATTACCACTTCTAACTGTAACTAGCTATCACCGGTGGCGACCAAACCTAGCCATTTCTGAACAAGCACATTCCTGTCTGCCTGTGTCCAGGGCTGTGGTGTGCGGTGGCAGCTGTGCTTGGCGTCACGTTAACATGCAACAGTAGCACTCTGTGGGCTATAGGGGCTTGGTGACAGACACGCACTTTCCGCAGGATACACACTCACACACACTTGTACAGGAACACACGATGGCACCAAACACCAAGTATGGAAATGAAGCATTGACGCTAATCTGCTATTGACTTAAGGCCAGGGTCATGTTCATTAGGCACCCAACAAAAGAAACCAGACTGAAACAGGGAGGGGCTAACTGGTGCTTGTCCCATAAGACGTTTTTCATTTTCAGTTGCAAAATGTATACCGGTGTGTGTGTGTGTGTGTGTCCTAATAACAATGACCCTGCTCGCAGTCATGACATCTTCAAGAGCTCCACTCTCAACACTGGCCCCAATGTAAAGAATTGGACAGATTAGTTTTGAAGTCCCCAGAGAGAGGGGGTGGAGAGAGAGACTGGGAGTGTGGGAGCTCGTGATACATGAGTCATGTGATAGGAGCACTATGGTTGTCACCCTGGGTATGTCACTACACATTTGTGACTCATTACTGGGATGTGTGACTGGGCTGGGACTTGGAATTAGTGTGTACACTGAGTGTACAGAACATTAAGAACACCTGCTCTTTCCATGACACAGACTGGCCAGTTGAAAGCTATGAACCGTTATTGATGTCACTTGTTAAATGCACTTCAATCAGCGTAGATGAAGGGGAGGAGACAGGTCATACAATTATTTTAAAGCCTTGAGACAATTGAGTATTGTGTATGTGCACCATTCAGAGGGCGAATAAGCAAGACAAAAGATTTTAACGGGGTATGGTAGTAGGTGCCAGGCTCACCGGTTTGTGCCAAGAACAGCAACGCTGCTGGGTTTTCCACCCACAACAGTTTCTGTGTGTATCAAGAATGGTCCACTGCCCAACTGTGGGAAGCATTGGAGTCGACATATGCCGGCATCCTTGTAGAGTCCATGCTCCCGACGAATCGAGGCTGTTCTGAGGACAAAGGGGGCGGGGGTTGCAACTCAATATTAGGAAGGTATTCTTAATTTTTTGTACACTCAATGTATGGCATCATGAGCTGTGTTGTCACCTTTTCTTTTACAAGACTATTGTGACACTGTGTTTTAGAGAGACTGGGAACTAACAATCTACAGTACTGTGCTCCGTGTGCTGGGAGTTACTGTGGAAGCCTTGGGCCTTGGGCTGTGTTGTCACATCTGCTGTTCCCAGACTACCGTGTGAGTGAGACTCCCTCTGGACTCAGTTAATCATTTGTTACAAATGTTCCATATTGATCAAGAAAACATACCCTTATGCCACCATCTAGAAGCTACTATCATGCTTTTTCACTCGCTCTCTAACGATTGGGTAAATGTTCAGTCAACATCTGAATGTGCAGCAACACAAAAATTCCCCCCTGTGAGGAAATCATAATCCTGGAGCTGTTGTTTCCCTGGGGACTGCAGATGATGATGCGCAGTGTTCCAGTATTGCCTGAAAATCACTTCTATGTTGCTCGGTAATCTCCCTAAATGTATTTTGGCTGTGGAGGGGAAAAACTATGATGACACAATTTATAGAAAACCCAACCCACATCGCAGGTCGGTCATTGACCTATTGTTATCCTATCCAAGATCTGTTGGCAAGACAACCAGGCTATTGTTATAGTATTGGCTTAGAATAGGTGTTGACTGTTGTTCATGCTACCAGTCACATAGGTATTGTCCTAATAGATGTGTCAAAACTCTCATTGTCATCAACAGGGTAATCTCAGTGAGCAATCTGGGAAAACCTTTGAGTTTTGGCTATTCTGGTTCTGGTAATCTGTCATCTCCACACTACATTATCTGTTATGGATGGTGTTGACATTGATTGACTCATAATTGTTAAGATATGGCTGAAGATATAGGATTCATATCACAAAGATATACATAAAGATGGGCAATCCAGTATGCAGAGGATAGACGTTGCGAGTATTATTTCCATAGGCCCATGCATGTAGAATGTGACTCCCAATGAGACAATGTCAACAATGAGACTGATCTCTCTCTTTCTCCACTCGACCAAAACAACACCACCCTGACTCACTCCTTGACTGTCTCCCGGCGGAAACGATAAAAGCCTTCTCCACGTTGACAGACTGTGCGGCTAGCAACTGTCTGCCACTAAAGCACGGCACCACACTGTTAAAACCCCTCCATTAGTGAAAGCCTTGGATATTTCATTATGTGAGAGGGTGTGGGCCTGACCCGGTCCCATAGGAACATATGAGTTCTCCCATCCCCCAACGTGTCTCTGTACTATTCTGCTCTCACAGCCACGGGCTTGATTGCCCTCCTGCTGCCGTTCCCCGACGTTGACACCAAGGCCCTTTTTATTTTGCTATTGCAACTCCAAGGTTTCAGGACCTTGACTAGATCTATAATGGACACGTATTGACCAGGGAGAATACCGCTGTAGGAATATTGCAATCTTGAAACGATACAATGACACAATTCAAGAAGCCTGAAGAATGAGGACTAATTGAGCTCTGAGTGGGGGTCCAGAGGCCGATGATGATGATGATTTCTAACGGAGACTTGAAGCTGGGGACAGGAAGGCATGATTATGGTTGTGGCTTTGAGCAGATAAGAAAGGTAGGCCTCTGTACTGATATGGAATGTATTTTTAGTTGCGTTTAGTTTATTTGATCACTTGAAGGTACACCTACAAAATGATGCACTTGATTTAAGAATCTTCGAGGGTGAACACAATGGTTGACGACTTATTTCCACTGTGGTCCTTAAGCAACATCTCATTTAGAGATGAGGGACTCGGGGTGGCTTTCAGAGATAGTTATTGCATGGTGTTACGGTATGTAAACACTTCATGATGGTCTTCCTGTGCACATGGCTTGGCAGTCAGTCCATTAATCATTGCAGGACTAAATTGAAGTTTGCTTTTCTGGAAGGTCTATACAGGGATTTTTCTGCATAGAAAATGCTTGGGCAGGCTGTCTTAAGTCCAAACAGTGTAATCTAGTCATGAATAATGATGAGTGAGAGGCACAAGGATCATACCAGGCACAAAGATCATACCCCCAAGACATACTAACCTTTCACCATTACCAGTAACGGGAGGTTAGCATTTTGGGGGGGAGGGGGGGGTTATGATATTTATGCCTCTGTAACTTTCTCACTCAATATTCACGATTCATTCATGATTATCCGTAATCATGGTAGCATCCACATTAATGTAGAATTGTTCAGAAAAATATTGTTTTCTTATTTACAATAGAAGTGAGTCCAAAATTACACAATACATGATTTACCATTCATTTATTTTGGAAACAAAGTAATCTGAAAGACACCGTAAGTGAATTTGTCCAAATACTAATAACAGAACTAGATGCATAAGTGTTTGATCTTGAATCCAAAATGCTGCAGTATAGAGTCAAATTAAAGTTTCAGCTTCACTGACCAAAGAATTACGTAGGGTGGTATATATATAGATAGAATTTTAAGGCTAGCGATATCTCTCTTTCTTTCTTTCTTTCTCTCGCTCTTTCTCTAAAAATGTGTCCCAGAGTGAGTGCTTTCTAGGAATGACATGTTTCAGCCTACACCCCCACTAGCACTGTCAAGTAACAAGCTATTGTCTCAGTCACCTCAGTCTCAACTTAACCTGACACCATGCATTCATTCAAGCTCCTACCACGATGCTTCTGTCCAATGCCGGGCTGGCGTCCTACAGACGAGGTCACAGCCCCTACAGAAAACCTATTGTTAACTCATTCAGGGTAGAGGCCTTCCAGAGCCCTTTAACTAATTGCATAGAAGGGTTGTTAACACACAGGGTTGCTAATGTAACTGATTTATGGGGTCTCGTCCAGGATCTCATCAAACTAACATGGGGGAAAAAACACCTGCCGTTTTTCTAATGCATATTTGCTTGGACAGGCAGTGTTTTCCTTCAACAGATATTGTTATGTATGTGGCGGAAAAAGGCAGGCTTCTCTCTCAGGACCTACTGGGCCCCAGTGAGATGGATATTGTTTAAGTAGTGCCGGTCAGCGACTGTTACCCAAGAGTGAGGCTAGTGCGCCAGGCTCCTATTCCCTCACATTGCTGGGTCTTGTTCATTAGGGCGTGCAAAGGAAAACGCTTAAACGCTTTGCAACAGAAAACAAGAATGAGCGTTTCTTATTGGCCAAAACCTGGTAGTCCCTCCCTGTTTCAGTCCGTTTCCTTTTGTTTGGTGTCTAATGAACGCTACCCTGGGGAATGAGACTAGGGTTATGCCTCTGTTGTGACAAGAGTTATCGTATAGGGTTTCTTTCCAGCTTGACCCACTGACCTAGTCTACATATAATGTGTGTATTTAAGACACAGTAGCATGCCCAAATGCGCACATATAATATATATTCTTTAGCCTATATCTGTGGAGTTCTGAGGAAAGTTAGATGGAGATGTCCAGGGAATAGATTTTATGGTGTTGGGACCGCTGGTGTCTGGTTGCGCAACATTCGTGTGTGCTGTGGAGGGCTACTTTTGTGTTTTTTTTTTTAATGGTTTAGGTGATGGGCTTTTACATGGAAAAAGGATGGTATTCAAATCCAGTGGTTTCCCTTCCCTATACACACGTGTGATAGGTTCTTTTCAGCAGGGCAATGTGTCCTTCCTTGTTGCAGATAGGAGTTCCTCTAGTCCTTTGTCATTTGGCTAATATGTTTGTGTTAAAGTCGCTACTTCAATTAGATCCTGAATGGTTCGAAGTGCCTGTCAGTGTTGTTTGTCTTTTCAGTAGGACGTGTCTGAGTAGATCAGTCGTTGTAAATGGAGCCACATTTGCGCAGGTTGAGAATGAAAGTGGAAGTTGTAGGCTCCGGAGAAATAGAGGTGACATGAGGGTTGTGAGGAATGGAAAGGAAGAAAGGGTCACCGCTGGTTTCACATCTCTTTAAGGAGGAAGAAAGAAGAAATGTTTGTCTTTGAAGAAGATTCCATCTCAAACGTGCCATTAATCAATTTTACTCTCGTTTGCCCTCAGAACTCAGAAAGGATGGTGTCACAGGAAGGGGGGGAGCCTCCTCCTAATGGCAGCCAATCAGACAGCCGGTTGAAGAGCAAGAAGCCGCCCAGTCTGGTCATAGCCATCCCTGCCCCAGAGGAGGAAGAGAGGGTTGAAGAGGGAGCTGAAACGGTCAAGCAGGTACCCCTTTTGACCTGATCTTTCCACTTTGACCCCTCTTTATGGGAACATGTTCTGTACTTGGAAAATGGCAGTTGATGCTCTGATGAAGGCCATTTCAATAGGAGAGGGAAGAATTGGCAAGCCAACTTTAACAGTTGGTAGAATAGTCGAGGAGTTTCAGCCCTCAACTGAAAGCATTCTCCTCTATAGTAAAAGTGTTATCTCCCTTGCCTTCATACACAGTATGTCATGGGCACTGGGCCAGCCATATACCAGCCAGACCCCCCCCCCCCCCCCCCAAGTCCACTCATGCTAGTGTTGTGCGGTCACTCACGACTAGCTACTCTATAGCAAAGCCGAGATATGCCCTGTTAACATTCCTGTCATTACATTTTGGCCTTTATAAATAGGGCCAGGGTTTTTTCTGAACTGGACATAATTACCCCCAAAATCCAGACTTTGTTCCCCCCTATAAGACCCATAAACGGCCATTTGACAGCTGATCTGGTCTAATGTAGTTACATGAGCTAATTTTTGGGTACATGTATCCATTTTCCTGGTTAACTCACATCTCTTCTCTGTCTCTGTCTGGCTGGCCTGGCGCACCCCGGGGGACTCCTTCAGATGAAGTGGTTATTTAGCCTAAAATGATCTGCTCCAATCACGCATGAAGCACTCCCTGCACCATTACTTGTCAAAGGTCATCATTTTTAGGCGTCTGCCTGCAGAGTGGATGTGTAGGAAAGGGATGAGGGAGGGAGGGTGTGTGTGGGGGACAATGGATGGGTGGGTAGGTGAGTGTGTGGGTGGGTGTGTGTGTGTGTGTGGGGGGGGGGGGGGGTGTTTCCCCAACAAAGAGCCTCTGGTCGCAGGCTGGCTAGCTAAGCACACCCCCTGCTGGCTGACACACATGCAGCTCACATGGCTCCTACAATACTCCGTTAACTCCACAGTGACTCCACAAGTCGTTAGCCAAGTCGCCGTTAAAGACACGAATGGGCTTTGAAATAACATTACAATGGAAAAATATGAAGCTTTAGGATGATCTGGTGTTTCCTAGTATCACTTCTATGTTTTGTAAAAAAAAAAAGTCTGAGAAAAAGAACTCCTTGCTCTGCCATTCTTACACTTCTGTTCTGGAATAAGGTGATTGATCTGAGCTAAACCGGATAGTTGTAATCACTACAGGCAATGGAAGGCTGTGGGCTGAATCATAGCAAAACAATCATGCACTTAACACGCATTTCCGTCCAAATGTTCCATTGACGACAATGCACGATTTACACGATCTTAAAATGATTCACACACCGCAAGGGACGATTTAGCCCAGTAGTATACCAGTGATGGCGTGAATTCCATTTATATTCAGTCAGTCCATTTCAAGTGCCCTTTACTTTCATGGCCTGCGGTATACTGGCTCTCTGAGGTAGGGTTATGCTCAGTAGGTCTACCTGTATACTGACTCTCTGAGCTAGGATAATACTCAGTAGGTCTACCTGTATACTGGCTCTCTGAGCTAGGATAATACTCAGTAGGTCTACCTGTATACTGACTCTCTGAGCTAGGATAATACTCAGTAGGTCTACCTGTATACTGGCTCTCTGAGCTAGGATAATACTCAGTAAGTCTACCTGTATACTGGCTCTCTGAGCTAGGATAATACTCAGTAGGTCTACCTGTATACTGGCTCTCTGAGCTAGGATAATACTCAGTAGGTCTACCTGTATACTGACTCTCTGAGGTAGGATTATGCTCAGTAGGTCTACCTGTATACTGGCTCTCTGAGGTAGGATTATGCTCAGTAGGTCTACCTGTATACTGACTCTCTGAGCTAGGATAATACTCAGTAGGTCTACCTGTATACTGGCTCTCTGAGGTAGGATTATGCTCAGTAGGCCTACCTGTATACTGACTCTCTGAGCTAGGATAATACTCAGTAGGCCTACATGTATACTGACTCTCTGAGCTAGGATAATACTCAGTAGGTCTACCTGTATACTGGCTCTCTGAGGTAGGATTATGCTCAGTAGGTCTACCTGTATACTGGCTCTCTGAGGTAGGATTATACTCAGTAGGCCTACCTGTATACTGGCTCTCTGAGGTAGGATTATGCTCAGTAGGTCTACCTGTATACTGGCTCTCTGAGGTAGGATTATGCTCAGTAGGTCTACCTGTATACTGACTCTCTGAGCTAGGATAATACTCAGTAGGTCTACCTGTATACTGGCTCTCTGAGGTAGGATTATGCTCAGTAGGTCTACCTGTATACTGGCTCTCTGAGGTAGGATTATACTCAGTAGGCCTACCTGTATACTGGCTCTCTGAGGTAGGATTATGCTCAGTAGGTCTACCTGTATACTGGCTCTCTGAGGTAGGATTATGCTCAGTAGGTCTACCTGTATACTGACTCTCTGAGCTAGGATAATACTCAGTAGGTCTACCTGTATACTGGCTCTCTGAGGTAGGATTATGCTCAGTAGGTCTACCTGTATACTGACTCTCTGAGCTAGGATAATACTCAGTAGGTCTACCTGTATACTGGCTCTCTGAGGTAGGATTATGCTCAGTAGGTCTACCTGTATACTGGCTCTCTGAGGTAGGATTATGCTCAGTAGGTCTACCTGTATACTGACTCTCTGAGCTAGGATAATACTCAGTAGGCCTACATGTATACTGACTCTCTGAGCTAGGATAATACTCAGTAGGCCTACCTGTATACTGACTCTCTGCTCTTTCCCCTGTCCCTCTGTCCAGCCCCTGCGTTCGTCCCTGAAGAAGAGTGAGAGCCTGCAGCAGGCCAGTCCTCTGTCTGACAGTGGTACTGATGGTGGTGGTGGAGGAGGTCACAGTGTTGGGGACAGGAGGGCAGCCTTTCACAGACAGAACTCCCTGTCTCAGAGCATACGCAAGTAAGTGGGGGGCGGGGAGAGGGAGAAGCGGGAAGAGAGAGGGAAGAAATAAAGGGAGGAAGAAACTAATGGAGGGCCGAAGGTAAAGCTGAAAGGGTGTATAGAGGGAAGAGGGCAAAAAGAAAGGGGAGGTACTGTATGAGAAGGGGTTGGGGTGGTGGAAAGAGGCTGTAGATGGATAGAGCGAGAAACGGAAGGGAAAGAGAGAGAAAAGACAGTGGGAGAATCGCACTTGCATGCTCTTCGCATCCTCTCTCCTTCTCAAACCCCATTGGAAAAGAAGGTCAGAGGGGAGGGACCTCTGTCTTTCTCATCCAATGGGTTTTGAGAATGGGGGAGGGGGGCATATAACGGGGGACTTCCTTTTCTGACTGTTTGGAATGTTGGACATAATCAAGTTGTACTCTCTGTTATTATTCTCTCCTATTCCCCCCCATTCCCGCTCTTCCAATACCTTGTCTCTCCCTCCCCCTCCTGCCAGGGGTACAGCCCAAGCTACAGCCCAGGCAGCAGGTTGGTTCGGGGTGGGGGAGGACTGTGAGACCAAGCAGCAGCTATGGCAGAAGAAGAGCCTGCGCCACTGCAGCCAGCGCTACGGCAAGCTCAAGGCCCAGTACAGAGAGCCGGAGCTCCCCATCAGCATGGACCAGGGCCTGGACTCACCCGCCGCAAACAAGATGCCCAAGGTAGGCTCCTAGCCCCTAGGTCTGACAGAACCGGGTCGGTACATTCGGGAAGTATTCAGACCCCTTGACTTGTTCCACATTTTGTTACGTTACAGCCTTATTCTGAAACGGATTCAACTGAGGTTTTTAGACATTTTTGCAAATGTATTAAACATGAAAAAAAAAACATTTAATATCACATTGTACATAAGTATTCAGACCCTTTACTCAGTACTTTGTTGAAGCACCTTTGGCAGCACGCTCTGGAGCAGGTTTTCATCAAGGATCTCTGTACTTTGTGCCGTTCATCTTTCCCTCGATCCTGACAAGTCTCCCAGTCCCTGCCACTGAAAAACATCCCCACAACATGATGCTGCCACCACCATGCTTCACCGTAGGGATGGTGCCAGGTTTCCTCCAGACGTGACACTTGACATTCAGGCCAAAGAGTTCAATCTTGGTTTCATCAGACCAGAGAATCTTGTTTCTCATGGTCTGAGAGTCTTTAGGTTCCTTTTGGCAAACTTCAAGCGGGCTCACATGTGCTTTTTACTGAGGAGTGGCTTCCGTCTGGCCACTCTGCCATAAAGGCCTGATTGGTGGAGAGCTGGACAGATAGTTGTCCTTCTGGAAGGTTCTCCCATCTCCACAGAGGAACTCTGGAGCTCTGTCAGAGTGACCATTGGGTTCTTGGTCACCTCCCTGACCAAGGCCCTTCTCCCCCAATTGCTCAGTTTGGCCTGGCTGCCAGTTCTAGGAAGAGTCTTGGGGGTTCCAAACTTGGAGGCCACTGTGTTCTTCGGGACTGTCAATATTGCAGAAATGTTGTGGTACCCTTCCCCAGATCTGTGCCTCAACACAATACTGTCTCGGAGCTCTACGGACAATTCCTTCGACCTCATGGGTTGGTTTTTGCTCTGACATGCATTGTCAACTGTGGGACCTTAAATAGACAAGTGTGTGCCTTTCCAAATCATGTCCAATCAATTGAATTTACCACAGGTGGACTCCAATCGAGTTGTAGAAGCATCTCAAGGATGATCAATGGAAACAGGATGCACCTGAGCTCAATATCGATATCTCATAGCAAAGGGTCTGAATACTTATGTGAAGTTATTTCTGATTTTAACTTTTAATACTTTTGCAAAAGTTTCTAAAAACCTGTTTTGACTTTGTCATTATGGGGTATTGTGTGTAGATTGATTGAGGGGAAACTTTTATTTAATCCATTTTAGAATAAGGCTGTAACGAAAAACGTCAAGTGGTCTGAATGCTTTCTGAATGCACTGTATTAGCAGTGCCCAGGGAGCGAGGGATAGGGACTGTTTGTCGACGGGGCCACTGTATTTGTTGCACATTCAAATCAACTTTACTTAACAAGACGCTATCGTCACCTGTCTCGGTGTCCGACGTCCGATTCCAATCGACTTTTGGACCTCTACTCAGAATGGAGAGATCACAGAGAGTAGGTGGCGGTAGTGCCACTCAAGGGGAAGTGAAGTGCACCCCCTGCCTGCCCTAAACAATGCAGAGCGGGGCGCCGTGTTGACAGGAGGCAGGCTTACATCTGAGCCACAACCAGACGCGGTGCCTTTGTTAGTTCCCACACACTCCGCTCTCCTCCACCGACCCCAACACACTCCGCTCTCCTCCACCGACTCCAACACACTCCGCTCTCCTCCACCGACTCCAACACACTCCGCTCTCTTCCACTGACTCCAACACACTCCGCTCTCCTCCACCGACTCCAACACACTCCGCTCTCCTCCACCGACTCCAACACACTCCCCTCTCCTCCACCGACTCCAACACACTCCCCTCTCCTCCACCGACTCAACACACTCCGCTCTCCTCCACCGACTCCAACACACTCCGCTCTCCTCCACTGACTCCAACACACTCCGCTCTCCTCCACCGACTCCAACACACTCCGCTCTCCTCCACTGACTCCAACACACTCCGCTCTCCTCCACTGACTCCAACACACTCCGCTCTCCTCCACCGAATCCAACACACTCCCCTCTCCTCCACCGACTCCAACACACTCTGCTCTCCTCCACTGACTCCAACACACTCCGCTCTCCTCCACCGACTCCAACACACTCCGCTCTCCTCCACTGACTCCAACACACTCCGCTCTCCTCCACTGACTCCAACACACTCCGCTCTCCTCCACCGACTCCAACACACTCCCCTCTCCTCCACCGACTCCAACACACTCTGCTCTCCTCCACTGACTCCAACACACTCCGCTCTCCTCCACCGACTCCAACACACTCCGCTCTCCTCCACCGACTCCAACACACTCCGCTCTCCTCCACCGACTCCAACACACTCCCCTCTCCTCCACCGACTCCAACACACTCCGCTCTCCTCCACTGACTCAACACACTCCGCTCTCCTCCACTGACTCCAACACACTCCGCTCTCCTCCACTGACTCCAACACACTCCGCTCTCCTCCACTGACTCCAACACGCTCCGCTCTCCTCCACTGACTCCAACACGCTCCGCTCTCCTCCACCGACTCCAACACACTCCGCTCTCCTCCACCGACTCCAACACACTCCCCTCTCCTCCACCGACTCCAACACACTCCGCTCTCCTCCACTGACTCCAACACACTCCGCTCTCCTCCACCGACTCCAACACACTCCGCTCTCCTCCACTGACTCCAACACACTCCGCTCTCCTCCACTGACTCCAACACACTCCGCTCTCCTCCACCGACTCCAACACACTCCCCTCTCCTCCACCAACTCCAACACACTCTGCTCTCCTCCACTGACTCCAACACACTCCGCTCTCCTCCACCGACTCCAACACACTCCGCTCTCCTCCACCGACTCCAACACACTCCGCTCTCCTCCACCGACTCAACACACTCCGCTCTCCTCCACCGACTCCAACACACTCCGCTCTCCTTCACCGACTCCAACACACTCCGCTCTCCTCCACTGACTCCAACACACTCCGCTCTCCTCCACCGACTCCAACACACTCCGCTCTCCTCCACTGACTCCAACACACTCCGCTCTCCTCCACTGACTCCAACACACTCCCCTCTCCTCCACCGACTCCAACACACTCCGCTCTCCTCCACTGACTCCAACACACTCTGCTCTCCTCCACCGACTCCAACACACTCCGCTCTCCTCCACCGACTCCAACACACTCCGCTCTCCTCCACCGACTCCAACACACTCCGCTCTCCTCCACCGACTCCAACACACCCATTCGCCCCTGGCTGCTTATTCGTCTCCAACTCTCTCTCTCTCTCTCTCTCTCTCTGTCTCTCTCCTTCTGTCTCTCACTCTCTGCCCCCTTATTTCTGTCTGTCCCTCTTTCTCTCCTTCTGTCTCTCTCCTTCTGTCTGTCTCTGCCTCTCTCCTTCTGTCTCTCACTCTCTGCCCCCTTATTTCTGTCTGTCCCTCTCTCTCTCTCTCTCTCTCCCAATCTCTCTCTTTTTGTTCATCTTTCTCCTCTGCTCTCTGTCAACACCTATGAAGACCCGGGTCTTCATAGACTTCATAACGAGTGTCTACGCTCACGCTGACTGGCACCTCTGCACACAGACGCGAACACACACGCACACACAGACGCACACTCAGAACACTCCTAGTAGATGGATTATGGATGTGTGAATGTCATTGTGCCATCAGTAACGCTTTCATGTGGAGCCGTCAGTGTAGTTCTGTGTCAGCTCCTGTGGAGCGCAATGTTGTCATGATTTAATTTCCTCCAGCTAGCTTAAATGTCCCCTCCTTCAGGATTTCAGCATTACAATGTAGCTTTTTTTTGTGTGTGATGAAGCTAACGATGTCACAGTTAATTGGTTTATTTATTTGATTATTTCTGTTTAATCAGCGTGAACGTACCCTGTCTGTCTGCTTCTATTTCACCCCCCCCCCCCCCCGCAGATTGTGGACCCCCTAGCTCGGGGGCGTGCGTTCCGTTACCCGGATGAGACGGACCGACCTCCCCGTACCCCCCACACGGGACCCGTCACCCCGGGGTTTACCTCCCTCTCCTCCTTCACCTCCCAGCGCTCCGGGGGCTACGCCCGTTTGCCCCAACGGAAGAGGGAGTCTGTCGCCCGCATGAGTATACGAGCAGCATCCAACCTCCTCAGGGTGAGCGGGCACGGGGGGGGGGGGTTAGGTGAAGTGTGGGTGGGGTTTCCTCTCCAACCTGATCATCACTGGGGATCGTTAGAGGAAACTAGACTACCTTTTGAGTGTACATTCCAAAGTATGTGTGTGCGTGTGTGTTGCTATTGAGCGAAATACAGATGAATGCTTGATGGTGTTGTGTATCTACGTCCCTGACATAAATACAGATGAATGCTTGATGGTGTTGTGTATCTACGTCCCTGACATAAATACAGATGAATGCTTGATGGTGTTGTGTATCTACGTCCCTGACATAAATACAGATGAATGCTTGATGGTGTTGTGTATCTACGTCCCTGACATAAATACAGATGAATGCTTGATGGTGTTGTGTATCTACGTCCCTGACATAAATACAGATGAATGCTTGATGGTGTTGTGTATCTACGTCCCTGACATAAATACAGATGAATGCTTGATGGTGTTGTGTATCTACGTCCCTGACATAAATACAGATGAATGCTTGATGGTGTTGTGTATCTACGTCCCTGACATAAATACAGATGAATGCTTGATGGTGTTGTGTATCTACGTCCCTGACATAAATACAGATGAATGCTTGATGGTGTTGTGTATCTACGTCCCTGACATAAATACAGATGAATGCTTGATGGTGTTGTGTATCTACGTCCCTGACATAAATACAGATGAATGCTTGATGGTGTTGTGTATCTACGTCCCTGACATAAATACAGATGAATGCTTGATGGTGTTGTGTATCTACGTCCCTGACATAAATACAGATGAATGCTTGATGGTGTTGTGTATCTACGTCCCTGACATAAATACAGATGAATGCTTGATGGTGTTGTGTATCTACGTCCCTGACATAAATACAGATGAATGCTTGATGGTGTTGTGTATCTACGTCCCTGACATAAATACAGATTTGTTTTGTTGCTTAAAAGACCGCTCTGTTGATCTGTGGATGTTGCACTCTACTTCAGTCATATTTGAGTTGAGTTGTCTCTCTCCACGTGCCAGTCTTCGATGTTGTCCCACATAACGTCCAGGTTGTGTGTGTGGTTCAGGGTCGTTCAGGTCTAGTGGGCTCCCAGACCGGTCGTAGTTTCCCCCGGCGGAGCTTCGCCCGGCCCAGCTGGCTGGAGGAGGACACCGTGGACTCTGCAGACACTCACGGGTCCGTCTTCTTCAGCAAGGTAATGGTGCTCTGTCTACCTTTTCTCTCTGTGTCCTTCTCTTGCTTTCTCCGTCGCTCTTTCGGTTTGTCTGTCTCTCCGTGTGCCTCGGCCTCTCTTTTCTCTCTCTCTCTCTCTCTCTCTCTCTCTCTCTCTCTCTCTCCTTTCGCTGCCGCCATCTGCGTGTTTTTGTTTGTATGTGTTCTGTCTCATCTATTTCTCACACTTTTCACCTCTCTCTTCTATATGTCTCTCTCTGTCTCTTCTATATGTCTCTCTCTGTCTCTTCTATATGTCTCTCTCTGTCTCTTCTATATGTCTCTCTCTGTCTCTTCTATATGTCTCTCTCTGTCTCTTCTATATGTCTCTTCTATATGTCTCTCTCTGTCTCTTCTATATGTCTCTTCTATATGTCTCTCTCTGTCTCTTCTATATGTCTCTTCTATATGTCTCTCTCTGTCTCTTCTATATGTCTCCTCTATATGTCTCTCTCTGTCTCTTCTATATGTCTCTCTCTGTCTCTTCTATATGTCTTTTCTATATGTCTCTCTCTGTCTCTTCTATATGTCTCTCTCTGTCTCTTCTATATGTCTCTCTCTGTCTCTTCTATATGTCTCCTCTATATGTCTCTCTCTGTCTCTTCTATATGTCTCTCTCTGTCTCTTCTATATGTCTCTCTCTGTCTCTTCTATATGTCTCTCTCTGTCTCTTCTATATGTCTCTCTCTGTCTCTTCTATATGTCTCTCTCTGTCTCTTCTATATGTCTCTTCTATATGTCTCTCTCTCTCTCTTCTATATGTCTCTCTCTGTCTCTTCTATATGTCTCTTCTATATGTCTCTCTCTGTCTCTTCTATATATCTCTTCTATATGTCTCTCTCTGTCTCTTCTATATGTCTCCTCTATATGTCTCTCTCTGTCTCTTCTATATGTCTCTCTCTCTGTCTCTTCTATAAGTCTCTCTCTGTCTCTTCTATATGTCTTTTCTATATGTCTCTGTCTCTTCTATATGTCTCTCTCTGTCTCTTCTATATGTCTCTCTCTGTCTCTTCTATATGTCTCTCTCTGTCTCTTCTATGTCTCCATCTTTTCAACTCTCTCTCTTCTATATGTATCTGTTTCTCTCTTCTATATGTATCTGTCTCTCTCTTCTATATGTACCTGTCTCTCTCTTCTATATGTACCTGTCTCTCTCTTCTATATGTATCTGTCTCTATCTTCTATATGTATCTGTCTGTCTCTTCTATATGTATCTGTCTCTCTCTTCTATATGTATCTGTCTCTCTCTTCTATATGTATCTGTCTCTCTCTTCTATATGTATCTGTCTCTCTCTTCTATATGTCTCTTCTATATGTCTCTCTCTGTCTCTTCTATATGTCTCTCTCTGTCTCTTCTATGTCTCCATCTTTTCAACTCTCTCTCTTCTATATGTATCTGTTTCTCTCTTCTATATGTATCTGTCTCTCTCTTCTATATGTATCTGTCTCTCTCTTCTATATGTCTCTTCTATATGTCTCTGTCTGTCTCTTCTATATGTATCTGTCTCTCTCTCTTCTATATGTATCTGTCTCTCTCTTCTATATGTATCTGTCTCTCTCTTCTATATGTCTCTTCTATATGTCTCTGTCTGTCTCTTCTATATGTATCTGTCTCTCTCTCTTCTATATGTATCTGTCTCTCTCTTCTATATGTATCTGTCTCTCTCTTCTATATGTTTCTTCTATATGTCTCTCTCTGTCTCTTCTATATGTCTCTCTCTGTCTCTTCTATATGTCTCTCTCTGTCTCTTCTATATGTTTCTTCTATATGTCTCTCTCTGTCTCTTCTATATGTCTCTCTCTGTCTCTCTCTTCTATATGTATCTGTCTCTCTCTGTCTCTTCTATATGTATCTGTCTCTCTCTGTCTCTTCTATATGTTTCTTCTATATGTATCTCTCTGTCTCTTCTATATGTCTCTGTCTGTCTCTTCTATATGTATCTGTCTCTCTCTCTTCTATATGTATCTGTCTCTCTCTTCTATATGTATCTGTCTCTCTCTTCTATATGTATCTGTCTCTCTCTTCTATATGTATCTGTCTCTCTCTTCTATATGTCTCTCTCTGTCTCTTCTATATGTATCTGTCTCTCTCTGTCTCTTCTATATGTTTCTTCTATATGTATCTCTCTGTCTCTTCTATATGTCTCTGTCTGTCTCTTCTATATGTATCTGTCTCTCTCTCTTCTATATGTATCTGTCTCTCTCTTCTATATGTATCTGTCTCTCTCTTCTATATGTATCTGTCTCTCTCTTCTATATGTCTCTCTCTGTCTCTTCTATATGTCTCTCTCTGTCTCTTCTATATGTCTCTCTCTGTCTCTTCTATATGTTTCTTCTATATGTCTCTCTCTGTCTCTTCTATATGTCTCTGTCTGTCTCTTCTATATGTATCTGTCTCTCTCTCTTCTATATGTATCTGTCTCTCTCTTCTATATGTATCTGTCTCTCTCTTCTATATGTATCTGTCTCTCTCTTCTATATGTATCTGTCGCTCTCTTCTATATGTATCTGTCTCTCTCTTCTATATGTATCTGTCTCTCTCTTCTATATGTCTCTCTCTGTCTCTTCTATATGTCTCTCTCTGTCTCTTCTATATGTCTCTCTCTGTCTCTTCTATATGTCTCTCTCTGTCTCTTCTATATGTTTCTTCTATATGTCTCTCTCTGTCTCTTCTATATGTCTCTCTCTGTCTCTTCTATATGTCTCTCTCTGTCTCTTCTATATGTCTCTCTCTGTCTCTTCTATATGTATCTCTCTGTCTCTTCTATATGTCTCTGTCTGTCTCTTCTATATGTCTCTGTCTGTCTCTTCTATATGTCTCTCTCTCTCTCTTCTATATGTATCTGTCTCTCTCTTCTATATGTATCTGTCTCTCTCTTCTATATGTATCTGTCTCTCTCTTCTATATGTATCTGTCTCTCTCTTCTATATGTGTCTCTCTGTCTCTTCTATATGTATCTGTCTCTCTCTCTTCTATATGTATCTGTCTCTCTCTTCTATATGTATCTGTCTCTCTCTTCTATATGTATCTGTCTCTCTCTTCTATATGTCTCTCTCTGTCTCTTCTATATGTTTCTTCTATATGTCTCTCTCTGTCTCTTCTATATGTCTCCTCTATATGTCTCTCTCTGTCTCTTCTATATGTCTCTCTCTGTCTCTTCTATATGTCTCTCTTTGTCTCTTCTATGTCTCCATCTTTTCACCTCTCTCTCTTCTATATGTATCTGTCTCTCTCTTCTATATGTATCTGTTGCTTCTATATGTCTCTCTCTGTCTCTTCTATATGTATCTCTCTGTCTTTTCTATATGTATCTGTCTGGCTCTTCTACATGTATCTGTCTGTCTCTTCTATATGTATCTGTCTCTCTCTTCTATATGTATCTGTCTCTCTCTTCTATATGTATCTGTCTCTCTCTTCTATATGTATCTGTCTCTCTCTTCTATATGTCTCTCTCTGTCTCTTCTATATGTCTCTCTCTGTCTCTTCTATATGTCTTTTCTATATGTCTCTGTCTCTTCTATATGTCTCTCTCTGTCTCTTCTATATGTCTATCTCTGTCTCTTCTATATGTCTCCTCTATATGTCTCTCTCTGTCTCTTCTATATGTCTCTCTCTGTCTCTTCTATATGTCTCTCTCTGTCTCTTCTATGTCTCCATCTTTTCAACTCTCTCTCTTCTATATGTATCTGTTTCTCTCTTCTATATGTATCTGTCTCTCTCTTCTATATGTACCTGTCTCTCTCTTCTATATGTATCTGTCTGTCTCTTCTATATGTATCTGTCTCTCTCTTCTATATGTATCTGTCTCTCTCTTCTATATGTATCTGTCTCTCTCTTCTATATGTATCTGTCTCTCTCTTCTATATGTCTCTTCTATATGTCTCTCTCTGTCTCTTCTATATGTCTCTCTCTGTCTCTTCTATGTCTCCATCTTTTCAACTCTCTCTCTTCTATATGTATCTGTTTCTCTCTTCTATATGTATCTGTCTCTCTCTTCTATATGTATCTGTCTCTCTCTTCTATATGTCTCTTCTATATGTCTCTGTCTGTCTCTTCTATATGTATCTGTCTCTCTCTCTTCTATATGTATCTGTCTCTCTCTTCTATATGTATCTGTCTCTCTCTTCTATATGTTTCTTCTATATGTCTCTCTCTGTCTCTTCTATATGTCTCTCTCTGTCTCTTCTATATGTCTCTCTCTGTCTCTTCTATATGTTTCTTCTATATGTCTCTCTCTGTCTCTTCTATATGTCTCTCTCTGTCTCTCTCTTCTATATGTATCTGTCTCTCTCTGTCTCTTCTATATGTATCTGTCTCTCTCTGTCTCTTCTATATGTTTCTTCTATATGTATCTCTCTGTCTCTTCTATATGTCTCTGTCTGTCTCTTCTATATGTATCTGTCTCTCTCTCTTCTATATGTATCTGTCTCTCTCTTCTATATGTATCTGTCTCTCTCTTCTATATGTATCTGTCTCTCTCTTCTATATGTATCTGTCTCTCTCTTCTATATGTCTCTCTCTGTCTCTTCTATATGTATCTGTCTCTCTCTGTCTCTTCTATATGTTTCTTCTATATGTATCTCTCTGTCTCTTCTATATGTCTCTGTCTGTCTCTTCTATATGTATCTGTCTCTCTCTCTTCTATATGTATCTGTCTCTCTCTTCTATATGTATCTGTCTCTCTCTTCTATATGTATCTGTCTCTCTCTTCTATATGTCTCTCTCTGTCTCTTCTATATGTCTCTCTCTGTCTCTTCTATATGTCTCTCTCTGTCTCTTCTATATGTTTCTTCTATATGTCTCTCTCTGTCTCTTCTATATGTCTCTGTCTGTCTCTTCTATATGTATCTGTCTCTCTCTCTTCTATATGTATCTGTCTCTCTCTTCTATATGTATCTGTCTCTCTCTTCTATATGTATCTGTCTCTCTCTTCTATATGTATCTGTCTCTCTCTTCTATATGTATCTGTCTCTCTCTTCTATATGTCTCTCTCTGTCTCTTCTATATGTCTCTCTCTGTCTCTTCTATATGTCTCTCTCTGTCTCTTCTATATGTCTCTCTCTGTCTCTTCTATATGTTTCTTCTATATGTCTCTCTCTGTCTCTTCTATATGTCTCTCTCTGTCTCTTCTATATGTCTCTCTCTGTCTCTTCTATATGTCTCTCTCTGTCTCTTCTATATGTATCTCTCTGTCTCTTCTATATGTCTCTGTCTGTCTCTTCTATATGTATCTGTCTGTCTCTTCTATATGTCTCTCTCTCTCTCTTCTATATGTATCTGTCTCTCTCTTCTATATGTATCTGTCTCTCTCTTCTATATGTATCTGTCTCTCTCTTCTATATGTATCTGTCTCTCTCTTCTATATGTCTCTCTCTGTCTCTTCTATATGTATCTGTCTCTCTCTCTTCTATATGTATCTGTCTCTCTCTTCTATATGTATCTGTCTCTCTCTTCTATATGTATCTGTCTCTCTCTTCTATATGTCTCTCTCTGTCTCTTCTATATGTTTCTTCTATATGTCTCTCTCTGTCTCTTCTATATGTCTCCTCTATATGTCTCTCTCTGTCTCTTCTATATGTCTCTCTCTGTCTCTTCTATATGTCTCTCTCTGTCTCTTCTATGTCTCCATCTTTTCACCTCTCTCTCCTATATGTATCTGTCTCTCTCTTCTATATGTATCTGTTGCTTCTATATGTCTCTCTCTGTCTCTTCTATATGTATCTCTCTGTCTTTTCTATATGTATCTGTCTGGCTCTTCTACATGTATCTGTCTGTCTCTTCTATATGTGTCTGTCTCTCTCTTCTATATGTATCTGTCTCTCCTATATATACCTGTCTCTCTCTTCTATATGTATCTGTCTCTCTCTTCTATATGTCTCTTCTATATGTCTCTCTCTGTCTCTTCTATATGTATCTGTCTCTCTCTTCTATATGTATCTGTCTCTCTCTTCTATATGTCTCTTCTATATGTCTCTCTCTGTCTCTTCTATATGTATCTGTCTCTCTCTTCTATATGTATCTGTCTCTCTCTTCTATATGTCTCTTCTATATGTCTCTCTCTGTCTCTTCTATATGTATGTATCTGTCTCTCTCTTCTATATGTATGTATCTGTCTCTCTCTTCTATATGTATCTGTCTCTCTTTTCTATATGTATCTGTCTCTCTCTTCTATATGTCTCTCTGTCTCTTCTATGTCTCTGTCTGTCTCTTCTATATGTATCTGTCTGTCTCTTCTATATGTCTCTCTGTCTCTTATATGTCTCTGTCTGTCTCTTCTATATGTATCTGTCTCTCTCTTCTATATGTATCTGTCTGTCTCTTCTATATGTATCTGTCTCTCTGTTCTATATGTATCTGTTGCTTCTATATGTCTCTCTCTGTCTCTTCTATATGTCTCTCTCTGTCTTTTCTAAATGTATCTGTCTGTCTCTTCTACATGTATCTGTCTGTCTCTTCTATGTCTCTGTCTGTCTCTTCTATATGTATATGTCTGTCTCTTCTATATGTATCTGTCTGTCTCTTCTATATGTATCTGTCTGTCTCTTCTATATGTACCTGTCTGTCTCTTCTACATGTATCTGTCTGTCTCTTCTATGTCTCTGTCTGTCTCTTCTATATGTATCTGTCTGTCTCTTCTATATGTATCTGTCTGTCTCTTCTATATGTATCTCTCTGTCTCTTCTATATGTATCTGTCTGTCTCTTCTATATGTACCTGTCTGTCTCTTCTATATGTACCTGTCTGTCTCTTCTATATGTACCTGTCTCTCTCTTCTATATGTATCTGTCTCTCTCTTCTATATGTATCTGTCCATCTCTTCTATATGTCTCTCTCTGTCTCTTCTAAATGTCTCTTCTATATGTCTCTCTCTGTCTCTTCTATATGTCTCTCTCTGTCTCTTCTATATATATATCTCTCTCTCTTCTATATGTCTCTCTCTGTCTCTTCAAATGTGTATTCTATATGTCTCTCTCTGTCTCTTCTATATGTCTCTTCTATATGTCTCTCTCTGTCTCTTCTATATGTCTCCGTCTTTTCCCCTCTCTCTCTCTTTCTGGCTCTTCTATATGTCTCTTCTATATGTCTCTCTCTGTCTCTTCTATGTCTCTCTCTGTCTCTTCTATATGTCTCCGTCTTTCCCCTCTCACTCTCTTTCTGTCTCTTCTATATGTCTCTGTATGTGCTCTGTGTTCCAGGCGAAAGCAGTCAGTCTCAGTTTAGCCACTGTGCTAGATCACACAGATGAGATAATTAACACAATGTCAAGTGGCTATTCTGGGTCTCCTCCTCTCTCCTCCAGCAGCCTGTATGTGCTACCAGATAAATCACAGTCCATCCCTCAAAGTAAGGGAGCGGCTTGTTGGATGTACCGTTGGCGTGAGAGAGATGGAGGGATATAGTCTGGAGAGATGTATGGGCTGGTGAGGGCTATGTGGATAGTAGGTTAAGAAAGCCAGATCCTGTACTGTTGGTGTGAGACGTGTGCGATGGAGTGTGTAGTGATTTTACATGGACTGGCAGGAGGGGGACGATGGTGTGCAGGGGAGGACAGCAGACGGAATGGTTAGTGCAGAATGGTGGATGGCATTTTCTACGTTAAGACAGTTGAAAAGAGATCTCTGTGGGCCTCTCAATAACATTCTCCCCACGTCAACTCTCTCTCTCTCTCTCTCTCTCTCTCAGATGGATGCCCATGAGGAGTTGTACTCCATGGCTGATGATGTGTTCGAGTCGCCCCCTATGTCGGCTTCCTACGGAGACCACCATGAGCCCTACCAGAGCCTGTAAGTAGCCTTCATTAGAGGGATGGGACGTAGATTGATGAAGTCTCGTTGGCTTCTGCACTATTTGACTTTAAGTTTGTCTTTCTCTCCTCCACTCTTTCAACTTTTCCCTTCGCCTCATGTCTCTGTTTCTCTCTCTCTCTCTCTCTCTCTCTTTCTCTCTCTCACTCTCGCTCTCTGTGCGTCTCCCTCTCTCCCCCTGTCTGTCTCTCTCCCTGTGTCTCTGTGTGCGTTTCGCTCTCTCCCTGTGTCTGTCTTGTCTCTCTCCCTGTGTCTGTCTTGTCTCTCTCCCTGTGTCTGTCTCTCTCTCTGTGTCTGTCTTGTCTCTCTATCCCTGTGTCTGTCTCTCTCCCTGTGTCTGTCTCTCTCCCTGTGTCTGTCTCTCTCCCTGTGTCTGTCTCTCTCCCTGTGTCTGTCTCTCTCCCTGTGTCTGTCTCTCTCCCTGTGTCTGTCTCTCTCCCTGTGTCTGTTTCTCTCTCTGTGTCTGTCTCTCTCCCTGTGTCTGTCTCTCTCCCTGTGTCTGTCTCTCTCCCTGTGTCTGTCTTGTCTCTCTCCCTGTGTCTGTCTCTCTCTCTGTGTCTGTCTTGTCTCTCTATCCCTGTGTCTGTCTCTCTCCCTGTGTCTGTCTCTCTCCCTGTGTCTGTCTCTCTCCCTGTGTCTGTCTCTCTCCCTGTGTCTGTCTCTCTCCCTGTGTCTGTCTCTCTCCTTGTGTCTGTTTCTCTCTCTGTGTCTGTCTCTCTCCCTGTGTCTGTCTCTCTCCCTGTGTCTGTCTCTCTCTCTCCCTGTGTCTGTCTCTCTCTCTCTCTGTGTCTGTCTCTCTCCCTGTGTCTGTCTCTCTCCCTGTGTCTGTCTTGTCTCTCTCCCTGTCTCTCTCCCTGTGTCTGTCTTGTCTCTCTCTCTCTGTCTCTCTCCCTGTGTTTGTCTCTCTCCCTGTGTCTGTCTCTCTCCCTGTGTCTCTGTGTGTGTGTGTCTCTGTCTCTCTGTGTGTGTGTGTGTGTCCCAGTAGGGACGTGTCTAAAACCCCCACCATGCATATTGAGAAGGCCGGGTCGCAGCAGCGAGGGCGTCGTATCGCCTCCCAGGTCAAGCACTTTGCCTTTGACAAGCCCAAGCGGCAGTACGGCATGGGCGTGGTGGGTAAGTGGCTCAACCGTCACTACCGCCGCAGCATCAGCAGCCAGGTGCAGAAACAGCTGGACGACTTCAGCAGCCACAGGTGAGGAGGGAAGGGAATATGCACAGTACTTTCATACACACACACAGTCCACACCTAGTACTTCACATTTAGTGGGCATTCATTCATCTTTGAGAACCACATACGTGATTTTCGCTCTGCGGTGATATCGCTGTGTACATTTTTCAAGTGATCCAATTCGAATGAGTAAAACGACCCTGCTGTGTCGTCTCCCTCAGACCGTACTTCACCTACTGGATCACCTTTGTCCACGTGGTCATCACCATCCTGGCCTGTGCTACCTATGGCTTTGCCCCTGTGGGGTTCACCCAACACTCCACCTCTGAACTGGTGAGGAAGTCCCATAGGGCCAAGGCAACGGGAACCCCTAATAGGATCCAAAATGGCTTCTGTAATCCAGTGGTTTCTATGGTGGCTTCTGGCATAACTCTTTTGATCCACAATGGCTACCTTTTCAGTGATCTATTGCGCCGTCTCTCCTCTTCTTGGTCTCCCTCCACAGGTGTTGAAGAACAAAGGCATCTATGAGAGTGTCAAGTTCATCCAGCAGGAGAACTTCTGGATCGGCCCCGGCTCTGTGAGTCACTGCTCTTCTATCGCACATGTCATACATACTGAATGTCTCTATAGTCTTACATGTAGGGTCATAGGGAAAGGCTTATAGGTGCACATACCGTAGGCTTATGCTATATTAACACACACACACACACACACACACACACACACACACACACACATACATACCGTAGGCTTATTCTATAATAACACGCACGCACGCACACACACACACACACACACACACACCGTAGGCTTATGCTATAATAACACACACACACACACACTGTGATCTCCTCACTAAGTACCCATATCTGAATCTGATGGCCTACGTCTGCTGTGGTGTTGGTAGGTGCTCGGTGGCAGACGCACTTAGGCTTCAACAGGACACGCTAAAGAAGTTCTGGACTGACTCACGGGTACTTATTAACTAGTTATTTACTCACTTACTGCAGTGTACTTACTAGTGTGCCCTTCTGACTGGACTAGTGCGCCTTCTGACTGGACTAGTGTGCCTTCTGACTGTACTAGTGTGCCTTCTGACTGGACTAGTGTGCCTTCTGACTGTACTAGTGTGCCTTCTGACTGGACTAGTGTGCCTTCTGACTGTACTAGTGCGCCTTCTGACTGTACTAGTGTGCCTTCTGACTGACTGTACTAGTGTGCCTTCTGACTGGACTAGTGTGCCTTCTGACTGTACTAGTGCGCCTTCTGACTGTACTAGTGCGCCTCTGACTGTACTAGTGCGCCTTCTGACTGTACTAGTGTGCCTTCTGACTGTACTAGTGCGCCTTCTGACTGTACTAGTGCGCCTTCTGACTGTACTAGTGTGCCTTCTGACTGTACTAGTGTGCCTTCTGACTGTACTAGTGCGCCTTCTGACTACTAGTGCGCCTTCTGACTGTACTAGTGCGCCTTCTGACTGTACTAGTGTGCCTTCTGACTGGACTAGTGCGCCTTCTGACTGGACTAGTGCGCCTTCTGACTGTACTAGTGCGCCTTCTGACTGTACTAGTGTGCCTTCTGACTGTACTAGTGTGCCTTCTGACTGGACTAGTGTGCCTTCTGACTGACTGTACTAGTGTGCCTTCTGACTGTACTAGTGTGCCTTCTGACTGTACTAGTGTGCCTTCTGACTGTACTAGTGTGCCTTCTGACTGTACTAGTGTGCCTTCTGACTGTACTAGTGTGCCTTCTGACTGACTGTACTAGTGTGCCTTCTGACTGTACTAGTGTGCCTTCTGACTGTACTAGTGTGCCTTCTGACTGACTGTACTAGTGTGCCTTCTGACTGTACTAGTGTGCCTTCTGACTGGACTAGTGCGCCTTCTGACTGTACTAGTGCGCCTTCTGACTGTATTAAAGTACTTTCTGAATGTACTAATGTGCCTTTTGACTGTATTAAAGTACTTTCTGACTGTACTAAAGTACTTTCTGACTGTTCCAAGGGACTTTCTGAGTCATTCACACTTACTGACTTCATTTTGCCTCGAGAAACTTCACACTTGTCAGGTTCATATTCACTTCGACAGTAATACAGAATGTTCATTACAGAGAATGTGGTGGGCTGACCGTCAGTAACCCATGTTACAGTTTATGTTCTATGTAGGGTGTCAGGTGAAAAAGTGGGTGTTTTCTGATCAAGTAAGACGATGGCTCCACCACATCATCCCACATAGGCCACAGTATGACGAGTGTAAAGGGTCCCACACGACTAGTGGGTGGCTATAGCTCAAATAACTGTAGATGTGGTTTTGGTGGAAAACGATCTTTGTCTGTTCTGTACTGTGATGCACTAGGTACTACCTTTTTGTATGGTTGACTATCAAAATAGGATCCCTTGACTACTTACAATACAGGAAAGAGGTCTAACGACCAGCTAAAACAAAGGCTAGGCCAGTAAGCCTAACTCTTTTTTCGGGAGGTCTGGTTCTTAGTTAGTAGGTTAACTGTGCTGGGGTTGCCAGGTTAGGTTAACTGTGCTGGGGTTGCCAGGTTAGGTTAACTGTGCTGGGGTTGCCAGGTTAGGTTAACTGTGCTGGGGTTGCCAGGTTAGGTTAACTGTGCTGGGGTTGCCAGGTTAGGTTAACTGTGCTGGGGTTGCCAGGTTAGGTTAACTGTGCTGGGGTTGCCAGGTTAGGTTAACTGTGCTGGGGTTGCCAGGTTAGACTAACTGTGCTGGGGTTGCCAGGTTAGATGAACTGTGCAGGGGTTGCCAGGTTAGGTGAACTATTTTTGGTTGCTATGTCAATTATGTGTCAGGTTGCCAGATTAACAGTGTATTCCTGTATTCTATCCCCCCTCACAGGAGGACCTAATCCACCTTGGAGCCAAGTTCTCCCCGTGTATCCGCAAGGACAGCCAGATAGTCAGTCTCATCCAGAAAGCCAAGGACCAGGAGAGAGAGTCAGGCTGCTGTGTACAGAACGACAACTCAGGCTGTGTCCAGACCCTCAGCAACGACTGCTCGGTACGCAAACACACGTACGCAGTAGGCTCACATGCATATGTATTATTGTAGGCCCACACAAGTACTGTAGACCCACACACATACACACAAACCACTACTGTACTCCCACTTACGCTCCCTCCCTCGCTCTCTCTCGCTCTCCCTCCCTCCCTGTGTCACACTCACACACTCTCTCCTGCCACCTAGAGATGAATGCTTGTAAACTTGATCAACTTGTGTCTGGCTGTGTTTATTCGGGTCTGTGTGTAGGAGTCATTGGCCACCTTCATGAAATGGAGGGATGAAGATGTGGACATTCTGAGGTCGTCAGGCTCTGTGTGTCACCAGGACCCCAGGTACCGTCTTTGACACTGTTCTACTATAACGACTACAGTGGACACACACACACACACACACACACATACTGTCCTGACCTGACAAGGTAAAACTAACTCAAGAGAGTATCATAAAGTGTCTTCCTGCTATCTTATTTCCTGATGCATGCTGGGAACAGGACCTGTGAAGAGCCCGCCTCCGCAGAGCCTCACACCTGGCCCGATGACATCACACATTGGCCGGTGAGTGACAGGAGGATCATTCAGAGTTATGCTTCGTCTAACATTTATTGCGTGAACAGACATCGTCATGCATTCCATTTCTACAGAATGTTGCACCCCGCTGTACAGTGTAGGCCCCCCGGTATTAAAATACAGCAGTGGATGAGAGGTTACAGAACCATAGTAACCTCAGGGTCTTGGATCAGTGGAAACCAACACTAGCTTCTTCTCACCCTCCCTCCATCTGATCCCAGATCTGCACCTCCCCCCGCAAGACGAACCTGACAGGCTACAGACACATGGACTGTAACCTCAAGGGACGACCCTGCTGCATAGGCACTAAGGGCCGGTGTGAGATCACTACGAGAGAGTACTGCTCCTTCATGCACGGTTACTTCCACGAGGAGGCCACCCTCTGCTCCCAGGTAGGTGGGTGTGTGTCCGTCCGTCTGTCCGTCCGTCTGTCCGTCCGTCTGCCTGTCCTGTGGTGGGCGTTGTTTACAGGGTTTGTTTAATAACAGCCAGCTCCCTATCTGATCCTGTGGTCGCTCTTCGTTAACAGATCCACTGTCTGGATGATGTGTGTGGCCTCCTGCCCTTCCTCAACCCTGACGTACCCGACCAGGTCTACAGGCTGTGGCTCTCCTTGTTCCTACACGCAGGGTAATCCTACACTGTATTTCTATGGTACTTTTCTATACATGATATTGTTTTTAGCCTAAAGTGCTTGACAGTAAGAGTATGTCGACCTTGGGGTCATCTGACTGTAGTCACATCAGTACTTAGTGCAAATCCAAACACCATAGGTGGAGTCATGGGTTTTTGCTGACCAATTGACCTGAACGGGAAAGTCTCTGTAATGCTCTGTTAAAGGTCAAATCCAGCCGTTTTTATCTCAATATCAAATCATTTCCGGGGTAACAATTCATTAACTTACTGTGATTTTTAAAAAATAATAATGAAATGGTCAAAAATAGCTTCTTAGCAAAGAGCAATTTCTCAAGCAATAATTTAGCTAAGACTATCTGGTAGTGGTCTGGGGAGGGGGAAACTTAAAATATGCGTTTATTGGCAGAGGGGTTTGGAACTCTCTTTCTTATTGGTCTATTACAGTTTTTTTCGATTGCTAAACGACAGTGGGCACAACTGGAGTCACATGTGCAAAACTCTAACTACAGTCTGCACTACCAACAGTCACCTGAGCTAAACAGTTCACATCACCTGCACAACTCATTCCAAGCAACAAGCAACTCTTAACACATGGCTCAAAACACGCTCAGTGCAGCCAAACACTATGCACAACCCTCACTGAGATAACACACACTGTCACTCAGAACACACTGAGAGTAAAAACACTAGCATCAAACACCAATACAGAAAATACAAACTTTTCATCTTTACAGTTTGAACAATTTCAGTGACTTCATACAAAGTAATATTTTCTTCAAAGAAAAGAGTGACATTCTTTCACATGATTTATTACAATTTTTAGAACATAACAATTCTTTAAGGTCAATGAAAATTAGCAGTTTGCTTCAATAGTCTGTAGTAATTTACGGAATTACAGTAATGAGAAAAAAAAGGTAGAAACTAAAAGTACATACTGTAATTCGAACAAATAATTGAGGGGCTAATCCTGCCTCTCTCTAGCATCAGGCCACAGGTTTTCTTCAACATCACATCTAATGTTTTCTCTTGCAATGCACCTGGGGAAGAACCTTCTGAAGTGCCTTATCCATCCCTGGCAGTCCTCTGGACTCGTGTCCTCACATCCGGCACGCATGGCTTCCAAAAGAGACATTTGGTCATGTGGGTGGTGACCAAACACTTTCCACCTCCAGGCAGAGAAAAACTCCTCTATTGGGTTGAGGAAGGCTGAATATGCAGGCAGGTACAAAACCATAAATCTGTGATGTGCTGCAAACTAATCTGTGACAGCTGCAGAGTGGTGAAAAGCAACGTTATCACAAACTATGACAAAAACTTGGGGGTTTCTTACTGGCTCCCCCTGTTCTGCTGGCACTAGCTGAGCATAGAGCTGTTCTAGGAAAGCTATAAGCCTTTCTGTGTTGTATGGGCCAATGAGTGGTGTGTTGAGAAGCAAACCATCATTGGCCATTGCAGCACACTTGGTGATATTTCCCCCCCTTTGGCCTGGAACCTCCACAGTGGCCCTTTGACCTATATCATTCCTTCCTCTGCGCCGTGTTTTGGCAAGGTTAAATCCAGCTTCATCGATAAATACAAATGAATGTGGTCTTTCCAGTGCTTCCACCTCCATTACTCTCTGAAAAACAGTAAGTGCACAGTTTTACTGTAGAAATGCTAGTGTTTTTTTTTACTGTAAATATTTTGTATAGCTGTGTATGTAACCTCAGACGTCTTACCTGGACATATTGGTATCTTTGCTCTTTTACCCGTTCACTGTTTCTCTCGAACGATACAGTGTATAACTGTTTCATTGTAACTTGGTGTTTCTTTAGGACTCGAGCAATAGTTGTTGTGCTGACAGAATTAACATTTTCAAATATATCATTATCAGCCAGCACTCTATCTTGAATCTCCCGCAGTTTTATTGCATTGTTGACAACAACCATGTCAACAATAGCATTTTCCTGCGCATCTGAAAATATTTTTCCTCTTCCCCCTGTTGGGGGCAGCCTTTGGGTCCTGTTGTAAAAATATATTTTACAGTCAAACTTACTGTAATATATATCAGTGTAAATATTCTATAATTGCAATACAAAATAGATTCCTGTAATGTTTTCATTTACTGTAAGGATGTAACTCACCTGTTTGCATGATGGAAAATTCGCATTACAGATGCCACTGTGGATCTTTGCAGATTGGGTTGCACCCTCAACCCTGCTTCTCTCAATGAGAGACCATGGTTCATGACATGGTCTATAAGTGTAGCCCTTATTTCATCTGAAATAACAGCTCTTTGTCTTCTTTGTCTTCCTCCACGCATCCGCCCTCTCCCTGCCACCCTTCTTCCTCCACGAACCCATCTTCCTTGTTCCATTTCCAAAATGAGTCTTTCTGAGCTCTACCTATATATACTGTAATATGTGTGTGTGTTCACTAACAAGTCTAAAACAAGACACCTGCTTAGCCTTTCAGCTGAAATTGCAATCAGCAGTGTTTGAAAGGCACAAGGCTGAAATCTATTCCGTTTTGAATGTGTGGTTCACAGTTTTGACAGCAGTGTGTTAGCATTTGAACAAAGTGCTGTAAATCCACAGTGTTGTGCAGGTTGTGGTTAAAGTCATGGGATAAGTATGTAGAGTTTTGAAAACTGTGTTCAAGCAATGAAAAACAAACTAGAGTTTGGTCCACATGAACTGCTGCTGTGAAGACTGTAGTTAGAGTTTTGCACATGTGACTCCAGTTGTGTCCACTGTCGTTTAGCAATCGAAAAAAACTGTAACAATTAACAAATTTACTGCCTGCAAAACTCCATCCCACCAAAACAGCAGCTCTTACACTAAAAGGGCATTATCATTTTCACAATTTCACAGTATTATTCCAACCTCAGTGTGGAAATATATATAAAACACAGGGAAATCATGTTTTTGACTGCACTGGGCCTTTAATACTTTGTGTAACCCTAGTTGTAGCCTACAACACGGCTCTGATTGTTCCTTGTCAGTTTACATGGTCAGTGTGAACTCAGGGATATCCCATTGTATTCCACAGTCCCTAAGTATGGCCTTAACAGCAAATATTGTGTCGAGAGGATTCCCCCCATATGATTCAGCTATGGGTACTTAGCGAGGAGATTACAGCACGTGCTGGGGTTCTTGTGTGTGTGTGTGTGTGTGTGTGTGTGTGTGTGTGTGTGTGTGTGTGTTAATATAGCATAAGCCTACGGTATGTGCGCCTATAAGCCTATTTCCATGTGTTGTCCTCTGACTGGCCTCTTCCCTTTCCCTATGAAGCCTAGTCCACTGCCTGGTGTCCATAGTGTTCCAGATGACTATCCTGAGAGACCTGGAGAAACTGGCTGGCTGGGTCCGCATCTCCATCATCTACGTCCTCTCTGGCATCACCGGCAACCTGGCCAGCGCCCTCTTCCTCCCCTACAGAGCCGAGGTACACACACACACACACACACACAGGAGCGCACGTACACACACCTGCTCAGCTAACACAACCGCCACTGCTAATCTCCATTGAGCAGGTCAGGTGTTTTCTAGGAAAGCTGGCGAGAGAGAGCTTTAACATCTCAGCTAGGCCCGGGCAGCCACTGAGCTTAACACGGTTACTGGACGAGCTTTGGATAGGGAGATTACTGGACTGGACGTGACCCTGTCTGGAGAGTAAACGATCAGGACTTAACTGCCTCTGCCCTGTCTCCGTATCACCTGGAAGCTGGAACAGCACCATTTACACGTGGCTTGAGAAAGCCATGGAGGTCCTCTATTCATTTGTATGCTGAAAGCATTGGTAGAAATGCCATTGACAAAAACGTATTGCAATTGTGCGAACTGGCTGAATTTGCTAGGGTTGGCACAGTCGACGAGACGTTCTGACAGCCTGAGAAGAAGAGCCTTGGCTGCGGTAGCCAGATGTGGTGTGCCCGGGTCCCCCTAGTGAGAATGAGTTTCAATTCACTCCATGTACAGTGCCTTGCGAAAGTATTCGGCCCCCTTGAACTTTGCGACCTTTTGCCACATTTCAGGCTTCAAACATAAAGATATAAAACTGTATTTTTTTGTGAAGAATCAACAACAAGTGGGACACAATCATGAAGTGAAACGACATTTATTGGCTATTTCAAACTTTTTTAACAAATCAAAAACTGAAAAATTGGGCGTGCAAAATTAAGTTAATACTTTGTAGCGCCACCTTTTGCTGTGATTACAGCTGTAAGTCGCTTGGGGTATGTCTCTATCAGTTTTGCACATCGAGAGACTGAATTTTTTTCCCATTCCTCCTTGCAAAACAGCTCGAGCTCAGTGAGGTTGGATGGAGAGCATTTGTGAACAGCAGTTTTCAGTTCTTTCCACAGATTCTCGATTGGATTCAGGTCTGGACTTTGACTTGGCCATTCTAACACCTGGATATATTTATTTTTGAACCATTCCATTGTAGATTTTGCTTTATGTTTTGGATCATTGTCTTGTTGGAAGACAAATCTCCGTCCCAGTCTCAGGTCTTTTGCAGACTCCATCAGGTTTTCTTCCAGAATGGTCCTGTATTTGGCTCCATCCATCTTCCCATCAATTTTAACCATCTTCCCTGTCCCTGCTGAAGAAAAGCAGGCCCAAACCATGATGCTGCCACCACCATGTTTGACAGTGGGGATGTTGTGTTCAGCTGTGTTGCTTTTACGCCAAACATAACGTTTTGCATTGTTGCCAAAAAGTTCAATTTTGGTTTCATCTGACCAGAGCACCTTCTTCCACATGTTTGGTGTGTCTCCCAGGTGGCTTGTGGCAAACTTTAAACAACACTTTTTATGGATATCTTTAAGAAATGGCTTTCTTCTTGCCACTCTTCCATAAAGGCCAGATTTGTGCAATATACAACTGATTGTTGTCCTATGGACAGAGTCTCCCACCTCAGCTGTAGATCTCTGCAGTTCATCCAGAGTGATCATGGGCCTCTTGGCTGCATCTCTGATCAGTCTTCTCCTTGTATGAGCTGAAAGTTTAGAGGGACAGCCAGGTCTTGGTAGATTTGCAGTGGTCTGATACTCCTTCCATTTCAATATTATCGCTTGCACAGTGCTCCTTGGGATGTTTAAAGCTTGGGAAATCTTTTTGTATCCAAATCCGGCTTTAAACTTCTTCACAACAGTATCTCGGACCTGCCTGGTGTGTTCCTTGTTCTTCATGATGCTCTCTGCGCTTTTAACGGACCTCTGAGACTATCACAGTGCAGGTGCATTTATACAGAGACTTGATTACACACAGGTGGATTGTATTTATCCTCATTAGTCATTTAGGTCAACATTGGATCATTCAGAGATCCTCACTGAACTTCTGGAGAGAGTTTGCTGCACTGAAAGTAAAGGGGCTGAATAATTTTACACGCCCAATTTTTCAGTTTTTGATTTGTTAAAAAAGTTTGAAATATCCAATAAATGTTGTTCCACTTCATGATTGTGTCCCACTTGTTGTTGATTCTTCACAAAAAAATACAGTTTTATATCTTTATGTTTGAAGCCTGAAATGTGGCAAAAGGTCGCAAAGTTCAAGGGGGCCGAATACTTTCGCAAGGCACTGTAAACTGTAAAGCTCCATGCATCCAACACATTTTGCATTCCTTTTCCCAACACACACAACTGGGTCTCATGTTCATGTTTAATCACAACTGAGTGTTGACCCAGTCAGTCGACCCATTCTTTCTGTCTCAGACCATGTCCCGAGTCTCTCAAGTGTGGTCGCGCACACAAACACACTCTTACACGTTTTGTCATTCACTGACATTCCCATTGTCGCCCTATCTTCACTTGCAGAGGAAATGTCCAGCTCTCTGTGTTCCTCTCCCTGACCCGGGACACGCTGGTGCTTGTTGTGTTCTCTGGACATGATCTAATCCAACCGAGCCCTTTTTCTTCTGCAGTGTGTGATGTGCTAATGGTAAGTTAGTCCAATCCCCCTTTGAGGTGAGGCAGCCAGCTTAATTGTGCCTGTGTGTTAAGGAGAGAGCGAGAGCGGCAGGGACGTTCAGTCCAGGTTGCGGAGTCGGCAGTAGGCTAAATGTGAAGGGCACAGGAAGTGATCTCAGAGCGTCTTTGGACAGGAGACCCTGTTCCCTTGTCATCCCCTCTTAAAGCTTTACCATATTGCTGTCCATTTGGCATAGGATGTGTGGACAAGTTACTTAAATGTTTTTCCCTTGTTATATTTCTTCTGGCGTTCAGACTCCTTTCTGTATGACCAGACTGTAATAGCCCATCCATGCTAAACTTCATTGATTTACAATTGGATTCACTCATAGTCCCAGTATGTTAGGTTGTAGAAATGAAGAGTGCAAATGGAAAGAAGAGAGGGAAAAGACTGGAAAGAAGAGGATGCGCTACAGATTTGTGCTCGAGGGCAAGGCTCAGTATCGTGGACAGGAAGCATTGTCTGTGACGTGGGCATGGCCAAGTGGGAGAAGAGAGTCGCTGTGGATGACCTAATTGGCGCAAACCAACCACTCCCAATTGGCCTCTGTAAAACACACTCTCTTGCTCGCCACACATTACCCGAAGGATATGGTGTGGGTTAACAAAGGTCACTGCTACACTAATCCAGATTCCTGGTCTGTTCAATTGTTGAAAAAGTAAATGGCCTGGTCTTCCACTGCTTCCTACATACAGATTATGGATCAGAGTTTAGTACTCCCGAGGAGTACCTATTTCGGGAAGAATCTCTTCTTCTTTTGCTTCTTCATTTCTCCAGATTACCAGCTCTAAATCTGCAGGTGTGCGTCTTTGACATGATTTGGCGCTAGGCACGTCTGTCACTGTCCTAGTGTGAAGTTACTGTGAGGTAGCACTCAGAAATGTCACCGCTGCTGCACAAGCAGGACGCAGGCTTTCACACGACAGGAATAGCTCCAGAGACGTCCTCATCTCATCCACTTATAGGGCCCGGTTTGAGTAAAAGGGGATTGTCCCATTGGTGGAGTAAACAAGACCCCGAAGCGGTGGCCGAGTCTCTATCCACTGTGGTTGAACACATCACAAATGAGGATTAGTTTTAGGTCAGTGCCTAGGGCGTGTGAAAAACCTCACTCCTCCTCGCCTGTCCTTCTGGGAGGTTAGAATCTCAGATTAGCCATCTGCCCCGGTACGCCCACCACAGCCCTGACGTCAATCTAATCAAGATGCCTGCTGTAGAACCATTGACCAAAGAACCATTGCTGTTGGTTTCAACCTAGACCTAACTATTAAGTAGTTACAACGTAAATGTACCTTAAATCGTAAGGTTTAGAACGGAGGCACAATGTAATACTCTTTTGTTATACTACTCCAACAATGACACATTCCCGTTTTTTGGAACATCCAACGTCACTGTAGACATATGAAAGTGAAGATGGTTAAAATGTCTGATGGTGTAATTTATATATTGATCGCAACATTTGTTTGGGGACATCATACCAAAGATAATTACCCTGCTGCGAGGAAGTTAATTGCAGGGCTAAACCTCTCCAGACCCCTGAGCTGCATGCATTTGGATCAGTAGACTACCGAACAAATTCACTATTACACACAGACGTCAACATTTAATGCACTCAGCTGGTGCACTCGCTTCCCATTTTGCCCGATTCCTATTGTCCTCTGCTATAAGGGACTATAACAACTCCTCGGTCATCTGCCTGCCCATTAGCAAGGAGTACATATGCTACCACCACTTCCTTCATGCTAATGTACTGTAATGTATTTGATATTAATTTCAACAGATGCCAGTGAGCAGCATGCATGCATTTATCCCGGCATCTTCCACTGATATGTCCCATGCTATGGTCAACAGTGACATTCATTCATGCACATGCTGGTCTTGCCACTCATTCACCCAGTGGTGGCATCATCATTGAGTGAAACACCATCCCCGCCCTCCATTTTGTTTGGTCAGAGCAGGTGGATGTATGACTCTCTTTTCCCTCTCTCTCTCTGTCTTTCTCCGGTTATCATCCAGGTTGGCCCAGCTGGCTCCCAGTTCGGGCTGCTTGCCTGCCTGTTTGTGGAGCTCATCCAGGGCTGGCAGATGCTGGAGAAGCCGTGGAAGGCCTTCCTCAAGCTGGTTGGCATCGTCTTCTTCCTGTTCCTGTGTGGCTTGCTGCCCTGGATCGACAATATTGCCCACATCTTCGGCTTCCTCAGCGGCCTGCTGCTCTCCTTCTCCTTCCTGCCCTACGTGACGTTCGGCGACTTCGACAAGTACCGAAAGCGTGTCCTCATCCTGCTATCGCTGCTGGTCTACCTGGGCCTGCTCTCCTCGCTGGTCGTCTGGTTCTATATCTACCCCATCAACTGGCACTGGCTGGAGCACCTCACCTGCCTGCCCTTCACCAGCAAGTTCTGTGAGAAGTACGACATCGACCATGTGGTGCACTAGGCTAAAGCACTCACTAAAGCGCTAACAGCTAATGCTAGCTGGCTTTAGAACCTGGACACTCACTAAAGCGCTAACGGCTAATGCTAGCTGGCTTTAGAACCTGGACAGGAAGCGCAGTGGAAAATACTTTTAAGGGAAACAGAACTTAAAGGGAGAGCGCACCTGGTCCATATGCCCGTAAGCACCCAGGGTATCTACGCACATTGCCTTCAAGACTGTACAGCTATGCTAGTTCCTCTGGAGAGAACGACTCAGTCTGAGCGTGGTGTTAAAGTGGACTTGGAAGACGACAGAGGATATCCTACCCTGTCGGTTCATAAACTGTCACGTTAATACTACAGAGGCCTCTTATTTGTTCATTTTTGTACTCATTTTCTACAACACTGGATGCATCTTAACACTACGTGATATAGCATTTCATTATGTTCAGATACTTTGAATTAGCTGTTCATGGGAGCATTTCACTATGCTATTGAATACAAGTCATACAGTTTGTCACTGGCTGGAGCATTGTTTAAACTTGAACCTAGTTTTGTGTGCTTTTCATGAATTTTCCATGGCACTTTTTTTGGGGGGGACCAGTTAAGTGTTAAGAATTCCGTCCAATAGCAGTTACCTTTCACAATGAATTATACCATACAGACAGTGTCAATAAAATGATGTTATTGTATCTGTAAATGATGCTTGTTCTTCATCTGAAGGATTGCTCTGACCTTCCAAATCCTGCCTTCCAAATCTGCCTAGGTTATTTATGGCAACAGCCACAGGTGCTTGATAAATATACATCTAACTAATTCCAATTGAACTGTGTCACTGCCCCAAAGACAAGCTGTTAGCCTTATGGAAGGCTTTTCAGTTTAAGTGCACTACTAAATAAACACGTTGACTTGTTTTGGCCATAATTGTGGCGTTTCACTGGACATTGTGTTATAGCTTTGATACTCAAACCTTAATTAAACGAAATATCGTAAGATTATAGGATCTGACTGACCTTCCAAAAGGCAGTATGTGATCTGATCGAGCAAGGTAGAAAGTCCATGTTGTTTCACTTCAAACTACAATGTACTTGCACTATCTCTACAGTAATATATATATATAGTAATTATAGCACTTCAGTGCTATCAAAGCAAATGACTTATCAATGTATTATGTGTATATATATATAAAAAGCGAACGAGAATCCATGTACTTTGTGCCTTGATCAATGGCCATTGATTCAAGAAAGGCTGCTAGTCACTCTTTTCATTATAGATATCAAAATGGCCAACCAAGTTTCTGCCATCCTGGCCTGCTCCTGGTCTCTTAGATTATGACCCTCTCCTCTGGCAGCTGTCCACTCTTCACTGCTTAGGACGTATCCTGAGAGGTGGATTACTGCAGTGATGTGGATTATTTGAGCAGCATTTACTATGCTTTGTTAAGTCACTTTACACACCAGCAGTCAACTGGTGGCGTTAATGGCCGACTATGTCAATAACGTGCAATTCTTCACAGGTGTTGGTTGGACGACCGTTGAGTACTGTTTTACGTTGTCTTGTCATTTTGAGCATTTAAATGGTAGTGACCCTGTAATTTGCAAGGAATCTGTCCCTCTTTTCTTTTGAACACTTGAGCACAGTCTGGTCCTCTTCATAGGAATTCACAGTGCCTTCTGAAATGTGTGTAATCCTTGAATTTGAGTGTCTGTAAATCGGCAAGCGTAAATGCATAAGTCTGTAAGTGCATTTGGACCAAATTGATGAGTTATTTATTTGGAATGTGCTCTTTTACTGAGATATTGTGATCTTATTGCTGTAGTTTTTTTTTAAAGATATTAGCCTTACGTGTATGTACAAATTCACACAATGTTCTTAAAGAGAAATGTAATAATGTTTTCCCTCGTGTGTCTTGAGCTCATAGATTCAACTACCGGTAACCTTTCCTGACTTTTGTGAAAATGGCTCAAGGAACTACTACTTTGGATCTGTGCTTCTGAACTATTTCTCTTGACAATCGCATTCAGCCGGGTCGTGTGGTGGTGCTTGAAAAGCGAGGAATAGAAATACTGTTGTAGATTCACCCTCTTCAAGAGAGATTTACTCTCCACAACTTTAATCTCTGTGGGTCACGTTTTTGCAAGCGGGGAAGTTGAAAGCAAGTTGCTTTGTCCTCTAAATCTGCCATTTGTTAACCATAGAAACCCTACAGTGTCATGCATTTCTACATTCCTAATGAAAGGGAAATAGTCCGAAACAGAAATGTTTGAAAATGTGTTTATTTTCTTACTTTCAAAATGTTATAAAAATCAGTAATGTCTTGATTCAAGATTGATGGAGGCAAAGGTGGTGATTTTCTACAGGGAAAAAGACGACTCATTTATCAAGGGGAATGGAAAATCCCAGGGAGGGATATTGGTAAAAAAAATTGCTGTGTTTCAAACATTCAAATGCTATAAAGTCTATTTTCAAATACTGTGCAAGCTACAAGTATATTGTTCACAACTCCATACTATATTGGCAATTGGATTCCCATAAATGTGTCATTACTACTAACACCCTCCAGACATGGCCTGCTTACTGAATACAGTAGGCCAGGCTTTGTTTAAAATGCTTGGCAGCAGAAAATAGACGATTCTCGTAAATCCCTAGAAGTTAACGACAATAATGCTTGCTAATGGGACACGTTAGCAGATTAACCCCTATAGCCCTAGGGAGAGGGGCGTGCAATACTGGTCTACATTGGAGACTGGCGTCTCTGCCAACAAACACACAACCTAGTTTGCTCATATCCCTCCCTGATATACTGTATATCGGTAATCTAATTTCAAACATTTTCTCACAATCTAGAAAGAAACAGGTGCTGGCTAAAAGAGTAATACTACCATTAAATCTACTACCATGGTATATACCATGGTTTATAAAAGTCCCCACCCAGCTCTTTTAGCTGCCCAGTGCATTTTAAAGGCATAAATACAGAAGGATAAACAAAAACATTAGTGATCTTGAAAAGCAAATTAAAGTCCCAGGCAATCGCCCAGGTTTTGATGTGCCATAAAACTGCATATTCAGACAGGAAGAATGAGATTTAAAGTGTCCTCCTTGGTTGCTTGGCATTGAGTTAATGCTGTTTTAATGCTTGCCACGAAAGGCTTTTTTTAATCTCAAAGGCTGACATGATCTTTGAGGAAGATATGGAATTACTTGAGTAATTAAGTGACAAGAAGAAGGGTCACAAAATGCTAACAGGAAGAGAGAAGCTAGCGGACCCTTCTTCAATCTAGGCATATCTGCATTTTTGTTAGATTCTCAAGTCATCCACCAAGATGCAGTTTGTTTGCTAAAATCTCAGACTTAATATGAGTTACAAAATGTCCAGCATTTTATACAAAAATATATACTTTGCTGCACTTTTCCTTGCTGTACTTTTCTAATGTGAACCTAGCATTTTCTGCAGGTAGCAGATTCTATTTGGTCATCTTGAATAAGACATTTTGTAAAAAGGAATAAAGTAATACATTTATAATCACTTAATTACTCAAGTCATTCCATATCTTCCTCAAAGATCATGTCAGTCTTTGAGATTAAAAAAAGCCTTTTGTGAACAAACACTCACATTTGACTAGCTTTGACTTTGACTACTTTGAGGAGAAATGTACTTACTACGACTGTGATATGTGGTTGTCCTACCTAGCTATCTTAAGATGAATGCATTAACTGTAAGTTGCTCTGTTTTTTTTTAAATGCTTGGTCTCTTACGGGTCAACTATCTTCTGTAACACCCACCACATAGGACACACAAACCGTGCCACAACCACAAAACAGTGAGCACAGACAAACACCTTCGAGCCACTGCACTAGCATCCCACATGTAACTCACAGCAAGCGTAATGTCGTTCCCAGAAACTTTGTGCAATAGACCGGGAACGAGGTTTCACCAAGCTGCTTACAAACGGCGGCAAGAAAAAGTATGTGAACCCTTTTGAATTATCTGGATTTCAGCATAAATTGGTCATAAAATTTGATCTGATCTTCATCTAAGTCACAACAACAGACAAACACAGTCTGCTTAAACTAATAACTCACAAATTATTGTATTTGTCTTGTCTATATTGAATACATCATTTAAACATTCACAGGTTGGAAAAAAGTATGTGAACCCCTAGGTTAATGACTTCTCCAAAAGCTAATTGGAGTCAGGAGTCAGCTAACCTGGAGTACAATCATTGAGACGGGATTAGAGATGTTAGAGCTGCCCTGCCTTATAAAAAAAAACCACTCACCATATTTGAGTTTGCTATTCACAAGAAGCATTGCCTGATGCGAACCATGCCTCGAGCAAAAGAGATCTCAGAAGACCCAAGATTAAGAATGGTTGACTTGCATAAAACTGGAAAGGGTTACATAAGTATCAAAAAAAGCCTTGATGTTCATCAGTCCAAGGTAAGACAAATTGTCTATAAATGGAGAAAGTTCAGCACTGTTGCTACTCTCCCTAGGAGTGGCCGTCCTGCAAAGATGACTGCAAGAGCACAGCGCAGAATGCTCAATGAGGTTAAGAAGAATCCTAGAGTGTGAGCTAAAGACTTACAGAAATCTCTGGGACATGCTAACATCTCTTTTGACAAGTCTACTATACGTAAAACACTAAACAAGAATGGTGTTGATGGGAAGACATCACAGAAGAAGCCACTGCTGTCCCAAAAGAATATTGCTGCACATCTGAAGTTCGCAAAAGAGCATATGGATGTTCCACAGCGCTACTGGCAAAATGTTCTGAGGACAGATGAAACTAAAGTTCAGTTGTTTGGAAGGAACACAACACTTGAGTCGAGAGAAAAAAGGCACAGCACACTAACATCAAAACCTCATCCCAACTGTAAAGTATTCTGAAGGGAGCATCATGGTTTGAAGCTGCTTTGCTGCCTCAGGGCCTGGACAGCTTGCTGTCATCGACGGAAAAATGAATTCCCAAGTTTATCAAGACATTTTGCAGGACAATGTAAGGCTATCTGTCTGCCAATTGAAGCTCAACAGAAGTTGGGTAATGCAACAAGACAACAACCCAAAACACAGAAGTAAATCGACAACAAAATGGCTTCAACAGAAGAAAATACGCCTTCTGGAGTGGCCCAGTCAGAGTCCTGACCTCCACCCGATTGAGATGCTGTGGCAGGATCTCGAGAGCGGTTCACACCAGACATCCCAAGAATATTGCTGAACTGAAGCAGTTTTATAAAGAGGACTGGTCCAATATTCCTCCTGACCGTTGTGCAGGTCTGATCCGCAACTACAAAAAACGTTTGGTTGAGGTTACTGCTGCCAAAGGAGGGTCAACCAGTTATTAAATCCATGGGTTCACATACTTTTTCCACACTGCACTGCAAATGTTCACACGGTTCAATAAAGACATGAAAAAGTATAATTGTTTGTGTGTTATTAGTTTAAGCAGACTGTTTGTCTATTGTTGTAACTTAGATGAAGATCAGATCAAATTTGATTTATGCAGAAGTCCAGGTAATTCCAAAGGGTTCACATACTTTTTCTTGCCACTGTAGCCGTCGTCCAGCCACGGAAGGTTGGTCAAACACCCCCCAGTGAAGGAGGCATCCATCTTGGTTCGTATCCCCTCAAACACCACTGTTGCGGCGCATGTACGCGTGGCCCCGGACAGGATACATCATCTCAATGAAGGTCAGGGGCCCCACGGTGATGTCGCTGGGGCCCTGCACTTTAAATCCTGACTTCTGGTAGAAAGGGACCAGGAAGTCTTCGCACATGAGCACGGCGCAGCGCACATAGGGCAGGCAGCGCAGGTACTGCAGGTAGCGCCACATCAGGATGGAGCCCTTGCCTTGCTGCCGGAAGGTGCGGTGGACAGCAAGCACATGGAGGTGGACCGTGGAGCCATGGGGCTTGTGGAGGGTGAGAGCGTCCTGAAAAAGGAGGGAGGGAAGGCTGAGTTTTGAGTGCATGAGTGCAATGTGAGATCACCCGACTAACCACTTATCATGGCCATGGAGATTTTTTCATGATCAACTCTATTGAACCCTGAATTGACAGGTTTGTGTGGATGTAAGCTTGGTTTATGTGGATGTAAGGTTGGTTGTGTGGATGTAAGGTTGGTTGCATTCTCTGATTTTGAGATGTTTTATATAAAAACCTTGAAGTCCCCGTACTAAAAAAATAATTGTACGTTTCTATTGATAAAATACCACGTCGAAGTACATCCTCAAAGCTTGTCTTTTGATTCATTGGGTAGGCTACCAAAAGTCATTCATTATAATGAAGACATTGTCCCACTTATTCAACACATTTTGACTTGGGACTTACCATGGCTAGTTTCTCCTGGTCCCACAGTGATCCTATGATGAAGGCAACGAGGCGTCCCTCCTCAAACCAGCCCAGAGACAGCTCAGGGCACAGCGTCAGGAAGTGACACACCTCATCCAAGTGGAGCGGACACTCTCCAGACACAGAGATGAAGGCTGAGGAGGTCAGACAGACAACCCAAGTCCATGATCAAGTACACACGTAGTTGTTCAGTCTAATCTCAGTTTGCTTACTTCCAACTAAACTCAGCATAAAAAGAAACGCCCCTTTTTCAGGACCCTGTCTTTCAAAGATAATTCGTAAAAATCCAAATAACTTCACAGATCTTCATTGTAAAGGGTTTAAACACTGTTTCCCATGCTTGTTCAATGAACCATAAACAATTAATGAACATGCACCTGCGGATGATCGTTAAGACACTAACAGCTTACATAGGGTAGGCAATTAAGGTCACAGTTATGAAAACGTAGGACACTAAAGAGGCATTTATACTCACTCTGAAAAACACCAAAAGAAAGATGCCCAGGATCCCTGCTCATCTGTGTGAACGTGCCTTAGGCATGCTGCAAGGAGGCATGAGGACTGCAGATGTGGCCAGGGAAATAAATTGTAATGTCCGTACTATGAGACGCCTTAGACAGCGCTACAGGGAGACGGATGGACAGCTGATCGTCCTCGCAGTGGCAGACCGCGTGTAACAACACCTGCACAGGATCGGTACATCCGAACATCACACCTGCAGGACGGGTACAGGATGGCAACAACAACTGCCCGAGTTACACGAGGAACACACAATTCCTTCGTTAGTGCTCAGACTGCCCGCAATAGGCTGAGAGAGGTTGGACTGAGGGCTTGTAGGCCTGTTGTAAGGCAGGTCCTCACCAGACATCACCGGCAACAACGTTGTCTATGGGCACAAACCCACCGTTGCTGGACCAGACAGGACTGGCAAAAGATGCTCTTCACTGACGAGTCGCGGTTTTGTCTCACCAGGGGTGATGGTATAATTTGTGTTTATTGTCAAACGAATGAGCGTTACACCAAGGCCTGTACACTGGAGCAGGATCGATTTGGAGTTGGAGGGTCCATCATGGTCTGGTGCATCATCGGACTGAGCTTGTTGTCATTGCAGGCAATCTCAACGCTGTGTGTTACAGGGAAGACCTCCTCCTCCCTCATGTGGTACCCTTCCTGCAGGATCATCCTGACATGACCAGCCAGCATGACAATGCTAACAGCCATACTGCCCGTTCTGTGTGTGATTTCCTGCAAGACAGGAATGTCTGTGTTCTGCCATGTCCAGCGAAGAGCCCGGATCTCAATCCCATTTAGCACGTCTGGGACCTGTTGGGTCGGAGGGTGAGGACTAGGGCCATTCCCCCCAGAAATGTCCGGGAACTTGCAGGTGCCTTGGTGGAAGAGTAGGGTAACATCTCACAGCAAGAAGTGGCACATCTGGTGCAGTCCATGAGGAGGAGATGCACTGAAGTACTTAATGCAGCTGGTGGCCACACCAGATACTGACTGTTACTTTTGAATTTGACCCCCCCTTTGTTCTGGGACACATTATTCCATTTCTGTTAGTCACATGTCTGTGGAACTTGTTCAGTTTATGTCTCAGTTGTTGAATCTTGTTATGTTCATACAAATATTTACACAATTTAAGTTAGCTGAAAAGAAACGCAATTGACAGTGAGAGGACGTTTCTTTTTTTGCTGAGTTTACTTGCTTGGTGACATGAATCCCATCATGACTGACTGTTTGTTTGTCATGAATTTGGTTGGTATCCAAAGATTTATTTCCAAAATATATATTAGCCTAGTCTATAAAAAAAAATTAAAAGTAAACTTTAAATGTAAAGCACCTCATCATTAAGTATTCTATATTTGACACGTCAAATTAATGACAAAGCATTTTTTTTTCACAAAACATCAATATACCTTTTTATGTCTAGGTACAAAGTTGTAAAGAAAAACGACCAGTATTGGGGTAAAAACAAGTTCTACATTTTAGTAAGTTAAAAGTTGTTACCCTCTCTTTCGATCTCAAACACGCTGATTGCGTCCTCCGGGCTGAGGCAACGGAACTCGCTGACCGGGAGTGTGTGGCGACGCCCGCGCCTGGGGGTGATGGAACCCATGGGAGGGCGCATTAGGAGACTAGATTTCAGGAAAGGCAGGGCACTGACTGTCGACATGGTGTCTGATCGAAGTTCCAAACTCTTAAATCAAATAGAAATGTTGATATTTCAATATAATTTATACTTTATATTGAATGGCTGCCTCTCTTCGATATCTGCTCCACTCAAGTGATCCTAGTGAAGAAGGGTTGTGTGTAAAGTCTGAGGTTAATGTGGTGCGCCGTGTGTATTTTTACCTTTGGCAGTAAGTGCTATTAGTCATAAGCCTACAAGCTGGATGACCAAATTCTGAGAGAATACCTGTCAACAATAAACATATTGACCCGGATTTATTGGGGATATTCGTCACTTGTGTTTGGAATTAGCCTCTTGTAAACACGCAACTAATGGATCGGCTTTTGGCTAAGCCTAGGTATCACCTATTTTCAGTTATTTCATTTATATCTATAAATTACAATTTACATATAGGTCTAAAAATTCAGTGTTTGATGGGTACAGTTTTGGCCTTCTATACTGAACAAAAATATGAACATGCATGCCGCCATTTCAAAGATTTTACTGAGTTACAGTTTATATAAGGAAATTAGTCAATTGAAATAAACTATTTAGGCCTTAATCTATGGATTTCACATGACTGGGAATACAGATATGCATATGTTGGTCACAGATCTTCTTTTTTTAAGGTAGGGGTGTGGATCAGAATACCAGTCAGTATCTGGTGTGACCACCATGTGCCTCATGCAGTGTGCATGCAGTCTTTCTCATAGAGTTGTTCAGGCTGTTGATTGTGGCCTATGGAATGTAGTCCCAGTCCTCTTTAATGGCTGTGCGAAGTTGCTGGATATTGGCAGGAACTGGAACACGCTGTCGTACATGCCAATCCAGAGCATCCCAAACATGCTCAATGGGTGACATGTCTGGTGAGTACATAGGCTATGGAAGAACTGGGACATTTTCAGGTTCCAGGAATTGTGTACAGATCCGTGCGACATGTGACCGTGCATTATCATGCTGAAACACGAGTTGATGGCGGCAGATGAATGGCATGAGGATCTCGTCACGGTATCTCTGTGCATTCAAATTGCCATCAATAAAATGCAATTGTGTTTGTTGTTTGTAGCTTATGCCTGCCCATACCATAACCCCAACACCACCATGGCTCACTTTGTTCACAACATTGACATGAGCAGACCGCTCGCTTACACAACGCTATACACATAGTCTGCGATTGTGAGGCCGGTTGGACATACTGTCATATCCTCTAAAATGAAGCTGGAGGTGGCTTATGGTAGAGAAACTAACATTAAATGATCAATTATCTGGTGGACATTCCTGCAGTCAGAATGCCAATTGCACGCTCCTTCAAAACTTGAGACATCTGTGGCATTGTGTTGTGTGACAAATCTGCACATTTTAGAGTGGCCTTTTATTGTCCCCAGCACATCATTGTGTAATGATCATGCTTCTTGATATGCCACACACCTGTCAGATGGATGGATTATCTTGGCAAAGGATAAATGCTAACTTACAGGGATGTGAACAAATGTGTGCACAACATTTTAGAGAAATAAGCTTTTTGTGCGTATGGAAAATGTCTGGGACCTTATATTTCAGCTCATGAAACATGGGACCAACACTTTACATGTTGCGTTTATATTTTTGTTCAGTGTATAATTTAAAATATAAGTGGAATATAGGCTGTATGTAATTGTAAAATGCCTATTTTATTTAAATGTTGATATCAATATCACTCGATCAGAATTTTCCGCATAGAATAGGCCTACTGGTGATTGTATTATGAATCTTATTGGTTGCCCTCATCTATTTACAAAACGTCATGTCACTCAAATAAGGGAAACTTTTCTATTGTACATCAATTGTCTCGAGATTGTGGTTCATGATTTTTTTCCCCATGTAAGAGTTTGTTGATCATTATTTCAGTTTTAATGTATAGTTTATCCCCTGTTTGCAATACGTTGCTGACCAATATGAAATTCGTTTTTTTTTTTTTTTGGCTACCTGATAAATGCAGGTAGAGAACAGAGTTAGCGTCTGTATTTGTTGGACTCCCTTTATCAAAAAATAGAATATGCTTCTCGCATTATATAAATTTTTTATTTTTTATAGATGTATACGCGCATCTTTGCGCTTGACAAATAAGACATATGTCTCATCACGTTAGCCTACATAACACAACTACCGTGTCAGGCACGGTATGCATAAAATATGTTATTTCATGCCACAATCCTGTGAAACCATGGCTGTGTCTGCAATAATAAGCCAATTTCAGCACTCGACACTGACACCAAGTGGCGAAAAATGGCACAGAACGCCTATTCGAGCCCGGGCTACAGACTTGTTGATGAAATTGACGTCTTCTCTTTCATTATGTTTGCATTTCTGTAAGAAATTAAATAAATAAAAACATGATGATGAACATGGCTGTGATATTTGTTTAACTTTATTGTTAGGCTGTGTCCAAAGGGGGGCCCCAATCCTACGAAATTGGCCACATTACATCATTAATTTGTGTCATCGTGGAGCAAGCAACACCTGCCCGTGTGACTAGAATATCAAGAAAGATGTGCTATAATAACGGTGTGATATAACTGTCTGCTGTCTCAGACTCATTTATTCAGAGTCAAGGCCGGTGGAAAAAAACACCTTTGTCAATCTGACAGACCCTCGACTCTTCTCGGAGTGCATTTACGCAGCGCGCGCCCTACCGACGTAAACACGTGCACTTCCCTGGTTACAGGTTTCTCTTTTTTTCTTCTCCACCATCTCTCTCCCTTTCTCGCATTATTCCCTGACAACTGCAGCGATGGCGGAACCGGTGGCATCGGACGCAGCTCTTTCTCCGGCTGTAAGCCCTGGCTCGGAGCCTCCATCCATGGCGCTCTCTCCTTCTGCAGGCGGCTCCCAGCGGCTTCTTTTCTCCCACGATTTGGTGTCAGGTCGGTATCGCGACTTGGTCCGGTTCGGCCTAGTCAGAATGATACAGGGCGAGGAGGAGTTTGATTCAGACTCGGACCTCGAAGATGGCGGAGGTAGAGGCGGTGGTGGTGGTCGAGGAGGTGGCTGTATCCCCTGTAACTCGGACACCGATAGCAGTGTTGTGGACAGCCTGGCACCTCTGGGAAGGGGTTTTGTCCGGGTGCAGTGGTACCCAGAAGGAGGGAAACAAGACATACGGGAAACAAAGGTAATTGTCTGCTAACGTTAGCTAACTAGCCACACTATGTTTTCAACGTTGGTGGTAACATTTAGTGAGCTAGCTAGCTCCCAGCACAAGGTGTGCTTTCCTGTTATTGACAGCTGGTTCAATTAATTAGTAACGGTACACCGCCACCGGTTCAGCACGCTATAACCAGCATTGCGAACGTTTTAGGCGCGCTTGTGTACTTGTTTGTTGCAATTACTATACCTAGCTTCAGCATATTGCCCACATGTCTTGAAATGTGCTGTTCAACTGGGTGTGACATAGCATGTTTGGCTAGCTAACTTTTTTTATTATTGCTTACTGGTTAAACGACTAGCTAGTGTGCTAGTCATTTATTTAGGTATAACCAACATTCTCCACGAACCAGTTTAGCTAACTGGCAGGTTGGCTAGGCTACCTTGCTAGCTAATGAAACGCACGTTGCTGATCAATCAACTAGCTAGTTTGCGTCTCAGGTTTTCAGTAAATGAATCATTGACAACTTTTGTAGGAGAGGGAACACTTGCTAAAACTGCTGCTTAAACAATGAGATAAAGGACTTTAACTGAATCATGTAAGGTGGTCTCTGGCTGATGCTGTATCTGACACTGACAGCTCAAGCTAGCCATGACCCATCGTCATATGAGATTGCTAAAATGATATCACTGATAGAACAATGACCCAGACGTTTCACCGGATCTATAAACCTGAAGCATCTGGTTGACGTATCCACTCACCACCAAATGTGATGAGCGGAAGCCCAATTGCCGGCAGTGGGAGATGGATTCTGACCGACTTTCTGCTAATTTTGTCATTGATGAAGCATATTTGATCTCAATGCAGTTTTCTGTCCCCATAAGAAGCGGTTGTTTAGGAGGGCGAATTGAGTTATTGCACACGCGTAGGCCTTCTCTAAAATGCAAATACATGCTAGAATGCGTCAATATGGGTTCTGCCCACCTCCTTGCTTGCTCTGCCCACTATTATTAATTTGCTCCCATAGGACCACAGCATGTTGTTTCCATCTTGGGTTAGTTATACAAATCTTTGATTCTATGCTAAACCCTCCACTACACGAGGAGTCAGTTTAATCAATGATACTGATGGTGTAATGTTAGTTTTCCATTGGCCAAAGGCAGTTTTAAAGTGGATAACATTCTGCATGACTGACATTTTAAAGTGGATAGGTTTTGCTAACGTTTCATTTATTATTAACAATAATACATCGATACAAAGCTGTAAATGGTATTTAATAACCTTGCCTATGAATGCATTTCACAGTAGTTACCAAACTTAGTCGGAAGCAGGTTGAGGCTATCGCTATATTACATAGGGAAAGATAACCTATGCCATCACAAAAAAAATCAAGTTAAATAGGGTCCAATCTATTCACAATATTAATTAAAAAGAAAGGTTGCCCAAAGCAGAGTATCCAAGCGCTCAAAGCCCATGCATGAACGCTTTGTCGAGCCAGTATCATTACAAACAAAAAAAGAGAGCTATTGCCGTATTGACATAATGGGATTCAGTACTGCAGTAACAGGGAGCTCATTCCAGGGCCTTATGGAAAAGGGTCACACTGAGGGAGTGGGGATGGGGTTGGGCCTAGAAGATACTCATGGTGAACAGTGCTGCTCTGTCCTCTGGAGTAAATGTGTAAAGTTCTAGCAATGGATTCAGGGTCTGGAAGTCAGGACAGAGGTCTAGTCATGTATATGTGGGGATAACAATGGGTCAGGGATGTTTACCTACACACACAAGGGTGACTCGGCTCTGTGTGACTTTGAATGCCAGTCTTGTTTTAGGCCTTAAACATTGCCCTCCGTGTGTGTTTTTGTCCTTATCAGTTTGTGTGTTTGTCCAGCCTGATCTGTGTGTGTATTCTTCCTCCCTGTGTGTGTGCGTCTGTTTGGCTGTCCGTTAGGGCTGGGAATTGCCAGGGACCTCACGATACAATATTGCGATACTTGGGTGCCGATATATGTATTGCGATTCTCATGGTTCTACATGTGTTGCGATTCATTGTTCCAAACATATTGCTCAGTATATGTCTACTGCAGAGGGACAAGAGCGCCATGAGAACTAGTTTTGATCAGTCATGGAAATAAAAGTGCTGAAAACATATGCTACCGATTTAAAAAGGAGATGGGAAATGACTGGAGTTGATGCAGATGCACCGAACTAGTGCAAAAATGATATAGTCAATACAATATGATCTATTGTCAAATAATATCCCGATATATGGAACTGTATCGATTTTGTTTTCCCCCATCACTGTTGTCAGTGTGCATCCTCTGTCTACCTACTGCTCAGACGGTGTTTCTTCAGTCACATATTCTCTTGAGCAACTCAAAGATTCACATCTATAATTCATAACCAGGCCACTTCCTGCGGTATGCAAAAATGGCATATTTCCAAGGAAGTCTGTCCTGACTGCTTTTATTTCTTACCTACCTTCCTCTGCTTTATACCCATTTTCACACACTTCCGGGGACACTGGGGTACGAGAAGTCAGTACCTTAACCCTAGTTTTGTATAGCCATGCATCCAAATCATGTCACACCAACCTTTTGGAGGTCTGAAGAATTGGCTAGAATGGTGTGCAAATGTTTTAGTGGATTTTACATTTCAAGAACCTCTCCCCACGTGCTCGTGGAAGGGGTGCTGCGTTATGTTAGTCACTGTTTTCCGACCGGGTAGGACACATTTCGCAGAGTTGTTGTGTATGCCAGTTTGTAACATTGCAGGAAATATAAGAAAACCTAGAGGACGAACAGAATTCTGTTTTGCCAGAGATGTGCTCTATACATAAAATCGAGTCGTTGAAGGCACTACCATTCCTCTGCTAGATCAATACATAAAAATATGCTATGACGTGTCTACTTACAGCCTATGGTAAAAGTTTAGTCTATCAAGTGTTGCCGACGGTCTCGGATTTATTGAAATTGAAAGTAACCACCAACACGGCACACATCAACATATTTTGATGGGATTTTAATCCCCTATTCCCGACCACTGTTGCTCCTACGGCACAAACTAATTTAGTGGGCACCTTTTTCAGCTCCGCCCAAGCAAGGGATTGGTTTGATGTGTTGTAAGGCGTCACTGGTTTCCACCCCTTTGTAGCTACTTTCTGCCATTGACTTAACAAGGCTTTCCTATTAGGGAAGCCTGGCTACCTGATTCACCAGCCTCTTTGTCTCCCTCACTGCTCCTGCAGTTGTTATTCCTCAAAGGTTTTTACCAATGAGGAGTTCACTCAGGATTCGTATGACAGATATTTACTTCAAGACAGAGAAGGTGAACAACATAGTCTCGACATGCAAGTAGATAGGCCTACGGCTCAGGTCTTGTGACTTGTTGTCTCAACGTGACGCATGCGTCCGTGAGGTAAAGTAGAACTAATTCCCTCTCGTATTCAGTTCCTCACAAACGTACTCGGAGAAAGCGTAATAGAAAAAGAAGCGTTCCCCGTGGGGTGCAAAGCTTGCATTTCCCACTGTCACCTCTGTAGTTTTCTTCTTCAGATGTAAACTTATTACTCTTCATCAAGTTTCCCTGTGGAAACTTGTATAGATGCACGCCGCTGCCTCAACAATGGCAGACTGACACTATTTTTATCTGCACTGTAATAAGCTATGCCATGTTTTCCTGATGAAATCTTAATTACATCTCCAAAAGGAGAGTATGGTATGATTGGTCTCGGATCTGCCACTGGCGTGGCGCTGTTTCAATCACTTCCCAGAACCTCATTATCCAAGCCGGTCAAGAACATGCTTTGCATATTTCATTCACCGCCAGACTCTAAGACTGAGGGATATGTGTAAAGCTTGGCACATTGCGTTGAGCCTCATAAGAAATAATGGGTGTGAGGTATCACATCCGGCCGTGATTGGGAGTCCTGTAGGGTGGCGCACAATTGGCCCAGCGTCACCTAGGTTTGGCCGAGGTTATGAATTTGTTCATAACTCACTTGCCTAGTTAAATAAAAGTTCATCATTTAAAAAAAAAAAAAAATCTTAAAAATAAAATATAATCTAGGTCAAGGACACCGCCTCTCTCTGTGATGTCTTTGTTTGAGCGGGCAATCATTTTCCTCTATAGTGATCTCTCCATCCAACATGATTGGAAAGGAAGGTGCGTTGCTATGCTAGTTCTATCAGAGGTGGACTACTACCCAATGTTTCAAATTTGCTTTCTTCAAGAATTAAAAATGAAATGGCTTTAATGAGGCTCCGTTGAATAGAATCTATAGCTACCCGTTTGAAACCTGATTGGATAGGAAGGTGCTTTGCACTCTCGCAATGGTGGGCTAGTCATATTAGAAACTGTACAAAGAACCCCATGTTTCAACCTTGCCGTCTTCTTTAAGACCTGTGTGAAAAGCTGTTCATATTGGTTAAATGGAATAACCACTAACTCGAGGTGCCTCCTGAATAGCAACCATTACATCGCTAGCCTAGCAAGGACGCTGGGACTGAAAATAGTGCATCTCTTGACTACGAAGGACATTGTTTCTCAATGAGGCTAAGGCATCTATTGAAGGTCTTTGACAGGGTTCATGCTGTGGAAGCCTGTGGCTGCCTACAGTTCAGTGACGGTGAGCACACAGCGGCATTGCTAGAACACTAGCTAACTCAGCCCCGTTGCTGCAGTATACTGTCTAGCCCTCCCTAACTTTCTTATGATAGGCTTTCCAAGGCTATGACTGCAGCAGGTAGCTGACAGTGGAACGCAGGGCGTGGTACTGAGGTCGGGGCGATGGTTTCCCTCCCCACCCTCTTATCCCTTATTCAAGGCTGTGCTCGGAGACGGAGCTGTCAGACGGGGGTCTGAGGTGACCGTGACGCCTAGGCCCTGGGGGTGGAGTGTGGCGTGATGCTGCTAATGACGGTGGGTGCAGCCGGGGCCAGGGCCTACTGCTGCCGACTCTACTGCAGAGAGAGAGAAGGGAGGAGAGAAAGAGGGATGGAGAGAGTAAGGGGAGAAAGAGGATGAAGGGAGCTGGGAAGAGAATGAGGGGGCACGAGGGAGAGATGGGCTAGCTCTGGGCAGATGGTTGCTATGCTAATGAAGAGCTTTTTGTCCTTAAGTGATAAGGCCCCCCCCTTCTGTCCCATTGGTTCTTTTAAAAAACATTTTTTTTAAATGTCTTATTTTACCAGGGTCTATTTTTAGAGGTTTTTGTTTTCTTGTTGCAAGCAGTTGCAGTTATAGGCCTAACCCCTTAGTTTGCTGAATAGGCCGATATCTCTTTTTACATACCGATTCGGGAGTATTTGGTCTCCTTTTGTTGTCCGGAAGGTAGAGTGCGGTCCTTTCAGGATGCTGTTTACAGGTATTGCTAATCTATGCTAGGCAAAAATTCTGAGTATTAGCATTCACCCGTATTGTTTATGACCCTGGTTTATCCAGGGTAATGAGTGAGTATTCCGTCGATAATGGCCTGTTGGGCACTGGAATGTGGTTGGATATACATTAGGTATCACCACACGACTAGCTGAAAAGGCATTAGAGGTGTGCTCTTTAGAGGCTCGTAAGCAGCACAAGGCTCATGCTTTGTTTTTCTGACCTCGGCTCTCCCGCTCTGTCCCCTCTGGAGAACATGTCATACATAAGCCATGGTCCTATTTGTCACCTTTGTCACCTTTTTGCCCCGTCATCCTCCCCCCGTCTCATTTGCTGCTTTATTGGGCTGGCCTGTCTGCTAGTGATGTATGGGGAGGTTGGAAGGATCCATCTCTGTGATGGGTGCAGTCTAGGTTTTTGCCATAGCACTACACAGCTGATTCATATAACCAACTCATCAAGCTTTGATCATTTGAATCAGCTGTGTAGTGCTGAGGTGAAAAAACAAAAGGTGAAACCAGGGGTGCTGGACTGAGTTTGGGAAGCCCCTGGCCTATACAGTTGATGCCTTGTAATCCTTTGAGTCACTCCACATGTGCTGGTAACACCTTAGCCTTCTCCAATCATATTGAGACATCAGCCATCTTGTCGTTATTAATTATCCAGCCAACTCATTAGCATGGCGCTTGAATAATTGCCATTAGTGGTTAGCCATTCCCTACTGAGGAGGCTTAAACGATCGCAAAATTAGGGTGTCTGTATTTAGACGACGGATGATCCTAATTGACTTACAGTTAAGACTAAACGACTGACACCACCGTGATGTTACGCCATTCTCCTCACATGGGAATTGACATGTCGTCATGACGTGTGTTTTGACGCAATAAACGCTATGTAGATTTTTGGTTACTAGCCTCTTTGCTACTTAGCAACCTGGTCCTAGTCCTGCGGTTCTCAGAGAATAGGCAAAACTGCAGGCCCGTGGTTGACTATTAATGAAGTAATCCGGGACACACTGCCAAGTAGCCTCAGTGTAAGAAGGGAGTGTATGAGCTTGAGTAATGTTAAGCAGGTGCCAGGGCCTTAGCATAGAGTGGACACACACACACACATGTCACACATTCACAAGCAGCCAGAACAAGGGATCATCAGCAGATTGAAAGTGACAGGTCTGGAAGGTGAAGAGGTGTGACAGCAGGTGGAGGTGAGAGGAGAGAAGCAGCTAAGTCATCTTAGATCCATCCTTCCCTATAGCCTAGGGCTCGAGAGAATAGCTTTGGTAACTCACTACAAAGATGTGAAATGATAAGCTATCCTCCCTCCTCCTCCTATCCCTCTCTTCCCCTCCTCCCTGTCCCTGTGGAGTTCTGTTCTGGAGATTGCAGAGCAGTGATGTAATGTGGAAGGGTTGTTGTCAACCACACCCCTCCTGAGATTATGTATCTGATGCACTCTCTCTGTTTCTCTCGCGCTCTCTTTCTAAGGGCTTCATTGGCATGGGGAAAATATTTGCCAAAGCAAGTGAAATAGATTATAAACAAAAGTGAAATAAACAATAAAAAAGGAACCGTAAACATTACACTCAAAACAGTTCCTAGGATATTTGAGCAGGAATCTGCATGCAGAGCTTCAATTTGGTGTTTGTCCCCATTTTCTGAATGCTTTTTTGGTGAGAGGATCCCAGACCTCACAACATTAAAGGGCAATGGGTTCTATAACTGATTCTTCAAGTATTTTTAGTCAATCATAATTGGCATATCGAATTTTATGTTCCTTTTGAGGGCATAGAAGGCCCTTCTTGCCTTGTCTCAGATCGTTCACAGCTTTGTGGAAGTTACTTGTGGCGCTGATGTTTAGGCCAAGGTATGTGTAGTTTGTGTGCTGTAGGGCAACGGTGTCTCACTGAGATTTACTTTCGGGGCCCAGGTCTGACAATCTGTGCAGAAGATCTAGGTGCTGCAGAAGCACCAGATCATCAGCAAACAGTAGACATTTGACTTCAGATTCTAGGAGGGTGAGGCAGGGTGCTGCGTACTCTTCTAGTGCCCTCGCCAATTCGTTTATATGTTGAGGGTGGGGCTTAAGCTGCATCCCTGTCTCACCCCCTGGCCCTGTGGAAACAAATGTTTTCTGCCAATTTTAACCCTGCGCTTGTTGTTTGTGTACATGGATTTTATAATGTTGTATGTTTTCCCCCAACACCACTTTCCATCAATTTGTATATCAGGCCCTCATGCCAAATTGAGGCAAGCTTTTTTTAAATCAACAAAGCATGAGAAGTCTTTGCCTTTGTTTTAGTTTTTTTGTCAATTTAGGGTTTGCAGGGTGAATACGTGGACTGTTGTACGCTAATTTGATTTAAAGCCAAATTGACATTTGCTCAGTATATTGTTTTCGCTGAGGAAATGTGCAAGTCTGCTGTCAATTATAATGCAGAGGATTTTCCCAAGGTTGCTGCTGATGCATATCCCACGGTAGTTATTGGGGTCAAATTTGTCTCTACTTTTGTGGATTGGGTGATTAGTCCTTGGTTCCAAATATTGAGGAATATGCCTGAGCTGAGGATGATGAAGTAAAGTTAATTGGAATTTGTGGTCTGTATATTTCATTGAGGATCCCATCAACTCCACAGGATTTTTTTTTTTGGGTTGCAGGGTTTTGTATTTTGTTCTGTAGTTAATTCTCTCTCTGCCTCGCTCGTCCTCTCTGCTTCTCTGTGTGTGGTAGATGTGTCCACTGAGGACTTGCGGAGAAAGGCCGGCTGGCCGCAGCCTTTCTCCCTCTGCAGTATTGACACCTCACAGTGGGGGAGACCGGCTGGTTCTGTGTCTGGCTTTCTTTCACTGTTGTTTTTTCCCTCTGCCTTGCTCTTCCCTCCCGCTTTCTTTCCACCCCTCTCCATCCACCTCCCCTTATCCGTCTGACGGTCTCCCTGTGTCCTATTGCCCTGCCACTATTTTCCCTCTGCCTTGCTCTTCCCTCCCGCTCTCTTTCCACCCCTCCTCTCCATCCACCTCCCCTTATCCGTCTGACGGTCTCCCTGTGTCCTATTGCCCTGCCACTATTTTCACTCTGTCAGTTACTCTCTCTCGCTGCTGACCCTTCCTCAGCTCCCATCAGTTGTTCCAGAAGTATATAGTGGTTTTATACCGGACTGTCAGTTCTCTTAACGCCACCTGGTTCTCCTCTCCCCCAGGAGAACATGTGTAAAGGAGCTTTGTGGTTCCCGCTGTCTGGATCTATGGACCTCCAGCGCTGCCAGACATGGCTGGTCTGATGGAGGTGTGTGTGTGTAGAATCCTTTTGTGTGTAGGTGTGTGTGTGAGAGAGAGAATCTAATGTGAGATAAATATTTGATCTTTATCATTTTTAAGTGTCAACATGGTCAATGTGAATGGAGAACAGGCGTGGCCCAAGGCTGCAGTCTCTCTCCTTTTCCTCTATCCTTCCTCCTGCACCCTACCTGGAGAGTGTGACTCGTTAATGAGCCCAGGAAGACAAAACCAATACTGTTGCACTAGGAATGTGCATCTTTCCCTTTCGAGACAATTTGACATGGGTTCCGATGTGAAACATGAACAAAACATTTTAGTTTGACGTGATTCGGTTTGATTAGAGAAACGTTCAATACGATTCGATGCACTAACATTTGTTGCATAAGTTACATTGATGGAAAATGAGATCTCTGTCTCTGTCCTAACCCAAATGTAGCATACCTGATTCAGCTTGTTAAGGTCTTGTTGAGCAGCTAATTAGTAGAATCAGGTGTGTTAAATTAGGATTGGACTGAAACCCCACAAGACAGTAGATCCCCAGGAAGAGGATTGGACTGAACCTACAAGACAGTAGATCCCCAGGAAGAGGGTTGGACTGAAAACCCACAGGACGGTAGATCTCCAGGAAGTGGGTTGAGCAGCCCTGGTCCAAATGGTCTAAACGTTTTATTTTCCTCCCGCTGATCGAGCATTGCAGGTAGAAAAAGCAATTGTCCTTGTTATGAAATGAACTTCACCCTGTATATTTAAAAATGACCATATACACTACCGTTCATTAGTTTGGGTACACCTCGAAATGTCCTTGTTTTTGAAAGAAAAGCATTTTTTTCTGTTTTAAAATTACATCAAAGTGATCAGAAATACAGTGTAGACATTGCTAATGTTGTAAATGACAATTGTAGCTGGAAACGGCAGATTATTTTTTTTAATGGAATATCTACATAGGAGTACAGAGGCCCATTATCAGCAACCATCACTCCTGTGTTCCAATGGCACGTTGTGTTAGCTAATCCAGGTTTATCATTTTAAAAGGCTAATTGATCATTAGAAAACCCTTTTGCATTCAAGTGCCTAGTTTGAGAAACGGACACCTTACAAGTCCTCAACTGGCAGCTTTATTAAACAGTACCTTTTTTATTTTTGGATTTCACATTTATTTAACCAGGTAGGCCAGTTGAGAACAAGTTCTCATTTACAACTGCGACCTGGCCAAGATAAAGCAAAGCATTGCGACACAAACAACACAGAGTTACACTTGGAATAACAAACATACAGTCACTAATACAATAAAGTCTATATACATTGGTATACCTGATATTGCGTGGGTTTGTTCAGCATGCAAAAGGACTTGTTGCTCAATCACCGTCAACACAGTTGCAGGCTTAGTTCGACACTGAAGGAGAGGACGCATCAGTTGTCAGGTGCTTTGTGATTGGGGGGCTTGCAGCCAGCCAAGGTCGTCTGTCAGTCATCAGAGTCCATTGTCTATATTAGACCGGCACTCTCTACATCCCTGAGATGAGACATGGTAACATGTAGCTGAGACCTGAAAGCAGTGGCTACTTGCCAGAGCCCCAGCCTTTTCCATTGTCCATTACAGGGGTTCCCAAACCTGTTTATTTTTTTTTCCCCATTACCCCATTTTGAGCTTTTTTTTTTTTTTTTTGCAACCACACCATGTAAAACAATAAGGTGATGTCATCAACAGCCAGTTAATTTGTTTTATTTGATTTAGGGCTATGGCAGTCAATTACAAATCACTCTGACTGTATTTTTAAACGGAAGGAAGTATGGTTTGAAATACTGAAATGCATCAAAGACATTGGAAAGCGCAGAAGGTCAGGCGTTTTGTAGGAAGAAACACTCACGACCACATTGAGTGTATATTGGAGGTTACTCACGTAACCGCGGTTCTATGAACCAAGCGGCAAATTATTATGGTTATTTTTCTGAGTTTCTCTCGCCACCCCATGGTCTCAACCCCTAGTTTAGGAAACGCTGATCTATCACCAGACAAAATCGCTCCATCCTTGAGACGAGACAAAGGAACAGATCTGCTTTGTTAGCCTTTAGCCTGACCGCTTCGCTCGCCCCTTCAGAGAAATGTCCGCTTTGTTAGTGTGTGTGTGTTTGCACTAGTGTGTATGAGAAAGCCCCCCCCCCCTCTTTAGCGGCACCTTTACAGAACAGCCTGCTGGTTTCCAGGCTGCCGCTTGATGCTGTGCTGCTGACTAACAGCCATTGTTATTGGACAGTTACTGGTGCCTGAACAAAAGACGCCAATACCGGGGTTTCTTTCCAATACACACAGGTGTTTCCATTGAATTCCTGAACAACGCCATCGTGTCGACCAGGCAGTCGTCCAACATATGACTCACGCAGACTAAGGATATTTTCAGCATTTTCCCCTCTGGATATTTCTAGCTTTAGGATCATTGTTGGGACAAGGGGAAAACCTGTGTGTGTTTCTTTGTTAGTAGTTTCCCATAGTCTATGTATTGCACATAGGCCATGTAATGTGAGAGAGTTTTATGTATGCACATGAGCAATTGGGATTTGTGCAATCTGATTATGCATACAAATGGGATACTGTGTGTGTGTTCCATGGCCACAGGAGGAGCAGTGATTTGTGCAGGATGCGGCGAGGCACAGATCAGCTCATTGAGCAGTGAACAGGCAGGCAACAGATGAGACAGTCAGTTGTGACATCTCTAAGAAATAGCTTCCTTTGGTGGGCCAGGGGAGAAGGGGGAAAAAAAGAGAAGACTAGAGAAGGGAGAGGGAGGATATTCATGCTGTTCTTTCTCTGCGCTTCTATATGAGATGAGATCAGTGACTGTATACCCTTCCTCTGCCATCTCCCTCTCATCCTGCCCTCCTCTCCCTCTGACTATTTCTGGGAGTGGAACCGCAACTGTGTTACAAGCGTACCATGAATAATGAATGTTAACTAAGCTAAACTGCATTGTTTTGATAGCTATATAATAGCCATGGTAGAATATGCTTTCTGGAAGCAGTGCGCTAGTGTGTTTATATTGTAATGTAGTATCTTAGTACTTCACATGGTTGCTTCTGTCATATTTGGTTGAGTATGTATTGATTTTAGCCTCATGGTTCCTACGCAGCGAGACAGTTGCTGCATCCGCAGGCTGCCCCGACCCCTCTTCTCCATGGCAGAGTTAGAATCACTAAACACACTCAGGGGACTGTGTGCGCATGCTTCAGTGTAGGCCTATCTGTGTTTGTGTAAGTGTGCATGCATGAGTGTGTCCAGTCTCTACACTGGGACTGGTGTGACTACTAAGACGGAGTTGTGTGTAAATGGAGCGTCGATCCTATCTTGCCCGCCTCCTCCTCGCCCCACAATTTACAGGAGTAAGGTTATAGTCCAGACAGCAGAGCCTGAAAACATGGAGATAGCTGCAGCTGGCCTAGCCCAATCAGATTGTGGTGTTTGTGTGTACAAGAGATACAGGAATACAAGAGTAATTGCTTTTTTAAAAATCTCCGTAATGTCCAATTTTGGCTAACACACACTCGTACCCTTCCCTTCCATTTCATAACCACACGTCCTCCCTCCTAATTTTCTCTCATCTCTTCCTCCTCCTAATCATCTCTCGTCCTGCCTCCCTCTCTCCTCCAGAATTCTATTGTAGGTGATGGCATCCGGCTGGCAGCTGCCACCCATTAGAAGGAGCAGATTGACGCTACTAGTGTTAGCCACATTACACTGATTTAGTATTATGGAGCATGTTGCCACCCCACCGCTAGCCTATCCCTGGCTTACTGAATGCCTCTTGCCTTTGAAGAGCGCTCTGTCTGTCTCCCCACATTTTGAGAACAGTACGTGTCATCACGTGGAAAATGGAATAGACCGCAATGATGCTGATTTGACTCTCGAGTGGGTCTGTTGCGTGGTCTGTTTGTTTTCCTGTGTGTAATTCCCATTCCCCAGGCCTGTTCGTCTACCGCATCAACGTGGTGGATGATTATAGATATGCCTAAATTATAGCTCAAACTGTGAGGAAACGGACTGTAAAGGCTATTCTGAGTTACTTTTATCTTATTGGGAATCTGTTTTTAAAGTTATTGTCTGTTTCAGAAATGTATGGAGTAGAACAGATACGAACGGTTGTCTTTTCAAGGAGTCTGTCCTCTATTCATTACAATTCTCCCGCAACATTCTGAACATTTTATCTCACCAAGTGTGTTAACAGGAGAATGGTGCTTGGAGGCACAGGGATTCCCAGTCATCCTATGAATTATTGGGTTTTGTCTAGAAGAGATGCAGCTTTTGCCAACTGACTTTTCGGTGAACTTAAGCAGCAGGTTAGGAGGATTAGGTTAGCGAAAATGCTTAAATATATATTTTGTCAAATTTGCAAAAAAAATGGATCTCATCTAGACAAGACCCAGCTACAGCCTTACCCAGTCAGTCCCAACCCTATTTATCCTCCTTTCTCCATTCACTCGTTGATGACTTCCACCCAGTAAATTCTGATTTCTTTTAGTAATTTCCCTCTATACCAATTCCTTCATTCATCCATCGGTCTATCCCATTATCTACCCACCAACCTATTATTAGGCTATTGCAGTACATAGGGCTGCCAGGGTATATAGATCATTTATAATTAGTAGTGCCTCTCTTAAACTGCCACTTTCCTGCTGCAGTGGCGCTATTTGGGCGTTTCATTTTGGTATTTTATTCACTGGGATGTTTTGTAGATTAACAAAGGCATCAAGGGCATCATTCCAACAGTATTTTCCCAGTTCTGTGTGTGTGCGCCGAGAGTGAGACTGAACTGAACCCTCTGACATGCAAATGTTGATCTTCTACTCGGATGCTCTTATCCCCGCTTCCCCAGAGATCCCTGAATAAACTCAGTGCATTGTCTCTGTACGACCTTGTGTGTCATTCGGATGAGCGAGACCAGGCAGGGTGAAGTTGCGGTCAAAGTCGAATATCATACCGTGTACTAAACTAAGCAACAACAAAAAAAGTCTTATTTTCAGGACCTGGTCTTTCAAAGATAATTTGTAAAAATCCAAATAACTTCACAGATCTTCATTGTAAAGGGTTTAAACACAGTTTCCCATGCTTGTTCAATGAACCATAAACATTTAATGAACATGCATCTGTGGAGCGGTCGTTAAGACACTAACAGCTTACAGACGGTAGGCGATTAAGGTCACAGTTATGAAAAGTTAGGACACTAAAGAGGCCTTTCTACTGATGCTTCAAGGAGGCATGAGGACTGCAGATATGGCCAGGGCAATAAATTGCAATGTCCGTACTGTGAGATGCCTTAGACGGCACTACAGGGAGACAGGACAGACAGCTGATTGTGGTCTGCCACTGCGAGGACAAGTGTAACAATGCCTGCACAGGATCGGTGCATTCAAACATCACACCTGCGGGACATGTACAGGATGGCAACAACTGCCCGAGTTACACCAGGAACACACAATCCCTCCGTCAGTGCTCAGACAGTCCAGCCTCTCTCAGCCTATTGCGGACAGAGGGCTTGTAGGCCTGTTGTCTGGTGAGGACCTGCCTTACATCACTGGCAACAAAGTCCCCTATGGGCCCACTGTAGCTTGACCGGACAGGACTGGCAAAAAGTGCTCTTCACTGACGAGCCGCGGTTTTGTCTCACCAGGGATGATGGCCGGATTTGCGTTTATCGTCGAAGGAATGGAATGAGCGTTACACCGAGGCCTGTACTCTGGAGCGGGATCGATTTGGAGGTGGAGGGTCCGTCATGGTCTGGGGCTGTGTGTCACAGCATCATCGGACTGAGCTTGTTGTCATTGCAGGCAATCTCAATGCTGTGCGTTACCTCCCTCATGTGATACCCTTCCTACAGGCTCATCCTGACATGACCCTCCAGCATGACAATGCCACCAGCCATACTGCTCGTTCTGTGCATGATTTCCTGCAAGACAGGAATGTCAGTGTTCTGCCATGGCCAGCGAAGAGCCCGGATCTCAATCCCATTGAGCACATCTGGGACCTGTTGGATCGGAGGGTGAGGGCTAGGGCTGTCCGTCCCCCCCCCCCCCCCCAGAAATGTCCAGGAACTTGCAGGTTCCTTGGTGGAAGAGCGGGGTAACATCTCACAGCAAGAACTGGCATATCTTGTGCAGTCCATGAGGAGGAGATGCACTGAAGTACTTAATGTAGCTGGTGGCCACACCAGATACTGACTGTTCAAATAAAAATCGAATCAAATTTATGTATATAGCCCTTCGTACATCAGCTGATATCTCAGTGCTGTACAGAAACCCAGCCTAAAACCCCAAACCGCAAGCAATGTAGGTGTTGAAGCACGTTGGCTAGGAAAAACTCCTTAGAAAGGCCAAAACCTAGGAAGAAACCAAGAGAGGAACCACCTATGAGGGGTCCTCTTCTGGCTGTGCCGGGTGGAGATTATAACAGAACATGGCCAATGGTCAAATAATGGGTCTGGGACAGGTAGCACGTCCGGTGAACAGATTCCATAGCCACAGGTAGAACAGTTGAAACTGGAGCAGCAGCACAGCCTGTTGGACTGGGGACAGCAAGGAGTCATCCTTGTTACAACTGTTACTTTTGATTTTGACCCCCCCCCCTCCTTTGTTCAGAGACACATTCCATTTCTGTCAGTCACATGTCTGTGGAACTTGTTCAGTTTGTCTCAGTTGTTGAATCTTATGTTCATACAAATATTTCCATAAACGCAGTTGACAGTAAGAGGACGTTTCTATTTTTGCTGACTTTACATACATGGTGACATGACTATTTCACAATTTTGTTACATTACATAAGTATTCAGACACTTTCTTATGAGACTCAGTTGAGCTCAGGTGCATCCTTTTTTAAAATCCTTGATGTTCCTATAACTTGATTTGGAAAGGCACACACCTGTCTATATGAGGTCCCACAGTTGACGGTGCATGTCACAGCAAAAACCAAGCCATGGTGTTGAAGGAATTATCTGTAGAACACTGAGACAGGGAGCTGACCAAGAACCCGATGGTCACTCTGACAGAACTCCAGAGTTCCACTTTGGAGATGGTTGTCCTTCTGGAAGGTTATCCATCTTTGCAGCACTCCACCAATCAGGCCTTTATAGTAGAGTGGCCAGATGGAAGCCACTCCTCAGTAAAAGGCACATGACAGCCTGCAATGAGTTTGCCAAAAGTCACCTAATGACTCTCAGACCATGTGAAACAAGATTCTCTGGTCTGATGAAACCAAGATTGTGATCTTTGGCCTGAATGCCAAGCGTCACGTCTGGAAGAAACCTGGCAGCATCAATGGCAGGGACCGGGAGACTAGTCAGGATTGAGGGAAAGATGAACTGAGCAAAGCACCGAGAGATCCTTGAGCGCTCAGGACCTCAGACTGGGGTGAAGGTTCACCTTCCAACAGGACAATGACCCTAAGCGCATAGCCAAGACAATGCAGGAGTGTCTTCGGGACAAGTCTCTGAATGTTCTTGAGTGGCCCAGCCAGAGGCCGGACGTGAACCCGATCGAACATCTCTGGAGACACCTGAAAATAGCTGTGCAGCGACGCTCCCCATCCAACCTGCACTTGAGAGGATCTGCAGAGAAGAATGGGAGAAACTCTTAAAATACAGGGGTCAAGCTTGTAGCGTCATACCTAAGAGGATTCGAGGCAGTAATCACTGCCAAAGGTGCTTCAACAAAATACCCGAGTAAAGGGTCTGAATACTTATGTAAATGTGATTTATGTGTTTTTAATGACAAATTTGCAAAAATGTATAACATGTTTTTGCTTTGTTGTTATGGGTTATTGTGTGTAGATTGATTGCCGGGGGGGGGGGCATTAATACATTTTAGAATAAGGCTGTAACGTAACAAATGTGGAAAAAGTCGAGGGGTCTGAATACTTTCTTAAGACACTAGTGTTCTGTCAGCTAAGGTGTTGTATGTATTTTTTGGCATAGGTGGGATTATGTGCAGCGCCCTACAGACACTGCTTATTGTGGTTTGGAAAAGGTTGACTAGTATTTGGCACAGGCTACCTCACTGCTGCCATATCACTATTGTTGTCAGGAAGCAGTCAAAGACTGTGTTCAGATGAGATGATTGGGTTGGTAACCGGCACCCAGTGGCATCCCAGCTGCCACCAAGATGCTAAAATGACCCCTGAAATTAGACCACTTGAGTTGTCGGTCTTGTCTATGTATTCTATGATGTTCTCATCTCACTCCCCCCCCCCCTCTTTTCTCCACCCTCTGTTGCAGCTGAAACTTATAGATCGATCCATCGTTATCCGAGACATTGTGCGGCGGATGAATTCTAACGTAAGCCGAGCTCCCTCTCCTGTCGTATCACTACACTGTGTTAGCTGATGACACACTACATGACTAGTGTACCAACACAGGATGACTGTCCAGGCTGCGGTGTTTGATGTAGAATGTGCTAACATGCCTTTATCAGAAAGCTCTTACCTGCCATCTTTGTTAAGATGCGGACTGATGCAAGCACACTGATATATTGAGTAAACATTTTAGCGTAGGTGTATCTTAAGCTAATATCCAACACCTGTCCCTAGGTGGTATTATTGAGAACGCACCGACACAAATTGGTGCGTTGTCTTTGGATAGAGCGTAGGGCGACGGTGATATGGTAACCCTTGTCTTGTTTGCGGTTGTGGTTTCCAGGACAACCAGTGTGGCATCGTGACCAACATCGACATCGAGTGTGCTGTAAAACTAGTGGGGACCAACTGTGTCCTTTACCCTGTCAACAGTAAAGACCTACATCACATCTGGGTAAGAAAAAAACAGATGCCATAATGTTCTCTTGAGCACCCTATGTCCACAGAGAAGTTGCAAGATAGAAGCATTTCCATGTGATTTATCAAATTAATTTGTTCTTGTTAGGATTTCTATTTTAATGAACCCTTTGCTTATAAATACTCATTTAATTAGACTATTCAATTGTCTTGTCCTTCTCGAGTATCTCCTGTGGTAGCCTATGCCTGTAAGGTGGTCCATAATTTACACCTTTATTCTTTGGCAAAGAGATACATACTAACATAGTACGAGTCAAAAGTTTGGACACACCTACTCATCCCAGGGTTTTTCTTTATTTTTTAAATATTGTTTCCTACATTGTAGAATAATGACATCAAAACTATGAAATGACACAATCATGCAGTAACCAAAAAAGTGTTAAACAAATCTAAATATATTTTATGTTTGGTTAAAAGTACATTTGTGGAATTTCTTTCCTCCTTAATGCATTTGAGCCAATCAGTTGTGTTGTGACAAGGTATGGGTGGTATACAGATGATGGTCTTATTTGGTTAAAGACCAAGTTCAAATTATGGCAAGAACAGGTCAAATAAGCAAAGAGAAACAACAGTCCATCATTACTTTATGACATGAAGGTCAGTCAATGCGGTCGCAAAAACCATCAAGCGTTATGATGAAACTGGCTCTCATGAGGACCGCCACAGGAAAGGAAGACCCAGAGTTACCTCTGCTGCAGAGGATAAGTTCATTAGTTACCAGCCTCAGAAATTGCAGCCCAAATAAATGCTTCAGAGTTCAAGTAACAGACACATCACAACATCAAGTGTTCAGAGGAGACTGTGTGAATCAGGCCTTCATGGTCGAATTGCTGCAAAGAAACCACTACTAAAGAACACCAATAATAAGAGACATTATTGGGCCAAGAAACACGGGCAATAGACATTAGACCTGGTGGAAATCTGTCCTTTGGTCTGATGAGTGCAAATTTGAGATTTATGGTTCTAACCGCCATGTCTTTGTGAGACGCAGAGTAGGTGAACGGATGATCTCAGCATGTGTGGTTCCCACCGTGAAGAATGGAGGTGTGGGGGTGCTTTGCTGGTGACACTGCCTGATTTAATTTAGAAATCAAGGCATACTTAATCAGCATGGCTACAACAGCATTCTGCAACGATACGCCATCTAATCTGGTTTGTGCTTAGAGGGACTATTTGTTTTTCAACAGGACAATAACCATAAACACACCTCCAGGCTGTGTAAGGGCTATTTGACCAAGAAGGAGAGTGGCAGCATCAGATGGCTACTTTGAAGAATTTCAAATATAAAATATATTTTGGTTACTACATGATTCCATATGTGTTATTTCAGAGTTCTGATGTCTTCACTATTATTCTACAATGTAGAAAATAGTACAAATAAAGAAAAACCTGGGAATGAGTGTGTCTGAACTTTTGACTGGCACTGTATGCGTACCACATCAATGTCTCTGTTTCAATCATTTGTTTCATGCGTGTCCCCTGCTAGTCCTTCATGTATGGGGACTACATAGCCTACGACTTCTGGCTGGGGAAGGTGTACGACCTGACCAACCACATCATCCTCAAGCTGTCCAATGGAGCCAGGTACAAAATCTGTCAATTCAAAACGGTTTCATTTACATCTGTCTGCTTCATGCTTTGCCTCAACTTCTCTCTACCACTGCAGGTGTTCCATGAATGTGGAGGACGGAGCCAAGCTGTACGACGTCTGTCCGCACGTCAGTGACTCGGTAGGTGAAATGCCACGAGCTGCGTTTTTTTGTTGTGTGAAAACGTAGCCGTCTGCCCTCGTCCACTGCACTTTACTGATCTGCTAAGGCTGGCTAGGTGGAAGCAACTGAAATGAACTTGCTGCTCACAGCCTTGCGCTTCCTATTCCTCCTTATTGACCATAGGTAGTGGTGTAATACTTTGTAACAGGGCTGGGGGTCAATTCCATTTGAGCCGAGGTCAGTTTAGGAAACCGATTTTTGAAAATTGAGTTTAAAAGGAATCGACCCTAATCTTGTTTAAGGTAGCAGGTGGCGTGCGTCCAATATTAATCGGAAACTGTTGGGCGTTGACTGGGGATATACCTAGGTGTGACTCCTGTAACACTTTGGCTGTTTTTTCAGAAACAACACAACCGTGTCTACTTTTTCTTATTTAAAAAAAACAAAAAACACACAACCTTGTTAAGTACTAGCTATGTTCTCTTATCACTTGTTGAAACGACCAATGAGCAGCAGGATATCTTAGAGCTTTTTTAGATTCTCAAATGGACTGGTTAAGGGAAACTGCCTCTGTGTGTTAGTGAGATGCATCTCCTCCCTGGTTGGTAGGGTCTTTTCTTCGACGAGACCTATGGTTTCTACCCAGGCCAGGTGCTGATCGGGCCGGCCAAAGTCTTCTCCAATGTCCAGTGGCTCTCCGGGGTCAAGCCCGTACTCCGCAAGAAGAGCAAGTTCAGGGTGGTGGTCGAAGAGGTATGATGGCAATTTGCGCATTTTATAGTAGTACATTATTCACAGGCAATAACTTGGGCCCTGAGTTTTCCTGTTTTTTACTGACCCACATACCTTACCACCTAATAATAGGCTTAGCTGCTGAAGTACGTGTGATGTCACTGCTCTAAATGCTCATCTGTGTTTTCATGTGACACCCCCCCCCCCACACCCCTCCCCCCTCCCCCCCATAGGTCCAGGTGGCGGAGCTGAAGGTGACGTGGATCACCAAGAGTTACTCCCCCAAGGGCACGGACAGCGTCTACCCCCCTCCGTCTACCATCTCCCAGGAGAACCTCTGCAGGTACTGAACTGCACCCCGTTTGTCTGTTCATTTCAATTCTCTACGCTGACCTTTTTTTTTACAAGAGCACGTGTGTGTGTGCCTAAGTTGACAAATGTAGGCGCACACAAAGAACTTTAGTAGCATAATGACACATATTTGAGATATTAAAGCTAGAATCCTTAATTTTTCTAGGTGCGCTGGTACTTCAGAATTCCAGGTAGCACAGCAAATATTTTGCCGCATATGCGAGTAAAATGATCGCACTCTAGAGTCCTGTATTCGTAGATTCGTTTTACCATCCATCCACACTTGGGAGCACAGAGGCTGCGGTTTTCCATTTTATAGATATACAGCGTATGAGCAGTCTATTTCTGGTTGACACACATTATTTATATACACACCTCACAATCACACCTCACACTTGCATGCATGTCTTAATTGGATGTTTACATGAACAGGGTGAAGTTGTAATTTCATACAAGGACCGCGTTCGTTTTCAGCGAGCTGCACTGTAAGCCTATGGTCTGAGCTGGAGAAAGAGCAGCTTTTCTCAGTGAAGTTCCAAATGGTCACAACCATTCGCTTTTGAGATGGGCTGGTATTCAAAGATGTGCTATATTGACCCCCTAAGGTCGCTGTCCATGCCCCCGCGGAAATCTGTTTAGCTTAATAAAAATATCCCCATTTTAAAAATCTGTCCGTTTTTAAGGTTGAGATCTGCATTGGATGCGTCTCAATCCACTACTTCCTCATCCACGGTTAAAGTTGACATCGCTAGAGCGGTGTTCGACATCTGAAAATCGGTCTTCTCACAATGTCATCTGAAGCGTCCGAATTATTTGCTCTACGACCCCCACAAGCAACTTGGGACTCGTCTGAAGTCGGTTCAGCCCATCTGCCAATTTCTGTCTATAGCGTCTGATCAGTATGGGTAACCACACTAATAAGAGGCCTCTGTGGAAAGGTGAGATTCTCATGAACACGTACATGTCGGTTGTTTTGCTCTACGACGTCCACAGGTCTCAAGACTTGTCTAAAGGTTCCCCGGTACAAGTTGAAAAAATGGATGGAAGAATACACTACCGTTCAAAAGTTTTTTTCCATTTAAAATAACATCAGATTGATCAGAAATACAGTGTAGACATTGCTAATGTTGTAAATGGACTATTGTAGCTGGAAACTGCAAACTATTTTATGGGATATCTACATAGGCATACAGAGGCCGATTATCAGCAACCATCACTTCTGTGTTCCAATGGCACGTTGTGTTAGCTAATCCAAGTTTCTCATTTTCAAAGACTAATTGAGCGTTAGAAAACCCTTTTGCAATTATAATCGCACCCACAAATGTAATCAAACCCACAAATGCTGATGCTCCAGATACTCAACTTGTCTAAAGAAGGCCAATTTGATTGCTTTTTAATCAGAACAGTATTCAGCTGTTTTAACATAAATGCAAAAAAGTTTTTCTAATCATCAATTAGCCTTTTAAAATGAAAGGACATTTCTAAGTGACCCCAAACCTTTCAACGGTAGTGTATATGGAAACTGTCAGTGCCAAAAATGTGTTAATATGGGCTTATAGCAGTAAGGCCAAATACAATTTGTCACTTTTACGGCTTGGACAGGACTCAGACTGTTAGGTGCCAAAAATAAGGGGTTAAATGCATGTAAAAACAAATACATGTTTCCTCATATTTCTTATTTCTGCTATAGGACAGACACTTTTTTTTGTTCCATGTAGTGAATCTGTTATTCAATGCATTTGTATGGGCTAATAGAAGTAATGAATGTGTATCATGTAGCACATGTATCTAGATGGAAAGATGCTCATCCCCAGCACACACCCATTATTTTGCTTCAATGACCCTTCTATTAACACACTCCCCCCATACGTGTGTTCTGATCCAGAGTGAAGCGTCTGGGCTACTACGACCACACCCAGAGGCAGCTGGGGGAGAGGGCCCTGTACGTGTTCCCAGCCAAGGGAGACACCACACACATCACCTGTGAGTGGCCCGACGGGGCCCCCGGACTCCCAGAGGACCCCGTAGCCAGGAAGGTGTGTGAGTGAGAAGGAAATGGAGAGGAAATGTTTCTATATATACAGTACCAGTCAAAGTCCAGACACACCTACTAATTCATGGGTTTTTCTTTATTTTAACTATTTTCTATATTGTAGAATAATAGTGACGACATCAAAACTATGAAATAACACATATGGAATCGTGTTGTAACCAAAAACATGTTAAACAAATTAAAATATATTTGAGATTCAAAGTAGCCACCCTTTGCCTTGATGACAGCGTTGCACACTCTTGGCATTCTCCCAAACAGCTTCATGAGGTAGTCACCTGGAATGCATTTCAATTAACAGGTGTGCCTTGAGCCAATCAGTTGTTTTGTGACAAGGTAGGGGTGGTATACAGAAGATAGCCCTATTTGGTAAAATACCAAGGTTGAAACGACAGTCTGTTACTTTAAGACATGAAAGTAAGTCAATCTGGAACATTTCAAGAACTTTGAAAGTTTCTTCAAGTGCAGTCGCAAAAACCATCAAGCGCTATGATGAAACTGGCTCTCATGAGGACCGCCACAAGAAAGGAAGACCCAGAGGATAAGTTCATTAGTTAACTGCACCTCAGATTGCAGCCCAAATAAATACTTCAGTTCAAGTAACGGAGACTGTGAATAAGACCTTCATGGTCGAATTACTGAAAAGAAACCACTACTAAAGGACACCAATAAGAGACTTGCTTGTACCAAGAAACACGACCAATGGACATTAGATCGGTGAAAATCTGTCCTTTTGGTCTGTCCAAATTTGAGATTTTTGGTTCCAACTGCTGTGTCTTTGTGAGACGCAGAGTAGGTGAACGGAGGATCTCTGCATGTGTGGTTCCCACCGTGAAGCATGGAGGAGGTGGTTTGGGGGTGCTTTGATTTGCTGTTGACACTGTCTCTGATTTATTTAGAATTCAAAGGACACTTAACCAGCATGGATACCACGGCATTCTGCAGCGGTATGCCATCCCATCTGGTTTGCGCTTAGTGGGACCATTTGTTTTTTTAACAGGCCAATGACCAAACACACTTCCAGGCTGTGTAAGAGGTATTTTACCAAGAATGAGAGTGATGGAGTGCTGCATCAGCTCACCTGACCTCATCCCAATTGAGATGGTTTGGGATGAGTTGGACCGCAGAGTGAAAAGCAGCCAACAAGTGCTCAGCATATGTGGGAACTCCTTCAAGACTGTTGGAAAAGCATTCCAGGTGAAGCTGGTTTTGAGAGCGCCAAGAGTGTGCAAAGCTGTCATCAAAGCAAAGGGAAGTGAAGAATCTCAAATGTAAAATATATGTTGATTTGAACACTTAAAAAAAAAATTGGTTACTACATGATTCCATGTGTTATTTCATAGTTTTGAGGTCTTCACTATTCTACAATGTAGGAAATTGTAAAAATAAACACCCTTGAATGAGTAGGTGTCCAAACTCTTGACTGGTATTGTGCGTGCCTGTCCCCATTTTGTGTGAAACAATTGGTAACAATGTTGCCTCTCTTTGCAGAGATACTCCATGTATCCAACTTTCTTCCCTCGTTGCATGCACTAACAACTGTGTTTGCCATGGTTCGTATTATCTGTGTCCTATGACAATGTCCTTCCTGCAGTTGAAAAGAATGTTCAAGAAGGAGTCGTTAGGGAAGAAGACCAGTGAGAGTGCAGAGACACAAGGAGCAAACCAGCACTCCACCGACAAGACGGACAGCTTTTACGGTACATGCTGATTTTGATTTATGTCTGGTCATCAGAAATGTTGCCTTGTCATTTTTTGGCAGATATCCTCACTTAAACAGATGACGAGCACAAACTCCAATTGTAGAATAATTTTAGCTCCATACAGTCTACACCTGATAACTGGCCATCTGATAACTGCACACCTTGTGCAGGGTAGTTCGCCCCACAATTAAAATATATTCTTTATGCTTTGCTCAGTTCCAAGTCACTGCTTATACCACTAATCAATTATACATGTAAAACCAACTCAACGACCATCACCCGTGTCCTCTCCCCCCTCACACCCAGGTGACCTCAAGCCTGACAACACCCACCCAGACTCCACTGACCATACCGCCCTCCCCCGCCCTCACCACCCCAACAACGGCCCCAACCACGCCCTCCAGCCCTTGACCCTGTGCGCTCCTCACTCCTCTGACCCATGGCCCGAGCCAGCGGAGCAGGACGCAGATGACGAGGCGGGGGCGGAGGACACTGATGACACCTTGTCGCTGACGTCGTCGGCCAGCAGCACGGCGTCGTCGCAGAGCGGCGGTCTGGGGGGCCTGAACAGGAAGAAGAGCATCCCTCTGTCCATCCGCAACCTGAAGAGGAAGCACAAGAAGAAGAGGACCAAGTTCTCCCGCGAGTTCAAGCCCGGCGACAGGTGAGCCAGTTATCAATCAAATCCGTTTGTATTCATGGAATGCTATGTGACTAAATGTAGCAGACTACAATTGTATAGAAATGGCTACAAATGTAGCATGCTAAGTCAGAGCCTAGGCCACACTTAAATCCTCTGCCTTCTATCCCTCCCTCACGCCCTCCCTTTCTGAACTTCTGCTATTCCTCCCTCTCTTGCGCCCTCCCTCCCTTTTTCTCTCTCTCCATTCAGGAGATGGTCCCTCCCTGGCCATCTCCTTTTCTCCTTGGCACGTGTAAAGGATGATCAATAGCTTGCTGGCAAGAATTCAGCTTCCCGCTGGCAAAAATTCTGCGTCCTTGAACCCAGTGTCACTTTTATTTTTTGTCACATTCACCGGATAGGTGCAGTGAAAAGTGTTGTTTTACATGGTCAGCCATAGTAGTACGGCGCCCCTGGAGAAAATGAGGGTGAAGTGCCTTGCTCAAGGGCACATTGTGCCTCTCCCAGCTTCTGATGCCGCCCACCCCTGTACAGATGATACTCGGGTACAGCCTCTCTCTGGCCTAAATGGCACCCTACTCCCTATGTAGTACACTACTTTAGTCAAAAATAGAGCACTGTATAGGGAATAGGGTGCCACTTCCATTTGGGACGCTTACACACAGAGCCGATCAACTTACACCCTACACCCAGCCTACACTTACACCCTTACACCCAGCCGAACAAGACCAGTGTTCATCGATCCAACATCTTGTCTCCCAGAAAATGTCCTCTCTTCCTTACGGACTTTCTGATGGCTTGTTACTACCTACGGGGATCGATTTCAGGCTGATTTCCCGGAGCAGATGTCCACTAATGACCCTGGTTGTTATTGGGCTGTGTGGATGCTGCCAGTGACGGTGTGACCTGGCCTTGTCTTCAAATCTTGAACCAGTCTACCACCAATCCAGTACTAGTACCACTCCATAGTCTAATATAGTACTAATCTAGTGCCAATCCAGTACTTTTCCTAGTACCAATTTGAATCTAGTACAAATAACAATCCAAAGGTTATACTAGCATCAACCTAATTATTATTGTTGCGACGTGAAAATGAATACGCTCTCAACCGCACTTGCTCTCCTTGTGGTCCTTTGACTAAAAACCCAATAGTTAAGTTGCTCTGTTATAAAAATCACACCGGTACCCACAATTAGACCTAGCTCTGCACCATTAGTTGGACGTTTCCAAATAGGTTGAAGTTTGGGTCAATGTAACCTTTTCTCAAGACATTGCAGAATTCAAGTACTTTAAATTCTACCAGGCGCCATTCGAACACGTCAGGGATTCCAAGGCTGCACATCTGAAATGGCACCCCCTTCCTTATATAGTGTACTAATTTTGACCAGATCCTTGGTTAAAAGTAGTGCATTATACAGGCAATATGATGCTATTTCAGATGCTGCCTAAGGCTGTGATTTTTCTCTCCTTTTAAACTGCCTTGTAGATCAGATCTGGTGGTTAAATATAGCTGACAGCTGATAAATCATGTAGCATGTGCTTAGGTGTGCCCAGATAACATCCAGGTCCTCTGATTGAAAGAGACAGATGGAGAGAGAGAGGGGGAAAGGGTGATGGAGACAGAGGGTCAGAGAGCTAGGGAGATCAAGGGGGAGAAAAAAAGCTGAGATTGAGTTGCGGGAGGGAGAGCGAGCGAGAGGAAGATTGATGGGGGGAATAAAACGGCAAGGGGGAGGTAGGGACTGAAGTTAAGAGGCAGTGCAGGGGGAAAGTGTCTGAATTCTAGTGGGGGGTTGAATTGAGGTAGAGGAGAGATTGATTTAAAGAAAATACAAAACATGAGAAAAAATAAATAAACGTCCCTTTTTCAGGACCCTGTCTTTCAAAGATGATTCGAACAAATCCAAATAGCTTCACAGATTTTCATTGTAAAGGGTTTAAACTAGAGGTCGACCGATTAATCGGAATGGCCGATTTAATTTGGGGCCGATTTCAAGTTTTCATAACAATCCGAAATCGGTATTATTGGGCGCCGATTTATTATATATATTTTTTTAAAATAATTTTAACCTTTATTTAACTAGGAAAGTCAGTTAAGAACACATTCTTATTTTCAATGACAGCCTAGGAACGGTGGGTTAACTGCCTTGTTTAGGGGCAGAACGACAGATTTTCACCTTGTCAGCTCGGGGGATCCAATCTTGCAACCTTACAGTTAACTAGTCCAACGCAATAACGACCTGCCTCTCTCTCGTTGCACTCCACAAGGAGACTGCCTGTTACGCGAATGCAGTAAGCCAAGGTAAGTTGCTAGCTAGCATTAAACTTATCTTATAAAAAACAATCAATCATAATCACTAGTTAACTACACATGGTTGATGATATTACTAGATATTATCTAGCGTGTCCTGCGTTGCATATAATCTGACTGAGCATACAAGTATCTAAGTATCTGACTGAGCAGTGGTAGGCAGAAGCAGGCGCGTAAACATTCATTCAAACAGCACTTTCGTGTGTTTTACTAGCAGCTCTTCGTTGTGCGTCAAAGCATTACGCTGTTTATGACTTCAAGCCTATCAACTCCCGAGAGGAGGCTGGTGTAACCGAAGTGAATTGTCTAGCTAGCGCTCGCTAATAGCGTTTCAAACTTCACTCGCTCTGAGCCTTATAGTAGTTGTTCCCCTTTCTCTGCATGGGTAACGCTGCTTCGATGGTGGCTGTTGTCGTTGTGTTGCTGGTTCGAGCCCAGGGAGGAGCGAGGAGAGGGATGGAAGCTATACTGTTACACTGGCAATAAAGTGCCTATAAGAACATCTAATCGTCAAAGGTTAATGAAATATAAATGGTATAGAGGGAAATAGTCCTATAATTCCTATAATAACTACAACCTAAAACTTCTTACCTGGGAATATTGAAGAAAAGGAACCACCAGCTTTCATATGTTCTCATGTTCTGAGCAAGGAGCTGAAACGTTAGCTTTCTTACATGGCACATATTGCACTTTTACTTTCTTCTCCAACACTTTGTTTTTGCATTATTTAAACCAAATTGAACGTTTCATTATTTATTTGAGGCTAAATAGATGTTATTGATGTATTATATTAAGTTAAAATAAGTGTTCATTCGGTATTGTTGCATTTGTCATTATTACAAATAAATAAATTATCCAATTTAATTGGTATCGGCTTTTTTTTGGTTCTCCAATAATCGGTACCGGTATCGGCGTTAAAATCATAATCGGCCGACCTCTAGTTTAAACACTGTTTCCCATGCTTGTTCAATGAACCATAAACAATTAATGAACATGCACCTGTGGAACAGTCACGAACAGGACACTAAAGATGCCTTTCTACTGACTCTGAAAAATTCCAAAAGAACCATGCCCAGGGTCCCTGCTCATCTGTGTGAATGTGCCTTAGGCATGCTGCAAGGAGGCATGAGGACTGCAGATGTGCCAGGACAATAAATTGCAATGTCCGTACTGTGAGACGCCTAAGACGGCACTACAGGGAGACGGGATGGACAGCTGATCGTCCTCAGTGGCAGACCACATGTAACAACACCTGCACAGGATCGGTACATCTGAACATCACACCTGCAGGACAGGTACAGGATGACAACAACTGCCCAAGTTACACCAGGAATACACAATCTCTCCATCAGTGCTGATGACTGTCCGCAATAGGCTGTGAGAGGCTGGACTGAGGGCTTGTAGGCCTGTTGTAAAGGCCATTGGGCACAAACCCACTGTCGCAAGACAGGACTGGCAAAAAGTGCTCTTCAGTGACGAGCCGCGGTTTTGTCTCACCAGGGGTGATGGTCGGATTCATGTTTATTTTCAAGGTCTGAGGTCTGGGGCCAAGTGTCACAGCATCATCGTACTGAGATTGCCTGCAATGACAATAATCTCAACGCTGTGCGTTACAGGGAAGACATGCTCCTCCCTCATGTGGTACCCTTCCTGCAGGCTCATCCTGACATGACAATGCCACCAGCCATACTGCTCGTTCTGTGCGTGATTTCCTGCAAGACAGGAATGTCAGTGTTCTGCCATGCCAGCAAAGAGCCCGGATCTCAATCCCATTGATCACGTCTGGGACGTTTTATATATTTATTTATTTGACCTTTTATTTAACTCGGCAAGTCAGTTAAGAACAAATTATTGTTCAGGGGCAGAACGACAGATTTGTACCCTGTCAGCTTGGGGATTTGAACTTGCAACCTTTCGGTTACTAGTCCAACACTCTAACCGCTGGGCTACCCTGCCCCCCCGACCTGTTGGATCGGAGGGTGAGGACTAGGCCCATTCCCCCCAGAAATGTCTGGGAACTTGCAGATGCCTTGGTGAAAGAGTGGAGTAACATCACACAGCAAGAACTAGCAAATGTTGTGCATTCCATGAGGAGGAGATGCACTGCAGTACTTAATGCAGCTGGTGGCTACACCAGATACTGTTACTTTTGTCACACGTCTGTGGAACTTGTTCAGTTTGTCTCAGTTGTTGAATCTTGTTATGATCATAGAAATACAGTTGTACTCAACTTTACAAACACTTAGGTTGGAGTCATTCAAATTTCTTGTTAAGGAACTATAGTTTTTGCAAGTCGGTTAGGACATCTACTGTGTGCGTGACACAAGTAATTTTTCCAACAATTGTTTACAGACAAACGCCTGAAGGTACCATGTTCATCTGTACAAACAATAGTATGCAAGTATAAACACCATGGGACCACACAGCCGTCATACAGCTCAGGAACGAGACATGTTCTGTCTCCTAGAGATTAATGTACTTTGGTGCGAAAAGTGCAAATCAATCCCAGAACAACGGCAAAGGACCTTGTGAAGATGCTGGAGGAAACGGGTACAAACTTATCTATAGCCACAGAAAAATGTGTCTTATATCAACAACCTGAAAGGCTGTTTAACAAGGAAGAAGCCACTGATCTAAAACCGCAATAAAAAAGCCAGACTACGGTTTGCAACTGCACATTGGGGCAACGATCATACTTTTTGGTGTAATGTCCTCTGGTCTGATGAAACAAAAATAGAACTGTTTGGCCATAACGACTATCTTTATGTTTGGAGGAAAAAGGGGAGCCTTGCAAGTCGAAGAACACCATCCCAACCGTGAAGCACGGGGGTGGCAGCATCATGTTGTGGGGGTGCTTTGTTGCAGGAGGGGCTGGTGCACTTCAGATAATAATGTCTTCATGAGGAAGGAAAATTTGGGTCTTCCAAATGGACAATGACCCCAAGCATACTTGCAAGCAAAGTTGTGGGAAAATGGCTTAAGGACAACAAAGTCAAGGTATTGGAGTGGCCATCACAAAGCCCTGACCTCAATCCCATAGAACAGTTGTGGGCAGAACTTAAAGCGTGTGTGAGCAAGGAGGCCTACAAACCTGACTCAGTTACACCAGCTCTGTCAGGAGCAATTTCACCCTATTTAAAGGCAATGCTACCAAATACTAATTGAGTGCATGTAAACTTCTGACCCACTGGGAATGTGATGAAAGAAATAAAAGCTGAAATTAATCATTCTCTCTACTATTATTCTGACATTTCACATTCTTTAAATAAAGTGGTGATCCTAATTTACCTAACAGGGAATTTTAACTAGGATTAAATGTCAGGAATTGTCTGTATTTGGCTAAGGTTTAAATACAGTTTATGTCGGAAGTTTACACATGTTAAGTTTGCTGAAGATAAATGCAGTTGACAGTGAGAGGATGTTTTTTTGCTGAGTTTATATTATGGATGGAGGGAAACCGTGGCAGAGGAGATCAGGCTCCCCCCACCCTGCGGAATCTTTGATTCGCTCTGCTGCTGCGCATATGGCTGAGTCAGTTTAACATTCCATTCTTTAACATGTAGGCATTTTCCACTCTTAACCAGAACTTCTTGCTGAAATAGTTGAGCCTTGTCGGTGAAGACACAAATTCCAGTATTAGTTACTTAGTCACTGGTTCTAATATCTGCCATCTCCCTGTTTTTTTTATCGTCAGGGTGGCAGTAGAAGTGGTGTCCACCAAGACCTCGGCCGACGTCCTCTGGAAGGACGGCCGTATGGAGACCCTCATCCGCTCCAATGACCTCATCCCCATCCAGCACCTCGACAACCATGAGTTTTGCCCCGGAGACTTTGTTGTCGACAAACGACGTAAGTAGCTAGCTCACTTCATACTCACCTTCAGGCCTTGTACAGTGCATTTGGAAATTAAATCAACTTTTTCCACATTTTGTTACGTTACAGCCTTATTCTAAAATTGATTAAATAGTTTCCCCCCCTTATCAATCCACACACACTACCCCATAATGGCAAAGCAAGAACAGGTTTTTAGACATTTTTGCAAATGTATAAAACATTCAACTGAAATATCACGTTTCCATAATTATTCAGACCCTTTACTCAGTACTTTTGTTGAAGCACCTTTGGCAGCGATTACAGCCTCGATTCTTCTTGGGTATGATGCTACAAGCTTGGCACACCTGTATTTGCGGAGTTTCTCCCATTTCTTCTCTGCAGATCCTCTCAAGCTCTGTCAGGTTGGATGGGGAGCGTTGCTGCACAGGTATTTTCAGGCTCTGGCTGGGCCACTTAAGGACATTGAGGCTTGTCCTGAAGCCTGTCCTGCGTTGTCATGTTAGAAGGTGAACCTTCACCCCAGTCTGAGGTCCTGAGCGCTCTGGTGCAGGTTTTCATCAAGGATCGCTTTGTACTTTGTTCCGTTCTTTTGGAGTTTGCCAAAAGGCACCTAAAGACTCTGACCATGAGAAACTAGATTCTCTGGTCTGATGAAACGAAGGTTGAACTTGTTGGCCTGAATGCCCAGCGTCACATCTGGAGGGAACCTGGCACCATCCCTACAGTGAAGTGTGGTGGCAGCATCATGCAGTGAGGATGTTTTTTAGCGCCAGGCACATAGACTGGTCAGGATCGAGGCAAAGATAAAAGGAGCAAAGTGCAGAGAGATCCTTGATGAAAACCTGCTCCAGAGGACTCAGTTCCTCAGACTGGGGTGAAGGTTCACCTTCCAACAGGATAATGACTCTAAGCACACAGCCAAGACAACGCAGGAGTGGCTTCGGGAAAAGCCTCTGAATGTACTTGTTGCGTCATACCCAAAAAGACTTAAGCTTTAGTCGCTGCCGAAGGTGCTTCAACAAAGTACTGTTTTTAAAGGGTCTGAATACTTACGCAAATGTGATATTTCAGTTTATTACATTTTTTTGCTAACATTTCTCAACCTGGTTTTCTACTACTATCAGCTTTTATAAGCGGTTTAGCAAAAAATGTACACTACCATTCAAAAGTTTGGGGTCACTTAGAAATGTCCTTGTTTTTGAAAGAAAAACACTTTTTAATTATTTTTTTGGTCCATTTAAAATAACTTCAAATTGACCAGAAATACATTAGACTTTGCTAATGTTGTAAATTACTATTGTAGCTATGCAACGAGGGAGCTATTTATCAGGTTGGCTTTCTTACTTGGTGTCCTTGGTGAAACTTTTGTGCCTCGGGTCAGAGAGTAAACTTCAGCTCTGTCTTTGTGTGTGTGTCTGTCTCTCTGTATGTGTGTCTGTCTGTCTCTCTCTGTGTGGTCACACAGCCCAAGCTCCTACGGACCCGGGCGTGTACGGGGTCATCCAGTCGGGCGACCACAAAGGCAGGACGTGTGCTGTGAAGTGGATCAAACTCAACGCCTCCAGCGACGACGTGGAGGTCAGTCTGCTGGGCATTGTGGGTCGACTTGTGTCGCCGGGGGAACCACAACCTTTTTTAATTATTTTTTTTATGTATTCCATTAATAGCTCTATAGAAGTTTAATTTGGGCAAATCTGAAATGACTCTATTCCAATTGAGCCTATTCCACATATCGTGCGCTACTTTGGGCCAAAGCAATAGCCCCATGGTCCTATTGCTCTGCTCAAAAACAGTGCACTATACAGGGTGGCTTCTAGTGTCATTTGAGCTGCATGGTGTCAGTAATGGATGGTGGTTTTGTTTGTTTAGGTCACAGGAGAAGAGGAGGATGTTAGTGTGTACGACATCGCCGACCACCCAGACTTCCACTTCCGTACCACTGATATCGTCATCAGGATAGGGAACTCTGAGAACGGGCGGAATACGGAGTGCGAGAACGATGTAAGTTCAAAAAATGTCTTTCATTTTGGTTGTTGACATGTTAGTACTTTTCGATGTGGTGCTTGGAGTGTTCTTTGCCGGTCCACGTTGTACAGATGCTTTGGCCTGGTTACAGATCCACCATAGTTACTAAAAGCGTGCTCTGAAAGGAAATATAATCCAGTACGGTACTATCGTGTAGAAAGAGTATTTTCACATACTGTTTTTTCATCTTTTTTTTTTTTGACATGTCCAGACGTCAGTAGGTCAGGTCTTCAGAGTGGATGTGAGCAGCAAGGTGGAGGTGGTGTGGGCCGACAACTCCATTACCATCGTCCTACCACAGGTACTCATGGTAATTGTAGTCTTTCTGTCCCTCACATGCGGTAGTTGTAGTGGTCGCTGATCGGTGGCTCTGTTAGTTTCTGTTAAGGTTCTGTTGACTTGTGTTCACTATGTCAATGAAGTGTGCTACTGCTGTACCTTGCTCAGGTTTCTGTTCATGCTAATTGTGTTCATGCTAATTATCTTTTCAATCTGAATGTGTGTTGCAGATAGCATGCTGCCCTTTTAAAAATGTTATTCTATAACGACATTTTGATATTGACACAAAAAAGCACTTAATGAATGTTAGCAATGATTAATGATTGCGTATAAACACTGTGATTTTGTTTTTCTCTAACCCCCCCCTCAATCTAGCACCTGTACAACGTGGAGTCTGAGATCGAAGAGACAGACTATGACTCTGTGGAGGAGAGCAGCAGTGGCCTGTCCACGGAGGAGTGGGAGGACGAGAGCGACAGCTGGGAGACTGACAACGGCCTGACCACCAACGAGGACGACCAGCACCCTGCCAACGACGACACCACCACCCCGGCCGCCACCCCCACCGGCTCCAGCCCCTTCATCATCCCCCCAAAGGAGGGCGGCATAGCAGGGGCCACCACCCCCACCAAGCCACCTAACTCCTCAGAGGACCTGGAGGGAGCTGGGGCTATAGTCAGCCCAGGCACCGGTGCTGGAGGAACCACCCCTGGAGCAGGAGGGGGTGATGCAGCGGAGAAGCTCCCCGGGAAAGAGAGCACGCCGCGGGGCTTCCGTGAGCTCAAAGAGGCCCTGAAGATCCTGGAGAGCCTGAAGAACATGACGGTAGAGCAGCTATGGACCGGCGGCTCGCCTACCTCGCCCACGTCCGGTGCTGCGCCCGCCGCCAACGGGACTAACGCCAACGCCGCCACTGCCATCACGCCAGAGAAACCCACCAAGGAGAAGCGCTTCCTGGATGACATCAAGAAGCTCCAGGAGAACCTGAGGAAGACCCTGGACAATGTGGCCATCGTGGAGGAGGAGCGGATGGAGGCAGTGGTGGAGGGTGGGGCAGGAGGAGGTGGGAGTACGGAGGGAGGGGAAAGAGGGGGCGAAGAAAGGCCCCAGGAGGAGGCAGCGGCGGCGAAGACTCCAGGCGCGGCGCCAGAGTGGCCCAGCGATACGCCTGTTCTGTGCCAACAGAGTGGTGGAAAGCCCGGAGTCACCTTCACCAGTGCCAAGGGAGAGGTGTTCTCTGTGCTGGAGTGGTCACCAGGTGAGGACGCAATACTGCGCTTTTAGCTTGTCATTGTTTGTCTTTGTTACTGAGACATCCACTAATCTAGTAGTACAGGGAGAAGAATTCAATAACCCCAAAAATACCCTCTTTGAACATTTTAAATGCACTGGTCCATTACTTAAAATGGCCTTTTCAAATACTCACTAAATACCACAACATTTATCTGACTCCTGCCAGACACCCACACCTTTAAGAAGATGGAGTTCCAGCCAGCCGAGGCCAAGAAGTTTTTCAGCACTGTGAGGAAGGAGATGGCTCTGCTGGCCACCTCGCTGCCCGACGGCATCATGGTCAAAACCTTCGAGGACCGCATGGTATGCTCACCGACACATGAGAAGAGAGACGTTTGGAAGTGATCCGAATGTAGTCGATTACAGTCAAGTATTAAATTGCATCAGACCACTCCTCAGTGGCTAAAGTGACTCCGGTTTTGAGCTGCCAGTTTCTCTGCACTCATTAAACCCTCGACTTAAAATCTCTTCATGCTGTTATTTCTGAAGATAAGTGATGATATCTCTGAGGATGATAGTGAACATGTGCTATTCTCGTCTCTCTTCACCCCGTCCCTCTCTCTTCACAGGACCTGTTCTCAGCTCTGATCAAGGGGCCCACGCGCACCCCTTACGAGGACGGCCTGTTCCTCTTCGACATCCAGCTGCCAAACATTTACCCGTCGGTGCCGCCCCTCTTCCGCTACCTGTCACAGTGCAGCGGGCGCCTCAACCCCAACCTCTACGACAACGGCAAGGTCTGCGTCAGCCTGCTGGGCACCTGGATCGGCAAGGTAAAAGTAGACCTTTAATCCCTCACGAAAAAAGTGTGATGCTTGGTATTTTTGCTTTTTTATTAGGATCCCCATTAGCAGTTGCAAAAGGAGCAGCTACTCTTCCCGGGGCCCACACAAAACATGAACCATGACATAATACAGAACATCAAGGATAGAACTACAACAATAAAAAGGCACACAGCCTACATATCGATACCAATACACACACACACAAACTATCAAGGTCAAATACTTAGACCACCCATTACCTTCCCTCTGACTGTTATTAGACCACCCATTACCTTCCCATTGACTGTTATTAGACCAGCCATTACCTTCCCTCTGACTGTTCTTAGACCACCCATTACCTTCCCTCTGACTGTTATTACACCACCCATTACCTTCCCCTTGACTGTTCTTAGACCACCCATTACCTTCCCTCTGACTGTTCTTAGACCACCCATTACCTTCCCTCTGACTGTTCTTAGACCACCCATTACCTTCCTTCTGACTGTTCTTAGACCACCCATTACCTTCCCTCTGACTGTTCTTAGACCACCCATTACCTTCCTTCTGACTGTTCTTAGACCACCCATTACCTTCCCTCTGACTGTTCTTAGACCACCCCATTACCTTCCCTCTGACTGTTCTTAGACCACCCATTACCTTCCTTCTGACTGTTCTTAGACTACCCATTACCTTCCCTCTGACTGTTCTTAGACCACCCATTACCTTCCCTTTTGTCTTTAAAAAAAATATTATTTTGAACATGAGCTGCTTGTATAAAATGTGCCTCACACTGTCTTTCCTGTTTATCAATCCTCAGGGTACAGAGAGGTGGACCAGCAAGTCTAGCCTGCTGCAAGTGCTTATCTCCATCCAAGGCAAGTCTAAACTGATCTCACTAGACCTATTCTTAGTCTCACGCAGTATTGATTCACCCCCCCCACCTCGTCCAGAATTTCTCATTACCAGTCAGGTTTGGGTCCTTTAGCCCCCCCCCCCCCCGTTGTCTTCCCTGCAACAGAAGTGTATGTTTTATTCATGCCGTTCATTTGCTCATGTCTGCTTCGGCTACAGTGAGTGTCACACACATCACCCTCTGACAAGACCGTTGTGGTTTAACTGCCTCACCTTCCTATCAGTAATTTTCACCTCAGGATTTAGGAGACAATTATAGGATTTGCAGCTATCTCAAACTATGCTGATAGGCTTATTCAGGTTAATCCACGAAAGGCTAAATACATTTGAGTTGTCAAAGGTGTTTGTGGTTAACCAAAGTTTGAGTCTTTAAGTACACTAGAATGAAGAGTTAATGTGTGAATGTCTTTGATTTCTAAGGTATTTGGGTCCTTTGTTGTTTTTATTTCAATATCAAATCATTTCTGGTTAACAATTAAGTACCTTACTGTGTTTTGTTTTAAATTAAAATGGTCAAAAAGGAAACAAATAGCTTCTTAGCAAATAGCAATTTCTTGAGCAAGATTTTTGCTCGGACTGTCTGGAATTGGTCTGAGTGGGGAGGGGAAAACTAGCTGTTATTGGCAGAGGTTTGGAATTCTCTTATTGGTCTATTACCTAATTTACCGGTATGCATGGCACCTAGTACCATACCCTGTTCAAAGGCACTTCAATCGTTTGTCTTGCCCATTCACCCTCTGAACGGAACACATCCACAATCCATGTGTCAAGGCTTAGAATTCCTTCTTTAACCCGTCTCCTCCCCTTCGTCTACACTGTTTTGGAAATGGATTTAACAAAGTGACGTCATTAAGCGATCATAGCTTTCACCTGGTCCGTCTTGTTATGGACATTTGTATAGTTGCTGTATATAAAATGCAGGACAATCCTGTTTTTGACTGCACCGGGCCTTTTTTTACTACTTCCTTGTGTGTCTAGAAGAATCTAAAGAGTGTGTGTGTGTGTGTGTGTGTCTCTCCCAGGCCTGATCCTGGTCAACGAGCCCTACTACAATGAGGCAGGTTTCGACAGCGACCGGGGCCTGCAGGAGGGCTATGAGAACAGTCGCTGCTACAACGAGATGACTCTCATCAAGACGGTGCAGTCCATGACCCAGCTGCTGCAGACACCCATAGAGGTCGGGATACAGTCTGGTCTGATTTACCTAGAGTCAATCTGTTTCTGTGTAGATTTTCGTATATGATTTGGTTGTATTTGTGTGAATACAAAATGCAGTGAAAGTTCTCCCCAACAAAATATGGATGGTTTTTGTGTGCTGATAGTAGCTGTACAAATTTAACCTGTAAGTCAAAAGTGCCAAAGATGCATTTCAATTTTTGGAAGATTTAAGAAAATGTTTCTTATTACTGGATGAGTTGGGGACAAATGGCAGGTGGTGATGGATAGTTATACACTGCTCAAAAAAATAAAGGGAACACTTAAACAACACAATGTAACTCCAAGTCAATCACACTTCTGTGAAATCAAACTGTCCACTTAGGAAGCAACACTGATTGACAATAAATTTCACATGTTGTGCAAATGGAATAGACAACGGGTGGAAATTATCGGCAATTAGCAAGACACCCCCAATAAAGGAGTGGTTCTGCAGGTGGCGACCACAGACCACTTCTCAGTTCCTATGCTTCCTGGCTGATGTTTTGGTCACTTTTGAATGGTGGCGGTGCTTTCACTCTAGTGGTAGCATGAGACGCATGAGTCTACAACCCACACAAGTGGCTCAGGTAGTGCAGCTCATCCAGGATGGCACATCAATGAGAGCTGTGGCAAGAAGGTTTGCTGTGTCTGTCAGCGTAGTGTCCAGAGCATAGAGGCACTACCAGGAGACAGGCCAGTACATCAGGAGATGTGGAGGAGGCCGTAGGAGGGCAACAACCCAGCAGCAGGACCGCTACCTCCGCCTTTGTGCAAGGAGGAGCAGGAGCACTGCCAGAGCCCTGCAAAATGACCTCCAGCAGGCCACATGTGCATGTGTCTGCTCAAAAGGTCAGAAACAGACTCCATGAGGGTGGTATGAGGGCCCGACATCCACAGGTGGGGGTTGTGCTTACAGCCCAACACCGTGCAGGACATTTGGCATTTGCCAGAGAACACCAAGATTGGCAAATTCGTCACTGGCGCCCTGTGCTCTTCACAGATGAAAGTAGGTTCACACTGAGCACATGTAGTGTGCGTTAGTGTGAGTCTGTAGACGCCGTGGAGAAAGTTCTGCTGCCTGCAACATCCTCCAGCATGACCGGTTTGGTCATGGTCAGTCAGTCATGGTGTGGGGTGGCATTTCTTTGGGGGCCGCACAGGCCTCCATGTGCTCGCCAGAGGTAGCCTGACTGCCATTAGGTACCGAGATGAGATCCTCAGACCCCTTGTGAGACCATATGCTGGTGCGGTTGGCCCTGGGTTCCTCCTAATGCAAGACAATGCTAGACCTCATGTGGCTGGAGTCTGTCAGCAGTCCCTGCAAGAGGAAGGCATTGATGCTATGGACTGGCCCGTCCGTTCCCCAGACCTGAATCCAATTGAGCACATCTGGGACATCATGTCTCGCTCCATCCACCAAAGCCACATTGCACCACAGACTGTCCAGGAGTTGGCGGATGCTTTAGTCCAGGTCTGGGAGGAGATTCATCAGGAGACCATCCGCCACCTCGTCAGGAGCATGCCCAGGCGTTGTAGGGAGGTCATACAGGCACGTGGAGGCCACACACACTACTGAGCCTCATTTAGACTTGTTTTACAGACATTACATCAAAGTTGGTTCAGCCTGTAGTGTGGTTTTCCACTTTGACTTTGACTCCAAATCCAGACCTTCATGGGTTGATACATTTGATTTCCATTGATAATTTGTTTGTGATTTTGTTGTCAGCACATTCAACTATGTAAAGAAAAAAGTATTTAATAAGAATATTTCATTCATTCAGATCTAGGATGTGTTATTTTAGTGTTCCCTTTATTTTTTTGAGCAGTGTAGTTGGGTGGTTGTCATGGTGCTGCGGTAGAGGTCTGTAAATATTGTTTGTTTTTTTGTTCTTAATATCTTGTGTTTTTGAGGCACGAATTTGCAGGTTAACTCTTTTTGGCTAGCTAGCTAGCTGCCGTGTGTTTTTATTGGGGAAAATGTGTCTGTTACCAGCTTTTTTTTTTCACCCGGCTGCCAGTTCATGATCTTTTGAACATAATTTGAGGAGTTGCCTGACGCTCAATAGGAATGGGAGATGGAGGCATACAGCTGTGCTGAGGCAGAGGGTTGGTCGTGAGGACGACTGGCTACTATTCTTAACTCTGTGTGGTGAGTTTTTGGCGCCCAGTGCTGCTGAGGTATCAACCTAGTGGGTGCAACACAGAGTGGAAGAGGTCCAGTGGCTAAAATACCCTCCATCACCATCCCTCCACTCAAGCTGTGAACCGACCCTCTCCATCTTCAGACTAAAGACTTGGCCCCTATTGGTTGACCTGTCATGATATATTGCTTGTTTGTTTTTGCTCTTGAAGCGCTTCGAGATTCTTTGAGTTTAAGTTTAATAAATTATTCTTATAGGTTATGATTCAGATCATGGGAATATTGAGCCATAATGATTTATCTTTTGTCTGTTTCCAAACAGGTGTTCCAGCAGGAGATCCGGCAGCACTTCACCTCTAGCGGCTGGCGCCTGGTGCACCGCCTGGAGGCCTGGCTGGAGCTCCACGAGCTAGCCGAGAGGGGACCTCCGCCAAGGCCATCCCGGGACAGGCCTCCCTCAGTGGGGCCTCTAGACGAGACGCTCCCCTTGGATCTTCTGGCCCACAGCACCCCCAACAAGCCCCAGGGCACCGGGGATGAAGAGCTGGAGGACTCTGGCCTGAGCCTCTCCACCACCGCCGCCTCCCAGCAGGAGCTCAGCCAGAACTTGGACTGCGACGGCGCCGTCTTGGCCAGTGAGGTGGCCGGGGCGAGCGTGGTGGTCTCCGGGTCTGTTAGGGGGGCCACCTCGGACTCTGCGGGCGGCAGCCAGCCGGCGGTGCGACCAAAGAAGCGCAGGAAGAGCTACCGGAGCTTCCTCCCCGAGCGGAGCGGCTACCCGGACATTGGCTTCCCCCTCTTTCCTCTCTCCAAGGGCTTTGTGAAGAGCGTGCGCAGTGTGCTGCTGCAGTACCGGGCCGCCCTGGCCGCCACCCCCATCCCCGACCACATAGAGGACAAGTGACTCCCCCAACGCCTACCACCTCAAAGCCCACACTCCAAAAGCTGCACTGTGCCCCCAATGATTTCCCAAATAGCCCCCCATACGCTCTGTTCCCCCTTGCCCAACTGCTGCCCAGTGCCCCTGCCCCTTAGCCATCTATCTAGTGCACTCTTGCCCCCTCCACCCCTCCCTCAGACCACTAGAAGTTAACTGGGTGTATGTGGATTTTTCCATCAGTGTCCAGGGGCCAGACAGAGGCCAGATGTGAAGGGCGAGGAGTGGGAGTGTCTTATGGGGATCTAAGCCACGGACCATAAGCTCCCTCCCTCCATATTGGACCCTCTGAGCTCTCATGCACACACAGACAAGGAGCGAGAGCCTCGACTGGAAGGCAGCGCCACACGTCTGCCCCTCGTGGACCCTCCTAGGCCCTGACGGACGAGGAAGGAGAGGAGGAGAGATGCACAGCTGGTTTGATTTAAAAAATAATAAAAAGAAAGAAAAAGTGCCATTGACTTGCATCGTCTATAGTTACTGTAAGGGGAAGTGGAAGTACCTGAAGAGACATTCTTTGTGAATTGCCGCCACAAATTCAATTTCTTAGCACAAATTAAAATATTACTCCGCCGTGTCAATTGGATCTAAACTAAACGGAGACTGTTACAGTAGCCATGGCGTCCTGGAATCTGCAGGGTCAACCTGGACAGATTCTCACAGCTGGGTTTTCTCTGAACTACATTTCCCAGTATGCCTGGCTCCTTTAACCCTGGCGGCAACCCTTAGCACTGCTCCTGTGCCCTGTTACCACCCTGCACTCTCCAATCAACAGACAATCTCGGCAGGTCTGGGCACCTTTTGACATGCTGACGTATTGAGTTTCTTTTTAATGTGGATGTTGCTGGTTGTTTGCTTTTTGCCCTTCTCCTCTCGCTCTTTCTCGACTTTAGAGACACACCCCCAATCTGAATGTTATTAACTGCCCACCTACAACCGCTTCACTCTGCTATGTCCTTGTTGGTTTCCTCGCCAATCGCTCGCACCAAAACATGCCGTTGCAGAAACACTTGAGTGACAAGTTTACATACTAATCACTACTTCTGGATGTTGTATACACTATTAGGCCCTATGGTATATACCCTGAGGAGAGACTTGGCTCTAGAATAGAGGAGTGACATAGAACTATATGACCTTACCTCTAGGTGAGGTCAAATGAGCTCTTTAATATCTTTGACTGTAGAAAGTTTCCATTCTAAGACTTGATAACTTTCTGACACTGTACAGACTTTTTTTTTAGTTATGTCACCCATGTCGCTCTTAAGACTCAACTTGACATGTTTTTTTTTCCTTCTACAAGGGATCCAGGCTAGGTTGAAAATACCCAGTTTAAGAACCACGTTTGAAAATAAACACATTCATTGGACCAGCGCAGTTGCTGATTCGACAGAATTGGCATTGAAAACGTGACCAGCCGTCAGGAAATGAAGTGAACTGACTGTAGATCATTTGAAAAAAAGTTTAAATGAATAGAATGACAGTAAAACAATTATCCTGTGTGTTGAGTAGTTAGCTGAAATTCACAACGGTTGTGTTTTTATTTCCCACCTTGATGGCTAACTTTCTGTACTGCTGACATTCACTTCCGTTCATTTTCTGTCTGGCGCTGGTCCGATGAACGTTTTTATTTTCTACCGCTTCTCCGTGGAATTATTACGTTGTCTTAACCTTCTCCATGTTCAAGGTAGTGATGTTTTTCCTTCCTTGCAGCTGTCATTGACCCTTTAGAGTCACTTAAAGGCTGGTCGTTCACAATGGTCCTCCAGAGCTATCCCACAATCCTCTCTTCTGCTCACTCATTGGGCTACTACTAGAAGCGGGAGCCACAACCGTGAACTTGACACGAGTTTTAAAAAACGCTATCCATTCCATCACTAAATGAGTCTTATCTCATCTCAACATGTTGCCTTACTTGAATTGTTCTTCTTAGTATATTATCAGACCCTATGTACAGAGCTGCTTGTAAACCCCCGCCTGATACCCACTACATTCACCCCATTCCAGTGTTCTGAGGTTGGCCCTCTAACATCAGATCTGGGGTCGGCTTTCCCTGGACTTGTGCTTAATTTAACAATTCGGAGGTAGGAAAAATGTATAAAACGAATAATAAATGAAACAAAATAACTGATCCCAGATCTGCTTTGACAATGGCAACTTCAGCCCACAAGTTGAATGGTCAAGTTACACAGCTTCAGCCTCTGTATTCCAGTGTTACTCTCAACTGCGGTTTGTTTGGGGATGGAGATTGATTGGAGTTTGTAAACAGAGATTGAGTGTGGATGCAGAAGGTTTTGAGGAGCTTGTATTTGGTTTTGTTCTTGCCCTTTGCCTTGAGCATGATGGAGTGTCACTGTTTGTCCCCAAGATTGGAGTGGTATCCCGTTCTTTCATTTCCCCAGTTCAAAGGGTGAATGATGCACTTTTGACAACATGGCCTCTGGCATAGTCATGCTTGTACTTTGTGATATTACTTTTATGTTTCTTTAAATTATTGCCGGTTTGTTTATACTTGCTTGAAAAATGGTCAAGTGTTCTATTTATTAACACAGGGAACTTTTCTCTGTATGGCCACCAGGGGTCAGTGTTTCCATTCATTGTGTTCGCCGAAGAATGAAAGAAGCCTGGTCCCAGACCTGTATGTTCTTTGACCAACTCCTCTAGTAGTTGATTTTAAAGCACAAACAGATTTAGGATAAAGTGTTAAAAGGAGTACTGTGAAAGAAAGTGCAGCGATTTAACGCCATCTGGTTCTTATATAGCCTGGTCCCAAATCTGTTTGTGCGGTCTTTGCCGAGTTGGCAAGAATGCACAAACAGATCTGGAACTGGGCTAGTTCTGATAGTGCTTCCTTGGTTATTTGAACCGTCGTTGTTTACATCCATGACATCCATCTGAAATATATTATGCTCTTGTTTTTTGCCAGATATTCTGTTGGTCCATTCCCCTTGTGCTTACCGGTGAACTGAAAACGAGGGCGTTGGCTCGTCTTTTTGCTTGAACAAAGACGCTAAATGCTTAGTGTTTATGAGTGTGTGAAACAGTACAAAATGCCATCTGTAAATGATTGAGTGCAAAGCGTGAGACAAAAGGATTATTGTAAAGAAGAAAAGAATAGGTGAATGGGATTTTTTTATTTATTATTTTTCTCCTTCCACCTTAAAAAAAAATATATTTAAAATCCTGTACCATGCATGGCAATCATCATTGCTTCTCTTCCTCCTTGACTTTTTTTTATTTTGCTTCCTGTACAGTAAGAAGGATGTTCCTTTTGCTTCCCCATTTTAGGCTGCAGTCCTTGTAGCGTAGCAGCCTTGGTTGGTTCCCGCCAACCTTCTCCTGTGTTTGCAACCATAGATCTCTCTCTCGCTCATGCACTTGTTTCTCCACTATTCCAAAAACAGAAAAAAAAATGTGAAGCCAGGTCTCGAGAAAAAACATGAAGGATTTCAAGCACATGAAGTTATGTACAATTTTCTGTGTATGTTTATATTCAGACATTCATTACTGCGAGAGATTTCCAGCCAAAGCATGTAACATGTTGCTTTAAGCCTTGAACGGACACAAGACTTGACTGTACGATGTGAACATTTCCACAGTGGCCTGTATTGGTAAACTAATAAACTTATGATTTTTAGCCTGATCCCTCTGTACAGAAGTCATGACTATACTATAAATGCATATATTTAACAAACTTGAGCTCTGTAAGTGGTCATGAGAACGCTTGGGACATAAGTATACATTTGCAGGTTTTTCTTTCTTGATTTGTCATTTTTTACAGTTCCTTTCATTAAGTTTGAAGACGTGTTTTTAAAGTGATGTATTAAACTTTGCAAGCAGTACCATGGTTACAAGTTGTCGCTTGTGGTGGATTGAATTTGGTTGTACAGTAGAGAGTTGTTTTCAGTTGACCTCACTCAAAGGACAAAACAGCAACTTAATCTTGTTTATTCAAAAGAAACAAGTCAAATGTTTTGGTTTTCACTTTATTTGATTCAACATTTTGCCAAGTGGAAAAATAGAGCTCTGTATTCAACATCAATCAAGATTTTGTAAAAAGAACAGTTACTATCCCTTCACCAAATACACTGTCAATAAGACAAGTCAAGCAGCAGTAGTAAGACTCCCAAGATTTTTGGGATAGTACCTGACTGAATTTATTTAGCTATACACCTTCAAGTGTCAACAACGGAGTATATTAGGGCCTTGGCCGGAGTTTTCACAAACTGGGACATTAAGCTTCATCAAACCTCCTTTTCCGTTCTTAAGCAAGTGCTCAATTCAACTGGAAATGGGTTACTGGAGTAGGTCCGTTTCCTCATAAATTTTAAATATTGAAGACTAATAGGACCGGTATCAGGGTTCTATGCCAAATCTTCTAAGCGTCACAACAGTACACACCCCTCTTCCCACAACTAAAGGGCAACATGTTCAAGGCACACCAAACAGTTTCAGGGGCTCTTTCTCAATCGTCTGAAATCTGTCCTTGTTTCTTTTCCTGCATTGCGCTGATCTGAAAGAATTGAGCAGGTGAAAGCCTGCCAGCCTACTGATGAGCTTCCACCATATTTTCACCTGCCAAATATTTTCTAATCAGTGCAAACAAGCAGAGAAAATGAAGAGGGTAAGAATTGTTACAATTGAGAAAGCGCTAGGGACTGCATCACCAGCAAGGCAGGCAGACTTTGCATAGGCTGTGAGTCGGGCCCAGAGTTTAGTCAAGTGAAGTGGTCAGGACAATCTCATGGCCCAAGCTAGCTTAAAGAAATTGATTTTTTGGAGCATGTTTCAAGCCTGAGCGAAGCAGAAAATTCCTGTGACAATCAATGGAGTCTGAACAATTGATCTCATGGAGGAACAGAAAGAGACTGATGTCATGTGCGTTTTGATATTTTCACCTCCATTTCCCCATCATAATGCTTCATGACTCATTGATTCCCAGCATGCTATGGGGCATGTTCCTCTGCCCAGGTGTTGCCGACACCTGCCAGAGCTTACAACTCCTAGATATGTATCAGCTAACCACAAATGTTATACTAGCAATTTGTCAGTCAACGTCTGAGCATGGGAACACGACCAAGGTAAGGATTGGAAAGGCATGTGCTGCTGCTCTAAAATAGCAAGCAGTAGGGGGAGGAACACCAGATGAGCTCATGCCCCTGACAGGGTTAAAAGCAGAGTTAAACATCAATGCAAGGTGCTTTCTTTTGCATGCACCGCAGCTAAAATCACATTTGTCATTTTGGTCTTCCCCCATGTATAATTATTTAGTCTGGCCTGACGACAGGTTTACAACAAAGACAGTCAATACACAATATCACAACATGAAATGGACATTTTTGCATTTTGGTAAAACCTTGCGGCCCAAATGTGCACTCAGTCATATCAGGGGCACTTTGTGGCTCTAAAAAATATAAATCGAGGCCCAATAACATTCTCTCAGGGTATCCCCAAGTTCCATAACCTCTTATCATCCCCTAAGGCGAACAAGATGAACATAAACATCTTTCTTTCACAGTGTCAGTCAGAACCTTATGTTACACTGCTGTGGAGAATGAACATCATGTTTATCTGTGGAGAAGGGTTGTGTCCAAATGGGCCCTGTTCAAAAGTAGTGCACTTCATAGAGAAAAGGGTGCCATTTGGGATGCATACCACACAATGCTGGTCCCTCAGGCAGCATTTAACAAGTCCATACTCTCCCTCATCCCTCCCTCTTTACCATCCCCTGACCAATGTGCTGTTTAATCAAGCGCCCCGTCTTCCTTTTGTGTTTAAGGCAGAATAAATCGCCCTCCTTCCGAGAGTTCAGAATCAGTACAGAAGAGGGCTATGACGAGCGTAAACTCAGGCTAGCTACTGTATTAGCGTCACATTAGCCTTTGGTTGCTCTTGTCATTTCATAGTTTATCTTCTGGGTGTTTTAAAGCTTTATGATAAAGGTGATGACGGCCGAGAAGGGGAAGGGGTCTGTACCGTGTGTGTGCGTGTAGTGTACTGTTGGTGTGTCCGCTGTAGCTGCAGGCAGACAAAAGCGACGGACTGCCCTGTGGTGCACTGCAGTGTCGAGAAAGGGAGGAGGAGGGGATGGTTGAATTGGATGGAAGAGAAGGATGGATGGGGGAGGGGTGTGGGGAAAGACTGCAGTTGGAGACCCGATACAGGCACAAAGTCACGTAACCTGGACTTGTGCTGCATGCCTTCCTTTGCAGGACAGGCCACAACACAATAAACAGGCTCTCACTCTAGGCCATTTTAAAGCTAGCGGGTCATGGAAATATGAGGTATAAAATGAGCACATGTCAAATTACGTGAAGATGTGTCTTCTTTAGTATACTTGTTTGCATGTCAATGTAAGGTGGCTGGTTGAAGAAGTCATGGAAGTATGGTGCGTTTTCAGCTAATCACAACAATGCCTAATCCAAAATAAACTCCAATCTTTTCAAATCCAAAACCGGTCTTCAAGTAGTCCAGGGTCTAGGCCTTAGGATAAACTACTGACCCTCAAGACTCAAGCTTCAAGGTAATCAAAAACAACTATGGTAATTGAGCGTCAATGGTTGAGGGTTGATTTCGGCATCGGCGCAACTGTCCCCTTGTGTTACTTGGGTTCAAATGAGTTGTTTTTTTAATTATGTCAATGCTGGCTCCCGGAGATTGTATGGATCTTCCATATGTCCACGTCACAGCGGAAGAGAGGAGTGAAGGCATCTATCCATACCCCATTCGTTGCATAAGAAAGAAATGGAAGTTGCAATGCCCTCCCATAGACATAAAGCATGCCCAGGGTCTGTGAGGGACAGGGTGGGTGACTGACACTACATCATATGGACCCCTGGTAAGGAGAATGTTTGTATGTGTGGGTGGGTATGGTGGTGGGATTTGCAGTGGGGAGAAAATATTCATATTTCATGACTTATGCTTATGGAGTAAGACAGAAGAGCTCTTGATCGATCTCTCACCTCGGTTCTAGTAATCTATCCATGTCATAGCTTGCAACAGCCAATTAAAGGCCAGTTGCTTTGTGATAGTGGGAATCCATCTTAGAACAGTTTAAATGCTAATTAATGGGGAGAATGGGAGATTGAGGTCATTGGACTCTAGAAATAAAACGTACCCACCCATTGTGAACTTTTTGTGTTCTAGCCTTGCTACTCCTTTGTGGCACTTCCAATTCAAAGCAGAAATTCAGAGAAGACTACAAAGTCCATTAATCCCACCTCCCCTTTAGATGTGAGCAGAAAATGCTAATGCTAATTGTTAGCATAGCATCGTCCAGAAAATGCTAACTAATGTTAGCTTTTAGCATAGCATATCTATTAGCATAACATGCTAACGCTAGCTATCCATCCAATGGATCTTGTTTATCATCTAGTGATGAGCCTGGCTATCCCACCGTGTACCTGGGCCTGGACCGGCCCATACTCCACCACCTCCCCATCCACCGTGATCACCCCTTTTGACGAGTAGGGCTCCAGCCGCAGCGCCCGCACCCGGGTGTACACCAGGTGGGGGCTGTTGTTGGCCAGGTGGGTGCCCTTCTCCATGGCCAGGAAGAGACGGAGCAGGGCCGTGCGCGATATGCCTGCTCGGACGTATATCAGGTGGATGAGGCCGTCATCAAGTGTAGAGTCGGGCGCGGCATACAGGTCCTTTGCCAGGTGAGACTGGTACATGGCCAGCATGAGGACAAAGTCCTCCTCGGGCACCACCACCCAGTCGCTGGGCACCGGCTGGTCCAGGGGCACCAGGAGAGAGTCTGGCGGGCCTGTTAGGGTGGCATTTGCGGACATGGGTTCCCTCTTCTTCGCCTTGAAGGCGTTGTTTGAGTTACGGGAGTTGTGGAAGGTGAGGTGGGCTGTGTTCTGGCACGGCGAGTCCTTCAAAGGTTGGCAGAGGAGGGTGGAGGAGCAGAATGCAGACGATGGCCGTTGGTGTTGAGGTGATGTGCTTGTCATCTCCAACGAGACTGGCGATTGCCCATCCTCCTCTCCATCCACCTCGTCAACCGGCAGGTATGCCAGACGGCCCTTATACACCCTCAATGATGCCAACCTGACCAATGTGCCCATGGTGAAGCGGGCGGCGCCCACGTGGCGGTACTTCTCACTCTCAACATCCACGTCAGCCACGAAGCCCCAGGCCAGCGAGAGGAAGGAGAAGAGGCGCGTGGGGTTGGAGGGGCTGGAGCCCAGGTGGACAGAGGCCAGGTCCATGCGAGACACCAGGCCCTTACACAGCAGGAAGCCACAGCTGATCAGCAGCTCCTCGCTTGACACCGGCTGGGCCCTGTCAGAGGAGAGAGAAAGAGGGGGAAGAGGAAGGGGGAGAGAGAGGGGGGAGTTAGGGGTAGACACGACAGACAACAAAGACAAGCCCAGCTGGGAGAGGGGGCTGGGGTGGGGGGGTAGAGAGGTCATGGGACCACCAGCCCCACATCCACCACTCAGCCTGCTGTCTTTTCTTCATCACAGCTTATTAGATAATGACGTCTCAGAGTTCCATACGACTGGGGTCACGTCCATATGGCAGCATATCCATATTCAGCTTGGATTCAATATTCAACCTAGGCATTAGGCTCACCAGTCAATAACAGCCATTGGGGTCTCTGTTCGGCTTTCTTTTATCATGGTTTCTGTACATTGTTTTTATATACAATAACATCGTACCATTTTGAGCTATTTTCTTAGTCACTGAAAAGGGAACCTGTGTGTAGCATCTCTTAACAACCAGTAGAGGGGGTTCAAACTATAAACTATTAGAGTCATCCAATAGATCCCACTGCTCAAGGCAAAACTGACCCGTTTTACCGTTTGTGTCCTATAGCCTACAGCCCAAACAGATCTGGGACCAGCATATATACATAGAACAACCGGGGGAGATGAACATAGAACAACCGGGGGAGATGAACATAGAACAACCTGGAGAGATGGATAGACGGACAGACAGGAGGGCATGCTGCTTGTGTAATTGTGATTCATTGTGTCGATGTTCTGTACTGTGGTGGTTAAAGAATGAGCCAGCAGCAGTATGTTTGTTCTCCGCTACTGATTCTGGGGATTTACTCAATACGGTTTGTCAAACATGTGGGCAGTAGTAGGCCCTGTGCTGGTGTAGATGGTTGTTTATAGTGGGTCCGTCTTTTCGGTCTTCCTGGAAGTATATTTCTCACCCAACTGGATAAATTGGTTTTCAATTAATTATTCCCTTCTTTGAGCTAATCACTGATCCAACATGGGAAACATCAAAGCAATGCATTACATCCAACATGGGAAACATCAAAGCAATGCATTACATCCAACATGGGAAACATCAAAGCAATGCATTACATCCAACATGGGAAACATCAAAGCAATGCATTACATCCAACATGGGAAACATCAAAGCAATGCATTACATCCAACATGGGAAACATCAAAGCAATGCATTACTTGCCACAAGTAATCATGCCAGATTGAGTACTTTAAGGAAGGGGAGGAGGGAAGCATGCATTTTCAAAGTACATTATTGGGACTAACTGCTGCTAACTAACTGCTACATGGGAGTCTTGGTGTGTCACCCACCCAGAGTAGTGGTGTATAGAGGCAGCCAGGGCGTTACCGGAGCCCCCTGGTAGGATGCCCAATGGGGTCTGGATGGCCTCCTCCCAGTCCTCTCTCTCCATCAGGCCATTCACAACCTGGGGCGGGGGGACAGAGAGCAGGGGTCACCCAACAGCCAGAGACTCACCAGATCTAGGGCCACTTTCACAGACCAAGATAAGGCCGGGTCGAAACTAAAGTGCACTTTCAGTGGATCCTCTCCAAAAATAGGCTGAAAATCGGTGTCTGTGCAACAATATGCAAAGTCAGGCAGAACCACGGATCTCAGCAAACTGGGGGTTTGAGGTTTAGAAGAGAAATGGATGCCATGTCGGCACTAAAAGTTCCAAGACAGTTACTAGGTCAAGTAAGAATGCACATTTGAATTATTGTCGGGAATGGATTATTGTACTTGTACCTCACCTCAAACAGCAGTCCGTCCCCGGACATGATGACTAGAGCACCCCACTGTGACAGGTCAGCCTCTCTCACCAACTCCCTGGCATGGTTCTGCCGCTCTGAAAACAGACAGGGAAGACGAGTACATTTACACGTGTTTAAGTGTGTGCCCGGCCGTACAACCACTGTTTGTGTGTTATTGTAGTGTCAAAATCCCTCTCTTTTGTAGTTGTGAGACCTTTAACTTTCCAATCCCTTTGGGAATCAAGGGGGTGTGTGGTTTGACAAAGTGAAAAAAAATTGAGATGACAAGGGCAAGTATGACCCTTCAGGGGACAAACTGTTGTGAGTACAACAGCTGAACAACAAAACAAAAGGGAACATGGAAGGTAGACTACACAGGAGATTGGTGGTAGAGGACAACTGATATGCCACCTACAGTACCAGGCTCAGTGGAGGCTGGTGAGGGAAGGACGGCTCATAATGAGGTCTGGAACGGAGTGAATGGAATGGCAAACCCATGGAAACCATATTTGATCTATTTGATACCATTACCCCTCAATTAAGGTGCCACCAACCTCCTGTGACCAGGTTAGCAGCACATGTCTTTAGGGCAGAGAGGACAGTTGATATGCCACCTTAATGAAATGCAGTATCACATTGTAAATTAGATTAAAAGGCCATATTACGTTATAGGGCCCTCCATCAAATTTGACTGGGGCAATCAGCAGATTGTACATTGCAACAGAAGTAGGATTACGTGTCCCTTATGATGCTGATCTAAGGTCAGATTCCGTCTTTCTCCCTCAATGGTTAAGGTTGGGCTTAGGTGAGGGTACGCTGATCCTAGAACTGTATCCATCATTCCACCAGGAGAAGGATGTTTCCCTAGCACTGACCTAAAGGTCAGTTTTGTGTTATTTATCTGTATGGTTAAGGTTATGCTCAGGTGAGGGTAAACTGCTCGTGGATCTGTACTAACGGCTCCTAGAGCTGTCATTTATTTTCTTTAGGGGCCAGTAGTCTATCAGTGGAGGCTGCTGAGGGGAGGACGGCTCATAATAATGGCCGGAATAGAGTGAATGGAATGGTATCAAACACATGATGAAACCATGTGTTTGATGTATTTGATAACATTCCACCAATTCCCCTCCAGCCCTCACCATGAGGTGCCACCAACCAATTAAGGTGCCACCAACTTCCTGTGTAGTCTATATATAGTGAGTGACTGGTACTCCTTCCTGTATCATCACCATTACTTTTCAATCGCACCTTTTAGTCCCTTACATTTCCCTAACACTCCTGCCAGGTTAGTAAGAGCAGCACACTCTCAGAGAGAAGCGTGCACGCACGCGCACACGTATTTCCTCTCTCCTCAAAACACTCTTTATAAAAGGCCAGACCGTCTAAGAGCTCTTTGTTGTTGTAGCCACTCAAGCTTAACAGCATAAGCCAAGTCTCTCTTTCTTCCCCAAGGAATCTTATCTCTGCTTCTCTCTAAGGCTGTGCTTACACAGGCAGCCAAATTCTGATATTTTTTCCACTAATTGGTCTTTTGACCAATCACGTCAGCTCTTTTTCATAGCTGATCTAATTTGGTCAAAAACATCAGATTTGGGCTGCCTGTGTGACCGCAGTGTCTGTTTGCACAGAGATACTGTGTAGCAGTGTTTCCCCAACTCCGGTCCTCCAGTAACAAGTGACAAGAACACCTGATTCTACTTAAAGCCCTTGACAAGTAGATTCAGGTGGTTTTGTCCGGGGCCACAACAACAATATGTAACGCTGGGGGTACTGGAGGACCGGAGTTGGGAAACCCTCCTGTAGATCTTGATGTTCCCTTGTTTGTTCTTGCATCTGAAACCCACCGACAGCAATACCCTCAATCTATTTTTCCTTTCTGTGTATGTAGTCCACAATACAGTAGTGTGATTGTTCGGTGTATCGTTTTATGCTGGTCTTGACACAACAGTAGAGAGCATTTCCCTCTGCAACATAGGCCTCGGGGGGGGGTGGCATCCAATTACTGAGTCAGCGTCCCAAATGGCACCCTATCCCCCACACAGTGCACTACTTTTGACCACAGCCTACATTGCTGTGGTCAAAAGTAGTGCACTGTGTCGGGAATAGGGTGCCATTTGAGACACAAAGAGACCTTTCATTCATTACCCTCCTGCTGGGCCTGAGAACCGTATATACAGGCAGGGAAAATCTATTTTCCCTTCATCAGTCTCCTCACGTGACATTTGCATACGCAGAGGCTGTAAACGCAGTGTGTGTATAGATAACCGGTCAGTGTTAAGGTGGAGGTGGAAAATCTATGTTGGCTGGTTGCTAAGTAGGAGAAGATGTTGTTAACCCACTCCCTTTACTGTAAATGGTGATAGCTGATATTAGCCGCTAGCAAAAAGGGAGGGAGGTAGCATATGTGTGTTTAAAGTGTGTGGGGGGGGGGGGGGGCTTTTAGTCATTTATATGAGTGTTTGCTCGAGGTTGGATGTTAAAATATAAGAGGTCTGGGAATGGGTGCAGTGCAGACACACACAGACAGGCAAACAGACAGACACAGGTAGGGGGGGGGGCTTTTAGTCATTTATATGAGTGTTTGCTCGAGGTTGGATGTTAAAATATATGAGGTCTGGGAATGGGTGCAGTGCAGACACACACAGACAGGCAAACAGACAGACACAGACAGCTGAGGGGGAAGTTGATGCTTTTAGTCATTTTTATGAGTGTTTGTTTTGGTGTTGGGTTGGATGGTAGAATGTAGAGGTCTGGGACTGGGTGCAGGGCAGTACTGTAGTGTAGTTTGACTGACCGGCTCAGTCTCTGGGCTGCAAGCAATTGTTCTTCCTTCTTCCCAGCTCTGTGGCTCGAGACTAAATCATTACACCGCTCCCTTCTGCTCTACACTGGTCCTTGGGTGGAGGGGAGGTGTGTGTGAGTTTGGCCGACTATCCTGTTCTCTACAGTGTGTGTGTGGACAAATATCCTGTTCTCTGCACTGTGTGTGTGGGCGTGCACATGTGTCTCTCAGGGCAGCCATTGTTGTCCCTCTAAAGAAGCTATCATTCGGACTCGGATTCCAAAAAAAAGAAAGAGCGCGAGGCTTAACCCTAAATGCCACCATGCAGTTTCATGTCCCCACTCCCCTCGTCCCTACTCACTTTGATTCACTCTCCTTTCCCTGTCCCTCTCCTCCCAGCCACACTCTCACTGACCCTGCCTCCCACAAAAGGAGGTTCCAAACCCATCTCACACTAGGGTGTATACAGTATACTGCTGGGCTAAGGACACAGACATGACAGACATTTTTTATTTTTTATTAAAAAGGGACCTTTCAATGGTCTAGGAATGACGAGGATCGCACCAGGGCTCCATAATGCACACTGACAGACATAGCAGGGATACTTTTCATTGCCGTGTGCGCATGTGTGCGTGGGTGACTACCTGTTCACAAAGGCTACGCCGAGTGTGTGTCTAACCGGAGACTTTGGGTCAACAGAGGTGGAGCAGAAGTGGCAGTGGTGTGTGTGTGTGTATAGAAAAGTCAACCCGTTTGGGAGCTGGAGGACACGCTGTGGCAGCTTAGTCAGCACCCAGGGACAGGGACAGCCTGAGGGATGTAGAACCACTAGAACCACCGCCTCACCGCACGCTCTCCCCCCTGTGAACCAGTCATAGAGAACAGGTCAAAGGCTGTAGAACTCACTGTTTTGAAAACCAACCACAGCTAGGTTACAATGGCACTGGAAGTTATCCCGCAACCGATTCTCCTAGGTCTCAAACTGACTGACTCTTAATAGTCAACACTGGCTTTTTCTACTATCTAGTTTCCGGGCCACAGGCTATATGATGGGCTTTTACTGTTCTGTTCCAAAACCACCACAGCTAGCACTGATGGTAGATGGGTCACAACTGCACGTATCTCACTGGAAAGGCTGTCACTGGGAAAGGAAGTGGGAGATAGCTAAGAGCGAGGGAAAGATTGAGAGCAAGAGAGAAACAGAGATCTTTTGAGACCCTCGTGCCAAGCGTCCTCCATGACCAGTTGCCCCGTCTCCCTCTGGGCAGTGACCTCATCCTTCCCCTCCCACTGGCACCAAACACAGCCAGGGCTCCAATAATGGGCCTGTCCTCGCTTATTAGCGTCCCCATGCTAACCGTCCGCTAGGCTAGCACAGCTCTGGCCCTGCCTTACTGGATTAGCAACCAGAGCCACTGATATTTTCTTTTCACATTGAACTTTTCAGCATGGTTCCAGTGAACGGATAACCAGTCCAGCCCAGTACAGCTTGGCTTGGCTGGACTCTGTAGTGTTCAAAGGTGTAGCAATGGTGATGCATAATCTTTGTTTGCAAACTAACGCCTGCATAACCTTTCGTCTTAGTGTTGGCATCTACCTGTACGGTGACTACCTGGCTATTACAGGTTAGACTTGAATCAAACCCAGCGTCTCCGAGCTGTGGCTGATCATGGAGAAGGATGACGACATCCCAATGGACAATGTCCTAGAGATATTCTACAGTCAGAGATGATCTACCCTTGTATCTGGCAAGTTAGATCACCAATCCTTCTGCATAGGACTGACTGGTCTCAGAAATAATGTGCTTTTACATACATAGCATTTCAGAATGCATTCAGAGAAATGCTCTCTCAGTTTTGGGAAAGGGATTCATTTTCTTGCCTGCTCTTTGATACTGCAGTGATTTAAGAACAGAGAGAGGGAGATAAACTCAATAACCTAAAACTAGGGCTGAAATGTAGGGCTTCAAAAGCTACATCGGGATCATGTTCATTAGGGAACCAAATGGTAGAAAATTTACTAAAACATAGTAGGGGACTGCCTAAACTTGTCCAACAACAAACATTTATTTTTCATTTGCAAAGCGGTTCACTACGGTGTGCCCTAATGGATATGACTCATCTGATAAGCTTTGAACCAGAAGCCCAAAGCAAAACCAGGACATTATCAATCCAATGTCCCCAGACTGTGGCAACACATATTATAATGATTACCCCATCAATGTGGCTTATAAATGACATCAAATCACACACACACACACACACACACACACACACACACAATTAGCCCATCAATAGGGTCCACAACATCAAATCATGGGGATACAGATTTACAGAGGTTTGTGTGTAAACATAACATATTACATAATGGATCTACATACATACATATGTGCCAGCAGTAGATTAATGACTGCCAGCTAGCGATGAAAACAGCCAGAGGATTTATAATGGGGGAGGGAGAGGGGGGAGAGAAAGAGGGAGGGTCAGCTTGAGAGAGACTGCCATTAGCTGCTTTGCTTTGTGGGACATTGCCAATTGGAGAGGAGGGACACAGAATGATGGTTTCTGTTTTGTTTGTCCAGTCTGCCAAGCGGCTGAGAGTTAGTGTGTGTGTGTGTGTGTGGTGCTGGTAGTGCAGCGCTTTGACAGTCGAGTTATTCATTGACCTGTAATTGCAGGTGTTAGTGCAGGATATTGACCTGCGATAAGCTGTGTGTCAGTGTATGCACACGCATTTACTCAGCAGAGATGACTTGTGTGTGTGTGTGTGTGTGTGTGTGTGTGTGTGTGTGCGTGCTTGCCCTGTGTGTGTGTGTGTGTGTGTGTGTGTGTGCGTGCGTGCGTGTGTGCTTGCCCTGTGTACCTATATGCGTGTGTGCGCGCGCGTTCCACGCATGCATGCGCGTATATATGCACGTACAGTACGCTAAACTCACCAGTGATGACCAGTGTGTGTGGGACCCCGGCCTCGTTAAGCATGCGTTGGACGTGTCCGGTGAAGAGGCTGAGGGCCTGGCCCTTCCCACTGTGGGGGTTCACCAGTAGCATGACGCTGCAGGGACGGTGCACCTCACTGTAAAGCACACCTACAACAGAGAGGATGCGTGGACAGAGGTTATGACAGATGTTAGACCCTCTAATTTTCATAACCTTGGCAGAAAATCCCATTAACACAGAATCCTGTACAATGTTTAAAGTTAATATTCAGTGTTGTTTAACACAGTGTTTAGCATAATTACATATTTTCCCCTTTCTGTAACATACATGATTTCCAGTGTTTTACTCGAGGTGCGGGTTTGACGGTCGCTCGACATGATACTGAATGTTTATGGGTTATTCTCATGTCTGTGGATAGGGATTGACGCCAGACTGGAGGTACAAGGATCGAGGACACACTGATGTGTGATTCTGTAGCAGCAGCCAGTCATTGACTTTTGGGTTTTACTTCCTTACAAGCCTCTCGGGCTGGCGTTTCCAGAACATTTGGCGCTGTCGGATTAGGACATAAAGGGCCCGTCTCCAAGAGGCCAGTTAGATATTTTCTCTACTTCTGTGCTGGGTGTTGTGTCCCTGTTGCAACTTGTAATAAACCCGATTGAGTCTATCTGTGACTTCTCTTCTCTTTCGTTACAGCAATATGAAATGGAGGGAGAAGCTTGATCTTACTATTATTAAGGTCAGGAGTTTTTCCTGACCATGTTCCATGACCAGGCCCTATAACTAGGGCCCAGAGTTTTTCCTGTTCAGGTCACATTGGTAGTCAGGAAAAACTCCTGTCCCTTATGTCTACCATTAATCCTCAGAATATACTGATTAGACAAACACTCAGAGCTATGACTCGGGGGCTTCTTTGCCAATTATTAACTTTCTGCATCAGCCCTCTCTAGCTAAACCATTCTGGGAAATTAAAGTATTTTAGTCACGGAGGATTGGAAAGCGAGATAAACAAGTTTGACAGATGATGAATGACTTGCTATGGGTGGAGCACAAGGACAGTGTTTTGGATGCTCCCTGGATGAGGTCATCCACCAACATCAAACCTAATTGGCAGGATGTGTTTTTCTAGACGACCCCACGTCTACTGGAGCTACTGTCAACATATATCGCAGACTACACAAGTTAGGAAACACCACCTATCATAGTTACCATATCTGTACTACTGTAAACAGTGCATTGCAGACTATGAGTGTGTCCCAAATCGCACCCTATTCCCTTTATAGTAGTGCACTACTTTTGAGTAGGGAATAGAATGCCATTAGGGATGCAAGCCTCTGACAACACAGGTTAGGTTATGAAACCCCACCTACCAGTACTGTAGATCTGTGGTATCTGTGGAGTTTGGTCATGGGACTTTGACTAAGTTAGATGGAATGGGGTGTGTCTACTATAGGTGCCTTGTCACAAGGCAGTTAAAGTGACATCATGTTTTCTTGTGTGTTTGATAACACATGGTCTCAGTTAACATGGCCTATTGTACCTAGATAGGCTTCCTACTTTGCTTGACGTATACCAAACAAAAATATCAACTCAACATGTAAAAGTGTTTGCTCTGTGTTTCGTGAGCTGAAATAAAAGATCCCAGAAATATTCTGTATGCACAAAAAGCGTATTTCCCTCAAATTTTGTGCCCACATTAGTTTACATCCCTATTAGTGAGCATTTCTCCTTTGACAAGATAATCCATCCCCCCTGACAGAAGTGGTATATCACGAAGCTGATTAAAAAACATCCTTACACAGGTGCACCTTGTGCTGGGGACAATAAAAGGCCACTTTAAAATGTGTTTTTTTTTTTTATGGGGGAAAGCGTATTCTGATTGGCTGGTCCTGGCTGCCAATTGAGTGGGACTATGCCCTCCCAGGCCCACCCCAGGCTGCACCCCTGCCCAGTCATGTGAAATCCATAGATTACGGCATAATGAATTTATTTCAATTGACTGATTTCATTATATGAACTGTAACTCAGCAAAATCGTTGAAATTGTCTATATCTTTGATCAGTATAGATAAAGCTTTGTAGCGGCCCAAATACACTTCCATCTAAAAAAAAACACACCCTCACACAAAATGTAGGTTGAATCAACATGGTCAACATCATGAATTTTCTAAAAAAATATATTTTTAAAAAGCAACACTGTTTTTCATGTCTCATTCTAACTCAAATTCTAACCACATACCAACAATAGTGTTTTCGATTCATTCCAAGTTGAATTTACGTTTGTTACCACTTTAATATCAACCAAATTGGATGTTTATCGGATGTCTTTGCCTGATGGGTCTTGTTCTCATGAAATGTGGACCCTTTCTTAACAAGTTATGAAGTTCTGGGAGGACGGAGTTGGCAGGGTCCTCATTCGTAACCTTTGAGTAAATTTCACACAAAATGTCTGCATGCTCCATTTCTGAAAAGCCTGTGCACGTACAAAAATATTGGGAGTTGTTGATATTTTACAGTGACTTTTTCAAGCTAAACATGCATGCTGCTTGTCCGCACAACTCACACATTCTGCAAGACTAATTGCATATTCAAACAATTTAAAAAAGTAGGCTAAATGCTACAGCCCTCACCCCCAGATGAATTGTTGTTCACTATTTTGTTTATCAATAGACTATTGGGGTTCTATGTCCTGCCTTGGTAGGCTCTGAGATTAAACAGACGCTCCCATCACACAGCAATACTGGAGCCTACCCATACTGTCAAATTACAGAACCAGTCAAAAGTTGACACACCTACTCATTACTAAATTCAAACAAAGGAACCTACACTGGTACGTTATATAGCCAGTTATATGATCCTGTCAGTTTAGGGATTATTGAAAGACGGGACAATCTCTACTTTTTCTTGAAATCGTTTTCTAAATATGAACAACATTTGAAATATACAGTACCAGTCAAAAGTTTGGACATACCCATTCATTCAAGGCTTTTTTTCTTATTTTTTTTTACTATTTTTTACATTGTAGAATAATAGTGAAGACATCACAGCTATGAAATAACATATGGAATCATGTAGTAACCAAAAAAAGTGTTAAACAAATCAAAATACATTTTATATTTGAGATTCTTCAAAGTAGCCACCCTTTGCCTTGATGACAGCTTTGCAGACTCTTCCGTTTTTTTATGAATACAATTTTCATCATATCCCCCATTTGCACAAAATACTGACTTGCCAGCTTGCAATACAATATTTCAACCACTCGCAGATGTGTGTACGCGTGATCTAGAGTTTGTGGCGAGGTGAGCACATTCTCACATCAAGTCAATTTATTTAAAACGCCAACTTTTGCATGAAAAATAAGATGTGTGTACGCGTGGTCTAGAGTTTGTGGTGAGCACATTCTCACATCAAGTTAATTTATTATAAACGCCAACTTTTGCATGAAAAATAAGCACGGTTTATAAATGAGGCCCCGGGGCAGTTCCCTCATAAATCATTTGGCATGGACCTGTGCCAACCCAGCTGGAAAGGGCCCCAACCATGCTGTGTTTTTGCATCATCATTACCCGCAAGGCCTGTCTTGTCTCGACCCATTGACACTCCCTTTTAGCCAACCTACCCATTCCTAAACATTCCTTCATTATAAACTGGCTGTGGTTGAGAGTACCACTTCCACCTACGGTCTTGCTTGTCAGCAAGATGCAATGGTTAGGGTGAGGAGTTTTTCCAGGTGAAACTGGTCTCTAGCTGACCTGACCACGAAAGCTCTTGGCCCTAGTCATAGTATAGCCCTAGTATCCTACAGCCTATAACTAGGGTTTGGAGGTTTTCCTGGTCAAATCGGGGAACATCCAGTATAACCCATTATCAGCTAAACGACACTGGCTCATTGCCACATCTAAACGAAACCAACAAAGCACACACCCAAACAGAGAGAGAAAAATTAGCAATCTGGTTTTGGCCTGTTGTGGTTGGAGCTCTGAACAGATCTGTGTTCTCCCTTTAACAATCACATCTGAGCATGCCCAGTGGGCACTGAGGTAACACAGTAGTGTGGGGGCGGATAAAGTTACAACAAAACTTGCCATGCCCTTAAAAGGTCATAATCGTGTCATCCTCATTAAAGGTCAATCTCTTAATTCTCAACATCCTATGGTTGCGACATGTAGTGGTAGCAGACTACTATAAAACTATAGTCCGGTTGTTACAGTGCCTTGCGAAAGTATTCAGCCCCCTTGAACTTTGAGACCTTTTGCCACATTTCAGGCTTCAAACATAAAGATATAAAACTGTATTTTATACCATCTTGACAGTGGTAAACCAAACAATTCCAAAGGAACGCTTGCTGCCTGAGTGACATTTCAACTGAATTCACTAGTGCGGTGATTAAGAAATGTCTCATCTGTAGACTTCAAAATGTAAGAGTGAACAATTTTATCCTGAACTTTAATGAAATAATCACTGCTCTGCTATTCGCCACAGGAAATTCCAGTTGAAATGAAAGGGAAGGGAGAAAACCCCCATAAAAGAGTATTTTTCTGGTCTCGGCTTAGGACAGCATCTTAGAATAGCAAACTTGCACAGTATTGCGTGATAGATCTCGCTTGCGACTCAGTGAAGTGTCTGTTCTCGTTAAGACATGGAAGACGGAGCATTTGTTTATTTATTAGCTAACACTCGCTTTTCCTCGAATCTGAACTGGGTGGCTTACAGCTTCAATTGACTATAGAAGATGTTGGTGTAGGGTGAAGTTTCCCCTAGACACACTGATCTTGGGTCAGTTTTCCCTCAGATGGTTAAGGTCAGGATTGGGGGAGAGGAAGCTGATCTGAGATCTGTACCTAGGGGAAAGTTCACCCCTGAGCGATGATGTTCATATCAGGGAGTGAAAGACTGACGACTCACAGTTGAACTTCCTTGACTTTCGGGTGAACTTCCAACGAAAACATTCTTTGAATTATGCATTAGCTACTTATTCTAATGTCGCTACTTTGAGTGTAGCTCAAGTTCTCTATTTGTGGAGACTGGGGAGGTATGACACAACGTTAATTGCGGTTGAATGAGCCCGAGGTGGCCTAACCATCTTTATAGGAAGGAAGGGAAGGCAGGGTGCCAGGTGTTTTATACACTTGCCTGGGCCCAATATGTATTTCTGTCTGCAGTCTATGTGGTTATGAATACCTGATGCGGCCATTCTCCCTCCTCTGTCTCTCGTGCGTCTGTCTCTCTCAATGTGTCTCTCTCTCTCATTGTGTCTCTCACTCTGTAATTTGGGAGTTCTGTCTAGGGGGAGAGGATAGGGGGCCAGGGGGAGGGGGGTGGGGTTTGCTATCATGCTATCTCTTTCCCCCACCTCACTTACTCAGGCTCACTTCTAACAATGTTTGAACATGCATATTTCCTCCCTTCCTTGGAGTAATCCCTGATCTAACATGATTAGTGGTGTAAACAACGCAGTGGCGTGCTCGCTTTCATCTATCTGACTGTTAGTTAGATCCGTGGTGACTTTAAAAAAAAGTAGGGAGGAAGTAAAGATGTCTTCCTTAAGAGGGTTTTAAAACGACCTCATCCGCCACCTTTTAACACTTTGGCTCAGCCACTTTATGGTCCCCGGCCAGACGTCACAGTTTCATAGCAAACAGTTTACTACAACGTATGTTACATTCAGGTCGTAGTACAGATGTTTATATCGGCTTGTTTTGACCCGAATAAATGGTATTGACTGGGATTGCACCTTTAAAACCTGGTTTTCTCGACACAACTCATACAGGGTGTCTATGTGCCTTCATGACAATAGTAGTCTGACCTAAATTCAACCAAATGAAACTACCCTGGTACATTATATTGTCAGTTATATGATACTGTCAGTTCAGGTATTATTGAAAGACACAATCTCTGCTTTTTCTTCAAATGTTTTTCTAAATTTTAACAACATTTTAAATATACAGTACCAGTCAAAGGTTTGGACATACCCATTCATTTAAGGGTTTTTCTTTAATTGTACTATTTTCTACATTGTAAAATAGTAGTGAAGACATCCAAACAAGGAATAACTCATATGGAATCATGTAGTAACCAAAAAAGTGTTAAACAAACCAAATATATTTTATATTCTTCAAAGTAGCAACCGTTTGCCTTGATGACAGCTGACAACAGTCTTGAAGGAGTTCCCACATATACTGAGCACTTGTTGGCTGCTTTTCCTTCACTCTGTGGTCCAACTCATCCCAAACCATCTCAACTGAGTTGAGGTCAGGTGAATGTGGAGGCCAGGTCATCTGATGCAGCACTCCATCACTCTCCTTCTTGGTCAAATAGCCCTTGCACAGCCTGGAGGTGTGTTGGGTTATTGTCCTGTTGAAAAACAAATGATGGTCCCACTAAGCACAAACCAGATGGGATAGCGTATTGCTGCAGAATGCTGTGGTAGCCATGCTAGTTTAATGTGCATTGAATTCTAAATAAATCAGACAGTTTCAACAGCAAAGCACCCCCATACCATCACACCTCCTCCTACATGCTTCACGGTGGGAACCACACATACGGAGATCATCCATTCACCTACTCTGCGTCTCATAAAGACACAGCGATTGGAACCAAAAATCTCAAATTTGGACTCATCAGACGAAAGGACAGATTTCCACCAATCTAATGTCCATTGCTTGTGTTTCTTGGCCCAAGCAAGTATATTCTTCTTATTGGTGTCCTTCAGTAGTGGTTTCTTTGCAGCAATTCAACCATGAAGGCCTGATTCACACAGTCTCCTCTGAACAGTTAATGTTGATGTGTCTGTTACTTGAACTCTGAAGCATTTATTTGTGCTGCAATTTCTGAGGCTGATAACTCTAATGAACTTATCCTCTGCAGCAGAGGTAACAATGGGTCTTCCTTTCCTGTGGTGGTCATCATGAGAGCCATTTTCATCATAGCGCTTGATGGTTTTTGCGACTGCACTTGAAGAAACTTGAAAAGTTCTTGAAGTTTTCCGTATTGACTGACCTTCATGTCTTAAAGTAATGATGGACTGTCGTTTCTCTTTGCTTATTTGAGCTGTTCTTGCCATAATATGGACTTGGTCTTTTACCAAATATGTCAATCTTCTGTATACAACCCCCACCTTGTCACAACACAACTGATTGGCTCAAATGCATTAAGGAAAGAAATTCCACAAATTAATTTTTAACAAGGCACACCTGTTAATTGAAATGCATTCCAGGTGACTACCTCACGAAGCTGGTTGGGAGAATGCCAAGAGTGTGCAAAGCTCACATCAAGGCAAAGGGTGGCTACTTTGAAGAAACTCAAATATAAAATATATTTGGATTTGTATAGCACTTGTTTGGTTGCTACACGATTTCATATGTGTTATTTCGTAGTTTTGATGTCTTCATTATTATTCTACAAAGTAGAAAATAGTAAAAATAAATAAAAACCCTTGAATGAGTAGGTGTGTCCAAACTTTTGACTGGTACTGTATATTTTGAATGACCAAGGTATCAGCTATCATACAATGTAAAGGAACAACCCCCTGATTTTATTTATTTTTCTCATAAAATGCAACTAACTGGATTTGTCAAAGACCATTAAAAGGCCTTTGATTTTTACATTTATTGTCCAAGTGTTTAAAGGCCTTGATATGATTCATTTTAACAATAGATTATTCAAATATGTAATACAAATCTCCAGACGTATTTTTGTTGTCTAGCACTATATCACGCTCCAGTTTTTATTTTATTTTCTTTTTGGCATGTTCTTTTAGATTCAGAACATAAAACAACATTTAGAAAGCAAACATTTTCCATTGGATCTAGCACGGCAAATACGTCAATAGTTTAAGCATATGTTGCAGAAAAGTGATTCAAATATATATTTTTTATATTTATATTGACAAAAATATGGATCTTAAGGTCGATTAGCCATCCATGATGAAGTTGACAAGCCACTGATGGCGTTAACAACAAATACTCAAAATACATATTTTTGCTTATAAAACAAAACTACTTCAATACAAATATTTGTAAAATATATAAATGATTAATTTGAAAACACTCAAAAATATAACCATTTCATCAGATCTTTCAGCACTTTGATGTTATATATTTTTGGATTTGCATCAAAATTTGCAAAAAGTTGCAACAAAATTCATATCCTATCTTAATCCATCGGGCAGATGGAGCTGACAGTTTATGGTTGTAACAATGGCGATTTCAATATTGTTCGTTTAAATCTATCAAAAGCAGAAAGCTTTACAGACCATGATTTGTCCTGTTGCACTACATGTAATGAGGACATGAACAAGGGGTCCTTATGGTAGAGCTGACCCTGCTCATTCATGATTAACTGAATTGACCAAATCTCCAGACACTTTTTTAGGAATCCTAGTTTTGAAATACATTTTGTTTAAAGTCAGAGAGGGCTATTGCAAGAAACTACACAATATCCTTTTCAGTTAATATTCCTTATTACACATTTTAGAATTGTAAACACTTTGAGAGTTTTAAATTGGGAGCCTTTGCTCCGGACAAGGGCATTTCCGGGCATTGAGCAACACATGGAATTGAATAATATTGAAAATATTTAGAAAATTCCAAAAGAAAAAACTCCCCCCGTATAAAATTCCCCTAAATGTAATTTTTAAGCTCAAATAATAAAAACAAAATCAAATATTTTCCAACTATAAAAAGAAAGCTTGCCTGCCAGACAAGGATTGTCCCGACTTTCAAGAATTCCTGAGTTAGTACATAATACGGTAGGTACATAACCTACCATGATAAGCTCAACGCCAACAGACTCTTAAATAGTACAATGGTAGCAAGCCAAGTCATGCTTAATTATTGCATGTACCCATCAATGCATTCCTACACGTCAGGTGTAGGTAGTACTAAATCTGGACCAACACCCATCACGAGAAAAGCCCGTTTCCACATGAAAGGATTTCTGGATTATAGGTTATCATCACCCATTTGGCCACTAGCAGCCATAACACATATCTTAAGTATAATATGGAGAAGGACTGGGCGATATACCGTGAATGCTGGTAATACCGTTATGTATCCACATACCGGTAAAGATTTTTACAATACCGTCTATAATTACATTTTGATAAAATGCTAAATAAACAAAAGTTTTACAAAAAAGTTTTGTCCATGTTTTGTTGAGCATTAAACCATCAGAACGGAGAAAGCCTATTAACACCACTTAAATTAATTTGATGCCATCCTAGGGCCATGCACTGGTCATAAACCATATTTAGAACGTGTATTACTCAGAAACATTGAATACTGTCAAAAATATTGTGATACGATGTTAAAGCCTAGCCTTAATATTGAATGGATTTGCCATAGGCTAACACATCCACTAAATGTAGTTAGCTTAACTGTCTGTATTTGTGCTGGTAAGATACAAATCAGATGTGTCTTGTGTAGGCTGTTTTAGTTCCCCCATCATATATATTTTTTTCATATCGATCCTGAAATCGTCTTTGTATACCTACATGAACCTCACCAACCTAAATGCGTCTGATGGTACCTCACCAAGACAAACACAAATAGAATAGTCTTGTACACAACAGCGTGGCAGTGTGTTCGAGCGAGTAAGCAGATCCTGGCTGAGTTGAGACTCAAACCAGACCGACCACAAAGGGTGTCTAGGGAGGAGATGCCTAGTGTGGTGATTTGTTCTCAGAGAGAGAGAGAGAGAGAGCGAGAGAGAGAGAGAGACATTGAGAGAGAGGGGGAGAAAGAGAGAGGATAGCGAAAGGGATTCAGAGATTGGGAGAAAGATGGGGGAGAGAAAAAGGGGAAAGAGAAGGAGAGTGAGATGAGGGAAAGATAAAGAAGGACAGATAGAATGGCACAGATGCAGATGGAGAGAGAGAGAGACGGGAGAGAAAGATACATAGATCGTAAAGTCAGCGCGAGACAAAGTGAGAGAGAGGAGCGGAGAGGATCTAACCACCCACTGGCTGTCATTCTCCTCTTGAGTGGTGTCTCCTGGGTAACTTCGGCAGTGGGGTGAGATGGTTGTGTTGAAATAAAACAAACGACTGAAGTAAAAACTTTACGTATTTTTATAACCTATAACTGACAAGACTTTCGCATTTGATAGAATTAAACTATCACTCAGATTTAACTAAAGACTTGCAGCTTACATGCCTTACAGTACATGGTCTGTAAACATGCAACGTAACATAACAGCAGATTATAGCCATGATACCTTACAGATAAAGCTGTGTGTAGAGGAAGATGGATACCCATTGTGAAAAACCCACAACCACATAGTGAGAGACTGCCCTTCTCATAGATGGTAATAGACAAGCATTTCGCTACACTCGCATTAACATCTGTTAACCATGTGTATGTGACAAATAAAATTGGACTTGGTCTTCGTTGAAATGTGATTGAAGCATTGTTGTGTCATTAGCCGAATAGAGAACACGAAAAGAACACAGCATGCCATAAACGGACAAGGACATTCACTTTCTTTTCATTGCTATACAGATGTAATTCAAATCTCATTCAATGTGCTGTACATTGAGAAAAAACAGATCCAAATTCCTATCAACATTATTGAGTGACAATGACATTTAGCTGATTTTCCGTCCAGCTTGTGTGAGTGTGTTGTAATTCCTCTTTTTACTTCAATAATCTTCACTGAGTGGCCTGAAACACTAAGCTGCTGTGAGCCCATGGGTCTAAACAGGGAACGCCCCAGAGAGAGGTGTGTGTGTGTGTGAGAGTGAGTGTGAGAGTGAGTGAGTGAGTGAGTGAGTGAGTGAGTGAGTGAGTGAGTGAGAGAGAGAGAGAGATGGGCTTAGTCAGAGGTCTTGACAGCACGTCAAGGCTCATCTTGGAGAACATCCGACAAGAGTCCTCAGCGAAAGGACTGCTGTCTCACTGCTGGGGCCTCCGAGCGAAAAAAACACACACGACTTTCCATCTCCCTCTTTCTCTTCTGCTTTTGAAGCAGAGGAACAGATGTATGAACACAGAAAACTCAATGCTACCTATTTTCCTAGAAAAAAAAACAATAACTAGAAGCTAAACCATGCCCCTTAGCATTGGGAATAAAATATAATTCTGTAGCAGTGGAAGTCCGTGGTATATTGATCTGTTTCATCCAGGATCGATAATATCCAATAACACCTAGTCAACTCCAATAGAATATCAATGTGTGAAACGATGTCTATATAATACCAATATGCTGTCATCCTAGTATTAAATAACATTTAATATGCTATGTTGTATGATTACACCATGTTCATTACTATACCCCAAATCTCTAAATGTCTATTGTAATGCATGCTGTTGTCCATGCAGTGGATCTGGTTTGTCGAAGGGGCCACTGGGTAAGATATTAGTAATGGTATTGAGTGTGCTGGAAGTGACCTGCTTTGTTGCTGAAAGGAGAGGCCCTTGAGATATGGGACAATGATGCCTGTCTTATTAATTTATCCGCACTGTGTCCCAAATGGTGCCCCATTCCCTACACAGTGCACTACTTTTGACTGGAGCCCATGCAAAAGGGTGCCATTTGGGACTCAGTTCCATTTCACGCTACAGATGCACTGTAATGACATGGGTGCCGCGGGATATGTTGATTTACAGGCAGATGAACAGGCGATACGGCTCCCTAAAATGGTATGTTGTTTTATGGTAATAAAATGGTTGTGTCAACGTTGAGGCGATATCATTGTCAAGTTTCAAAGGGAACTATAATATCCATAGTACAGTATCTTGCAAAGTTGACTTCTAGCTCATCACTCCACTATCTTGCTTCTTGGACAGCTTGATCATTGGACAGCTTGATCATTGGACAGTTTGATCATTGGACAGTTTGAACAGTTGTAGTTAGATTGTGCAGCAGCCCACCGCTCCCCCACCACTAGATGTCACGGCACACAGGCATATATTCATGCATTGCGTAAATAGAAACGCCTCACTTTGCTGAGGAATTCCAATAGCTCACATCCTTTGACAAAGCCTCTCTAAAGAATTCCCATCATCTCGGTTTATAGGCTACCTTCATCTGTTAAGTTAGTGTGATTGGATGACTATAGACTTACATAGCACTTTCCTTCTGAACGGATCAATCTTTTATTGGTTCCCTGCATTGTTACCATGTCTACAAGGTAAGAGACAATGACGTGGGTTGACCCTTGTTTCTGAACCTTCCAATTAAAGTGCATTTTCCCACTAGAGTAATTATAGACTTATATCCCTTAGCACTTATACCTTTAGTAGGCCTGTTGCCAAGACCAGGGCTGCCCAACCCTGATCCTGGAGATCTACTGCCCTGTAGGTTTTCAGTCCAACCCTCTTCCTGAAGATCTACCCTCCTGTGGGTTTTCAGTCCAACCCTAATTTAAAACACCTGATTCTACTAATTAGCTGCTCAACAAGACTGAATCAGAGATGCTTAATTCGGGTTGGACTGAAAACCTACAGGACAGTAGACCTCCAGGAAGAGGGTTGGACTGAAAACCTACAGGACAGTAGATCTCCAGGAAGAGGGTTAGGCAGCCCTGGTCTAGATCAGGATTTCTCAACCCTCCCCCAGACATTTCACATTTTAGTTTTAACCCTAAACACCTGATTCAATTAGTCAACTAATCATCAAGCCTTTGACTAATTGAATCAGGTGTACCAGTTTAGGGTAAAAACAAGGAGAGAAGCATGTTGGGAAATCCTGATCTAGATGTTTTTTCTCTGTTAGTATTTCTCTATTAGGCCAGGGGTATTCAACCCTACGAAGTCTGGACCTGCTGGTTCTGTTGTATCTGATAATTAATTCCCAGGTTTAAAAAAAAAAAAACGTAAAAAGCAGAGGAACTGGAGTTGAGTTTGAGGGGGTTAGGCTATTGTTATTCTAGATGCTGTTTTGTTGTTACTTTGGGCTGTTAAAGGTTGCTTAGTGAACATTTGTAATTTGAGTCTGTCTGACCAGTCCTATTGTTTTATTCATTTACGGAAATTAGTTTTAAAAGGTAATAGAATAGCCTGAGACAGATGACACTGATAAAGTGCGGAACTTGCTCCACAGCAATAGACTAGATTACGCAAAAACAACCCTTTGTCTATGACTAAATAATGTGCACTAGACAGGTATACCGACTTCATAAATAACATGAATGCGATAAGCACACACACCACTTTCAACCGCTTATGAGAAAATTATACGATACTATATGGTTAACTAATTTAATTAATGACTTGCTCACGATTTCTCAAATGTTGCTGACGAACAGAGCTCTCCCGGATGGTGCCAGCCCATTTCTCTGCCTCCTCCAGGTTGGCGCGTGGGTCCTGGAACAGGGCCACCCGAAAGCACTGCTCGACACGTTGCCTGGCCACCCCAGAGCTCATCCATCGTCTTTTAAAAGGGTAGAAATAGACCGAGAAGTACGCTCCCGCGTCCGCGTTGTCATCTGCGCTGAAAGCCCGGCAGCCGACACAGTCCCTCAAGTTGAAAACCACCTTGGTCCGTCCCGCAGGTGTTGACGTGATCTTCTGAATGGTGAGGTCCCTCTCGGTTAAACTCACCGCGTACCTCACCTTTCGGTTGCCCGTGGTCGTGAATTCCCCGTACTGCAGAACCTTGGTGATTCCGTTGCGATATGATGGAGGGTCCGATTCGGTTATCTTCGGTTCCATCCTGCGCGCAGAGGGAGGAAGGGACGCGATCCGCAGACCTGCTTGCGCGTGATAGGGGGACGCACACAGTCATATACCGGCTGAAGAAGCAAGCGGTCCGCAGGGCAAGAGACTGCGAGTGATTTCAACGCAATTAAGATTTTTTGCCATTTGAAAAATGTGTCAGATCGCTCTCTAGTGATAGAATTGAGGAACGACAGTTAAAGCGTTGTGGACGGCGCCTGTACCAAAAGTGATCGTCTAGATTTGCCCACGAAATAACAGTATAACAGTATATTTCACATGGGACCTGTCAACGAATTACATTATGTTCAGAATTTTTCATCAGACCTTGTCTACAAAGTGTATGACCATTGTGTCATTTCGAAAGAATGTAGTCTGCATGGGCTTCTCTTCGCTAATCAACGCACCAAGCGCGCAGGAAATGGGGAGCGGAAAAGTGGAAGGCAAAGCACACTTGTTATATCAGTAGAATCTCAGGGGAAATTCCAAATGTGTCTAGACTAGAGTGAAGAGGAAAGGAATGCAGTAGTCTAACATTCGTCTCAGCTCTTCATCCCAAAATCTCTTATCTGCGGTCTGTGTCTACAGCGCGCTCTTTGGAGGAAGTTGAGCTTGTGTTGTCACCATTTGTGGTCCACCACTAGTACCAGAAAGAGGGAGTGTAGGATTCTGCCACTTAGTGCGGCATGCCAGTGCGTATCACATGTTATTTTAATGTGTTGGTCAGTAAACGCCTCAGTGGCAAATGTTGCTTTCTCTAGAAATTAAGAGTCTAATTCCAAAACGCTATATATCCGTTTTCAGAAATGTTGGTAACTTCATTTCAGATAGACAAATAACCATGTTTTTTGCTAAATGCAATATGTCTCACTCTCAGAGAAATAAGTAGACTGCCAGGTTTTACAGTCAAATGTATCAAATAGCTACATTTTTAATAAAGACATGTACGATACCTTTGTGACGTCAATATCTAAACGTTTTTCAAACAAGTAATTTGAGATCTGTATGTAAAATCATTTAGATTGGACCTTTTATGCATTAAGCAGATGGTCTGATTCAGAGCAACTTACATTAAATGCATTCATGTTAAGATACTGTAGCCCAGTAAAATAACCACATATCACAGTCAAACATACAGGATACGAAATTACATTCCAGCTAAACAATAGATATATAGCGTTTTGCAACATAACACAATTTCATACACATCTAAAGTCTATGAATAAAACATCGGAGAAAGGTCATATTTTACACACACACACACACACACACACATGAAGGTAAGCAATAATAGTTTCTGATGAAAAAACATACATGTGAAAAATTGGTGGATATAACATTTGGGAAATAAACTCTTAATATGTAATGTGATGATCATCAATGTTTATTTTATTATTTGAAAAAAATGTCACAGCAACACTCTGTGTTGATGTTGAGTGTTGCTATGGAGCTGTTACATGCATTTTTTTTCAAAGCCTGATAATGACGTGTAATATGCATTACACCTTATAACAGTTTAGGCTAAACCTATCAGCATTGGTGCACTTACACTGACACGGCATTGTACTGAAGATGCAGCAATGGCTCGAACCCCTTGCAAGCTGCAGAGACAGACTTGGATTGATCAGCTGCGACTTGGTCCGGGTCTGCTATAACCATGGTTGTTGTGGCAGAGGAGAGGGTCAGGGCAGTTTCATACAGGAGGCCTCTGGTTTCATTTGATAATGAACTCTCTCTCTCTTTCTCTCGCTCTCTCAGCTGTAGATAAAGAGGGTGTGATTAATTGGTTTTGGCATCAAGACACTCAATTCTACCACAAGCCCGTCGCCGGGGTGTCAGAATGGGGGAGAACATCTATCTCAGTGTAATTACCCTTTTATCAAATTAGTCATCGAAACAGTGTGTGGATAAAAACAGCAAAGACAATTTGGGCTCTGATGTTGCAGAACCTAATAACTCAGTAGGACCTATCAACTGATGGATTGAAGTACTCTACTCAAAGTGTATTGTAAACTGAGTATAAAGCATTTTAACTGTGTACATTTTAAGATAGGTGCACTCTTATGTCCGCTAATAGTAACTGGCTTAGACCCCATCAGCACAGGGTCTAAGCTGACTAGGACAGTGAACTCCCTCTTCAAGGGATCAAAACACCATAGACCATTCCTGTTGATTAATTTGTATCGTTATTGTGACATATCAAAGGGTTGATACACGATAGACCATTCCTGTTAATATTCCTCCACCCCCCTCTTAATTTATGTCAACCATTTCTTCTTCTTCTCTGTTCCCTCTGGTTTCTTCTCTGGCGTCTTCTTCTTGACCCAGAGGGCTTTCAGACAGACTTTGCTGCTATTCTGGTTCTGAAACAGAGACACAGTATTACCCTCACTAATAAACACTGCAGGACAACATCATCCTCACCCTCTTCCTGTTTGACATGTTTCAATGAAGTTCTAATGTATAAATCAATCTATGGAAGATTAGATCTGGGGTGGCAGGGTAGCCTAGTGGTTAGAGTGTTGGACTAGTAACCGGAAAGTTGCAAGTTCAAACCCCCGAGCTGTCGTTCTGCCCCTGAACAGGCAGTTAACCCACTGTTCCTAGGCCGTCATTGAAAATAAGAATGTGTTCTTAACTGACTTGCCTAGTTAAATGAAGGTAAAATGTCTGTACATTTTCTTCCAGAGCTTCCTGCAGCTGGACCGTCCATTCTCCTGTTGAACCATTTTTATTTATTTTATAAGAATCTTTAGTTTGACGGAGTCATGCTGAGACCAAGGCCTCTTTTACAGATGAGCCCTGTATACACATCAATACACTATACACATCAATACACTATACCCATCAATACATTATACGCATCAATACACTATACACATCAATACACTATACACATCAATACACTATACACATCAATACACTATACACATCAATACACTATACACATCAATACACTATACACATCAATACATTGTACGCATCAATACATTATACACATCAATACATTATACGCATCAATACACTATACACATCAATACACTATACACATCAATACACTATACACATCAATACACTATACACATCAATACACAAAAAGAAAAACGCAACAAAACAAAACATCCTTCAGTAAAAGGTCCTCAATCAGCCTTTTGATTCATCACATTTTAGAGACCCATGAAGAGTTTTCCACAAGTAAGGTGAAAAAAAACTTAAACCAGATTTACCTAACTCAGTGGAGATCAAAGGGATCTCCATAGTTAGCCATCTCTGTTAACAATGGAGTATGGTACAGCAGAAGTTTATGCAGGAAGGCTTTATAAAAAAAACGATTACTATGAATCGATCTACGGGACTTCAGAGAGGGGGCCAACCTACAGTACTTTCTGATACAGAATGCAGTGATGTGTACGGAACCTAACGCCCATAATAAAGTCTAGTGCGCTATGATAAACTGCGTCAGATGGCTTCAAGACAGTGGCGGCTGCATTCATATAGACAATATCGCCATAGTCCATAACTGGTATGAATGTTGACTGAATGGTTTGTTTTCTGCTATTTAATGAAAGCTGTGACCTATTCCTTCTCTTCCTCTCTCAACCTCTCCAGCTCTTCTCTCTCTAACTTCCATGTCTCCTCCTGATTGGCGGACTGGGCCTCGAGGTGGGCCATGGCTTGTTTTCTTTTGGATTCATCCTTTTTCCAGTCATCTATGGTTTGACAGAGCTCTGAGCCTCTGTTTAAAGTCTCTTTTCAGCCAGCTGTAGCTTAATGGCCATTTGTGTGTTCAAGTCCCTTCTCTTGCTGCTTGAGCTTCCCCATCTTGTTTTATGTTTCGACCTGTGACCTGATGGAGAGTGTTTGTTTCTCATTTCATTCATCTCTGACTGGCCAGCCACTTCTCCTCCTTGGCCATGGCAGTATGGAGATCTTCTTTGTCTAAGGCCCGGAGGGTCTCCCGGAGAGTGTTCAGCTTGAGTTGTTGCTCTTTCTTGATGTACTCCAGGAGAACATCGAAGAGTTTATAGTCGGCCGTCTCTCTCTCGACTTCTCTGATCCGTCTCTCAAGATCTCCCTTCTCCTCTCTCCAGCTCTCCCGAGAGGCAGAGAGGGTCTGAAGAGGTGTGTGTGTATTTAGCTAAGTGGTTCAATTAAGACAAGATGGCGCCGACGGAGATGTTTTTTTAATGTATTATTTCTTACGTTGTTAGCCCAGAAAATCTGAAGTGTTATTACATACAGCCGGGAAGAACTATTGGATATGAGTGACGTCAACTTACCAACATTACGACCAGGAATATGACTTTCTCGAAGTAGATCCTTTGTTCGGACCTCCACCCTGGACATTGGATCTAATCCCAGAGGCCGACCCAAAACAATGTTGTCGCTGCAGGAGAGGCAGACGGAGCTGCCTCCTGGTCAGACTTAGAAGGCAAGCACACCATCCACCGCTTCCGAGCATACTACTCGCCAATGTCTAGCCTCTAGACAACAAGGTGGATGAAAATAGGGCACACTTCGCCTTCCAGAGAGACATCAGAGAATGTAACATTCTCTGTTTCATGGAAACATGGCTCACTTGGGATACTTTGTCAAAGTCGGTACAGCCACCGGGTTTCTTCATGCGTCGCGCTGACAGAAACTAACATCTCTCTGGTAAGAAGAAGGGCGGGGGTGTATGCCTCATGATTAATGACTCATGGTGTAATCATAACATACACAAAGTCAAGTCCTTTTGTTCACCTGACCTAGAATTCCTTACAATCAAATGCCGACCACATTATCTTTCAAGATAATTCTCTTCACTTATAGTCAGCCGTGTATATCACCCCAGCAGATACCTTGACGTCCCTGAAAGAACTTCACTGGACTCGACGTAAACTGGAAACCATATATCCTGAGGATGCATTTATTGTAGCTGAGGATTTTAACAGAGCTAATCTGAGAACAAGGCTACCTAATTTCTACCAGCACATTGATTGTTGTACCCGCTCGAGCAAAACATTGGACCACTGCTACTCTAACTTCCGCGATGCATACAAGGCCCTCCCCCGCCCTCCCTTCGGCAAATCTGACCATGACTCCATCTTGTTGCTCCCCTCCTATAGGCAGAAACTAAAACAGGACACGCCCATGGTTATGTCTATCCAACGCTGGTCTGACCAATCGGATTCCACGCTTCAAGATTGCTTCGATCACGTGGACTGGGATATGTTCCGGGTAGCCTCAGACAATAACATCGACGTGTACACTGACTCGGTGAGTGAGTTTATTAGGAAGTGCATTGGAGATGTTGTACCCACTGTGACTATTAAAATCTCCCCTAACCAGAAACTGTGGATTGATGGCAGCACTCGCGCAAAACTGAAAGCGCGAACCACCGCATTTAGTCATGGCAAGGCGACTGGAATCATGACCGAACACAAACCAGCCCCATCACAGACATCAACGTCTCACTCCCAGACAAATTAAACAACTTCTTTGCACACTTTGAGGTCAATACAGTGCCACTGACATGGCCCGCTACCAAAGACTGTGGGCTCTCCATCAACGTGGCTGACGTGAGTAAAACATTTGAACATGTTAACCCTCGTAAGGCTGCCGGCCCAGACAGCATCCCAAGCCGCGTCCTCAGAGCATGCGCAGACCAGCTGGCTGGTGAGTTTACAGACATATTCAATCAATCCCTATCCCAGTCGGCTGTCCACACATGCTTCAAGATGGCCACCATTGTTCCTGTTCCCACGAAAGCAAAGGTAACTGAACTTATTGACTATCGCCCCGTAGCACTCACTTCGGTCATCATGAAGTGCTTTGAGAGACTAGTCAAGGATCATATCACCTCCACCCTACCTGTTACCTTAGACCCACTCCAATTTGCTTACCGCCCCAATAGGTCCACAGACAATGCAATCGACATCCCACTGCACACTGCCCTCTCCCATCTGGACAAGAGGAATACCTATGTAAGAATGTTGTTCATTGACTACAGCTCAGCATTCAACATCATAGTACCCTCCAAACTCATCATTAAGCTTGAGATCCTGGGTTTCAACCCCGCTCTGTGCAACTGGGTCCTGGACTTCCTGACGGGCCGCCCCCAGGTGGTGAAGGTAGGAAACAACATCTCCACCCCACAAAGGTGCTGTCTCAGCACTCTCCTGTACTCCCTGTTCACCCATGACTGCGTGGCCATGCACGCCTCCAACTCAATCATCAAGTTTGCAGACGAAACTACAGTGGTAGGCCTGATTACCAACGACGAGGCAGGCTACAGGGAGGAGGTGAGCCCTCGGAGTGTGGTGTCAGGAAAATAACCTCACACTCAACATCCACAAAACAAAGGAGATGATCGTGGACTTCAGGAAACAGCAGAGGGAGCACCCCCCTATCCACATCAACGGGACAGTAGTGGAGAAGGTGTAAAGTTTTAAGTTCCTCGGCGTACACATCACAGACAAACTGAAATGGTCCACGCACACAGACAGCAACAGCGCCTCTTCAACCTCAGGAGGTTGAGGAAATTCGGCTTGTCCCCGAAAACCCTCACAAACTTCTACAGATGCACAATCGAGAGCATCCTGTTGGGCTGTATCACCACCTGGTACGGCAACTGCACTGCCCTTAACCGCAAGGCTATCCAGAGGGTAATGCGGTCTGCACAACGCATCACCGGGGGCAAACTACCTGCCCTCCAGGACACCTACAGCACCCGATGTCACAGAAGGCAAAAAAGATCATCAAGGACAACAACCACTGCGTGTTCAACCCGCTATCATCCAGAAAGCTAGGACCAAGAGACTGAAAAACAGCTTCTATCTCAAGGCCATCAAACTGTTAAACAGCCATCACTAACATAGAGAGGCTGCTGCCAACACACAGACTCAAATCACTGGCCACTTTAATAAATTGATTTAATAATGGTATCCTTAGTCACTTTAAATAATGCAACTTTAATTATGTTTACATATCCTTTCATTACTCATCTCATATGTGTATACTGCATTTTATACCATCTTATACCATCTAATGCGCATCCGTATCTTTATATGTAAATACAGTATTCTTATTCATCCCCTTACTTTGTGTGTATAAGGTAGTCGTTGTGAATTTGTTAGATTACTTGTTAGATATTACTGCACCGTCGGAACTAGAAGCACAAACATTGCTCTACACTCACATTAACATCTGCTAACCATTTGATTTACAATCTTGGCCCATAGAATTAGGAATTAGAACCTTGGCCATTATGACGTACATCTGTCACCACTTTCATGACACCTGTAGGCCCCTACTCGTTTATGATTAGGCCTAATATGGTTTCTGTTCAATTCAAATAGGAAAACAATTGCCAAATGTGTACATGAAAACGCTATACAAGCGTATTATAGCTTGTTATAAATGTAGGCTAGCTTACTGTATCTGTGGAGCCGTCTTGGAACGTCGCATCACTTTCCTATTCCATTTGGATCTTTATAATCCATTTCAAAGCATTGATTATACCTATGTACTGTGCTTGTTTACATATTTGACACCTCATTCTTCTGATCTCCTCTCTTTATGTTAAGAACTCTTTGGACATTTTAAACAGACAATTAACTCCAACCTTTCACTCACACACGCATTGCACCAAATACTTTGTTCACACTCACCGAGATATTGAACACCAAATACTGAAAATAAAGCACTTTACTGAGGGAATTGAAAGTCCGCAACTGATATCAGTATCACATGGCTCTACGTGTTATAGTTTAATGGTGCTTTGAGGTACAGTATAGCCTACTATTCACCAACAGATGGCAGTGTTGGATTGGATCAGAGAACAGACCAAAGCTCATGTTGCCATAATGCTTTGCCAAATGAAAGACTATAATTTTTGGTTACTGAATTGCCAGTAACACAATTTTAGACGCCACAACGGAATTTTGGACCCAGGGAGCAGACTGAACTCAAGGTGAGTGTTGCCTCAATCTGACCACCTCCTTGTTTGAAAATCAGAGTCCATGTTATCATGCTTTGGGCATCCACAATGAGAGGCAGTAGTTGGCTGGGCTGGTGCTCAAGGCATTGGCACATTTCTCTAGCTAGCCTGCTGTGGGAGGGAGGGTTGAATGAGTTTATGCAGATGGAAATTATGGGTCTCAGTAAACACCTGGGCCCGGAGGAGAGACGAGATGATCTCATTCGTATGCAAGTCTTGTACCACATGATGTGCTACTAAAAGCTACTGTGTTAACCCCCTCCCTAATCCACGCTGAAAAGAAGGGTAGATGCATTCCCGCTTGGATAGTGAGTGTTTAAAAAATGTATGCTTTCAAGGTTAATAGGGAAGGGAATATCAAAATGTATATGTTATGTAATGTGTTTTATGGTGTGTGTGTGTGTCTGTACGAGTGCGCGTGTTTGTGTACATTTCTGGAAACATGCCGGTTTCCCCAGCTTGCGACTATATAGATCACAGAATCGGATCAATTTCTCCACAAAGACGCTTTTGATTTCAAATTGGGGGGGAGACGTGAAGATGTGGACTCCTCATTGACACAAAATTACGCAGCTGAGAATTCTCTGAGTGGACTGAAAATGGCAACTCTTGAGTCTTTTTTTACCTCATCGCTCCAGCTGTGAGCTTTCTAGCCTATGCACTTCCGCAATGTGGTTTCAGGGCAATTTATATCATTCTGTACCTAAATCTGTGACACTCTATTTAGTATGATACACTACATTACATTAGGTTACATTATGAATGGAATAGCAGTCTTACAATATTGTACCTCTTGGAGGACGTATAGTATTGCACGTCTTTATCTGAGACCAGGTTGCTTATTGCACATAATAACAAAGGAGAATTACGGGGAGAATTTAAGTTGCCAGTTAGGGGAACTAACTACAAAGTTTAGAGCAGAGCTAAAATGACAAAGGATAGGTGAATTTACGTAGGTGAATTGGATTAAGTTGAGTATTTAGCATTTTTCTGTATTTTATTAGAATTCCCAATTAGCTGGCTCCAAACAGGAAACAAAACATGGAGCTGGTGTGTAAACTGTTAAGTCGTCAGTGTACATAGACACACAGGCTTTATTAAAGGTCAGTGGAAGGTCATTAGTAAAATCAGAAAACAAAAATGGCCCAAGCTGGCTGCACTGCTGTACACCACACTCAGTCGAATTTGCATTAGAGAAAAAACCCTCTGTTCTTTTAGATAGGTAACTTTCAATCCAAGGGCTAACTAAAATGCTACAGTTGTTCTCGACTTGAACATGCAAACTTTGGATTGTCTCAGATTACGTCCACCCATCCTTCCCAACCAACCTCCCTACTTTCGTTTCTGGTATCATATGTAAATTAGTAGGTATCATATGTCTTTGAGGTGCTCAGAAATACGTAAAGTATATTTTGTATTGCTCTGAGACCAGGCTGGCCTCCAAGGGGGACACAGCCTCCCATCTAGTCATTTTCAGGAGGTCCAAACCCCTTTTACTTTATAAGACTTATGAGAGGACCATTCTAAATGACCTGCTCTATTTTCTCCATCAGTCACGCCTCTGCAGATGTATTCTCCTCAGATAACCTTGGCCTCAATCACCAATTAACTTCTGAGATGTAGCTACAGCAGCCACAGCACAATAGTCACTCCTTGAAGACTTGCACTCCGTGCTCAACCACAACAGGCCACATCGGTCTAAAAAGCAATTTCATTGATTTGGATTTCGGATAAATAACTCAGGAGTGTTATCTGGTTGCCAAGGTGCAGAGATGTCAAGTGCTCATTATGTTCTACCTGGATGAACCTCTCTATTCTCCATTTGTACTTCAATCCTCAGGGGATGGGACCCAAATATTCAATTTGGCCTTTACGACTACAGCCCATAGAAAAGCATTGAATAAAACATTCATAAATGGTAAAAAAAAGAGAGTAAAAAATGCATCATAAAAAATAAGGTTTAGAAGTGTGTGTCCTATATCAAGGATATATAAGAAAGCTCAGGAAATATTGTTGTTGTTTTAAAGACACATTTAACCCCTTATTTTTGTTGGCACAAAACTACCTCCATACTTCGATTCGTTTCTATTGTTTACCTTCAGGCGAGAGGTCATAGAGGATAATGGAGAACACTATTGTGTTTGTGAGAGACCCCCCTGACCTTAGTGGGGTCATAATAGTTTGTAGCTCACCATCGCGTTCTTGTGAGTCTCCCCTTTCCATAGAGTGGTCATTACAGTTTGTAGGCCGTTCTGACACTACAGACGGTTTCATGAGAAGACCGATTTCCAGGATGTCTCATGGTCTGACAAACACCGCTGTAGCTCGGCCACCTTCCACCGGGGATGTGGAAGGCCGACATAGGCAGATGTGGTGGATTGAGACGCAGTGGTGAGACTGATATCTCTAGCTTAAATTGAGGGGTTTAGCTGTTTATTTTATTATGTTGCTTAGATTGAGGCAGATCATTGTATCAGCTAAATCAAATCAAATTTGATTTGTCACATACACATGGTTAGAAGATGTTAATGCGAGTGTAGCGAAATGCTTGTGCTTCTAGTTGCGACAATGCAGTAATAACCAACGAGTATTCTAACCTAATCATTCCACAACTACTACCTTATACACACAAGTGTAAAGGGATAAAGAATATGTACATAAATATATGAATGAGTGATGGTACAGAACGGCATAAGCAAGATGCAGTAGATGGTATCGAGTACAGTATATACATATGAGATGAGTAATGTAGGGTATGTAAACATTATATTAAGTGGCATTGTTTAAAGTGGCTAGTGGTACATTTTGTACATCAATTTCCATCAATTTCCATTATAAAAGTGAGCTGGAGTTGAGTCAGTATGTTGGCAGCAACCACTCAATATTAGTGGTGGCTGTTTAACTGTCTGATGGCCTTGAGATAGAAGCTGTTTTTCAGTCTCTCGGTCCCTGCTTTGATGCACCTGTACTGACCTCGCCTTCTGGATGATAGCGGGGTGAACAGGCAGTGGCTCGGGTGGTTGTGGTCCTTGATGATCTTTATGGCCTTCCTGTGACATCGGGTGGTGTAGGTGTCCTGGAGGGCAGGTAGTTTGCCCCTGGTGATACGTTGTGCAGACCTCACTACCCTTACGGTTGTGGGCGGAGCAGTTGCCGTACCAGGCGGTGATACAGCCCGACAGGATGCTCTCGATTGTGCATCTGTAGAAGTTTGTGAGGGTTTTCAGGAACAAGACGAATTTCTTCAGCCTCCTGAGGTTGAAGAGGCGCTGCTGCGCCTTCTTCACAATGCTGTCTGTGTGGGTGGACCAATTCAGTTTGTCCGTTATGTGTACGGCGAGGAACTTAAAACTTACTACCCTCTCCACTACTGTCCCGTTGATGTGGATAGGGGGGTGCTCCCTCTGCTGTTTCCTGAAGTCCACAATCATCTCCTTAGTTTTGTTGACGTTGAGTGTGAGGTTATTTTCCTGACACCACACTCTGAGGGCCCTCACCTCCTCCCTGTAGGCCGTCTCGTCGTTGTTGGTAATCAAGCCTACCACAGTAGTGTCGTCCGCAATATTGATGATTGAGTTGGAGGCGTGGATGGCCACGCAGTCGTGGGTGAACAGGGAGTACAGGAGAGGGCTCAGAACGCACCCTTGTGGGACCCACACGCAATGACTAGTGATCCCCCACCTTGGAGGGGAGAGCCTGGGCTTCCCATCAATCCACGAGCTTCCCATCAATCCACGGTTTCTGGTTTGGGAATGCTTTTATAGTTGCTGTGGGTACGACATCGCCGATGCACTTTCTAATGAACTCGCTCACCGGATCAGCGTATTCGTCAATGTTGTTGTTAGACGCAATGCAGAACATATCCCAATCCACGTGATCGAAGCAGTCTTGAAGCGTGGAATCTGATTGGTCGGACCAGCGTTGAACAGACCTGAGCGCGGGAGCTTCTTGCTTTAGTTTCTGTCTGTAGGCTGTAAGCAACAAAATGGAGTCGTGGTCAGCTTTTCCGAAAGGAGGGCGGGGGAGGGCCTTATATGCGTCGCGGAGGTTAGAATAACATTGATCCAGGGTTTTACCAGCCCTGGTTGCGCAATCGATATGCTGATAGAATTTAGGTCTTGTTTTCAGATTAGCCTTATTTAAATCCCCAGCTACAATGAATGCAGTCTCAGGATATGTGGTTTCCAGTTTACATAGAGTCAAATAAAGTTCGTTCAGGGCCATCAATGTGTCTGCTTGAGATGGAATATATACGGCTGTGATTATAATCAAAGAAAATTCCCTTGGTAGATAAAGCGATCGGCATTTGATTGTGAGGAATTCTAAGTCAGGTGAACAGAACTTGAGTTACTGTATATTGTTATGTTGTTATGATCACACCAGCTATAGGAAACACGCATGCACACACACACACACACACACAAACGCACACCTGTGCACACACACAGGCACACACACACACAAAGCGGGAGGCAGGGAGAGACTGTCATGTCTCTCCAGTTATGAAGTCAACCAAGACAAAGTCCCCCGTCTGGGCCTCTTAGTTCTGAGGACTTACAGAGGGTTTGCCGCCTGTCGTACTGGCTTTCCCTCTTACGCCCCCTTCCCCTTAATTCTGCTCTGTTTCTTCAGACACTCAGCCTTCTCTCCCCCTACTCCTCAACTCTTCCACCCATCCATCCCATCCAGGGCTGCCTGCCTGAGGGGTGAGTAAGGCCAGAAGGGTGACTCATGCCCTTGATGTGGAGGGGGACACCATCCAGTGGAGACAGGCAGGCAGGGGAAGCCCAGGCTCCCCCCTCCAAGGTGGGGGATCACTAGTCATTGCGTGTGGGTGGGTGGTAGTGGCACTGGGTCATGCTCATCACCCTCATTCCCATGACCTGGTTTGGTTGTTGGGAGTTGTTCTGACTTTGTTGTTTTGTGGGGGTTAGCCTAAAATGATGATATGCATGTTGATGTGTGTCATGTGGACTCGTGCTGTATGAGTGGGAGGCAGTCTTGTGAAATGACAGGGCCGACTTGCCTGTTTCATTTAAAGCGACTCCATTTAACTCTTTGAACGTCAGCCCGTTTATGCAACGATGTGAGACCCGCGGCCAGTGGGTATCGCTGATGTGTGGCATCTCTTCAGCCAGATCCAGTGTGATGTGTTTATCGGAGCCTTGAAGCCGGAACCCATCAGCACACTTATGTGCCTTTCAGTGGAAAAGCACGAATGCACGAAAGCACGAAAGCACGAATGCAGTCCCGAGAAACATTTGTTTCATTACACATTGCCCCTTGTTACTGTTGGTAAGCCCATCAAGGCACTTTATGTCTAGTTATATGTACATACAGTATCTACCTCAATTACCTTGTACCCATACATACTATTACTATCATTATTCTGATTTGTACTTTTCTATATCTCTGTATTGTTGGGAAGGGACCATATGTATGCATTTCACTGTTAGTCCACACCTGTTGCTTACAAAGCATGTGACAAGTAACATTTGACTTTATCTGATTGCTCTTTGCTCACAGCTCTTTTTCTGTTGGAAAGGGTAAGGACACACAACACAAACATTGTTTTCAACTTAACAAGCATGTCAATGTATACATTCATTATTATGTCCTCACCTAGGGATTTGAACTCACAACCTCTTGGCTCACAGTATTCCGATCTACAGCCCCATGTCTGTGTCAGTGACTGATTTCACTTGTATTGCTACACTTTGCACTTCGAAGTATACCCAAGAAAAACTATTTTATTTATCATAGTGATCAAGGAGTAACATTAAAATAGAGTAATAAGCCCCACCAACTAGATATATACACTGTCGGTCAAAAGTTTGGACACTCTGTGATAATGTGCGTCTAAGTGGTAGGTGTAGGAGTCAGGCGCAGGAGAGCAGGGATGTCTGAGAAGCGTGTTTTAATAGGAAAGTCCACCAACACAGGAATGGCACAATCGAAAAAGTACAACGCCCTCGACAACAGAGAACCCGCACAAACGCACGGAGGAACAAACAAAGTTCCGACAATATCTGTGAAAACAAATAACGGCATAACCTAACCGAGCACATCACAATGAAAGACTAATCCCGCACAAACTTAGGCAGGCAACAGGGTACATATATACACACAGAAATGAACTCAAATGAAACCAGGTGTGAAAAAGAACCAAAGACAAAACAAATAGAAAAGAAAAGGAAAAAGGGATCGGTGATGGCTAGTAGACCGGCGACGCCGAGCGCCGCCCAAACAGGGAGAGGAGCTACCTTCGGTAGAAGTCGTGACACACACCTACTCATTCAAAGGTTTTTCTTTATTTGTACTATTTTCTACATTGTAGGATAATAGTGAAGACATCAGAACTATGAAATAACACGTGGAATCATGCAGTAACCAAAAACTATTTAAACAAATCAAAATATATTTTTGATTTGAGATTCTTCAAAGTAGCCACCCTTTGCCTTGATGACAGCTTTGCACACTTTTGGCATTCTCTCAACCAGCTTCATGAGGAATGCTTTTCCAACAGTCTTGAAGGAGCTCCCACATATGCTGAGCACTTGTTGGCTGCTTTTCCTTCACTCTGCAGTCCAAACCATCTCAATTAGGGTGAGTTTGGGTGATTGTGGAGGCCAGGTTATATGATGCAGCACTCCATCACACTCCTTCTTGGTCAAATAGCCCGTACACAGCCTCGAGGTGTGTTGGGTCATTGTCCTGTTGAAAAACAAATAATAGTCTCACTAAGAGAAAACCAGATGGGATGGCGTATTGCTGCAGAATGTATGGTAGCCATGTGGTTAAGTGTGACTTGAATTCTAAATAAATAACAGAAAGTGTCACCAGCAAAGCACTCCCACACCATCACACCTCCTGCTCCTGAACCACACGTGTAGATCATCCGTTCACCTTCTCTCCATCTCACAAAGACTCTCCATCTCACAAAGACACAAAAATCTCACATTTGGACTCATCAGACCAAAGGGCAGATTTCCACCGGTCTAATGTCCATTGCTTGTGTTTCTTGGCCCAAGCAAGTCTCTTCTTATGTTGGTGTCTTTTAGTAGTGGTTTCTTTGCAGCAATTCGACCATGATGGCCCGATTCACGCAGTCTCCCCTGAACAGTTGATGTTGAGATGTGTCTGTTACTCGAACTCTGCGTAGCATTTATTTGGGCTGCATTTTCTGAGGCTGGTAACTCTACTGAACTTATCCACTGCAGCAGATGTAACTCTGGGCCTTCCTTTACTGTGGCGGTCCTCATGAGAGCTAGTTTCATCACAACGCTTGGTGGTTTTTTGCGACTCCACTTGAAGAAACTTTCAAAGTTCTTGAATGACCTTTGTGTCTTAAAGTAATAATTGACTGTCATTTGTCTTTGCTCATTTGAGATGTTCTTATCATAATATGGACTTAGTCCTTTACCAAATTGGGCCGTTTTCTGTATACCACCTCTACTTGTCACAAAACAACTGATTGGCTCAAACGCATGAAGAAGGAAATAAATTCCACAAATTAACTTTTAACAAGGCACACCTGTTAATTGAAATGCATTTCAGGTGACTACCTCATGAAGCTGGTTGAGAGAATGCCAAGAGTGTGTAAATCTGTCATCAAGGCAAAGTGTGGCTACTTTGAATAATTTCAAATCTTAAATATATGTTGATTTGTTTAACACATATGGAATTACTACATGATTCCATGTGTTTTTTCATAGTTTGATGTCTTCACTATTATTCTACAAAAAAAGAAAATAGTACAAATAAAGAAAAACCCTTGAATGTGCAGGTGTCCAAGCTTTTGACTGGTACTGTATATAGAAAATGTCTGTAATGAATCAATTAAATTAATGATGAGAAAATAGTCAGATGAACTGATAGCTGACACAGACAATGCAATGCAATGGAATCCTGTATGTCAAAGTTTGTCAAATTTGTAAGTTGAAAACATAAAACGTGTCTAGATCGTTAATACCTTGTATTTTGAGAACATGGCAACCATGTTCTGTGTATGTTTGGTGTGACGTTGATGGAATATACTCCTAACCCTCTGAAAGCTGAACACATGAATGTTCCTGTAATGTTCCCATGAAATGTGTCTAGAAAACTAACCCTCAGAAAACACTGGAATATTCTTGCAATATTCAGTGGTATTAAGTAAAAATGATTTGAAGTACTACTTAAGTATATTTTAGGGGGTATCTGTACTTTACTATTTATATTTTTGACAACATTTACTTTTTTTCCACTACATTCCTAAAAAGATGTACTTTTTACACCCATATATTCTTTCTGACACCCAAAAGTACTCGTTACATTTGAAATGCTTAAAGTACTCTTTACATTTTAAATGCTTAAAGTACTCGTTACATTTTAAATGCTTAAAGTACTCTTTACATTTTAAATGCTTAAAGTACTCGTTACATTTTAAATGCTTAAAGTACTCGTTACATTTTAAATGCTTAAAGTACTCTTTACATTTTAAATGCTTAAAGTACTCGTTACATTTTAAATGCTTAAAGTACTCGTTACATTTTAAATGCTTAAAGTACTCGTTACATTTTAAATGCTTAAAGTACTCGTTACATTTTAAATGCTTAAGGTACTCGTTACATTTTAAATGCTTAAAGTACTCGTTACATTTTAAATGCTTAAAGTACTCGTTACATTTTAAATGCTTAAAGTACTCGTTACATTTTAAATGCTTAAAGTACTCGTTACATTTTAAATGCTTAAAGTACTCGTTACATTTTAAATGCTTAAGGTACTCGTTACATTTTAAATGCTTAAAGTACTCGTTACATTTTAAATGCTTAAAGTACTCGTTACATTTTAAATGCCTAAAGTACTCGTTACATTTTAAATGCCTAAAGTACTCGTTACATTTTAAATGCCTAAAGTACTCGTTACATTTTAAATGCCTAAAGTACTCGTTACATTTTAAATGCCTAAAGTACTCGTTACATTTTAAATGCTTAAAGTACTCGTTACATTTTAAATGCCTAAAGTACTCGTTACATTTTAAATGCCTAAAGTACTCGTTACATTTTAAATGATTTACAGGACAGGAACATCGTCCTATTCACACACTTCTCAAGAGAACATGTTGTCATCCCTACTGCCTCTGATCTGGCGGACACACTAAACACATGCTTTGTTTGTAAATAATGTTACAAAATAATGAACAAGAAAATAATGCTGTCTGGATTGCTTAATATAGGAATTCAAAATGATTTACAGCATTTACTTAATGTACACTACCGTTCAAAAGTTTGGGGTCACTTAGAAATGTCCTTGAAAAGCATTTTTTTTGTCCAATAAAATAACATCAAATTGATCAGAAATACAGTGTAGACATTGTTAATGTTGTAAATGACTATTGTAGCTGAAAATGGCAGATTTTTTATGGAATATCTACATAGAATATCTACATAAAATGAAAGGTGGAGCGGCGAGGGCTAGAAGACCGGTGACGTCAACCGCCGAACGCCGCCCGAACAAGGAGTGGGATCGACTTCTTCGAGAGTCGTGACAATAACATTAATACTGAATATTCTGAGAACATGGTCACGACATTCTGGGTAAGTTCTGTTTGACAGTTTAGGGAATGTTCTCTTGGAAACTGTCCTTGCACATCACTTGAAAGTTCCTAGGAAAACGTTAGGTAATGACCTAATGAGATTCTCAAGGGAACATTCTCTAAAGTTGTTGGAACGTTTGTTGTTAGCTAGGCTTCTTCAACCCCTCCACCGCCAAACACAGAGGGTCATTTCTCTATGCTAATGCAAGGCCAATTAGATGCAGCTTCTCAGCGCCCCTGAGTGTTCCCTCGTGCCTGAAGTGGCAACTATGAGTGAGAGAATGAAGAAAAGCCGAATCGAAAGGATACCTTGCTATTGTGGATAGAAGAAGGATGTGTCCCTGACACCTGACCCTGTGACCCCTGCGGAGTGGAGGGAGGCTGAGTGTTTTGAGTGCCCTCAAGCTTGATGTAATTGCCTGCAGAGCCTCTTGTCAGTTGTTTGAGGGTTGCTGCGGGAGGCTGCTGTATCAGCCCAGGGTTCATTATGCTGCCCCACTCTGTGAGGATTACCTCAGGAGATTGGGTGGGTTGGGTTATCCACAGGCCTTAATCCCTCTGGAGGGAGGGAGGGTAGGGGAGGAAAAACATGTGGGTTACAAGGACAGGAGTAATGGGGGACAGATGGGTGGAGAGGGGAGAGGAAATTGGGGGTAGAAAGAATAGGGAATGGAGTAGAAAGGAATAGAGGAATGGGAAAGGGGCAAAGAGGAGAGGAACCTGGGGGCCAGGAGGACCGGAGGAAAGGGGGATAAGTAGAAGGCTGAGGGATGTGTGCCAGTGCCTTCATGTGCTCTGCACTTGCCTTATTAATGTTAAAAAGCAACTAGATATTGTGCATGGTGAGACAATTCTCTCGGGAACTTAAAACTCCTACTGGTCAATCAGTTAATCCCTTTCGCTCTCTTTCCCCCAGTCTCTACCTCTACCTCTCTGTCTCCATCTCTGTTTGTGTTTATCAATGTTTGGGCTTGGACCCATGCAAATATTAGGCTAATGAGACGTGAGACCAGCAATGGGCTCCAGTACCTGGGCATACATTGATTTGAGAGTTGCTGTGCAGACTCTGTTTAAGCAATGAGGCATGAGGGGTGTGGTATATGGCCAATATACCATGGTTAAGGGCTGTTCTTATGAATGACACAATGCGGAGTGCCTGGACACAGCCCTTAGCCATGATACATTGGTCCTATACCCCAAACCCCCGAGGTGCCTTAATGTTATTATAAACTGGTTACCAACGTAATTAGAGCAGTAAAAATAAATGTTTTGTCATACCCATGGTATACGGTCTGTTATACCAATCAGCATTCAGGCCTCGGATAACCCAGTTTACAGTATAATAGGCCCTAACTATCTCTCTGTCCCCTGGCCCCTCTCTATCAGGTTCCATTAGAGCAGCATGGCCCTGTCCTCAGTTCTGGCCATTAAATTATCTCTCCAGGTCTGCCAGCCAGAGAGAGGAGAGCAGGAAGGCCATGCTCATTACCCACAGGAGCCTCTGCTCCGCTCTGCTCCACTCACTGCACAAAAGCTCCTTGCTTTCACCTCTTAATTTGAGACACTAGGGAGCATCGTGCCGGCAGCGAGATAGGGAGTGCTATCGCCACTCTCCGCCTGATATGCATGTCCTGCATCCTCTTGATTACAGAGGCGGATTAAGAGTGTGCGCTTGGCAAGCGGGCGGGAGATGCACAGGGTACATATTATCCCCATTATTTTCTGCTGGGTGCGGCTGACATTGTGCCATGTACGGTTGGGAGTTGGTAGTTTGTCCAGTCAGTGCTACATGATACTCTAATTTCCCCTGTACCCATCATGAGGTTGCTACAACCTAGCCTAAAACGCAGATGCACAGGTTGAGAGAATTTTGAGTAATCAAGGTGACAGACAGTGACACATTCAAAACCACCTTGCACACTCTTTGCCTGCATCTAGCTGATCAAGGGTTACAATCATTAGTCCAACAGTTGCAATTGAGAGTTTCTATTGGACAAATTCAGGTATGTTACTCCCCGTTTCGTTCCGTTTGCTTCTGTTTAAGAAACCTTTTTCAACAGAATTGGCGGAATGATCACACCCCTGATCACACAAAAACAGCTCACTTTCATAGCAGCCACATAAAAACAGCATGATCACTTTTCTCGCAACTGTCTTTCTACACGCTCTCCTCCTCTCACCTTTTCCCTTCACTTGTGAACTTCAGTGCACAACATCAACTCTCTGAGACCAGGCAGAAAAACAACGTCTAAGCCGAACCTTCATATTAGGACCGCTAACCGCTACACACAGCCTACATTGTTGTCATGTCATCGTCAACTAGAACTACTAAAACTAATGGGTTAGAAAACCCGCTACAATCATGCAGTACAGTGTACAGTCAGAAAGCAGTTTAGCAGTAATACATTTATAAAACCAAAACATTTCCTTGACTTGGAAGAGTTCGAGTGTTGGATAGCCACAGCCAGCTAGCCAACATAGCATCCCTCTCTGTTTTACCCGGGTGTTTGAGTAGGCTAAACTAGCTTGCTGTATTTGCTAGCTAAGTGAAAGTAAAAACAATATAACCAAATATAGCTCTCTCTCTCTCTCTCTCTCTCTCTCTCTCTCTCTCTCTCTCTCTCTCTCTCTTTCTCTCTCTCTCTCTCTCTCTCTCTCTCTCTCTCTCTCTCTCTTGCCTCTCCTTAATTTAGGAAGAAATTAATTTGTTCAACTATTGTCTTTCTCTTTGAGTCTACTACTCACCACTGCAGTGCTGGCTAGCTGTAGCTTATGCTTTCAGTACTAGATTCATTCCCTAATCCGTTGACTGGGTGGACAACATGCCAGTTCATGCTGCAAGAGCTATGATAAGTTTGAGGACGTCCTCCGGACGTTGTCATAGTTACTGTGTAAGTCTATGGAAGGTGGTGAGAACCACAAGCCTCCTAGGTTTTGTATTGAAGTCAAATTACCCAGAGGAGGACAGAAGCTAGTGTGATTTTAAGCAATTATAAGTAGGCATTACCTAATAATTGCCTAGTAATTGTCTACTAATTGGTTGATGATGTCATTGGAAACACTTACTTTCCGCCATCTTTTCTACTACAAAACATAGAAGCCAGCTTTTTCGCGTATGTTACTGTTGGGGTGGTGCTTAGATTTTAAAATTTATTAGAATCCCAATTAGCCGACGCCAACGGCGACAGGTAGTCTTCCTGGGGTCCGACTTACTGGAGATGATTGTGAAAATGTCCCTTAAATAGAGTGGATCTAAATGCCGCCCAAATCCCTTTATGGCAATGCATTTTGTACTTTTTCGTAAAAAAAAAAAAAAAAAAGACTTGCCTTCCCTTTGTGACGCTGACGGACGAAAACAAACAAGCCAATGAAATCCCCAGGACAACAGGAGAAAATCAACAGCAACAACAAGGATTCAATCATTTATTTAATCAGCCAGGAAGCATGGCGTCTTGGATCTCATTTGGGGGACCGAGGAGACTTGGGACCAGGAAGTCAGCTGACACAGTACAGGTCGCACTGCTCCGTCTGTTGAGACCCTATATATAGACACCAAATCATATCTGCTTCCAAGAAATCATTCAACTACCAACCACACAGTCCCATTTCCCTCCTAAGCCACAGAGCATTCAATAGAATCAATAACTTCTCAAATGGATACTTAGTCAAGTGGTCTGCAGGTCAAAGTTAATGGGCATTGGAATGTACCCGAACTTGCCTTTTTTTCCTTTCTTTTTAAACGTTTGGTGTACAGACTGATATGTGTGTTCTGTTTCCACTGGCAGATTTCCAACATTTTCAGACAAAGATACAACAGAGTGTAGCTCAGATAAATCACAAGTTTATTTAATTGAGGTGAGGGTTGCGTGAGGGAAGAATTGGTCTCTAGCCTCTTGGACCAGAGAAGGTCAGACTGTAAACTCTGGACTCTGTTTGACTTATCATCATCCTTTATTAGAGTGTGACTCCTGGAGGACATCTGTGTCTTTATATGATTACACCTCTCCAGAATGTCAAACAGCAACTTATCATAGATGAGTACACATCATGCTTTGGAACGGTTGCATCCCATTTGTTCCTCTTTGCTTCCAATGCATACCCTGAAATGGAGAGATTCAGACAAGGGTAGAAATGTATTTTCATGAGCTCTGGTATATAACTGAATATCTTTGACTCCTCCTCTGTGGTAGCACTACCTATGGTGGTTTCTAGATGATTCACACCAATAAACATTTCAAATCAATCAATAATGAAGGCTTCGTTCTGCCATTGTCCATTTTAGCTGCCGAGCAATATGTTCCATGGCTCTTCAGTCTGTGGGTGTAGAGGACCTACAGCTGTCTGTAAGTAAGGGCTGGATGACGGTAGGGAAACCAGTCTTGGAAGGAAGGGGAGAAGTGGTTTGAGCCATCCCCAGGCTCGTGGCGAGGATATTTATCCAGGGAAGCACACTGGGAGAGGGAAGAGAGAGGCAGTTAGTTTGTAAGTTAGCTGCCGACTATCTAACTTACTAATACTACTGTCTGCAACAATGGTGTGACACAGGTGAAAAGCAACGAAACCATCCTGAAAAACTTTTTTTTTGATACTATTACAAACTGTAACTATTTTGTCTATTGAGTATGGAGTTTTCAGGCTGTAGATGTATCTCCTTTAGCACATGGTTCAAAGCCTTTATCAGCTGACACAGGATAAATCAATGTGTAAATATTCCTGTACAGGGAATCGCCAAAGACGAGGTTGTCCTTTGAAACACGTCCCAGAATTCAACTTCAAACAACACAGATGTCCGCTAGAGTAGTGGCAATCACAAAATCACACAGAGACTTGGATCGACTCACCAGTTGCCTAGCCATTGAACTGAGGACATTTTCGACATCCTGGACCCACATCTGTGAAAGAGAGAGAGAGAGGTCGAGGTAGAGAGGGGAAAAGAGAGACCAGGCAGACCAGGGGATGATAAGCAGCTGACACGCAAGGACATGAATCATTCAAAGAGAGCGAGTCGTTGTTGCGAAACAGAATCTCTTTATGCCACATTTTATCACACTAGGCCTAGTTTTGCAAAGGGAGACGTTTTCTGCCTCGCGTAGCCATGAAACATTTAGCCGCATGCTGGATTTCTCCCCAGTAACTGTGCGTACCCTTGGTTCTTGTGACCCGGAAGTCTCAAGTCTTGATGAAGTGACATTTCTAAGTCGCCTCATCACACAGTCACATACTACAAAAACGACATAGCAGAAGAGTAAAACCCTTCCAAGGTAACAATGGAGTGTTGGTAGTTTGCCTGAGATGACAAAACACAGAGAGATTGTGCAGGTGAGAGACGTCTTACTCTGTGGCTCTGTCTCTTCTCTATGCTCCACTCCCTCACGTCTCTCCAGTGCCCTGGCAGGCGAGCACAAGCCACCCTTCTATCCTCTGCTCCAGGCATGCTGAAGAAGCATCCGCTCTCTCCCTTCTGACTCCCAGACAGTCCCTGTCCACTGGTGTTTGGAATTGGCCCAAACAGAGCTGTGGGTTTCTGGCCAGATTACACCCTCTTATCAGTCTCAGGTGACTGACACGGTTTCTGTATTTGCAACTTGAGTCGAGACATTGATACTCTGCCCTGTGTGCTAGAGTTCCTCTGGTTAGGGCAAGGCTCTTTCATTGCCATTCAGTACATCCTGCCCCTAGTCACGACCCTGTAAGGCTAAACCATCTCTGACTTAGTCAACCTCAAATATCTGAAAAGCTACTTCAACCTCAACTAGCTGTGTCATTGGGCTGGCCATGTAACAGAGAAGGCTTTGATCTACGGGAAAGATGATCTATCTATTTATTTCTCTCTGCATTATAAACGATCTGACAAAAGAAAGAGCCATTATTGATGTGAAGACAGATTTAATGATTTACTGTCCTAGCACTGCTGCTGAATCATAATTATGACAAACTGTAGCTATTCATGCGGTTATGTGGATGAGTAATATAGAGAACACGTTTGGAAATCAGAAAAGACTAGACGAGAATAATTGGTCTCTCACCTGTTCCTTTTCCTTCCATACAGCCTGGTCACCTTCCCCGTGTGTTCACGACTGGTTGCTGCTGCCTGAGGATCTGAAAAGAGGAATTTCCAACCAGAAAGTTTAAACCAGTAGACTGTCTTGTATAAGTACATAGGCTGAACTGTGAAACACATGTGTTAGCCATGAGAGTTTAGTGTGCCTAGCTAGCCTGACGCACTGCCACCTGGGGACTAAATTGGTTTTGGCTCGACTCCTGGACACTTGTTTAAAGTATCCACTACTGCAGTCATACCAAGTCTCCGTGTAGTAAATCCAGGGCCCGTATTAAAAATGTGTTTCAGAGTAGGGTCCCTCCTGTCCGTATAATCGTATGCATTATGATCTAAAAGGCAAAACGGATCCTTTAGCAGCAGTCCTACTCAGACCTTTTGTGAATGCGGGCCCCGGAGCCTGCGGCACCTCACTAGCACTAAGCCTAAACTCTTGATTGGGTGGTTATTGATGCCTACCATCCAGGAAGCTTCGCTGGTATTGCCATGGAAACGAAAAGACTAGCCAGCCAGATGCATTTGGGGAAGAGCGGTTCCAGATTCTAATTTGACTAATTTGCTGGATTGAAACCAGAGGGAGCAGGTCTTATACTTTTTCCTGAACCCGTTCCCATAACAAGCCTGTGTCTCTCTCATGCTCTTTCTCCACCTGTTGGAGCGACAAGTGATATGTAGATATGATTCAACTTCCTATCTATTGAGCTTGAGCTCTTATTGACATCACCAGTCAAAAGTTTGGACACACCCCCTCATTCCAGGGTTTTTCTTTATTTTGACTATTTTCTACATTGTAGAATAATAGTGAATACATTAAAACAGTGCAATAACACATATAGAATCATGTAGTAACCAATAAAGTGTTAAACAAATCAAAATATATTTTATATTGAGATTCTTCAAAGAAGCCACCCATTGTCTTGATGACAGCTTTGCATACTCTTGGCATTCTCTCAACCAGCTTCATGAGGTAGTCACCTGGAATGCATTTAAATTAACAGGTGTGCCTTATTAAAAGTTCATTTGTTTGAGCCAATCAGTTGTGTTGTGACAAGGTAAGGGCGGTGTACAGAAGATAACCCTATTTGGTAAAAGACCAAGTCCATATTATGCCAAGAACAGCTCAAATAAGCAAAGAGAGACAGTTCATCATTACTTTAAGACATGAAGGTCAGCCAGTGCAGACAAATTTAAGAACTTAAATGTTTTTTCAAGTGCAGCTGCAAAAACCATCAAGCGCTATGATGAAACTGTCTCTCATGAGGACCTTCACAGGAAAGGAAGACCCAGAGTTACCTCTGCAGCAGAGGATATGTTCATTAGAGTTACTAGCCTCAGAAGTTGCAGCCCAAATAACAGACACATCTCAACGTCAACTGTTCAGAGGAGACTGCGTGAATCGGGTCTTCATGGTTGAATTGCTGCAAAGAAACCCCTACTAAAGGGCAAGAAGAAGAGACTTGCTTGGGCCAAGAAACACGTCCAAATTTGAGATCTTTGTCAGATGTAGTGTAGCTGAAGGGATGATCTCTGCATGTGTAATTCCCACCATGAAACATGGAGGAGGAGGTGTGATGTTGTGGGGGTGCTTTGTTGGTGACACTGTCTGTGATTTATTTAGAATTCAAGGCACACTTAACCAGCATGGCTACCACAGCATTCTGCAGCGATATGCCATCCCATCTGGTTTGGGCTTAGTGGGACTATCATTTGTTTTTCAATAGTACAACGACCCAACACACCTCCAGGCTATTTGACAAATAAGGAGAGTGATGGAGTGCTGCATTAGATGACATGGCCTCCACAATCACCCAACCTCAACCCAATTGAGATGGTTTGGGATGAGTTTGACCGTAGAGTGAACAAAAAGCAGCCAACAAGTGCTCAGCATATGTGTGAACTCCTTCAAGACTGTTGGAAAAGCATTCCAGGTGATGCTGGTTGAAAGAATTCCAAGAGTGTGCAAAGCTGTCATCAAGGCAAAGGGTGGCTACTTTGAAGAATCTAAAATCTAAAACACATTTTGATTCGTTGAACACTTTTTTGGTTACTACATGATTCCATATGTGTTATTTCGTAGTTTGGATGTCTTAGTAATAGCAAAAATAAAGAAAAATTGTTGAATGAGTGGGTGTGTCCAGAATTTGGACTGGTGCTGTACAGTATGCCTACTGTGCTTGACGGTCTTTGATGTAGGTATGCTTTCCCACAGCATCATTTAAACCCCTCTTTGACCTACAGCTTTACTACAGACACAACAAACTTTATTGTTTACTCACAAATTGCAGGTGAACTCCGTTAGAGGCCGAAGAGGATGACAGGTGTATGTTTTAGAAGGCTATGTCGGTCTGGCGTACATCCAACTTTACTGTAGTAATGTACCTGGAACTGATGCCTGACAGGTCGGGGAGCCTCACTTCTCCATGGGCTGCAGTTCTCTCTGCACGTATGCCATCTCTTTCTCCCCCAGCTCATCCGGATGGCTGAAAGGATGGATGGAAGGAGGAGAGAAGAGGAAAGCAGGGGTGGAGCGGTGGGTGGACAGCAGGTGAAAGATCGTATTAGCACAGGAGAGGAGAGTCTGACAGATAAACTCCCACAGCTGAATACCTCTGGGGGTTCTAAGTGTAAGTATGGTGACTGCTCGCCTCTTGGCATGGGCTATCACCATTACCTCAGTGACTCAGTGACTTCCTGCCAGAAAGAGAGACAGATTACTCTGAGGACATGCTTTTTGGTTGCTTTGTTGGTTTTTGAGGGGGATTCTCCTTTTAGCTGCTCAAGCACAGTCCGTTTGGTTCAATGCAAAGTGATGTGTCACTGTTTCGAGGTTGGTGGGTAGCAGTGTTCCACAATCTGCATTGAAAATGTTTGGTCCTTGTAATGTAGTCAGTGTTCAATATACAGAGGAGAGAATTACTACCCGAGCATATGTCAAGCAGCCTGTTTCGCTTGTAATGCCTGTATATGTGTGTGTGCTCGTGTGTGTTTACATGATTTAAAACAAGCCTCCAGAGATTGTACGGCAGGCCAGAGGTTCATAGAGAGAGTGTTAATCAGCTCCAGGGGTAAACAGAAGATCTGTGTCGTTGGGTCTCTGTCCCACGGGAGATGTTTGAATATACTCCAACCGCTCCTGCCACAACCAGCACTATGGCATCTCCATCTGCTGAGCTGATGGGGAATGCTGATGAGAGAATGCTCTTACATAGTGAACTTGGTGGCAGGGCGGAAGGTAGCCTAGTGGTTAGAGCGTTGGGCCAGTAACTGAAAGGTTTCGGGTTAAAATACCTGAGCCCATAAGGTATAAAATCTGTTGATGTGCGCTTGATCAAGACACTTAACCCTCATTTGCTTCATGGGTGTCATACTACTATGGCTGACCCTGTAAAACAACACATTTCACTATGTTTTTATTTAATTGTATTTATTTTGAATCCTAGCCCCCGTCCCCGCAGGAGGCCTTTTGGTAGGCCGTCATTTAAAAAAAAAAAGTGTATCTGGTCATTTTATATTGCTGAAGATGAACTGTTACTAAAAGTGTGTTATTTCTTTGGACTGGTTGTGTGAGAGTAATACTGTGGGGTGGCTGAGGAGAGTCTATAACGTTGTCTGTGTAAGTATGTGCTTGTGGGAAGGACGGTCAGGAGAATGTCCTCAGTGGCCTCTCTCTCTACTCAACTCTCCAGCAACAAGGCTCTCCAAGGACAGTAGTGTGTCACTCTTTATTTGGATAGTCTGGATAGTCCATCTGTAGATTTTCTACAGATGATCATACTATCAACAAACTATCTGTTGATAAGCAACTGCTTGCTAAGGTTGCGGTTTAGGTGGGACAATTGTGCGCTGCCCTATGGGACTCCCAATCACGTCCGGATGTGACACAGCCTGGATAAGGGTTAAGGTTAGGGGTAGGTCTAGGGTTAGGCTTAGTAGATAGTTATTTGAAATGTTACTGATAGTCTGCAAATAGTCTGTAGAGCATCTACAGTCTAAGACTATGACTATCAGATCGGATGGTGAAACACTACAGTAGCACTGTCCCACCCAGTCAAATTGATCACACAATAGAATGCTCACATTGGTCGTACATCTCATGGCGAAAGAACAGGCTGTCCCATCTCCTCCCTGACAAACTGGTTTGAACTCTAATAACGCCATAATGTCTACCCTCAACTTTTCAACTCAAACTTTTCAACCCGATCACAGCCTGTTGCCTTGTTTTGCAGAGTTAGACAAATGTGAGCAGAGAAAGATTATCTCAAAGATTATCTTGACAAGCAATTTAGGGAAGGATTTTAATGGCTTGACAGTAATCCATGAGTCATAATGGTACAAAACAACACGTGAGGCGATGAAAGCTTGGGTCGTTTTTTGTTGTTGTAAACAATCTTATAGCCCAACTTGCTTTGAGTTCAGAGTTGACTGGGAGGCTGGCACACCGGGTACAGGCTGGTATTTGGCATCAGCTTGCCATCCAAAGCACCACATCCAAGCCTCTATAGACAATCCATCCATCATAGTGGTGTTTTTACATTCCTCAAATCTCAAAACAAAATAGCCTCACATACTGAGCTTTCCTTCCTCTCTCAGCTTTGCATGAAGAGATCGTCTGTTATTTAGGGTCTCATGCTGTAGTACCGCAATTGATTTCCTCCCCATGATCTTGAGTTTTATGGCCACCGTGGCGTTAACAATTAATATTTACTAGAAACCTCTGTTTTTTCCCAGAAGGGTTGTTCCAAGAGTTGTCCTTCAACATGACATTCAGCAGGGAACTAACTGAGCACACTTCACACTAACGACGCCAGCTTCGCAGCACAAAATCACCTTGAATCAATTCAAATCTCGACCCCTGGTGTTTTTCACACCACTTAATTGCCTCTTTTCCCAGACTCTGACAGTCACATTGAGATGACATTCAAGGACAGGGAGGGCCTTATTTAGGCTGGGGGGAACTAGAACAAATACATCTGGTGTACTCTGTACTGGCATTATACTCATCACACATAATAGAGACAGAGAGTAGACAAATGATTAGGAGATGACAAATGATTCAAACAAATGATTCGAACTGAAGAGCCCAAGTGCTGGCAAAACGGACTCTTTCTCATTGCAAATCCCACACAAGAATAAAGCCATCAAACAAGACTATAGCCCTCGGACACCAAACTTAGAGCCCCCAACCAGAGCATGATAGGGATTGGAGCTCTCTGTGTAGACCAGTTGACTTTCTCTATGCCAGACACTGGCAAGCAGGGAATGTAAAGGGATTAATTGTGTATCGGTGTGTAGGCTTGGATGTACTCACGGTTTGACTCGGTTGTTGAATCGTCTGCGCAGAATGACTGACAGGGTCGAGATGATCAGGATCGTGGTGCACATGATCAACCTGGCCCACACACCCAGCAGGCAGGCCGGGTCAGCATGAACAGCTCATGGGGGCTCTCTGTCCCACAACCCGGAGGGGCCAAATTAGGGTAGCGTAAGCGTTAGCCTGTTAGCCTGTTCGAGTCCGCTGCCCATACTTCTTTCCTAGACGCCTGCTAAAACCTGGCTGGATTAGCAGGTAGGGATTAGACCAGATGAGATCACTGATACTGTACTATTATAAGCCACTATGTGATGTGTACGCACTTTCTCATGAATCTCTAATTAGACACGTATACCAGTTACATATGGAATTTCTGCTTGAGTCACTGGACTAGAAAAAGTCTCAAGATGAATCATCTTCCTGTTTATCAACCAGTATTATCACTGGCTATCAATGCTACTACCATGATGTGCCCCACTGGAGCCTATATTGACGACTTCCTATATGGAAAACTTTTCATAGGCCCCTGAATGCCAGACCCTTGGCAACATAATGAATCATTACAGGGAAAGGCGCAAAGAAGGGATGGATGCTCTCTGTCCCGGATGTCAATGAATACCATCCTCCCCTGTCTTGTTAGAGTGAGGAGATTGTGAATGTGACCCAGGCATCTCGAGATGGCCATTCTCAAGGTAATCTATCAGCACCGGAGATGTGAAATTCCCCATGTAGGCAGGCACAGACTCCTCGAGGTCTGTCAGGAATGCTCTGAAGCGTGGGTATCGGATGGTTTAGGATTCACATGGGCACTGCCAGGAATGTGAATTCTGCAAGTTATGTGAGCATCTCATCTCTGGCTTGGAGAAGTGTTCCTAATTGTGGAATCCTCAGGTTTCTCCTCCACAGCCCTGTCATGACGGAGAGCCTCTTGGATCCATAAATCACCAAGAGATATGTATCTAAGAACCACTGCCACCTGCATGGTTTTGGTATCTTGCCCCAGCTATTTTTAACCAAGTCTACGTTCTTTTCACTCATATAGATCCACATTCAGATGAGTGAAAGGATGCTTGTTATTATGACATTTCCAATCCTGGTTGAGTGCAGTGACATCAGACTGTTGTTAACATTGCTATTACTTAACCCTATATGGCCCACGTGTCAAACTCATTCCGCGGAGGGCCGAGTGTCTGTGGATTTTCGCTCCATCCTTGTACTTGTAATAAGGTCACTAATTTGTAAGGAACTCCCCTCATCTGGTTGTCTAGGTCTCAATTGAAAGGAAAAAAACAAAAACCCGCAGACACTCGGCCCTCTGTGGAATGAGTTTGACACTCCCTGCTCTATGACCTGGCCAAATGTATCGCAACCTGGTATATTTATCCCTTATTTGACCAAGTTGCAGCAACGACTTGGTCATGAGTTACAGTGGAGAAGAGAGGGGTTCTATGAATCAATTGGAGGCTGTGGGTGATGCGGTAGCCATGGTAGTAAGAACAATGCTTATTAAGTCCTCTCCTCTCGTGACTAGAGAGGACCTGTATGCTGCTAGGAGTTCAAGTACCAACAGGGCCTCTGGATGAGGTTATGTGTGGACATTACCCGTTGTACTATGAGCAGGTTACGTAGCCACATAGGTGATGCATGACGGATCTGCTGCCAAATGCTGTTCTCTTGTCCCTGACACTATTAATAGGCTATTTAATCCCAACATCCCTGCAACTGCTGAGTCAGATAGGTAGGCAGGTGTGTGTGTGTGTGTGTGTGTGTGTGTGTGTGTGTGTGTGCACATACGTGTGTCTGTGTGTGTGTGTGTGTTCTCTTCTCATACGCCGGCACTTCTCACCTTACTGTACAGCTTTGAATGTTGATGTAGGTGCACATGTGTGTTTGTGTCTTTGTTATCACCATGGGAGCCTGTCCAAATGAGTCCCTGACCGTCAGCAGCGCTGGCTAGAATGACAAGCTTGGTGACAAGAGACTGGTCGCCATGGTGAAACGTCACCATCCTGTCAACACAGCACACAGGGGAGCACGCACACTGCTAAATACCACTGGAGATATTCCTCTGCAGATACAGTAGGAGGTGGGAGATGTAGAATCTACTACAGTGCTTTATCATTCAATTAAAACCAAATATCTGGAAGTTTCCATGATAGTGGGAATTCTTCCCGCCAACACTGTAAAACTCCGAGCAGTCATTGGATTTGCATAAATTTACAATAAAGCAAAGTTATAATCACATCTGATGATACAGTACATGATGATATATCGTCAAGAGACCCGGAACACATTGCCGTGTGGAATTTAAAAAAGGATGCCTTCTTCACTGTTTGAAGCTCTCACCGGTGCCCTTTGATAAAAAGCATTGCTCTGGGCATCAACCAGCGAACAGGCACGTTAATTAATCATTGATTAATGACATTTACATCTCATTATTGAATTAGCAGAGTGAAACAGAGGGCCTCGAAAACCCAATACCTCTGTGCACCTATAGGCAAGAGGTCCTGTTGTGCTATTTCAGTCTTCTGCACCAGACTGGAGAAGGGGAGGGAAGAGAAGTAGCCTAGCCTGGTCCCAGATCTGTTTTTGCTCTTGCCAATTCCATTGTTCATTGTCAGTGGGTGACAAGAAGTTGACATGATAGCACAAACAGATCTGGGACCAGGCTACTTCTCTTAGACGGGCACTTTAAGAGACGAGAATAGAGAACTGAGTAGAATTGACAAACTCTATTTAATTCCTAGGAAATTCTGCACAGTCTTGGATAGTCAACACATATGCTCTCGGCAGATATATATCATACACATTCAAATACATAAAACCTACAGTATATGGTCACACATTCAAAGACAGTCCAAACGCCCTGAAACAAGTGTAGGTAATTATCACTTTATTGATAGTCGTTGATAGTTCATTTCACCAGGTCTGCGAAGGTACACGTCTGTAGGAGGCTGTGCAAACATGCTAAAACAGCACAAAACCACTCCCACTGCCCCAGTCAACAAATGTATATAATCATAGTTATATAAAGTATTCCATTCCAAATACATAAACAGATAATTATTGTGTTTTATATATTTAGAAAAATATAAAGTCCAAGCTTTAAAACTCACTGACAAAAAAACAATTCACAACAAGAAGTCCCAGATCTAGTATGTGTGTGTGTGTGTGTGTGTGTGTGTGTGTGTGTGTGTGTGTGTGTGTGTGTGTGTGTGTGTGTGTGTGTGTGTGTGTGTGTGTGTGTGTGTGTGTGTGTGTGTGTGTGTGTGTGTGTGTGTGTGTGTGTTCACGAGAGAGTGTCAGGGAGGAAAACTCTGCAGATGGAGGTACGAGCTTACAGCTGAAGGGAGAATTTAAAAAATAAATGTAGCCATTTTGTGAATTATGGGTGACGTGTTTAATAAAACAACCTGTCGGGGCGGCTCACGCCCAACACAAATACTCCTCCACCCCGAGCTACTCAGACGAACAGAGGAGCCTGACCTCTAACGGGTTTGTACTCAAGATCTGAGGTCAAATGTTTTGCTAGCAGTGTGAGACTGGTGAGTGTATTGTACTGTAGGTGTAATGGGAGAGATCATTTATTATAGACAACAACTTCTACAGTAATCCACCTCATTTCCTCTCATCTACAGCCACTGGTCTCTTGCTGAATGAGTTTGTCATATTGTATTAGCTCAACTTCCTGTGGCGGTTATTTATCAGCCATATAAGCCAACTGTATATCCTTGATCTTGTAACTTTACTGCTGGCCTCCAAAGGAACAACAAAGGAGAAGGCAGTAGAATATGAATAGAATTATATTATTAGCCAAATAGCCATGGTAGCAAAGCAGATAGAGGGACGTTCTCTCTCAGCATTTGGCCAGAGGAAAGAAAGGATGAGAGAGTAGGGGAGATATTTGATGAATGACCAGAAGAGGAAGATCGGAGCCCCATTACTTCCTCATTAATGGTAAATGACAAATCTGAGAGGGACCAGAGGAGTTACTATCCGAGACACAGAGGAGATTGGATCTAAACTGACACTCAAAATCCATTTGTAGTGTTTTCAGGGGAAAAGTCGGGAGCAGGGCTCCAACTTGTGGCACCGTATTGTACATTCCAACCCAACATGGTTTAAACTGTACCAAAGTGCATAGACCTCTTGGTAGGGTTGTAGAGTGCTTAGTATATTAGATATGGTGAAAGATACACTGATGCTACTTCAAAGGGTCCGTTGTATTTCCAGAGACCTCCGGAGTCACTTTCTTAAACCCTTAATGGAGAGTTTAATGAGGAAATGTAAACCAAGTAAATGCTCCGGAAATATTCGCATGTGGGCGGTCAAAGTCGGCAGAGTGGTGTGTGTGTGTGTTTGTGTGTGTGTGTGTGTGTGTGTGTGCTCGTGCATGCATGCTTATAAAGAGGAGATGGCACCTTAACAGTGGTCTGTCAACCTGTGGCTCTGTCCCATCACTTTGAAATTGTTTCTACATTTAAATAGCCATTTGCCGTATGGACAGGGTGTTAGCAGATGGGTGTGTTTGTATAGTGCATGAGATGGGCATGGAAAGAGACAGGGTGTGTTTGTATAGTGCATGAGATGGGCATGGAAAGAGACAGGGTGTGTTTGGGAATCCAAAGTGGCATACATTCAGTGAGCAACAAAACTCCCTAAAATGGAGCCCTTAGTTCCCTTGAAAGCATTGGAGATTTACAATACTACAATGAGGGTTGGATGAGGGCATAGAGAATACACACGCTCACTTACTGTACGCTATACAGACAACACCTCAGGGGCTATACAGACAACACCTCAGGGGCTATACAGACAACACCTCAGGGGCTATACAGACAACACCTCAGGGGCCATACAGACAACACCTCAGGGGCTATACAGACAACACCGCAGGGGCTATATAGAAAACACCTAAGGAGATATACAGACAACACCTCTGGGGCTATACAGACAACACCTCAGGGGCTATACAGACAATGCCTCGGGGGCTATACAGACAACGCCTCGGGGGCTATACAGACAACATCTCAGGGGCTATACAGACAACACCTCAGGGGCTATACAGACAACGCCTCGGGGGCTATACAGACAACATCTCAGGGGCTATACAGACAACACCTCAGGGGCTATACAGACAACGCCTCTGGGGCTATACAGACAACATCTCAGGGGCTATACAGTAAAGTACACACAATGAGTCAGCAGGGAGAGGGGAAAGACTCCCCCAAAAGTTGAACACAACAAGATATTCTATGAACAGTCTCAGCCCTAAAAATCTCCCCTGCTATCGCCCCTCACACTGCCGAGCTGGAGAGCTGCACCCAGCCAACTTCTGCGTAGGCGCCCGTCACATGCCAGTACACCGCCCCCATCAGTTTGGTCCACACCATTTGCACTTCTGCCGTGAAGAACTCTGGGAAGTCCTCCGAGAACACCTCCAGCATTACACCACACAGGATCTGAGAGATGGAGAAATGGAGGAAGTGAGATAAGCACTGGGGAGAAAGGTGAGAGGAAGAGGATGGCAAGATGTAAAGAAAAATACAAATTGCCAGATGAAAAAAAGAGAGTAAAAACACCCTCAAAGCCTTTCCAGTTGAAACAGAGCAACGCAACTTCAGTCAAAACCTTTCAGAGGGGCATTATGGACCATTATGGACAGACAAGCCACGCTCTCTCACCTTAAAGTACATAGGCTCCACCTTGTGTTTGACAGCATGCGCCTTGCCCACCAGAGCCAGAACAGAGGACACTTTCTCTGGGTCGTGGAGGTTCTCCACCACCTTGTTGATGGCGCCCATCACCTGGCGGGCGTGGTGCCTCAGCTGGACACTGCGCTCCATCTCCTCTGGGTCATCCATGTCCTGAAACTGGCTGAAGTACTGCTTGGCCGACGGGAAGTTCACAAAGAACCTGGAGGACAGAAAGAGCAATTACCATTCTTACTCTGTGATTTTCCTGGAACTTCTGGTGTCAAGGTTAATCTATGGCTCTGAGTAGAAGTTAGTGTACTCATAATATCATAACACCCACAGAACGACCGTGCAATCAAACAATATCAGGGGAAGTCCAAGAAACTGGGGGACAAAAGAGTCCGGGTTAGAGTTAGTGCCGAGCCATGACGGTACAAGCGCAACTTATGCGGATATCATCCATGCTGGTTTTCAAATGTTCCAGGACGTTGACATTCTAATTAGACAAGAGCACTCTTATTCGAATGTCCCCGCAATCCACACAGAGCAACCCAGAAGATATCAACATGCCCACAGGCAATCAAACGGTGTCAGTGTAAAAAATGAGGGATGAATAACATGTCAGTTTAGACCCTGGGCAAAAGCCACTGAAGAGACTGAAGTTACTGAAATCGGTACTAGTTGGGGAATATGTGCGCTTCATAACATTTTGTTCGAAGCATTCATTCTGAATCTACTCATTGAACGGATGCCCTGTGGCCATAAAGTCACATGCGTCACAAAGAAAAATTCTGGAGACATTACTGCTCGTTGTATGTGTGACCTGGAGCTAATGAAAACGACTCAAAGTTGTCAAAATGCACAATGTGCCTCGAGTTGTAATCAGCCTATTAACATAGCCTCATCTGCATCTCGGTGATTGGGTTTGCTTGCACTTGTCACGACTTGGGTTTTACGACTCAAGTGTTTACGCCCTGCGAGTGGAGTGGTTTCTCGTGTCTACTTGGAGAATCTGCTCAGGGCACCCCCAACACGCAGCACGGGGTGATTGGCAGGCGCGAACGGTAAAGTGGTGCTGATGAGGCGAGGAGCGCCAAGATCGTTACGTTTCTTTGAGTGTAATTAGAGGCAGGTGCTGCTGGGGACCGGAGGAGCGAGACTGTTGGCAGTCGATGTTCCTCCCGGAGCATTTCACCCGCGGTGACTGTGCGTAGGATGTTTCCTCTGCCTAAATGGCTTGGCATTGATTACGAGCCACATAACAATACCCTTTATCGGCCACACACAGCCGATAAAGGATGCAAAAAAAACTCTATGTCCTGCGACTGCTTTGTCATCCACAAAAGTGACAGTAGATACCAGCCTCTATGTGAGCCTTGTACGTCCTAAAGTGCTTCTGTCAAGACCTCCCCTCCCTAGTCACAGATACTGTATATCCTGCAGAACTACACACTTTTCCTGAACGGAAAAGAATGGAACTTCAAAAGGAAGAGCACCTCTCTGAGGATTACTGGACTTCACACAGAGGGTACTGTGACTGATGTGTGTGCCGTCTATGGACTAGTTTGAACTGCACGTTGTTTTTTAGGGCCGTACAGTAACGCCCATTCTCCAACCACCCTAAGGGAATGGCCCGGCTTTGTTTTGATTGAGGTCTACAGTTTGTACATCCCCTCCACCAACACTGACCACGTCAGGCCACCTCAATTAGCGGCCGTGCATTTTATCGATAAGACTATAATGAGGTTTTCACAAGCTTACACTGCTCGTACAAGGAGATATATGGGGGATATTTTTAGATTTTTGACTCTGCTCTCACCCTTTCTGGTGAAAGCACAGCATGCTTTATATGTAAACAAATGAACACTTGGAACACACATACACTCTCGTCTTGTTTTACCCCTGACCCAATTTGACTCATGTAAGTGCTTTACACTAGTGCGGCTGAATGGGTACGAGGGTTTAGTTATTCAGCGTTGGTTAGGTTTGGCCTCTGGCAGCAGCGCTACACTGCACTGCATCCCCGAAGATCCTGTGACAAGCTATGCTATGCTATGCTATGCTATGCTACGCTAAAGAGGCGCCTGCTTGCCTGTAGCTGTCCCCAAGCCAAGCTCTCCCAGCTGTCGCTGCTTCACTTTGCCTTTGAAACACTTTGTTGTTCCTTGCAGATAAACATGAAAGTCCCTTAGAGCTGTGTGAGGAGAGTACTTTTTCTCTTAGAAGTCAGAAATGAAGGACTTTTTTCGTATACCTCGCCAATCCTCTTTAGGGCCTCCTTTATAGGTACAAGAGTATTGTGCAATAAAATACTGTTAAATATACAAACAGTGTATATTCACTTTTATATCTGCATGTATATTTCTACATCTCGATATCTCTATAATGCAAGACTGTCAAAACATTTGCCCTGAAACCCTAACACAACCAGAGCCAGAGAGTGAGAGTGTCTGGAGTGTCAAAGATGCTCTCACACTGAATTCCCCCAAACCTGTCGCTGCATTTCAATGAAGTCATCAACGCAGCACCATTAGTGGTTTGTTAGTCACATTCGAATTAGTCTTGAAGGGTTCTTTTCGGGAAGGCAACACGCTTTTGAGTACTGAGAGAAACATCCTTGACTAACTTGAGCGAGCATCAGACACAGCACAGAGGGATGGTTTCCCTTTATGGTCGTTCAAAGCACTTCATGAAATCAAATCAAGTCTCGACTCTTCAGTCCTCAAGACGGACCACTTTGGAGAACTCCATATCCATCACGCTAGTAGCAGAAGCATCCAGCCACAGCCTAGTACTATTGTTCGATGTTTAGTGATTTCATTGAGCTGCCATTTTTTTTACAGTACTCGAGATGGCCGGAGGTGGTCTCCTCACGGGTGAAATTGCATTTGTGCGCATTGATGATGACATTAGCCCAGGCTAATTGTCACTGTCTATTCTTTCCAACCATCCAAGCAGAAGGATAGAAATGCAAATAGCTAAGCATTCACATGGCAAACCATGGAAGTCAACCGAACCGTGGAAGGCTTTGACCCAGTATCCATCCACTCTTCAATGTGCTTTCAGGATAGCTATTAGACCATTATCCATTCCACACAGATGACCTGTTTACTCGGGCCATCTGCTTGTTAATAGGAGCAGGCCAATTAGTGGGTACAGTGATGTCTCCGTTTCCCTGAATCGGAGGGATGTTAGGGAGTGTGACATACAGTACCAGTCAAAAGTCTGGACACACCTACTCATTCAAGGGTTTTTCTTTATTTGTACTATTTTCTACATTGTAGAATAATAGTGAAGACATCAGAACTATGGAATAACACATATGGAATCATGTAGTAACCAAAAAAGTTTTAAATAAATCCAAATATATTTTTGATTTGAGATTCTTCAAAGTAGCCACCCTTTGCCTTGATGACAGCTTTGCACACTCTTGGCATTCTCTCAACCAGTTTCACCTGGAATGCTTTTCCAACAGTCTTGAAGGAGCTCCCACATATGCTGAGCACTTGTTGGCTGCTTTTCCTTCACTCTGCAGTCCAACTCATCCCAAACCATCTCAATTCGTTGAGGTCGGGTGATTGTGGAGGCCAGGTCATCTGATGCAGGACTCCTTCACTCTCCTTCTTGGTCAAATAGTCCTTACACAGCCTTGAGGTGTGTTGGGTCATTGTCCTGTTGAAATACAAATGATAGTCCCACTAAGAGAAAACCAGATGGGATGGCGTATTGCTCCAGAATACTGTACTAGCTATGCTGATTAAGTGTGCCTTGAATTTTCAAATCAAATCAAAGTGTGTTTGTCACATGCGCCGAATACAACTGGTGTAGACCTTACAGTGAAATGCTTACTTACAGGCTCTAACCAATAGTGCAAAAAATTTATTAGGGGAACAATAGGTAAGTCAAGAAATAAAACAACAGTAAAAAGACAGTGAAAAATAACAGTAACGAGGCTATATACAGTAGGAGGCTATAAAAGTAGCGAGGCTACATACAGACACCGGTTAGTCAGGCTGATTGAGGTAGTATGTACATGTAGATATGGTTAAAGTGACTATGCATATATGATGAACAGAGAGTAGCAGTAGCATAAAAGAGGGGTTGACAGGTGGTGGGTGGCGGGACACAATGCAGATAGTCCGGTTAGCCAATGTGCGGGAGCACTGGTTGGTCGGCCCAATTGAGGTAGCATGTAGATGAATGTATAGTTAAAGTGACTATGCATATATGATAAACAGAGAGTAGCAGCAGCGTAAAAAGAGGGGTTGGGGAGGCACACAATGCAAATAGTCCGGGCAGCCATTTGACTAGTCTTCTGGCTTGGGAGTAAAAACTGTTAAGAAGCCTTTTTGTCCTGGACTTGGCACTCCGGTACCGCTTGCCATGCAGTAGTAGAGAGAACAGCCTATGACTGGGGTGGCTGGGGTCTTTGACAATTTTTATGGCCTTCCTCTGACACTGCCTGGTGTAGAGGTCCTGGATGGCAGGCAGCGTAGCCCCAGTGATGTACTGAGTCTTACGCACTACCCTCTGTAGTCCCTTGCGGTCGGAGGCCGAGCAATTGCCGTACCAGGCAGTGATGCAACAGTCAGGATGCTCTCGATGTTGCAGCTGTAGAACCTTTTGAGGATCTCAGGACCCATGCCTAATCTTTTTAGTTTCCTGAGGGAGAATAGGCTATGTCATGCCCTCTTCACAACTGTCTTGGTGTGTTTGGACCAATCTAGTTCGTTGGTGATGTGGATACCAAGGAACTTGAAGCTCTCAACCTGCTCCACTACAGCCCCGTCGATGAGAATGGGGGGGGTGCTCGGTCCTCCTCTTCCTGTAGTCCACAATCAAATCCTTAGTCTTGGTTACGTTGAGGGATAGGTTGTTATTCTTGCACCACCTGGCCAGGTCTCTGACCTCCTCCCTATAGGCTGTCTCGTCGTTGTCGGTGATCAGGCCTACCACTGTTGTGTCGTCTGCAAACTGATGGTGTTGGAGTCGTGCCTGGCCATGCAGTCGTGGGTCAACAGGGAGTACAGGAGGGGACTGAGCACGCACCCCTGGGGAGCTCCAGTGTTGAGGATCAGCGTGGCAGATGTGTTGCTACCTACCCTCACCACCTGCGGGAGACCCATCAGGAAGTCCAGGATCCAGTTGCAGATGGAGGCATTTAGTCTCAGGATCCTTAGCTTAGTGATGAGCTTTGAGGGTACTGTGGTGTTGAACACTGAACTGTAGTCAATGAATAGCATTCTCACATAAGTGTTCCTTTTGTCCAGGTGGGAAAGGGCAGTGTGGAGTGCAATAGAGATGGCATCATCTGTGGATCTGTTGGGGCGGTATGCAAATGGATGTGGGTCTAGGGTTTCTGGGAAAATGGTGTTGATGTGAGCCATTACCAGCCTTTCAAAGCATGGCTACGGACATGAGTGCTATGGGCCTGTAGTCATTTAGGAAGGTTGCCATTGTGTTCTTGGGCACAAGGACTATGGTGGTCAGCTTGAAACATGTTGGTATTACAGACTCAATCAATTTGCTTACCAATTTGCTTACCGCCCAAATAGGTCCACAGCTTCTACAGATGCACAATCGAGAGCATCCTGTCGGGTTTGGTACGGCAACTGCTCCGCCCACAACCGTAAGGCTCTCCAGAGAGTAGTGAGGTCTGCACAACGCATCACCGTAGGCAAACTACCGGCCCTCCAGGACACCTACACCACCCGATGTCACAGGAAGGCCATAAAGATCATCAAGGACAACAACCACCCGAGCCACTGCCTGTTCACCCCGCTATCATCCAGAAGGCAAGGTCAGTACAGGTGCATCAAAGCTGGGACCGAGAGACTGAAAAACAGCTTCTATCGCAAGGCCATCAGACTGTTAAACAGCCACCACTAACATTGAGTGGCTGCTGCCAACACACTGACTCAACTCCAGCCACTTTAATAATGGGAATTGATGGGAAATGATGTAAAATATATCACTAGCCACTTTAAACAATGCTACCTAATATAATGTTTACATACCCTACATTATTCATCTCATATGTATATGTATATACTGTACTCTATATCATCAACTGCATCTTTATGTAATACATGTATCACTAGCCACTTTAACTATGCCACTTTGTTTACATACTCATCTCATATGTATATACTGCACTCAATACCATCTACTGTATCTTGCCTATGCCGCTCTGTACCATCACTCATTCATATATCTTTATGTACATATTCTTTATCCCCTTACACTTGTGTCTATAAGGTAGTAGTTTTGGAATTGTTAGCTAGATTACTTGTTGGTTATTACTGCATTTTCGTAACTAGAAGCACAAGCATTTCGCTACACTCACGCATTAACATCTGCTAACCATGTGTATGTGACAAATAAAATTTGATTTGATTTAATTTGATTTGATTTGAATCAGGGACATGTTGAAAATGTTAGTGAAGACACCTGACAGTTGGTCAGCACATGCCCGTAGCACACGTCCTGGTAATCCGTCTGGCCCCGCAGCCTTGTGTATGTTGACCTGTTTAGAGGTCTTACTCACGTCGGCTACGGAGAGCGTGATCACACAGAATTTTTTATAATTTACTGTGAGTGTCACCAGCAAAGCACCCCCACACCATCACACCTCCTCCTCCATGCTTTACGGTGGGAACCACACATGCAGAGATCATCCGTTCACCTACTCTGCGTTTAACAGCGGTTGGAAACAGAAATCTCAAATTTGGACTCATCAGGCCAAAGGACAGGTTTCTCGTGTTTCTTGACCCAAGCAAGTATATTCTTCTTGTTGGCGTCCTTTAGTACTGTTTTTTTTTGCAGCAATTTGAACACGAAGGCCTGATTCACACAGTCTCCCCTGAACAGCTGATGTTGAGATGTGTCTGTTACTTGAACTCTGTGAATCATTTATTTGGGATGCAACTTCAGAGGCTGGTAACTCTAATGAACGTATCCTCTGCAGCAGATACAACTCTGGATTTTTCTTTCCTGTGGCGGTCCACATGAGAGACAGTTTCATCATAGCTCTTGATGGTTTTCGCGATAAAAGTTGTTCAAATGTTCCGTATTGACTGACCTTCATGTCTTAAAGTATTGATGGACGGTCGTTTTTCTTTGCTTATTTGATGTGTTCTTGTTCTTGCCATAATATGAACTTGGTCAAGTACCAAATAGGGCCATCTTCTGTATACAACCCCTACCTTGTCACAACACAACTGATTGGCTCAAATGCATTAAGGAAATTAACTTTCACAAGGCACACACCTGTTAATTGAAATGCATTCCAGGTGACTACCTCATGAAGCTGGTTGAGAGAATGCCAGGTGTGTGCAAAGCTGTCTGTCATCAAAGCAAAGGGTGGCTACTTTGAAGAATCTCAAATATAAAATGTATTTTGATTTGTTTAACACTTTTTTGGTTACTACATGATTCCATACATGTTATTTCATAGTTGTGATGTCTTCACTATTATTATACAATGTAGAAAATAATAAAAAATAAAGAAAAACCCTTGAATGAGTAGGTGTGTCCAAACTTTTGACTGGTACTGTAGGTGCAGTCGAGAGGCTTTGCACTCAGTAGGATTATCAGACCCAGCAGAGCATTCAAGCCTGGGCATGTCAAGAGAGCCTGTGATCTTGTTGTCAAGGGACAGAGAGAAATGAAAGATAGAAAGAAAGCGACATAAGGAATAGAGAATGGGAGGGAGACTGAGGAAAACGAGAGAGAATAGGAGGGAGACGGATAGTGAGAAAGAAAGTGAGGGAGAGAGAGGAACAGAGACGGAGGATGAGAGAGAGACCGAGAGGGAGAGTCTAGAGAGACAGTTTAGTGCCAAAGCTTGTTGCTGTTACCCACAGATAAGAACGACACACACGCACGCACGCACGCACACACACACACACACACACACACACACACACACACACACACACACACACACACACACACACACACACAGACAACTCTACACACTCTCTGCCCTCAGAGCTTTCCCTAAGGGACTATCTTGTCGCTCCGACCCAAAATCAGAGCACATCACTGCCTTAGCGGCGCCCTACTGTCCGTTTTAACGAGCCCTCTCGGCATTCCATGTGGAACACTGAGACAACACTGGGACAACACTGGGACAACACTGAGACAACACTGGGACAACACTGAGACAACACTTGGACAACACTGAGACAACACTGGGACAACACTGAGACAACACTGGGAAAACACTGAGACAATACTGAGACAACACTGGGACAACACTGGGACAACACTGAGACAACACTGAGACAACACTGAGACAACACTGAGACAACACTGGGACAACACTGAGACAACACTGGGACAACACTGGGACAACACTGAGACAACACTGAGACAACACTGGGACAACACTGAGACAACACTGGGACAAAAGTCAAACACATCCCAGCTCAATCAGACAGCGACTCTTTCTTCAGATGCAGAGCCTCAGCATTAAGACCAACAACTTGTAATATTAGAATTCAATAAATAAAGAATAATAAGCAGTCATCCAGGTGCCACAGAAAGGTACCTGCTAAACTGGTGCTTCAAGTTTAGAGTGAAAATGTGACAGGTAAAATATGTGAAATAGGTGTAAAGCACCAACTGAGCAGCTAGAACAGGAATGTCTGCCTCAGACAGGAGGACATTTAAGCAGAAACGTGTGCTCTCCCTCAATTATCGCGTCTTACAAAAATAGTCTGTAGAATGAAGAGGGCTTCTGAGAAATTGCTTTTTTTTTAACGAGGACAGAAGTGAGTGAATGAGAGCAGAACAGTCTATGTGTGTGTGTGTGGTCTGCGCAGTGTGGACTCAATCCCCCTGCCTTTTCCAGAGCCTGCTGTGGGCTTTCATAGAAATGCATGATCCCCCTCCAATCTGCACGTATCTATGGAAAACACACGTCCAGCGGTACTCAGCTGCCGGAAACATCAGTGGAAATCTGTGTCTGTATGTTGGTCGAGTCTAGTCCCCATTAACCCCAATCACCCTCCACTCACAACTTCTTTGCCCAAACTTTTCTATGCCTGATAAGATGCTGTACAGAACGAACTTCATTTTTTAATTGTACTCCACTAAAATTGCAGACCCCCCCATGCCATCCTGCCCCACCAGCTACACAAACCTTATGAGGACCCCCTGATACTTCACGTACCTTATGGGGACCTCCAGCCTCAACACTATGAGGACTCTAAGCCCCACGTACTCAATGAGGAACATCAGCCCTATATGTGCCTTAGGAGGACCGCCAGCCCCACCACAATGGTGACCAACAGCCCCATCACTATGGAGACCAACAGCCCCACCACTATGAGGACCCACCTGACCACATACCTTATGAGGACCGACACGCCCACGTCCTCGCAGTTCTCGTAGACGTGTACCCAGGTGTTCTGGATGATCTCCCGCTCGGCATCGGTCAGCGGCTCGGCCCGCTCTGGCCGCTCCCCGCGCTCCATCGTCTCTCCTCCTACGTCTCTTGGCGACTCCATCCGAGACGACCTCCGCCGCAGCAGCTCGGAGGCTCCCGCCAGCAGCGAGCGGGGGAGGTAGGGAGCGAGGGAGGGGGGGAGGGAGAGCTGTGAACCCACGGCGACGGAGACGGAGGGATGGAGGAGACAGACGGAGCAGCCTTGTACGCTACCCACCCCCCACCCAAACCACCCCTCTCTCCCTTTGCTCTCCTCTCCTCCAAAACTTGTCCTCCACTGTTAATACCACTTCTTTTTTTATTCCCCTCACTCTTTCTCTCTTCCTCCGTTTCTTTGTTTATTTCCTTCTCTGGTAAGGGAGCTGTCTTCCCTCTGAACTTCTGTGTTTGTGAGGACCTGATGGAATGGCGGAGGGAGTGGGAGAGAGAGGTGGAGAGAAAAGAGAGGGGGTGGGGAGAGATAGAGAGAGGGGGTAGAATAGAGAGCATCTAGGATCTCTGTATTGTCCCCCCGCCTCCCTCTCAGACACTCTCCTATCTCTCCCTCCTTCCCCCTCTTTCTCTCTCTCTTGCTTTCATTTTGTCTACCTAATGTTTTTCAGACACGCAAACACACGCACGCACACACACACACACATGTATGCACACACATGCACGCGCGGGCACGCACATACACACGCACACACTCCTCACAACTGTTTTTATAGAGAGCATCTAGGATCTCTGTATTGTCCCCCCGCCTCCCTCTCACACACTCTCCTATCTCTCCCTCCTTCCCCATCTCTTTCTCTCTCTCTCTCTTGCTTTCATTTTGTCTACCTAATGTGAGCAGACACGCAAACACACGCACACACACACACACACACATGTATGCACACACATGCACGCGCATGCACACACATACACACGCACACACTCCTCACAACTGTTTTTATAGAGCGATTTCTCTGTCTCCATCCCTGGGAGGGCACAGAGAGACAGGCAGACAAACAAGTGTGAGGAGAGTGTATGTGCGTGTGTGCACGCGCTTGCATGTTTGTGCATACGCGCGCGCGCGCGTGTGTGTGTGCGTGCGTGCGTGTGTTTGCATGTCTGCGCACATTAGGTAGACAAAATTAAAGAGAGAAAGAGAGGGGAGAGATAGGAGAGTGTGTCAGAGGGAGGCGGGGGGACAATACAGACATCCTAGATGCTCTCTATTCTACCCCCTCTCTCTATCTCTCCCCACCCCCTCTCTTTTCTCTCCACCCCTCTCTCTCCCACTCCCTCCTCCATTCCATCAGGTCCTGACAAACACAGCAGTTCAGAGAGAAGACAGCTCCCTTACCAGAGAAGGAAAGAAACAAAGACATGGAGAAAGAGAGAAAGAGTATGTGCGTGCGTGGTGGGGTTCTGTGTCGTCTCATGAGAGAGCTTGTAAGGACTGTGACAGAAAAAGCTATAGGAAGCCTCTGTCTTTCCACAGACTCTCACAGGACATTGTGCCTGACAGTTTGACAGGTAAAGGAGATCGGAGAGAGAGAGAGAGAGAGAGAGAAAGAGAGAGAGAGTAAAAAAGAGAAGTTACCATTTGCGTTCAGGCTATTGAGAAAGTTATGAAACAAATAATGGAGGCCAAGAACAAAGTGTGAAATATGAATGACATGATCTGTCATAGAGTATTTACATCTCACTGACTGAATTGTATTGGGATGTATGATTCATAAAACATCTTGATGAAACCATTCAAAAGTAAATTCAACAAAAGTCTTGGATCGTCTGGTTTGAAATGACCCTTTGATTTGTGCAGTGCAGACAGACCAACACAAGACGATTGAAGAAAGCTGCTACTGGAGGGGTCAATCTGTGTTGAAGATATTGAAAATGCCACGTTTGACATTCGCTCAGTGGCATTCGCTCAGTGACATTCGCTCAGTGACATTCGCTCACAGCCAGAGGAGACGGTTAACAAACTGCTGGCTAGACAAAAAAAAGGGGGGTGGGGAGGCGAAGAGAAAAGGAGGTTACGGTGACAGTTTTATTGTGCCATGGAGGCTATAGAAAAAGCCTGCCTGCCGTTGAGACAGAGCTGTCACAGCTTTGGAAAGATGACAGATTTCTGTACAGTGTGGCACCCGTCAACACTAAACTGAATTGCACACTAATGTCTGTCAGACGTTCCACGTGTCACTTAGGCTGCGTTTACACAGTCACCCCAGTTCTGATCTTTTGCCCAATTATTAGTAAATGCTCTGATCTGATGGGTCTTAAAGATCAGAATTAGGCTGGCTGTGTAAACGCAGCCTTAAGGTGAGCAAATACTAAGTCAAATACTAAAACCTATATGGACATAATTAAATGACCCCCTGCTCATATACATACAGAATACACTGTTCATAGCATAGTATGAGTATAAAGAATTTCTACTGTGGGAAAATAAAGTTACTGGCCACTAACATCTACTGAAACACAAAGCGTTTTGCAAATTGGCAAAGGTTTGTTCAAAATCTCACTAGATTATGAAGACCGAGTCACAGGCTACTCATTCATGTATAAAGCATTTGTACTCTGTAAATGTAGCTTGGGGCCAAGTTAGCGTCTATGATCATAGTGTATGATAGTATTCATATTATCGCCTCTCCATCTCAGACCTTGCTGTAAGTAAACATGTACACTGAGTGTACAAAGCATTAGGAACGAGTGCTCTTTCCATGACAAAGACTGACCAGGTGAATCCAGGTGAAAGCTATGATCCCTTATTGATGTCACCTGTTAAATCCACGTCAATCAGCGTAGATCAGGGGTCTCCCACCTTTTCTAGCTTAAAAAATGTAACATATCACGAGCTACACATTTTTGGGCTTTCCAATTTTTTTTTTGCTTGCTCCTCATTCTTCTCTTCTCCTCCCTGCAACTCTTCTCCGGGTCCTTTCTGTCATTATACCTGGTAAAATAATGGATAATAAACAACTCCAAGGGGGGCCCTATAAAATGTGTGATTTCTTTTACGAATTATGTTTTATTTTCTCCCAAATATGATTCTAAGTTTTATTTTTCCTTGATTTAGATTTTGTTTTTCCCCCTTAAAATCACAATTGTTAATAGAGAAACAACGAAATTGGATGTTCTGAGTCCATGTCAATGCTTAAATCACATCAGAAGGAAAACAAATTGGTCTGGAAGAACACTAATGCTATGCTATTGTTTGAGGAGAGTGCACAGTTATGAACTTGAAAATGTATTAATAAACAAATTAGGCACATTTGGGCAGTCTTGATACAACGTTTTAAACAGAAATGCAATGGTTAATTGGATCAGTCTAAAACTTTGCACATACACTGCTGACATCTAGTGGCCAAAATGTAAATTGCGCCTCTTTTCCTGAGTCATATATTGGCCTTTCTCTTGTATTTGATGAAAAAAAATGATGATGAAAAAATACATATATAAACATGCATGTTTTTTTCTTTGTATTATCTTTTCCCAGATCTAATGTGTTATATTTTCCTACATTAATTTAACATTTCCACAAACTTCAGAGTGCTTCCTTTGAAATGGTATCAAGAATATGCATATCCTTGCTTCAGGTCTTGAGCTACAGGCAGTTAGATTTGGGTATGTCATTTTAGGCGAAAATTGGAAAAAAGGGTCCGATCCTTAATTAATTGAGAAGGTTTCGGGGGAAAGTATTTCTGTCAACCCACAAGGGCACATGTGCATGTACTTTCAGAATTGTTTGGCGAGCTACTCATAGGTGGGCTACGAGCTACTGGTAGCTTACGGGCTACAAGCTACTTGTAGCTTACGAGCTACAAACTACTGGTAGCTTACAGGCTACAAACTACTGGTAGCTTATGGGCTACAAGCTACTGGTAGCTTACGAGCTACGAGCTACTGGTAGCTTACGGGCTATGAGCTACTGGTAGCTTACGGGCTATGAGCTACTGGTAGTTTACGGGCTATGAGCTACTGGTAGCTCGCAATTAACCTGTTGGAAACCCCTGGTGTAAATGAAGGGGAGGAGATGGGTTAAAGAAGGATTTTTACGCCTTGAGACAATTTAGACATGGATTGTGTACGTTTTCCATTCTGAGAGTAAATGGGTAAAACAAAATATTTAACTGCCTTTGAACGGGGTATGGTAGTAGGTACCAGGCGTACCAGTTTGAGTGTGTCAAGAACTGCAGAGCTGCTGGGTTTTTCACGCTCAACAGTTGTACGTGTGAATTAAGAATGGTCCACCACCCAAAGGACATCCAGCCAACTTGACACAACTGTGGGAAGCATTGGAGTCAACATGGGCCAGCATCCCTGTGGAACGCTTTTGACACCTTGTAGTCCATGCCCTGACGAATTGAGGCTGTTCTGACGGCAAAAGGGGTGCAACTCAATATTAGGTGTTCCTAACATTTTGTACACTCAGTGTAGATGTACATTTGACTTCTTCAATGAGACACTGGTCAAGTAGGTCAGTTGCCAGTTGGATCCCATCTCTAATAGTGTCCCAAATGGCACCCTATTCCCTTCTTTTGCACTACTTTTGACCAGGGCGCACTTCTTTTGACCAGAGTCCTATGGGCACTGTTAAAAAGTAGTGCACTATATATAGGGAATAGGGTGCCATTTAGGATACAGCCTAGATGTGTGTTTTTAGGAGTGCGCCTACTCTGGTCTGATGGGGTAGAGACCATTATAATGACTATTGCATAACTATTATGGTGATGTGTTATACACAGCACATTAAGCCTGTCCAATACCTCAGTAGATTTCATTAGCGCCATGTCACCGTGACAAGATAAGTGCCTTGCGTTGGGCCAGTAACCGAAAGGTCGCTTGTTCGAATCTCCAGGCAGGCTAGGTGAAAAATCAGTCAATGTGCCCTTGAGCAAGGCACTTGCTCATGTAAGTCGCTCTGGTTAAGAACGCCTGTCAAATGACTAAAATGTGAGAGAGTTGCAGGGTAGGGCAGAGTGACTTGTGTGTGTAAGTGAGCGAGGTGGATGGGGTTAAAAGGTGGGAGGTAAGAGACCACCTGAATACTGATGACATTCAAATGTAATTATTCAACACATCATTCCAGTAAATAGCTCTTGACCTGGAGAGTGAATTATGACATTTGAGGTGCCACTCACTCTGAAGTGAGTGCATTGTTCAACTGTTTATGGTCAATAAAAAGAAATCAGATGCAGAATAGAGCAATCTTATGTAGGTCAACTATATATTCCAGATTGCCTTTTACCATGCCAAGTCATAGCCACAAGTGAATATGTTCTGTATTATGGATTGCACAGAGCATCCAGACCCATTTCTCTGTGATGATGGAATTGACTTCACTTGTCAGAATATACCAGAAACTTTACGCGCGGTACATTGACCCCATCTTGTGGACACTCCGCGGTCCTGCACAATTTTCGCCTGGCCAGTTTCGCCAGATTTCCAGAGAAGTTGAGTTACACGTCAGAATGGAACCTGTACTGGTGAGTGGACGTGTACTGTGACCTCAACATTTTGTGTGTATCAGCTGATCCCGGATACATGCAGATATGGAACGTGTGGTGGAGATGGCAAATAACGGTGGTGAGCCCGACATAAACTGCTACGTCTGACATTACATATTTTATTGTTCATAAATCCATAACCAGCATTTGTCATTTTTATGCGGCTCGTGTGATTTTCCTGTGCGCGCGCTGGCCCATAATAAACAATGCAACATTTATACTACAATTTTTTAACTGCGTTGCCTCTGCATGGGTAGACGTGCCGTGTTGCTTGCACTTGTGCCTAGAATGGCAAAGCGTTTTAGCAACTAGCCTACACCACCAGGCTTCGGCTGTTGCTTTGACAGTGAAAGTGATAATATCGGCTTTGCTTTGTATGACAGCTGATCCCCAATCGCCAACAAATAGCCTAAAGGTCGTTCCCAGTTAAATTGCGTTTATGATTAAATACTTTGCCATGGGTTGTAATCATTAGCTTAATCTGTTACAAATCGTTTCGCCCTGTTGCAAAACCGTTTACTTCAAACGGAAACCGCAAACGAGAGTTTCTATTGGGACAAATTCAAATAGGGTCTCACCCGTTTTTCTTTACGTCTCCTTAAACGGAAACGGTTTCCAAAAGGACTACAACCAAGGTATGTTTCCCAAACATTCACCAATGTGAACCCCTTATATTCAGCCCAGTAGTTTATCTTGCAGCTCCCCATGTTGAACTTCAAGTTATTTCCTTACCACCTGGATTGTCTATTTACTTTCTGAAGTAGCAATTGAGGAGGAACAGTCAGTGAGGCTTGAACCAGTGTTACAGTATAAGTGCACTAGGGGCCCAGACCTTTTGGCAAAGGTCACATCTGAGGATTCTATACCAATAGTCACTTTTTCCGTCCCCCTACCTCTCCCTAGGTTTCTCCCTCGCCGGCCCCTCCACCACTCCCCGCAAGCGACAGGTGCGATTCTCCGCCCGCCACGACATCCTGCTGCTCCGTGAGGTCATTGCTCAGAACCCGTTCTGTTCCAAGGAGTCGGGTCGTATCTGGGCCCGTGTCGGGGAGATCATCACAGCTGCCCTGCAGGACGAGAGCTTTGAGGTGGACGCCCGGCGTTGCAGGGAGAGGACCATGCTGCTGCTGGACTACTACAAGAAGCAGGACTTCCCCAGCCTACGCAGGTTGGTCAAGACTGGCCAGAAGTTGACATTAGACATACATACGCTTAATAGGAGGAATGTATTAGAAGCTGATACCCAACCTTGTGTGTCTGTGTCTGTTCATGCGTATTTGCCTGTATGTGTTCAGGTTTGGGACAGAGAGGCTGTATGCCCAGAAAGAAGACCTACTCCATGAGGTGTTGGAGCTGGAGGCAGAGAAGGGTCTTCTGGCCAGCGGGGAGAGTAAGTACCAGGATGAGGAACTCAGGAAACGAGCCTTGGAAGAGCTGGCTAGTCAACCAGAGCAGGACAAACCCATCATTATCTCCACACAAACAGGACAACCCAAAGGTAAGAACCCCATCCAAGTCTGTTTAGATCTGTGAGGTGAGAGAATAACTTTTAGATCTGTGATTATATTCAAATGGAGGAAGGAAATAGGACACATACCTGAAGAGATTACTGTTATTATAGCACTACTGTGACCAAACCAGTGGTTCCCCTGCAATTGCTTAGAATGCCCTGCCCTTGCCCCGCCTAAAACAGTTGTCTCTGTGTGTGCTGGTACTCAAAGAGACACACAGTGACATGTTTGCTCCTCAGCAACATTTTTGAGTGACTACGACCAAAGAAGTGATAACCAAAAAATGTTGACCTTTTGAGACTTTATCCTCCCCATCACCAACTATCTCCCTCTCTATTCTCTCCCCTCCCTGCCCCCTTCAGTCCCCATGACCCCAGAGCCCGAGGAGCAGCAGGAGAACCTGGCGGAGCTCTCGCTAGTCTCGGCGGCGCCCATGGCCAAGCAGCCTTGCCAATGCTGCTGCCAGACCTACTCAGAGATCCTCAGCTTCCTGGAGAAGCGCTCGGAGGCGGAACAACGACTGCGGGAGGAGGAGTTATTGCTGAGGAGGGAGGAGCTAGAGATCCAGAGGAGTAAGATCACTCTGGAGAGAGAGAGGCTGGGGGCGGAGAGGAAGGAGAGGGAGAGGAGGTTCGAGCTGGAGAGCCAGGAAAGACAGGTCATATTGGACCTGCTAAAGGAGAAGGTGCTCAAAGGATGAGAGGATTGATGGGGTGGTGGTGGAGGGGGGCAGGTGAGGGGCTGAAGGGACCAAAGGTGTATGGTGTGGATGTAACCGTATAACTTCTGTCCCCTCACCCCTACCTGGGCTCGAACCAGGGACCCTCTGCACACATCAACAACTGACACCCACGAAGCATCGTTACCCATCGCTCCACAAAAGCCGCAGCCCTTGCAGAGCAAGGGGAACAACTACTCCAGGTCTCAGAGAGTGACGTCACCCGATTGAAACGCTATTAGCGCGCACCACCGCTAACTAGCTAGCAATTTCACATCGGTTACATGGACATAACATTAAGACGTTGGGAGGGTGGTACTACCTCTGGATCGCACCCTCTGCCCCCTGTTCTACGCCAATGGCCTTAGTGAAGGAATCTGCTGTGACACCCATATATAAGTGTGGAGATCCATGCCTAGCATTGAGCTAAGCTGGATGACCGCATTCCACAAGGACACTGACAAAAAAAATAGGTAGCACATCCTCACACTGTACATATACCCACACATTATCTTATTAAACAAATCCTTTGGTGATAGAATAACAAGCTGTTCATCAAGGGTAATTTTTATAGTGAAAAGACAAAATTGCCAGCAATTCTCCCAATGTCAATTAACTCTTTAGTCAATTCTGACTTTGTGGTCATTATTATGAAGCTGTTCCTGCTGAAAATTCAAGAAAGTACTTACGTAACCTCCTAATGATATGGGATGACTACAAGCAATTTTGAAACTGTATTTGTTAATTGAGGAAAGAGTATAGAAAAGTTTCATTAGGCTAGTTAGATTTCTAGGAAATATGACAAAGTTGTGTAACAATTTTTATTTGATTTGTATTATATTAAATTATACATGACGTACCGTTCCCCCTGAAATACCACTTTTAAAGTATTTAAAACATAATATGTTACCTAGATGTTGTTTCTTCATAATAACTCATTACTTGAGCGTCTCTTTACGTCTTTTTACGCCTTCTACGTAAGGTTACTCTTTGACCTCGCGCATAATTGAAGTAGTCTGAGTGGTTGAAAATTCGAACAAACCGCCCTCTGTTCCAAAGCAGCAATCACATTGGATTATTATACTGCCAATATGTTAATCGTTGGCTACCCAATGAAATTACTCTTATTTTCTTTGACGCGACCTCATTGCTACAAAGTTTACATTAGCTACGCTAGACGCAACATTGTATACACTTTTTGAGATTACACGAGTCTGCTGTAGTGTACTTTTATTGCAAAAATATTTTTCCAGTTGAAGAATTAGGTGGAGCGCGTTTTTCGTAGAGTAGCCTACAGATCTATGTGCGGATGTGGAAAAACTCAGTTTTCTAGTTTGATAGACCAGTCATACTGCGATCGATAAGTAGCTGTGTTTACTTACGCCAGTTATGTGGGTTAGCTACATATAGGCCGGTGTTTATTTTAGATTTTGTAACATTCCTCACTCGACGTATTTCCGTGTTCTTAAATCCTGCATTTATAAAAGGAGTCGATATTGTCAATGTGAGTAGGCAAAGTACGTGGCCATTGACTTTTATAAGGCCCTATAAATCTCGTCTGTCATTCTCGAACTTCAAAGCTTTCCTATATCACTCAACAATGAATATCTCAAAAAGTGGGTACCGTGTCTTCTCTGCCAACTCGACCACCGCATGCACCGAGCTTGCCAAGAAGATCACGGAGTAAGTATATGCTGCGCATTCAAATTAATCTCTTGCAACTCTCTCAAATCACTTTTTTTTTTCTCTCAACTGGATTTAAAAGTAGTCAAAAGACAAATTTAGTGGTGGCCTAGCGCAGTGGTTCCCAAACGTTTTTAGTTAACGTAAACTCACTCACTTTTGTACATCGCCTCGGTCTGTACAATTGACCTTTATTTTAGCGCCCCAAAAACGTAATACTTCCAGATCAACTGTAATGTCAATACCATTGTAAAGCACAATTTCTCCCCTTTCCAACATTATTAATTACATGACCCCCACGCTGCCCGTTTCTGCATGATTCAAGAAGGCAATGAGCCCCGTTTTAAAAATGGCGGGTGGGGAAGCGATACTAATGCGTGATAGTGAGGAGATATGTTGTGTGGGAAAATTGCTTTTTTTCACTCGATCTGTCCAACTGATCGCCTCTAAAATATAAATAAAACACTATAAAGAGTTTATATGTGTCATTGCTTTATGCGTGCTGTACATTACTGCATGACACGTCACGATGTAACGGAGGGTCTGTTTTTTTCCAACTTTTCTCCAACACTATAGAGCCATTACCATGTCAACCAAGGCTTGAATAGAAACTTTGTTCACACCCCAGATTTTGAAGTCAACACAGCCTCGTTTGAATGTTGCGGTTGCCCACATTTGTACGGAATGGGGTGAGTTTAGGTTACTGTTCCACCAACTGAATTTTGCTCTGCCGGATTACTCCTGAAGTACCCCCTCGTGTGCATTTTACCAGTGGGCCTATGGTCTCATGAGTCTTCTCAAGTACCCCCTGTGGAAAGGCAAAGTACCCCTAGGGGTCCTAGTACCCCTGGGAACCACTGGTCTAGCAGTATAGGCCGCTGCTTCTAGAGAACATGTACCGCTGCCAGTGTGGGTTTGAATCCGGCCCTCTTTCAGCAAAAACTCTTAACTTTCCTCTCGCCTATACAATAAAATAAGTAAAGGGCGGGATAGCCCCACTACATAAATTTAAAAAGTGGTGGAAAAATATCAGAATTGGGCTATCTTTGTAAAAGCAGCCTTTTAAGCCTACTTTTAGCTTGCTAGACTCCAGATGATCTGTCACTTAAAATTGCAAGGATGAGAGAGAATGACCTCGCACATAACTTTGCTAAGGGACTTCAAGCAAACTGGTCTAACAAACGGCCCATTCCAGGCAAACAGTATTTCAAACATAGGGGCAGTTACAGTTGCTGCCCCAGCCCCAGACACTGACCTGTTTTTCCCGATTCCCATGTTTAATATACAAGTGCATCAGTCTGCTGACCCCAAACCGATCTAAATATAACATGCATTGGTCAGAATATTCATTAAATTACATTCTTTATGGCCTCCCGAGTGGCGCAGGGGTCTAAGACACTGCATCGCAGTACTAGCTGTGTCACTTGAGATCCTGATTTGAGTCCAGGCTCTGTCGCAGCAGGTCGCGACCTGGACACCCATTGGGCGGCGCACAATTGCCCCAGCGCTGTCTGGTTTAGGGGAGGGTTTGGCCGGTAGGGATGTCCCATCGCGCTCTAGCGACTCCTGTGGCAGGTCGGGCACGCATGCACGCTGACAAGGTCGCCAGGTGTACGGTGTTTCCTCCGTCACATTGGTGTGGCTGGCTTCCTGGTTAAGTGGACATTGTGTCAAGTAGAAGTGCAGCTTGGTTGTGTTTTGGAGGACGCACGGCTCTCAACCTTCGCCTCTCCCGAGTCCATACCGGGAGTTGCAGCGACGAGACAAGACTAACTACCAATTGGATACCATGAAAAAATGAAGGTGAATGTAAGAAGCGCTCATCACTTCAAATAGGCTACGTCATTTTTAGAAACAGGAGTTTGGCCTTTCTGTGGCTTTAGGCTCATGTGAAGGTGCCTGGAAAGCAGGCTAGCAGTGGAGCCACTGGGGATGCTAAACACCCTTTTGGCCACTCTTGCCAGGCTGGGCAGAGATGCATAGTTTTATTTTTCTATAGGTTGCCCTAAAGATTTTTCGGCAAAATAACCCAATCAAAACGGGAAGTTCCTTGAAGTGGGAATATGCCAGGCCTATTGGGCCAAAATCAATTCTGGCCTATTGTATAGATAATAGAACAATAGTGAACAAAACTTAAGAGATCTGATTGTTAGTTTAGAAATACTTTGTAACAATGACAATTAGTTATCTATCCACCTCATTCCTCTCTTTTAGCATGTGCACGTAGTAAGTACACGTCATGCTTTCAGGAAATACTTATCTTTTCCGATTCCACAATGATTCTTTAGTTGTGGACACTACATCCCCACACTCACTCTCTTACTCTTGGTCCTTGTCTTTGTAAGTCATCTTGATTTTGCCCCTGTGTTTTATCGGAGTTTCTTTATGAAAATATTTCTATAGCTACTGCCAACTCATGACAGTAGCTAAAGCAAGGGGCTGTAGCAGCACACAAGTAGGCTACAAATGCATGCTGGGCCGGGCATGCCCTGAGCTTGTGAAGTGAGCACTATTGGAGCGGGCGAGAAGGCCAACGCTCCAGCCTTTTGGGAATCTCGCTTACATACTCTGCAACTGATGAGTCCTCTCCTTCAGTGTCGAACTGCATGCAACTGTGTTGACAGTCATTGAGCTACAAGTCATTTTGCATGCTGAGAAATCTCAGGCAATATTATTTTTTTTTAACCTGTATTTATTTATCCTAGTCAAACTCGTACTGTGCCCAGCTTCACACGCTGACCAACGCAAGGTAGGCGGGCTGTTCCGGATCTTGCTCAACTGCATGGCACTTTCAGCATTCAAATTCAAAATAGCTTGTGTGATATTATTCACAATCACTGCCTACGGCCAAACCCAGACGACGCTGGGCCAATTGTGCGCCGCCCTATGTGACTCCCATAGTGACGCCTCTAGCACTGAGATACAGTGCCTTAGACTGCCGTGCCACTTGTGAGCCCCATCTATGCGCTGTTAAATGTTTTTACCCGGAATGAAAGTAAGGTACTGGAGACAGATTTTAAAAAAAGAGTTAACTAGGCAAGTCCGTTAACACATTTTTATTTACAATGACTGCCTACCCCTGCCAAACCCTCCCCTGACCCAGATGGCGCTGAGACAATTGTGCGCCGTTACTGGGACTCCAGATCATGGCCAGTTGTGAAGTGATGCCTCCAGCACTGTGATGCAGCGACTTAGACCTCTGCGCCACTCAGGATCCCAAACAGACTCATCTGGCTATAACTGCTGAACAGGCAATAGATTTTAACAGGCAATATATTTTATTTTGAGTGTTTAGGTTCACGATCAGGTTTTGGTAATTTTGCATTAATTAGATCTACCCCCCCCTTTTTTGAAAATTCTGTTAAAAATCGCGCAACTTTTCAGCGTCCTGCTACTCATGCCAGGAATATAGTATATGCATATGATTAGTATGTGTGGATAGAAAACACTCTGAAGTTTATAAAACTGGTTAAATCACGGCTGTGACTATAACAGAGCGTGTGTTTCATTGAAAAACGCAAGAAAAACTGCTCTCTGAAAGCAAAAAATAATTTCCATAAGTCACTTCCACCAGTTGTTAAAGGACAACAGAATTTAATGGAAATTTGCCTGCACTTCATACAAATTCCGCACGATGGCGCCATTGTACTAATTTTCAATCGAATTAATTGTTGGAAAATCCATCTGTCTGACCCCAAGTTTTCAAGTCTTCACCCGGATGCAGTTCAAGGAGAGATCAGATTGCATTGTTTTTGAAGTGAGGACCTATTGAAGAGACATCGCCCTGTAATCGTTTTGATAGATTATAAACGTTTACTAATACCTAAAGTTGGATTACAAAAGGATTTCGAAGTGTTTTGTGAAAGTTTATCGTCGACTTTTTTAATTTTAAAAAATTACGCAGCGTTTAAAAACGATGAATTTTTCTGAATGACACTACTTCAATACAAAGCTATTTTGGGTATATATGGACCGATTTAAACGAAAAAAAGACCCAATAGTGATGTTTATGGGGCATATAGGAGTGCCAAGAAAGAAGCTCGTCTAAGGTAATGAATGTTTTATATTTTATTTCTGCGTTTTGGGTAGCGCCGTCTATCGCAAAATCTGTTGTTTACGTGTCGAGCTGGCATTTTGGGGGGTGCATGCTATCAGATAATAGCTTCTGATGCTTTCGCCGAAAAGCATTTTAAAAATCTGACTTGCTGGCTAGGTTCACAACGAGTGTAGCTTTAATTTAATACCCTGCTTGTGAATTTTGATCAAGGTTTGAGTTTTAACGAGTACATTTAGCATTTAGCGTAGCGCATTTGCATTTCCAGGTGCCTACTTGGGACATGTGCGTCTCAAGTAGATTCAAGAAGTTAAACAATCGGTGTATATGGTCATCTTTAGATATACAGGGTAAAGTAGATCATTTCATAATGAGGGCAGCAATCACATGTAGGCCCACTGCATGGCGAAAGCGAGAAGAGAAGATCTCTCTGTTAGATCTCTGTTAGAAACCATTGGATTTTGAGATGGGTGGAATTCAGTTGTGCAGAGTGTACAAAACATTATGAACACCTGCTGTTTCCGTGACAGACTGAACAGGTGAAAGCTTTGAAAGCTTATTGATGTCACTTGTTAAATACACTTCAATCAGTGTAGATAAAGTGGAGGAGACTGGTTAAAGAAGGATTTTTAAGTTGATTTTTAAGCCTTAAGACAATTGAGACATGGATTGTGTGTGTGCCATATAAGAGGGTGAATGGGAGAGACAAATATTAACAAAACCATTGTTTTGTACATTCAGTATATATTCATTGACTCATAATTTGTAAACAATAAATATTGAAACATACCTAGCTCGGTCACTTAATCTGCAAAAATGACAAGTTTATTAGTGGGTGATGGTGATTTCAGAACCCCTAATCTGATAGGTAATGTACATGCTTAGTCTTCCTTATGGGTAAGCTCCGGTGCCTACATAGTACAGTCGTGGCCAAAAGTTTTGAATGACACAAATATGCATTTTCACAAAGTCTGCTGCCTCAGTTTGTATGATGGCAATTTGCATATACTCCAGAATGTTATAAAGAGTGATCAGATGAATTGGCAATTAATTGCAACGTCCCTCTTTGCAATGCAAATTAACTGAATCCCCCAAAAAACATTTCCACTGCATTTCAGCCCTGCCACAAAAGGACCAGCTGACATCATGTCAGTGATTCTCTTGTTAACTTCACTAGGGTAGGGGGAAGCATTTGGAATTTTGGATGAAAAGCGTGCCCAAATTAAACTGCCTGTTACTCAGACCCAGAAGATAGGATATGCATATAATTAATATATTTGGATAGGAAACACTCTAAAGTTTCCGAAACTGTTAAAATAATGTCTGTGTGTAACAACTGATATGGCAGGCAAAAACCAGAGGAAAATCCAACCAGGAAGTACTATTATTTTGAAAGGCTGTTTTTCCATTGTAAGCCTATCCACCATACAAAGACTTCACGAGCTCTGTGGCTTCCTCTACATGTGGCCAGTCTTTAGGCATTGTTTCAGGCTTTTACTCTGAAAAATTAGGGAGATACAGCACTTTTAATCAGTGGCTAGTGGAAATTTCCATTCATCAGCCATGCGCCTGATCGGGAACGCGCCTTTCTTGTTTCTCCTTTCCTATTGACAAAGCTTTTGTCCGGTTTAAATATGATTGATTATTTATGACAAAAATAACCGGAGGATTGATTTTTAAACATCGTTTGGCATGTTTCTACTAACTTTTATTGTACTTAAAAAAAAAAGGGAGTACCAGAAAATGTAGCCACACTTTAATGACGTATATATGTCACCAACCACCTCCTTTTCAGTCAAATGCTTTCAGTCAAAAAATAGCTAAACAATGAACTACAATCCCATGAAATGGTGTAGTATGAATCTGCAGGTATTCTTCTCATACTCTGCTTCCACCGGGCATTCCACTTATTAAAAATCTTAGTTAACTTCTTCCGTGACAACAACACTGTTGATTGCTGTTTCTTCTCCACCACTGTCATCAGAAGACTCTGCAATGTCTGGTTCAGTGAAAATGTTTTTGCCCAAGTCAGGAATTTCCTCATCTGATTATTCGCAACTTCTTCCCTACTGAGCTTTGTTGATAGCACCTGTAAAATTCAGGGCAGAAATGCTGTTGAGAGCAGTAGCAACACTTTTGCAGTTCTCCATGGCTACTATATCTTTCAAAAAGCTGTGGTAGCAAGGATTCTCTACACATACTGAGTAGCTCATGTTATAGACAGAAGCATGCTACATGGCAGACCAATCCAAACTCCTCTTTCAGCATGTCCAGCCCATTCATTATCTCAGCCAATCATTGCACCTCGGAATTCGATAAGGAAGACGTGCACCGTTGCATCCCCGATGTCTCTGTCTTCACTAGTAGCCTACTTCAGAGCTGCTATTTCTGTGAGAAGGGTACGGTCACGTGATGGGCATTGGCTAATAAGAATTGAGATATGAGAGCCGCGAGCCGTGCTTCGGAGCACTTTGGCCACAATGCATTCATGTGGCCATAACGCCCCCTAAAAACAAGGGCCATCGATGCAGGCGGGAAATTTTAGGCCTGATCAGCAGGGCTCTAAATGAACATTTTGCTGATAGGAGCACTACAAAAAGTAAGACGCGCTTCATGAAATTTTAAGAGCACCAGAATAAAATAAATATTGAGATACAGCTTATATTGGGCCTATATGAATTCTAGGTACAGTTGAAGTCGGAAGTTTACATACACTTAGGTTGGAGTCATTAAAACACATTTTTCAACCACTCCACAAATCTCTTGTTAACAAACTATAGTTTTAGCAAGTTGGTTAGGACATCTACCTTGTGCATGACACATTTTTCCAACAATTGTTTACAGACAGATTATCAGTTATAATTCACTGTGTTACAATTCCAGTGGGTCAGAAGTTTACATACACTAAGTTGACTGTGCCTTGAAAAACAGCTTGGAAATTCCAGAAAATTGTCATGGCTTTAGAAGCTTCTGATAGGTACACCTCCAATTGACAAAACATGTCAATTAGCCTATCTCAAGGCCTACCTTCAAACTCTGTGCCTCTTTGCTTGGCATCATGGGAAAATCAAAAGAAATCAGCCAAGACCTAAGAAAAAAATTGGAGACCTCCACAAGTCTGGTTCATCCTTGAGCAACTTCCAAATGCCTGAAGGTACCACGTTCATCTGTACAAACAATAGTACACCAATTATAAACACCATGGGACCACGCAGCCGTCATAACGCTCAGGAAGGAGACGCGTTCCTCGCCTCCTAGAGATGAATGTACTTTGGTGCGAAAAGTGCAAATCAATCCCAGAACAGGAGCAAATGACCTTGTGAAGATGTTGGAGGAAACTGGTACAAAAGTATCTATATCCGCAGTAAAACGGGTCTTATATCGACATAACATTTTGGAGAAATGTCCTCTGGTCTGATGAAACAACAATGGAACTGTTTGGCCATACGTTTGGAGGAAATAGGGGATGCTTGCAAGCCAAAGAACACCATCCCAACCGTGAAGCACGGGGGTGGCAGCATCATGTTGTGGTGGTGCTTTGCTGCAGGAGGAACTGGTGCACTTCACAAAATAGATGGCATCATGAGGCAGGAAAATTATGTGGATATATTGAAACAACATCTCAAGACATCAGTCAGGAAGTTAACGCTTGGTCTCAAATGGGTCTTCCAAATGGACAATGACCCCAAGCATACTTCCAAAATTGTGGCAAAAGGGCTTAAGGACAACAAAGTCAAGGTATTGGAGTGGCCATCACAAAGCCCAGACCTCAATCCTATAGAACGTTTGTGGGCAGAACTGAGAATGTGTGTGAGAGCAAAGAGGCCTACCAACCTGACTCAGTTACACCAGCTCTGTCAGGAGGAATGGGCCAAAATTCACCCAACTTATTGTGGGAAGCTTGTGGAAGGCTACCCAAAATGTTTGACCCAAGTTAAACAATTTAAAGGCCATGCTACCAAATACTAATTGAGTGTATGTAAACTTCTGACCCACTGGGAATTTGACATTCTTAAAATAAAGTGGTGATCCTAACTGACCTAACAGAGGGAATTTCTACCAGGATTAAATGTCAGGAATTGTGAAAACGGAGTTCAAATGTATTTGGCTAAGGTGTTTGTAAACCTCCAACTTCAACTGTATGTACAAGTGTGTATTATGCACGTATGAATTGGAAATGTTTTTTTTTGCATATTCAAACTCAACGATAGACACTCAGTGGGGTCACACCTAGGGTCTGCCTTTATCAACAGTACCTTGCTCTCGGGCAGATTTTTCACCTTGTCGGCTTGGGGATTCGAACTAGCGACATTTGTTACTGGCCCAACACTAACCGCTAGGCTACTTAACTAGTCCACTCTTTCGTTTCTCAAAATGCTCTTACTATACAAAAGCATTGAGTGAGAATGGCAAAGGGAGGGGTTTATGACATGGCTACTCCCATCCGCTGAAGTGAAAGCACCGATGTTGGGCGATTAGACCTGGATCGCAGTCGGCGTTCCAATTCATTCCAAAGCTGTTCGATTGGGTTGAGGTAAAGGGTTCTGTGAAGGCCAGTCAAGTTCTTCCACACCGGTCTCGACAAACCATTATGAACCTCGATTTGTGCATGGGGGCATTGTCATGCTGAAACAGGAAAGGGCCTTTCCCAAACTGTTGCCACAAAGTTGGAAGCACAGTGTATCGCTGTAGCGTTAAGAGTTTTCTTCATTGGAGCTAAGGGGCCGAGCCCAAACCATGACAAACAGCCCCAGACTATTATTCCTCCACCAAACATTAAAGTAGGCACTATGCAGTCGGGCAGGTAGTGTTCTCCTGGCATCGGCCAAACACTGATTCGTCTGTCGGACGACACTCAAAAGACCACGATTCCACTGCGCCCAGAGTCCAATGGCGGTGAGCTTCACACAATCCCAGTCGACAATTGGCATTGCGCATGGTGAGGGGTTGGGTTAAATGCGGAAGACATTTCAGTTGAAGGCATTCAGTTGTACAACTGACTAGGTATCCCCCTTTCCCTTGTGTGCGGCTGCTCTGCCATGGCTTGGCTTACGGAGCGCTCTTTGAAAATAAGCACTCGTATAGTTGTGTTCCAACGTCTCGAGTTTCCTCACCACACTGGTGCAACATTATCTTCCTATTGCGGATTACCGGGACCCCATTTTAAATGTTGTGGGCCTACCAAATCTACTCACCATTTGTTTACACATTTTTCAGTCATGTTACTTCATTGACTAGCTAGCTAACAATGTAACTTCACCAGTATATCCAAACATTTTCAGGCAAAGAAATAAAAGGGATAGCTTCTTCAGGATATCAATGATCATAGCAAAGAATGAATGACATCTCTCTTTCACCTGACTTTTTTTTTTAGAGATGGTGGACAATTTTTCAATGTAATGCATCTCAATAGAAACATTGCGTGTTTACACAATGTAGAAACCTAATATTCTACAAATTTACTAAGTCATTTTAATGACAGGTATTCATAAACATTTCATTTGATAATAAACAAATGTCTTTACACCACCACTATTAGAGTTCAAAAGTCCTAACCGACTTGCCAAAATTATAGTTTAACAAGAAATTTGTGGAGTGGTTGAAAAACCAGTTTTAATACACTTAGGTTGGAGTATGTAAACTTCTGACTTCAACTCGATCTTAAATAGGACAAACATAAGCACCCACAATAATAATGATTGAAGAGTTGGGCCAGTTACTCAAAAGGCGGGCATTCCTCCTGTGTGTGGATGATTTTAGTTGTGTGTTTTTGTTTATTTACTGTCTAACACCTTCCTTCTCTCCTTGCAGACGGCTTGGCGTAGACTTGGGAAAGTCGGTTGTTTACCAAGAGTCCAACAGAGGTGAGATGCCAGGTTAACCCTTTCAGCTTCATATAGTATACACTGAGTGTACAACACATGAAGGACCCCTTCCTAATATGTGAACGACCAGCTCGATTCAGTCTTATGTGGCAAAATTGTGAGTCTCTAAAAGTAGAGATTCAGAGCTAAAAAATGTGATATCATACACTACAGTTGAGGAACAATTGGGAAAGTATTTCTGCTTTGAAAGTTGATAAACTTGTAACCCCATTTTTGATAAAATGGCCCTTGAATGTTTTGTTATACCTATTGGAGAAATCTTTGTCTACACCCATTCAGTATTGTTCACACCCTCTTAAGCCACACCCGTCTCTTTAAGGATTCACATGTGAGGCCGTGCTAAACCGAGTGATTACAGTAGTGAACTAAACAACCAAAGATTTCAAGACTAAAGGTTTATACTATGTCTATCGACAGTATGTATACAGTTGTCGCAGTGACATGAACATTCTATGTTGTCGCAGTGACATGAATAAAAACAACAGGCTGCATGACATCAGCATCCTGGTGGTCCAAAATAGCATAACTGGTGTATTTTAACACCAATAAACCAATTTGTTAAAATTAATTTAGTATATGTCAATCGAGCAAACCAGGCAAATAAAAGCAACTTTCTAAACAATGTTTTGGTCAGTTTCTAGCTTGTTAGCTGGCTTGCCAGTTCAGATAATTACCATATCATATAGCTGACAATGTTTTAATTGACCTATTTTGTATTAATTATTTAAGGTAAATAAACTCACAACAAGATCATTATTTACAAGTTAATGGCAAGCTAACTACAGAAAATAGTTTGTGATTGTGACAAATAATTGTATTTATTGAACTTGGACACTGTCTATTTGGCCTAACGTTATATCTAATTTGACTTTGGTGCTGGTCATGTTCTTCACATTACCGTCTCTGGTAAACACGCACGATATCAAATAAAATCTGTTTATTTGTCACATGCATATGATACAGAAGATGTAAACGGTACAGTGAACGTTTACTTGCATAGTGGAGTTTTTTTGTTTAGCTAGCTAGCTAGCTAGCTCAACAATGAACCTTAATCCCAACTCATAACGTTACTGTCCTTTATGAATTTTCAGGTAGGTAAAGCTAACCAACTAGGTTCATTGTTTCTTAGCTAGGTAACATTAGGCTATAGGTAGCAATTCAAATGGCTCTGAGGTAAGAATAATATTATTATTACGTTATTTTCTGCCAAAATTAGAAACGTATAATATCGGAAACTGTAGCTAGCTAGACTCTTACATGTATTCATAGATTAACGCTTCTCCCTGACCGATGCCATGGTTGCCCTTAGTTTGAAGATGTAATCCGGAGACAAGTGTTTTATACAACAGCCTTGTGTGTGTTCTCTTTTTGACTCCCTCCGCGTATTTACAATCAAACGGCAGAATTTTCTCTATCTCCTTAGCTGTCATACTCTGCTTCCACCGGGCATTCCACCAATTTTAAAACTGTCCTCATGAAAGTAGAGAGCATTAGCAACACTTTTGCAGTTCTTTGTGATATCTTACAAAAAGCGTTCGAAAGGATTACCTACACATACTGCGCAGCTCACGCTAAAGAAAGAAGCTACATGGCAGACCAATCCAATTGGCTTGAGCAGCCCATCCATTATCTCAGCCAATCATAGCTATTGGAAAGGTTCCTGTTTTTTTTCTGTGGCTAAACCAACTAGGCTCGTAATTTAAATTATTTTATTCGTATTTACAAATGGCATACAATTTTGTTAAAGAACTTGAGTACACATTCCAAAAGAATTTTGATTAAAAAAATGTTTGCGTTCAAATACCTTATGTTAAGTAGTGACGTGACAGGAGTTTTCCTGAAACGAGTCACATTGAGTTGCACCCCCCACACTTTTGCCCGCAGAACAGCCTCAATTCATTGGGCATGGACTCTATAAGAGGTCGAAAGCATTCCACAGGGATGCTGGCCCATGTTGATTCCAATGCTTCCCAGAGATGTCAAGTTGGCTGGATGTCCTTTGGGTGGGGATCCATTCTTGACACACCCGGGAAACTGTTGAGTGTGAAAAACCCAGCAACGTTGCAGTTCTTGACACAAACCGGTGCACCTGTTACCATACCCTGTTCAAAGGCACCCTCTGAATGGCGCACATACACGATCCATGTCTCAATTGTCTTAGGTAAAAAATGATTTTTAAGCCTTGGGACACCAGGTGTGCAATTAATTATCAGGTAGAACAGAAAACCAGCAGGCTCTGGACCTCGTAGTGTAAGAGCTAAATATCCCTGGTATACAGTGCATTCGGAAAGTATTCAGACTCCTTGACTTTTTCCACATTTTGTTACGTTACAGCCCTATTCTAAAACTGATTCAATTGTTTTCTTTCAATCTACACACAAAACCACATAATGACAAAGCAAAAACAGGTTTTGACATTTTTGCAAATTTATTAAAAATAAACATATCACTTTTACATAAGTATTCAGATCCTTTACTCAGTACTTTGTTGAAACACCTTTGGCAGCGATTACAGCCTCAAGTCTTCTTGGGTATGATGCTACAAGCTTGGCACAGCTGTATTTGGGGAGTTTCTTCCATTTTTCTCTGCAGATCCTCTCAAGCTCTGTCAGGTTGGATGGGGAGAGTCACTGCACAGCTATTTTCAGGTCTCTCCAGAGATATTCGATCTCGTTTAAGTCCGGGCTCTGGCTGGGCCACTCAAGGACATTTAGAGACTTGTCCCAAAGCCACTCCTACATTGTCTTGGCTGTGTGCTTAGGATCAATGTCCTTAGGTCCTGAGCGCTCTGGAGCAGGTTTTCAACAAGGATCTTTCTCTACTTTTCATCTTTCCCTCAATCCGGACTACCGGTAGTCTCCTAGTCCCTGCCGCTGAAAAACATCCCCACAGTATGATGCTGCCACCACCATGCTTCACGTAGGGATGGTGCCAGGTTTCCTCCAGACGAGACACTTGACATTCTGGCCAAAGAGATCAATCTTGGTTTCATCACATCAAAGAATCTTCTTTCACGTAGTCTGAGAGTCTGTAGGTGCCTTTTGGCAAACTCCAAGCAGGTTGTCAACGTGCCCTTTTACGTGCCTTTTACTGAGGAGTGGCTTCCGCCTACCACTCTACCATTGTTTGGAGGAGATGAGAGAACCTTCCAGAAGGAGGACAATCTCCACAGAGGAACTATGTCAGAGTGACCATCAGGTTCCTGGTCACCTCCCTGACCAAGGCCCTTCTCCCCTGATTGCTCAGTTTGGCCAGGCGTCCAGCTCTACGAAGAGTCTTGGTGGTTCCAAACGTCTTCCATTTAAGAACGATGGAGGCCACTGTGTTCTTGGAGACCTTAAATGCTGCAGACATTGTTTGGTATCCTTCCCCAGATCTGTGCCTCGACACAAGCCTGTCTCTAAGCTCTACGGACAATTCCTTCGACCGCATGGCTTGGTTTTTGCTCTGACATGCACTGTCAACTGTGGGATATTATATATAGACAGGTGTGTGTGTTTCCAAATCATGCGCAATCATTTGAATTTACAGAGGTGGACTTCAATCATGTTGTAGAAACCTCTCAAGGATGATCAATGGAAACAGGATGCACCTGAGCTCAATTTCGAGTCTCATAGCAAAAGGTCTTGATACTTATGTAAATAAGGTATTTCAGTTTTAATTTGTATGTAATTGTGCAATTTTAAAAAAAACTGTTTTTGCTTTATCATTATGGGGTATTGTGTGTAGATTGGCTGTAACGTGAAAAAGTCAAGGGGTCTGAATAGCTTCCGAATGCACCGTAGATGATGGTCGGCATACTGTATCTGGGGTTACTTGCTCCTGGAACTGATTTGCTGCTTTTTTTTAATTTCCAGAAACCAGGGTGGATGTGAAAGAGTCTGTTCGTGGTCAAGACATCTTTATCATTCAGACCATTCCAAGGTGAGAGGATCCAGGTGGTCATGTCTTCTACACCGTCTTAAGTGTGTATATTCTAGTTGGTTGGATTTGCAGTATCGCCACAGAACCAAATTGATCAATAGAAACTAGATGAGAGGAACGTAAATGTATTCCCTTGTGAAATTAGGCAGACATTGTTGATTCATTGCTGATCAGTCAGAATATGACCCCCATGGGTGTCTGTCCTCCACAAACATATTTTCATCCAGTGGTTATGTCATTTATGGGTTGGCAGGAGCTGCCTGGGAAATTGAGATTGCAATATTAACAGCCAGCTACGGGGCACTGACCTGTAACAAGTAACTTTCCTGAACTTTTTAAATGTATTTTTTAGTCTAAAACAAGATGTTTTAGGCTTATTTATAGTGAAACAAATAAATTCTGGTCTTCATTTTGACAGTTCGTTGCAAAAGTGATATATTTAGGTATTTTAGTAATAAATCTAGCTCTTTTTGTCCTTAACGGTTAAACTCAACCATTGAAATTGTAATGTAAAAGAAGGCGCCTCTTCATCTCAAGGGAGAGGTTTGGTATGAAATACACTCCCTTCTAGATGTGCTAGGTGGTACCACCTCGAGGCTCACTATAAAAGCAGGTGACCACACGCCTTATTTGGTAATGGTCTGGTAAGTGGAGTGTGCCAGTATATTTAGCATAAGGCTTCCTTGACTAGACTACTGACATTACACAAAATTCAAAAGGCAGTAAGGCACATTTCTGCATATGATAATTTTTTTGCTTACTGTTTCATACACGCATGTGCTTTTACGAAGAATAAAAACATGTAGGCTTTGAGGATTTTACGTTTTATATTCGTAGCTATATCCATCATAATGAGAAATGGGTGACAATGGTGGCGCTGTCAACTCGTATTTTCTCCCAACTGCTATGACTAATTGGTGGCTCATAGTTCAATGGTTGTGATTTCTAATCCCACATGGAGCAGATACTTTTTATTTCAAATCCTTAATGTACAATATTTATCCCTGGTAGTAGTTGTAGGGTTTTATACAGTACCTACAGGACTGCTCCTGGCCCTTCTGCACCCCTAGGCGAGACAACAAAAAATGACGCCCCTTCAACAATAGTCCCAGTAAGCAAAATGATGTTGGAAAGACATCTAAAGTCCATTTTTCCAGATGTTGAAGTTAGATTCATTTTCGGTTCTGAATGAAAGTTGACAAGATGTAATTCATAGAAGTATGTTTGTTGCAAATAAAGGCTGGTCCTGACCGGACAAAAAAATAAGTCCAATAGGTGCCCGTATCTGTCCGTTCTTACCGAGGTATAGCCTACAGTAGGGATGGTCAACTCCAGTCCTTGGGGGCGGGAGAGGTGTCAAACTTGTTCCACATCTCTGGTCAACACAGCTGCTGACACTAATTCCATTCTAAACTGCAGATGCTCATTTGTTGATTATTGGTGTCAGATTTGTTATCTGGGGCAAAAGTGTGACACGGGTTTGGCACTAGAGGACTGGAGTTGCCCATCCCTGGCCTACAGTGTTGTCTAAAATATAATTTTAGGAATGCCATCTATGTGGTAGGCCTACCCTATGAAAAACAAAGATGACCAGATCAAAAAAAGATGTCCAAAAGACTGTCGGTCCGTCCTTACAGGTGTGTAGACAACCATGTCTGACCACAATGGAAATGTATGAATGCCCATCGTTTGTAAAACAGGCCTTTGCATTGGCTTTATTAGTCCTGATTCCTGTGACTAATCAATTTGGCTTTTTAAGCTCTGACTATCAGCAATCCAATTGTATCAGTAGGCGTTATCCTGAGCCTATTTGCGATGTGTTTACACAGTGGGAAATGCAGAATTTTATTTTTCGCTAATATCAGCTTGTAAAAAAACATGTCGGCGTACACATGAAATTTAGCACACGGGATGAAAGTCCTGGACAGCAATTGTGAGTAGCCTGATTGTCCATTCCATATTGTCTATTTTACTTTGACCCATCCTGTTTTTAGGATGTTTGTCAAGATGTCAGCGCATTCTTGATTTGATTGGACGCCATTTAGGTTAGGCAATTGGATTGGAGAAACCGGCATGATGTAAAAATGGTTAGTCTCATTACGTTGTTATACATTTTATCTCCAGTCTTTAGGCTACAGGAAAGACCACATACTCTTTCTACCATATGCTACATGATTTATGTAAAAAAAAAAAAAAAATGATGGTATGTTGGTGGATCGCCGTAGCGACGCGTCTCTCCAACTGCACTCTGGAGAGGTGCGCTTGGAATGGACGAGTTAAATATTTTGCGGCCCTGCCTTTGACAAAGTTTACAATGCTTATCATAGGGCAGCATCAGTGCCCACCTTAAGCTGGAGATTCATATCTCCTTCTCCCCCTCTCTAACGTCAAGCACCAGCTGTCAGAGCAGCTCACAGATCATTGCACCTGTACATAGCCCATCTGTAAATATCACATCCAACTACTTCATCCCCATACTGTATTTACTTTGCACCCAAGTATCTCTACTTGCACATTCATTTTCTGCACATCTATCACGCCGGTGTTTAATTGCTATATCGTAATTACCTCGCCACTATGGCCTATTTGATTGCATTACCTCATTTTCACACACTGTATATATACTTTTTCTACTGTATTATTGACTATGTTTGTTTATTCCAAGTGTAACTCTGTGTCGATGTGCTTTGCTTTATCTTGGCCAGGTCGCAGTTGTAAAGGAGAACTTGTTCTCAACTAGCCTACCTGGTTAAATAAAGGTGAAATAAATAATTAAAAGCCCATATGCCACAGGTTGAGAGAAATTGTCATTGTTTTTTGGGCAGAATTAATTGTGAGGTTGGAGGTAAGTCTTGGTCAGTTTAGCTCAGAAAATGGCGCCCTAGTCGATCTGCCACCATAGGTGGACGCCTAATCCTACCTAATGAGCGAGCCGGCCAAGGTACCCAAGACCAATCTGAGTTAATTTGATTGTTGGAAAAAGAGCTACTGCGTAAATAATACAGTATAGGTTGGATTGAATTGAGCCCCTAATCTTAATTTTCAAGGTGACTATTGCATTTTTTCCCCCTCAGCACAATACCGCAATGTGAGTCCACATTTAAAATATAGGATTTTTGCACCCCAAGTGGGATTTGATCTTAAACCGCAAGTGGCAATAGATGCCAGGAACTTGGTGACTAACCACTGTGCGCTAACTGTCCAGAGATGTATTTGCTCACAATGCACATAATGTTATTGTCAGATTATGCTTTAGTAAGAAAGTGTTGGGATCAGGTACAACTATGTTTACCAATTCCTTCCACCCACAACTTCTAGCCTGAATGCATTTTTTAGAACATGCAACGGGTGAAATTGGGGTTTAGTTGCCCTTTTAATGATTGTGGTTGGCTCTGCTGCTTCAGGAGGCTGCCTAGGTCAAATCTTCTCTGGCACTACCTTACTGCACTCTTTGTATTAGTAATAAGACGTTATCTTTGATTACTAATTATAGTGTTAATATAAGTGCCTCAAGTCCCCAACAAAGTTTGCCTCTGCTTCTCTCATGAACTAGCTGAATCCCATACAACAATGGAGTCATTCTTCGATACGATCTCGAGGCTTAATTATTTAGAAATGCCCCATAGCTTTCAAGGTTATACTTCAGGGTTTAGGGAACGACTATTAGTGTGGCGCTCAACGTCTTGTCTTACAATGTGGCGATTAGTGCCAGGACAATGGGCACGTAGTCAGGTAAGTTTAACATTGTAGGATACTGACTAGCGTCATAGACTCACTTACTTAAATGTGTAGTGAATGTGTTTGAACAAAGACGAGTTTTAACTCCGAGAGCGAACGCTCTGAGTGTGTTAATGTGGTTTTGAGACGTGCCGACATCTTGAATTTTATACCCCGTCAGTTACTACGACATGCAAATTAAAACCATGACAACACAACAGCCAGTTTTATTCAACAGTTTACTGAAATATCTACAACTACTCTTATCTCACTCTTGCTTATCTTATTATGTTATCTTCTCTGTCCATCTTGCTCCATTGTCTCTTGAATGGTTCTTTTGTCCTACCCAGAGATGTGAACACGGCCATCATGGAGCTGCTGGTCATGGCCTACGCTCTCAAGACTAACTGTGCCAAGAACATCATTGGGGTCATCCCCTACTTCCCTTACAGCAAGCAGTGCAAGATGAGGAAGAGAGGCTCCATTGTCTGCAAGCTGCTGGCCTCCATGCTCGCTAAAGCCGGTATGTTACTATATGGCTACTGTATGCATCATGTGGCTTTCTCGTTGTTGTGATACCAATAGTGATTATTATTTTATTTTTTTGCATAGTAGTTTACAATGTTGTAGGAAGATGGTTACAACACTGCTAAGATAAGTTGTACACGTAGTTAATTAACTTTTTTTTTGGACCTATTTACAGTGAGGTAACGCGGTCTGGTATCAAATTTTATTGGTCGCATACACGTGTTTAGCAGATGTTATTGCGGGTGTAGAAAAATGCTTGTGTTTCTAGTGCCAACAGTGCAGTAATATCTAACAAATATATCTAACAATTTCACAACAAAACACACAATACACACATCTAAGTAAAGGAATGGAATTAAGAATCTATAAATATATGGACGAGAAATGTCAGAGCGACAGACTAAGATAGAATACAGTGTATATACATATGAGATGAGTAATGCAAAAACATGTAAACATTATTAAAGTGACTAGTGTTCCATTATTAAAGTGGCCAGTGATGATTTCAAGTTTATATAGGGCAGCAGCCTTTAATATGCTAGTAATGGCTATTTAGCAGTCTGATGGCCTTGAAATGGAAGCTGTTTTTCAGTCTCTCGTTCCCAACTTTGATGCACCTGTACTGACCTCGCCTTCTGGACGATAGCGGGGTAAACAGGCTGTGGCTCGGGTGGTTGTTGTCCTTGATGATCTACTAGACGTAACAGGAAATGTAAATCCCGGACACTCAAATTGTATGATGTGTTACGTATGGTTACATAAGACACACAAAATTGAAGTCGGGTGGGTGGGTGGGTGGGCTTATAAGGCGACCCAAAGGTTGTGAGTTCAAATGTCATCACGGGACAACTTCAGCGTTTCAGCTACTTTTCAACGACTTGCTACTTAGCATGTTAGCTAACCCTTCCCCTAACCTTAACCCTTTTAGCTAACCTTAACCGTATCATACGTTTTGCAAATTTGTAATTTATTTTTATTCAACCTTTTTATTTAACTAGGCAAGTCAGTTAAGAACAAATTCTTATTTACTAGGATGGCCTACCAAATATGGCCTACCGATTCAAATAAATACAAATAGGACAAAACACGTACCACGACGAGCGAACACGACATGAAGAGAGACCTAAGACGACGACAAAGCATGGCAGCAACACAACATGGCAGCAGCACGAAGCATGGTACAAACATTGGGCACAGAAAACAGCGCAATGGGCAAGAAGGTAGAGACCACAATACACGTGAAGCAGCCACAACTGTCAGTAAGAGTGTCCACGATTCCATCTTTGAATGAAGAGATGGAGATAAAACGGTCCAGTTTGAGTGTTTTTTGCTCATTCCAGTCGCTCGCTGCATCTAACTGAAAAGAGGAGTGACCAGCAGAACAGGTGTTGTATGTGGAGGTTGAGGGCTGCACGAGACATCTCAGATAGGGGGGAGTGAGGCCTGAGAGGGTTTTATAAATAAGCATCAACCAGTGCGTCTTGCGACGACTCTACAGAGAGTACCAGTTTACAGAGTGCAGTGATGTGTCCTATAAGGAGCATTGGTGGCAAATCTGATGGCAGAATGGTAAAGAACATCTAGCCGCTCGAGAGCACCCTTACCTGCCGATCTATAAATTGTCTCCTTAGTCTAACATGGGTAGGATGGTCATCTGAATCAGGGTTAGTTAAGCAGTTGGTGGAAGAGGTGCAATTACGATAGAGGAAACCAAGTCTAGATTTAACTTTAACCTGCAGCTTTGATATGTGCTGAGAGGACAGTGTACCATCTAGCCATACTCCTAAGTACTTGTATGGGGTGACTACCTAAGCTCTAAACCCTAAGAGGTAGTAATCACACCAGTGGGGAGAGGGGCGTTCTTCTTACCAAACCACATGTTTTGTAGGCGTTGAGAACAAGGTTAAGGGCAGAGAAAGCTTGTTGGACACTAAGAAAGCTTTGTAGAGCGTTTAACACAAAATAAAATAGAACTTGGTTTGGTTTTCACGAGGATACAAACCCACGTGGGTGGTTGATAGACGAACGAGGAGAGAATAATCAAAGATAATGAACTAAAAACGAACTGTTTTACTTTTTATCTGTGGATTAATCGTCAGAGTAGAGAAATACTATTTTGTATAACACCGGGTCAAACTTCTACAAAGAATCAGCTAAAAAGAGGACCATATGCATGTCAGGTTAAATCCAATGTTAATCTCCAAGGCAAACTAGCTAGCTAGCTAAATGTTCATTCATGGTTTTTTTCCAACCTGCCCTGAAATTAATATAATTGATTTACAATTATTGTCTGGTTGGGGATGGACAAAATTATAATTCGCACAAGCACATATGTGAGCTGGTCTAGCTCGGGTGTTGCTTGACCCAGTGGTGGTAAAAGTACCAAATTGCTATACTTGAGTCATTTTCTATTAAGGTATCTTTACTTTTACTCAAGTAAAACTGCAAGTCACCCAGTAAAATACTACTTGAGTAAAAGTCAAACTATCTGGTTTTAAATACAGTGGGGCAAAAAAGTATTTAGTCAGCCACCAATTGTGCAAGTTCTCCCACTTAAAAAGATGAGAGAGGCCTGTAATTTATCATAGGTACACTTCAACTATGACAGACAAAATGAGAAACAAAATCCAGAAAATCACATTTGTAGGATTTTTAATGAATTTATTTGCAAATTATGGTGGAAAATAAGTATTTGGTCACCTACAAACAAGCAAGATTTCAGTCTCTCACAGGCCTGGTCTTGGCCATAGTGGAGTTTGGAGTGTGTCTGTTTGAGGTTGTGGACAGGTGTCTTTTATACTGATAACGAGTTCAAACAGGTGCCATTAATACAGGTAACGAGTGGAGGACAGAGGAGCCCCTTAAAGAAGAAGTCACAGGCCTGTGAGAGACAGAAATCTTGCTTGTTTGTAGGTGACCAAATACTTATTTTCTACCATAATTTGCAAATAAATTCATTAAAAATCCTACAATGTGATTTTCTGGATTTTGTTTCCTCATTTTGTCTGTCATAGTTGAAGTGTACCTATGATGAAAATTACAGGCCTCATCTTTTTTAAGTGGGAGAACTTGCACAATTGGTGGCTGACTAAATACTTTTTTGCCCCACTGTAAGTAGTACTTTAAAGTATTTTTACTTAAGTATTTTACACCACTGGCTTGACCCACTGGTGTTATCACAGGGCTAACTCACATCATCACAATGGACCTTCACCAGAAGGAGATCCAGGGCTTCTTCAGTTTCCCTGTTGATAACCTGCGTGCCTCGCCCTTCCTGCTACAGTACATCCAGGAGGAAGTAAGACTACATTACCCAGAATCCTCCAGCCACTTGTAGAATTTCAATCATGACATAATGTATTTGTTGACTAAAGTTTAGTTTTAATGTGGTGCTGTGAAATCATGTTGGATAATGTTTATTTGGTTCTAGATTCCAGACTACAGAAATGCCATTATCGTTGCAAAGTCTCCTTCGGCGGCCAAGAGGTAACATAAAGGTTGGGAGTTTTCCAGCGAGATGGATAGTGAATGATGTGAAGTGTGTTTGTGGCTGCAGATTTGTGTGTAATTGTGATTGTTTGCTCTGTATGTATTTAAATCCTTTTTTGTGTGTGCGTTCATTCCAGAGCTCAATCCTATGCTGAGCGGCTGCGGCTGGGCCTGGCGGTGATGCACGGGGAGGCCCAGTGTTCAGAGTCTGACATGGCCGACGGAAGACACTCTCCCCCTCCAATGTCTTCAGGACGCACCACCTCTGGCCACCCTGGTCTGGAGCTGCCATGTAAGATACCCCTGATATGCACAGGCGTGTGTGCGCACACACACACACACACACACACTAGAAAATATCCCTGCCTTTGACCATAACATAAAAATCACTTGTGTTGCTCTCATGTATATAATCTGCCTAGTCAGCAGACAGTGCTGGTTTATGTAACCACTAGTGTCAGGACAGGATGAGTTCAGCCAACTGACCTGCTGTCTATCAGAGGAATCCATAGAAAGGTAATGAGTCTGAACCGAAGGGTTAAACCCCCACTGCTTATGGGGAGTAGACGACACTGGGATGGGCCTCCCATGCAGCATGCATACACTTGTGAACGCACGTACACCCAGACTCTGATCCTATCCATTGTAGAGACACTGAAACATGGCATTGGGTCAAAGGGAGGCTTTACAGAGATCTAATGGAACAGTATTTACAGAAAAATAATAAACTGTATTTATGGACTGTCCGAATAACAACCCATAGCTCAGAGAAAGTTATTTTTACAAATCCATTTGTCACAGAAATGCTGTTTAAAAAATCCAGCCCTGAATGCTTAAAGGCACTGGTAGCAAAGAGGACCTCCACACAGTGTCCTCATGCTGACGGTGTGCAACTGGAGTGGTTCAGCCAGTCAGGGCTGTAGTATGTGTTGGTTCAGCAACAAAGCAATCATTCTCGGAAGCCTGACACTACTGGCAATGCCTGTGAAATACTGCAGGCCATAAGTCATCCATTCCCCTCGTTCCCCTCTCCTCCACACAGCTTCTGGATTTCTCTTCTCACCTTTTTCTTCTCATTCTTCTCTCTGTTTCTCCCTTCCTTTACACAGGAACAGGGTTGGTCTCCCTTTATCAAAACAACAGCTAAATTCAGATACGGAGCAAAGGGGCACCTTTTAATCTTTGAGAAAATAAGACCCCCTCCCCCCTGTTATTTTTTTATTTTAAACTTTATTTTATTTGCTTTCCTTGGATAAATGGGACCAGAAGGCCTGTCTTCAGTTCTGGAGTTGTTTGTCTGTATGCTGCCTGTCTGTATGTCTATTATATATTCTCTGTATATGACAGTATTAACATATACCATTTATCTTTTGAAGACACAGGGAGGCACCAGCCTTCGTTCCCAGGCATAGAGCTCCCAAGTATGACCGTAATGCTCCACTCTCTCTTCTGCTAACCCCCTATCCTGCAATACTATTTGTGATCGCTTAAACCTGCCTGCATGTAATGTTGATGTCTACCGAGGGAGTTTCCATTTCTAGCAGTACTGACCTTCTAAATTCCACTTTGTGAAGATCTCAGTTCAGTGTTTAGACCGAGGGCGGGGCGGTCAAACACACCCGGGGCTTGAGTTTTTAATTTTTTAATTTAAAAAAAAAAAACTGTGTAGAAATGATAATCGTCCTACAATTATAGTCTTTTCATTTAGCCTGCTAGCTGTCATTGTAACGAAAGCCAGACAGTCGTGGGAGCAACGGAAATTCCTAAAGCGATGGATAGGGGACAATTTAAACAAATTAAAAAATAAAACACTGAAAAAATTTAAGGGAATATAATACATTTTAAGTGCTGCCCCGCCAACTGTTGGCTGTCACCAAATTTGGTATGCTTATTGAAACAAGAGATCTGTAAAACAGCAGATTTCTTCACCTCAAATTGGTGTCAAGGTCTTTCAGATAATCCCAAGCTTACATTGTACGGTATTCCTCACTTGATACATTTTTGACATTACATGCCTTTTGTCTAATACACAATTAACTGTGAACTTCCAAAATTCTAATAAAATCATCACATTCAACCCTACCGATAGCAATACGAATCTGCTGGATGCATTCATGCAAAGCATCATGGAAAAATACATGTCTCTTCTCATGTATACTTTGGAGTTGCACTACAATTAATACCAGTTTGAAACCATGTGGCTTGTCAACATTCCCTTCAACATGCCTCAAATGTAGCATTTATCTGACTTTTGACCCCTTCAAAGCAACCAACAAAATGGCTGCTAATGCAAATGCCTTACCAGAGGGCACCTACTGTATTCCACTGCCAGGTTGGTGATTGGCATACATTTTATGGGGCCAATCATTGCCCCATAAATGTTATGTCATTTTCTCTATAGCTCCAATGGAGATGAAGGAAACATTGCAAGCACCTCAGAGGTTGAGTGAGGCATGATGGCAAGCTTGGTTGTGTTCCCCTGCATCCTTTTTCTTGATCAATTCCTAGTTTAGAATTTTTAGAGCTAACTTGCTGATTCAGCAACGGTATGATTCTTGTTTATTTAAAAACTCAACCCCCCCCCCCCCCCAACCCCTAAAGCCGTAACAAATCTATTTGAACAAAATCCTTTTGTTGCTAATGTCAACACCTTGGAGTTCCAAGTAGAGCCTCATGATTCAAACTTGAGTTTTTAAATATGCAGACATCTGGTTGGATGCCTCTGGGCTGACGATGAGGAAACAGGTTTGAAGTTGGTTGTGATTTGGCATGGCATGGGGTTGCTGTGTGGATCCCTAAATCCCAAACCGGATGTTTTATTTGTGGGAAGGAAGACAGCTCTATACTCATAAGCCATGTGTTGCTATCATTGCAATATGCCTGAAGCTGCCCTATATTTACCCCAAATAATTTCACCTAGTTGTCCTTTTGTCAAAATGAGAGTTTCAGGATTATTCTGTAGGCGTTGTAGCAGTCTGTGGACATTGAGGTAGAGCTGTCTTGCATGGTCTTTGCAGGTGTTGAACTTGATCCCTTACTCAATCTCCTCTCCCAATAATTTCAATGTCATTTTTCCCCCTCATTTTCCTCTGAACCACTGTTTTGAAAGTGATTATAAATCTCTCTTCTCTTTCAGTAATGATGGCCAAGGAGAAACCGCCAATCACTGTAGTGGGAGATGTGGGAGGTCGCATCGCTATCATTGTTGTAAGAATTTGATCGTCTCTTATTTCTGTTTAAACTTGAACCCCTATGGGACAAAAAAAAACTTCATGCTATTGCTAACAATCAAGAGTGAGTGTTATATCGACTAGTGAAGTTTCACACTCACTGTTCTGAGGAGGTCCTCGTGTAAGGTGTATTTGGACATACTGTATGATAGAGCTAGTGTTTTTTTTATTTATCTAGACGCTAATAACCTTCCGCCTTTGTCGTTTCCCTCTCTCAGGATGACATCATAGATGACGTGGAGGACTTTGTGGCGGCGGCTGAGATTCTGAAAGAGAGAGGGGCCTATAAGATCTACATCATGGCGACACACGGCCTGCTCTCAGCAGAGGCCCCCCGGCTCATAGAGGAATCCGCCATCGACGAGGTAAGACGAAGGACACGGGCTGTACTCGCACAGGCATTTTATTAAGCCTGAAATGGCTGTCTTTTCTAACATCGACACCACTGACAAATATTGTAAGTAGTCTGTGCTGCTCCGATACTTGAAGCTTCTCAAGGTCGGAAGTGTGTCTCTTTGCTGGATAAATCAAACAAATCTATGCTTTCTTAAAAAGACAAGTACACACACCGATACCCAAATACAGTAATATGCAATGCATACTCAAACTCTGCGAATACACTACTGTTTTCTAATCATTCAAAGGACATTCTTAAACATAGGTCCTGCTGTACCCTGGCTCTCCATTTTGTGTCCTTGTCCCCCCCCCCCCCCCCCCCCCCCCCCCCCAGGTGGTGGTGACTAATACAGTCCCTCACGAGGTCCAGAAGCTCCAGTGTCCCAAGATCAAGACAGTGGACGTCAGTATGATCCTGGCCGAGGCCATCCGACGCATCCACAATGGAGAGTCCATGGCTTACCTGTTCCGTAACATCACAGTAGATGACTGAGCTACACGCACAAATACGTTGTGTTCACACCGTGAGACCAAGGCTTTTCACCTCGGTTACATAGGCAGTTGTTGCTTTTCATTCTTGTTGACTTGCCATGTAAGAAAAAATATTGCATTCTCAATAAATGTCTACTGTTCAGTCCACTACTGTACTGTGTTATACTATATGCATGGTAAATACATCACCCATCACTCTCATAAAGAACAATTTGCACTGATATATCTTGGATTAGTTTAATTTAATCCTACAGTGTGTGTATTGTATGCAACTTTTCAGTGTTTACTTACAGCACAGCATTTGGTTAATAAATCCTTTTTTGATGAACATGTATTTGTGATCAATTGAACTCCAATATTGAAGCAAGACTGGTACGTAGTTAGTCTGTTCAAAAGGTTACTGAATTAGCTTGTAGTTAGATGCCTATGGCCCAAAGCTCTTCGCAGCCGTTGAACTATAGCACTGAATTGTAACAAGTGGCAAGGCCTATTTTAGTCACAGATACCGATACCGCTCTAACTGAAATCGGACAAGAATAGACACTTGCACAGTCTGTTTTCTGCACACACAAAAAATAAGAATTGTTTATTTTTTCTGTCACTTGGCAAATTATGATAGACAAATCAGAGGACCTCAGTCTATCAGCTATCAAAGAAGACTGCTCTGTTTTCATGGGGATTTGATCTCCATTTGCTCATAGATGAAAACAGGGAATATGCATATCGAGGACTTTACTGAACCCATTAACCACACGGAAGTAGATGAGGCTAAACCTTTGAAGAGAACAAACGCTTAAATCTGCTCTTACATATTTTCATGTGTAGAGATGATCTCTTCCTCTCGTTCCCTTGAAGCGTTGTGTTCTGTTGAAGTCCGTCATGCGCAAACAACTGTCTGAGTGAAGTACTGGCTCCATGTTCTGCAGAGGTGCATTGAATTGACCTGTTCTGTGTCTAGATATTGCGTGCCTCTCTTTTGTCTCTCTCTCACAGCTATGTGTTTACCATCAGTGGAATGAAATACAACGTTCATAAACCTGTCGAGCTGATGTTGGAGGGTCAAGCTGAATAGGTCTGTCAGTTATTGCCTCTTTCTGACAGCTTATTCAATAGGCCCGCTTCTCTCATTTTTCATGATCTACCACACTCAATGACTCAATGGAAACATTGTCTCAATGTTGACGGCGGTTTTGGTTGCGTGTGGTTAACATCTTGGTTCTGGGTTCCTCTAAATTCAAATGAAGCTTGTCTGTATTTTCCATCTGAACCATGCCATGAAAGCAAGTGGTACTAGCTTAAGTGTACAGCAATGAGGCAAGTGCATGGATCTATTAGGCAACTAGTCTGTTAAAGAAGTGAGGAAATGTATATATTTTCTGTAGTATTTTTTTTTTGTTGCCACGTGTGCTAGTGATATCACCTAATTTCACTTATGCTTGTCTGAGGATACAGTATTAATGGCAACTATGGAAAGAACAGTTCATTATGGACTAGAACGTGGAGTCAAACGGCACCTGCTAACTACGTCTTGCAAGCAGAATATTAAGAGAATTGGTGTGTTGTCTCAACCAGCTTGTTGATCTGTCTTCACAGAACACATCACATTTTATAGCAAATGTTTTATCTTCAGATGCATTGTAGTCGTCAAAAAGAGTCACAGGACCCTGAACTTGTTCTAAACGCCTCAGGATTCTCTGAAACATCTGCTGAGGAGCTTTGACCAAGTCTAGGGGCAGAGACAACTATAGACACTGAACATCCGTCTGAACTGAGGACACGATATGTACTTGGTTTATTTTCTAGAGAATCAAAATAAGTTACAAGTCATTTCAATACGGTAGGCTATAGTACCGCATTTAGTCATCACTCATCACAGACAGAACTATTGCATATGAGAACCAATTTTAGGTATCGCAGTTAAAACGCCTCAGTCGTGTCATTGAATAACACTATTGTGACTCAAAGGCCTACGTACCTGTTTGACTGTGTGTATATATAGACCTCTCTTCTCCAGTCGTCCATTCCATGAATGAATAGGGAGAGAGTACGGAAGAATGTTTTAACTGGACAGAAAGAGGAACTAGAGGACTAACGTTCATCAGGCCACTTCCTCATATTAGACAGGAAACAATGCGTCTGATGGGGGGACAGGGGACCAACCACAGCTATTGGTGGAGACCGTGTGTTGTACTCTACTTTACATGTATGTTGGGAGCTGTGACCGTGTTGTCTGTGTTCATGACATACAGGGAAAATCCGCGTACATATTTCTTTCAGAAGTTTTTAACATTCCTCTTATCTGATGTATTGCGCAAGGCTATCGAAACAAGACAGAAATACAATACTTTGTAAGGGATATGTTTAGTAAAGTAAAAAGGTCCCAAGATGGGCTCACTCAAGTGCAGTATATTGTGCTAAATATCATTTGAGAAAGGTAGCCTATTGTCTCGTGATGATGCTAATTTTGCATACAGTACTGAGGCTTCTGGCGCATGCCTAGACTGCAGGTGTAACTAATTAAGCCAAATTTAGTTTGTGAGAGCAACGGTCAACGTCTCAAAGGTAGACTGATTAAATACAGTAATTTAAAGAAATGCAACGATTTATGCTTATAACGTTGATAAATATTTTATGAAGGGGGCGCAGTGAAAGACAAGTGTCGTTAGAGGGCGTTGTTGGACTATAACACAGCCTGCACAATTCAGTTCGACGCCTTTTCTGGACCAAGAAGTGGGGCTGTGTGAACTGAATCACAGTAAGCTATGTCTGCAATTTTTGTAAGCCTATCTTATTCTTTACAAATTAAGGTTCAGGCTTAATGTCATTCAATTGTATTCCAGGTAGCCTGACAACGCCAGCATAGTAACGACAGCAAAATCCCTTGAGCCTTGTGTAATTGTAGGCTATACCCTAGGTCAGGGATGGGCAACTGGCAGCTCTTTTGTAGGCCCGCGATCAATCCCCCCCCCCCCCCCCCCAAAAAAAATAATTGTAGCTTAGGGCCCCCAAAAAGGCTAGGGCCTGCTCTGACTGCATGTGTGGGTATGGATGTGGGTGTGCAGACCCGTGAGCCACAGCGGCCCCTCATGATGAGTCCCCATCCCCATCAAAGTTGCCCATCCCTGGTCTAGGCCTTATTCTACTATGCAGACGTTCACTAGTAAGTGGGCTTTGGTAGTATGTTTTTGTAGTTTGCTTGTGGAAATTTGATCCACATCATGGTGCACCTGCACATCTATTGGGGTCATGATGATAGATTGACCGTTGCTATTTGATTGACGTGTGCGATGTCTGATGTGTGTGTGATATCCATTTCACTCCTCCAGTTGGTGTCTGCCAGTTGTTCATTCTCGACTGAGAGTGCAAGTATGTGTCTCATATTCATAACGCAGTTAGTTATTACACGAGATCATAGCTTTTTTTATTTTTGTGTACTATTTATTTAGCTTTATGGGGTACATTCCATCGTAAAATGAACACTGGTGAAGCAGTTTAATGTATAAATCGTGAATTAAAAAAACGTAAGAATGTAAAAACATGTTTAAAATAAAACATATTGCATGTAATAGACATTTGCATGTCAACACTTTTTACATATATTAATCAAGTCATGCTTAATAGCAAATCAATAAAAAAAAAATGGAATACAAGCGAGTCTTTTGTAAACAATAATGCTGTGCTACATGTGAATTTCCAACTGAATAGATGGTGTTTTACATCAAACCATTGACTTTGCACAAACCCCAGCATATAAATCTTCCTTTTGAGTCAATAAATACTCTTATTGTATGTTTGCAACAGTCAAATGTCTTATTGCAAGTGAATGTCAAACACACATTGCAAAATTAGCATCATTTGAATACAAAAGCTATACATTGATCTAAACTGAAACAGCAGAAGCCTGTTAACCAAATAAGCAGCAACACATTACATTAAGTAATTACTGAGTAACAACTGAGCAGTTGAACATCTTTGTCACCTTTTCACCCTTATCTCCCCACCTTACAATGTTTACATTAGTTGGACCAAGTCCTCTTTTATAACCATTCGTTGTCACCCATTCTCTTCCCATATCAACCACATTGCTTGGACAAGGGAAGCAGAAGTGGAATCAAGAGTGTTTGGGAGTTACGTTTCAGCACACTGGCAGTCCCTCAACTCAACCTTTTCATCCCAAACACAGTCAAGTTTCCCTCTCCCTCTTGTCCAGCAGCACTTTAACAGGTGTACTAGCCCACACCCTTTCCCTCTTTTTCTCCTTCAACCTGCCCCATTAGGAGATGATGCAGGAGTTGGTCTTGTTCATGGGCGGCCGGATGCCCTTGGGGTCTCCTTTGGGGAAGGTCTCCCTGCGGCGCCTCAGAGCAGGGCTCAGCCGGCTGGGCAGGTTGGTCTGCTGCAGCAGCTCCCTGAACACCTCCATCACGTTGTTGTTCTCCTTGGCCGACGTCTCCACGTAGCTGTTGTTCCAGTCCAGCTCCACTGTTGACAGTACATCGTCAGCTGCCACCTGCCGGTCGCTTCCTGCTCGATCTGACTTGTTGCCCACCACCACGATCGGGGTGTACTTGTCCTCCTTGACCTCCAGGATCTCGTTTCGGAGGCTCTTGACGGCCTCCAGTGACTCTGCATCATCGACCGCGTATACCAAGGCAAAGGCGTCGCTGTTCTGGATGGAGAGCTTGCGCATGGCAGGGAAGGAGTAGCTGCCACTGGTGTCCAGGATCTCCACGGTGACCTTAGAGCCGCCGATGTCATACTCCTTGCTGTGCATCTCCTCCACGGTGCGCCGGTGCTTGGGCTCGAAGGTGTCCTGGAGGAAGCGGCGGATCAGGGCCGTCTTGCCCACGCCGGCCGCCCCCAGGAACACCAACCTCACCTGGGTCTTCTCCTTCACCTCTAGAGACATGATACTGCTTTTTGTCTTTTTGTCTGGGTTCTAAAAGTATCTTTAAACTGACTGTTCAGTCAATGACAGTCTCTGTCAGCAGACAGGTAGAATAGTAGGACACAAGACCAGTCAAACTCTTCTGTCTTCTGGTGAAGTTGCTGTTGGTAGAAACAGCTGCGCAATTGCACACTGAGTGTAGATTGTCTGAGATTTCTGTACAGATTCTAGCAGAAGGTCTCTGATTGTGCTCAAAGTTCTCTTGTAATAGGTAGGTGCTTGTCTGCCTCTGTCGTTTTCCACGGTCCCTTTTATGTGTGTTTTTGGTCGCAGGGATTCCATGCCCTCTTTCGACAGGAGCCAATCAGCACATGGTTGTCTATTGCGGCGTAAGATACGAGCGGCCAATCACTGGTCTGCATGCAAATGTGAGTGCTAGACAGATTTGGGAGGGGAAAACGAGGTGATATCTGAAAGTCTATAAACAAGAGCTACTGGAAAAGTGGAGCGGAGAAAATTTGCTAGGAGCAGCAGTCTGATAATCATTCAAAGCAGACTCACAGATGAAAGAGCTGCCTGATCTCTTGATATTCTATTTTATGTTTATGTGCACAATAAAAAATAACATATATTTTTTAAATATAGTAAATCTGCCTTGAGTAGTGATTACAATGTGTCTTTAGTTATACATTTATAGTATGGACTTTAATTTAATAGAATGTGTTTGACAGTGATTACAACAGCAAAAGATGCCATCAAGGAGACTATAGTTTGCTGCTTGCTATGTATTTCCTCATGGTTGAAGTCTCTCAGTCCACATCTAAATGTGTGTGGGTAATACATTTTGAATCAAATGATGACATCCCACTTTATGACTCATGCTTGTCATTTTCTTCTACATAAACAACTCTTTGCCAGTGCAAGGACAGATTGTCTGGTTTGCTATGGTCCTCCTGGTTAAATAAACCATTCACCTCACATGACCATTATGGTAATGTCTATAGGTCACGCAAATAATGTATGACATAGATGATTAGCGTGACATAAATAAACCCTTTAGCAGTGTTGGCCTGATTATTTAAGAAGCCAATTAGTGAGCTGAATATTATCTCAGATGAACTTAATCATAACACGCTGAATATTATATCAGATGAACTTATTCATAACACGCTGAATATTATATCAGATTAACTTAATCACAACACACTGAATATTATATCAGATGAACTTATTCATAACACGCTGAATATTATATCAGATTAACTTAATCACAACACGCTGAATATTATATCAGATGAACTTATTCACAACACACTGAATATTATATCAGATGAACTTATTCATAACACACTGAATATTATATCAGATGAACTTATTCATAACACGCTGAATATTATATCAGATTAACTTAATCACAACACGCTGAATATTATATCAGATGAACTTACTCACAACACACTGAATATTATATCAGATTAATTTAATCACAACACTGAATATTATATCAGATTAATTTAATCACAACACACTGAATATTATATCAGATGAACTTACTCACAACACACTGAATATTATATCAGATTAATTTAATCACAACACTGAATATTATATCAGATTAATTTAATCACAACACTGAATATTATATCAGATTAATTTAATCACAACACTGAATATTATATCAGATTAATTTCATCACAACACTCTGAATATTTTATCAGATGAACTTAATCACAACACGCTGAATATTTTATCAGATGAACTTAATCACAACACCTATTCATGTATTTTTTATGGACAGTCAGTGTAAATGACATGTACAGGTATGTATTCACAGGAATTAATTCCAGTTGACCTTTCCACACCAGGGGTCTGTGTTGCTGAGGAGTGAAACAACTCGACGGCCATAAGGTCCGGCTCTGATGACATTTGCCAACATTTCAAAAGCCCTCAATGCCACTACTGCGTTATTACCAGGAGGAAACTGTACCCGATGAGAGGGTCCACCGTTGGCAACCTGGTGTGTTGTGTTCCGCGAGTAGTGCAGCCAGGTAGACATTAGAGTAGGTGGTTATTGTTATTCAGCTGTAACACGCTGACTCAAGGAAATTATGTATTTGTGGCACCTCTTTTGAAAATCCTGCAAAATCCAATATAGTCCTCGTAATCTTATTTCACTGAGAAAAAGAACGGTGTTGTTTGCTGAACATCTGGTTTTTGACTCCAGTGATGCTTCCCACAAATTGAATATGTCTTGAGGCACATTTGTCCTTATTGCCTGAATCTTTAACACATGCTCTTTCCTCAGCATCCAATTAGGTGTAGGCTAAAGCATTTCATAGCCTTTGAGTGATATGTACTGAATCATGTCGCTCCTGTGTGAGAGCCAGATGCTTTACAGAAGGGAGCCCATTTCCTTCTTAAATTTCCCCTGGGATCTGCAGCGTTTGACGGACTGTGACTTTCCCTGTCCCTGCCTCGTCAGGCTAGTGACAGCATGGAACCATTTTGAGCTCTAGGGAGGGACTCCCTCCCCACCACGGTGTGTACCCGATCTCAGTTATCTTCTCTAGACCACTGGCTGTATGATAGGCAGCAGAGCAGTCTGGGAAGTATAATCTATACAATCTATGTTCCAAGACTGCCATGCACTCGTATACTACTCTTATGCACTCATATACTGCACTCGTATGCACTCACAACTCTGGAATTATAATCAGTGTTCTACCGTTCTTATTCATTCACAATGTTCCGTCCACTCTGACATGACCTGAGACATTAGTGGGCTCATTTGGGAGCATGTCAATTGTCCAGAACAACCAATTTCCAGTAAATAGGCCTATCTTCCATTGTGTTTATTAGCGTACCTCTTTCTTCCCTTGTGACGTGGGCATAATGGTGGTGGGGGGGGGATCCTCGTAGTGCTGTAGATAGCATATTATAGTACAGTCTGTCCAAAAGCTGCCAATGTCCCATCACCAGGCAAGACACTGGTTCTCCCTGTCCTGCTGTTGATCTCAGGAAAATGTTCTATCCCTGTGCTCCTCTACATTACAGATGAGTCCTCTGATTGAAACGAGACAGGAACAGCGTCAGCACACGGGTATACAAGGACATAAGACAATCAATGCTGAAGCGGGGAACAGAGCGAGGGGACAGACAGATATAGGGGACGTAATGACAGAGGTGACTGAGTCCAGGTGAGTCCAATAATGCGCGTGATGGGGAAGGCATGTGTGCGTAATGATGGTGGCAGGAGTGCGTAATGTTGGGGAGCCTGGCGCCCTCGAGCGCCAGGGGGGAAGAGTGGGAGCAGGCGTGACAACAGGTGTCTTTTGTGTTGTCATGGCGGCAGTGATGGAGATGTTTGGGCGAAGGGGGGCGATCATGTGCACTCCTGCAGTCCACTTCTTCTCTAATTGCCCGTGTCCGTCTTCTCCTTGACTGTTTAATGTTCTCAAGACAAAGCCCCTCCACCACTGTGGGTCTCCCCCCGCGTAGGAGAGCCCAATTAGGCTGCACGTGCACCCAGGTGTGCCAAGCTCTATCGCTCCTTCAGCTCGAACGTTATGCGTGCAAGTGCCGGACGGACATCCATTTACTACGGTAATTACACAAGCATTAATTTACAATCATTATCAAGATCACAGCGACGTTCATTTTCAATCACCTAAAACCTTCGATAGACTGTCTAATCATTTTTAATCACCAGAGTCATTACTTGGACATTAATTAACAATCATTATAAACTGGATAGTTTGACTCCTGGATGCTGATTGGCTGAAAGCTGTGGTAAATCACACAATATACCACGGGTATGACGCAAAATTACTTGTTTACTGTTCTAATTTCATTGGTAAACAGTTTATAATAGCACTAAAGCAGCTCGGGGGGTTGTGGTGTGTGACCAAGTGCTGTATCCAGGCTCAAAGCCCTTGTGTACTGTGGACGTGTTCAGTGCCATGATTCCCTGAGAGGAACACAATCACAGGAGGTTGGTGGCACCTTAATTGGGGAGGACGGGCTCGTGATAATGGCTAGAGCGGGATAAGTGGAATGGTATCAAATACATCACGGTTTCATCATGTGTTTGATGCCATTCCATTCGCTCCATTCCAGCCATTATTATGAGCCGTCCTCCCCTCAGCAGGCTCCACTGAACACAACATAAGACGGTGGAGATGACAACAGTGATATTTGGCCAAAAATGTATAGGCCTATATTATATTGTGTATGTGAGGCACTGAATTAGCCTGCACCAGTTAAAGATTGAATCCGCATTTAGGGAAACAGCACCATGTACACGGCAGCACCTTTGTTATTGTTTTTGTTGATGAAATGGAGGAACATGGAGGAGAGGAGTGGGAAGAGCTTTGTAAAAAGCTGCTGTTCTTTCGCACATGTAATGATGTTCGTAGGGGGGGAAAAAGTGTTCTTATTTGTCATTGTAATATATCAAACGGATGTGGTGGTTCCACCAAAAAGAGTAAATACTTTTGACTGCGCAATCTTTCCAATGTTTCTGATCAGGAAATAACTTTAATTCCCTCAATGAAAAATCCAGGCATGCATGGAGTGGAACATGATCTCGACAGTATCATCTTCCATTGAAAATGTTTCCAGTTTTTCAACTCATTAGTCACGTATCTGCTATGATGGGTTTCACAAATCTAACTAGATGGGTGGAAAATCCATTCTCTATGGGTTTACTGTAGGTTTAGTGCTTGGACTGATTCCAAATGGTTATTATACTGTATTCACTTGTGCTCACCATGGTTTCCACTCTTCCCTCATCATAGTATCTGTTGATATGGAAATGTCATTAAACCAATGTTTTGGTAATTTGTGTCACATGTTCTGTTGTTGACCAAAGTCCTGTCATTTACACCATATGACTTCCCTAAGTACAGGCCAATCATCTCTTAGCTTTTCCCCCTTCCTCGTATGTTAGAATTCCAGAAAGCAGCATCATATGCACAATTACCTGAGAAAACAAACACTATCATTTGATCCGGTAATCCAACTCTAGCCAGGCCCATATCTTCTCAACAATATGGCATTCTTATTATGGCTCATCGGATGTTTGCAAGGATGGGTAGTACAGTAAGTCAGAGGGTATCCCCTACCTATCCTACTGTACCTAATGTTGCCTTCCGCCATAAACACTGTACATCTCTTTTGGCTCGTTCCACACCAACAAGCCAGTATTTATGTCATTCTTTCCCTTTGTTATCCTCTGCTGCTTTTTGCCCTTGACTGACTCAAGACAGAGAAACAAGGCCATTTTCTAAATCTTATCCATGTCCTACGGGGGTTGGTTTGGGTCGTTCCACTTCTCCTTTCTTTGGGCTTCAACACGAGTGTCACTCGTGTTTGATTTGTGATATGGGTTGACTGTCCCTGTCCTCTTCCAAGATGCTCTCTAAAACGGATTTGGTTTTGTCCAGAAGGCTGCCGGACCCAGGTCCCCTCTACTTTCTCGGTTCCATATTTAGGCCTGTCAAAATAGCATTGTGCTAAAATAGTTGCTCCTGAGCCTCTATCCTTTCGTATATGCGCTCGGTCCAATGGATGATGTCTTAGTTTAAAACAAAGTCCCCCGCTTCTCTCCTTGCTGTGGATTTATTTGTCCAATGTTTCGACTGAAGAGCCTTTATCAGCGTGTGGCAAATAGGTCTAATTGGTGTAAAACAATGACAGACTCCTGGTTCTTTCATGGGACCATGTTGTAAATAGACTTGTTAACCAGAGGTTATGTCAGCACAACATTTTCCCTCTCCTAACACAACCAAGGCAGGTGAGAAGCTGTGCTGAAGTGCTGTTCAATGCACAGGCTTAATTGGCCAATACCCCCTGCGAGGTGACAGAGAAAAACGGATGGAGGTCAGTGCAGGCCAAGGCAGTTGTAATAGAAAGCAGCGAGGGAGACACTGTTGTGCATACTCAACAAGCAACCAGTAGCGGTTACGTGAGTAAAATCACTGGGGAAGCCAACAGTAACAGACAGTTACATGACCTACAGCATGGTCAAGCAAGTTAATGTTTCCGACATTATTGGACCACTAAACAACTATTGATTTAGAACCACGGAGAGTTACCGCAAGTCACAAAGAAAACAGGAGCTTCATTATTCCGGCACCATTTCAACATTTCAACCAATCAACGTAAGCTAAATATGATGTGGCTGTCAATGATTATTTGTGTGTGTGTGTGTGTGTGTGTGTGTGTGTGTGTGCGTGCGTGCACTTTCATGCAAGTAGAAAAACATGCTGACTCACCCTACTAGAAATGCCAATGCCATCCTCATCTCTTCCATGTTGACCAACGGTCTATCACTCTGTCATACAGTACATGCTTTTATATTTTGTTGTCCTATGCTACCTGGATAAAATGCTTGCTCGCTAGCCTAACTTACATTCATGGGCAACGTTAGCTAGTTAACATTAGCCTTCTACATCTGGCTACATATTGAACTCCAATCCTCTCAAGCCAGGGGCACAACAATGTATGAATTAATAGTTGGATCAGAATCGCCATTATAGTCATTGGCCAGTACAGATAATTAAGTAAAACACAAGTCCAAATACCTATCTCCATCCATGGCTAATTTAGGAAAGGGACAATTTTAGCTAGCTAGCTAGCTAGCCACTGGAGGACAACAACACAACGGGATGTAACAAGTTGTTTCTGTTAATGATGTATGCTCTCATGTAAGTTAGAGGCAGGAGAGCAAAAACTGTATTTCTGCTCTGTGAAACCAGGTGTGTGGGAAGACAAGACAAAACAAATGGAAAATGAAAGGTGGATTGGCGATGGCTAGAAGACCGGTGACGTCGACTGCCGAACGTCGCCCGAACAAGGAGAGGGACCGACTTCGGAGGAAGCACCTACCCCCCCTTGACACGCGGCTCCAGCTGCGCGTTGACACCGGCCTCGGGGATGACCTGGAGGGCGAGGCGCAGGGCGATCCGGACTACGACAGTGGAACTCCTGCGGCATTAAAGGGTCCAACACGTCCTCAACCGGAACCCAGCACCTTTCCTCCAGACTGTACTCCTCCCACTCCACGAGATACTGAAGACCCCTCGCCCAACGCCTTCGAATCCAGTATGTAGCGAATGGAGTACGCCGGGGCCCCCTCGATGTCCAGAGTGGGCGGAGGAACCTCCCACACCTCAGACTCCTGGAGCGGGCCAGCCATCACCGGCCTGAGGAGAGACACATGGAACGAGGGGTTAATAGGTAATCGGGGGGAAGCTGTAACCTATAACAAACCTCGTTCACTCTCCTCAGGACTGTAAATGGCCCCACAAACCGTGGACCCAGCTTCCGGCAGGGCAGGCGGAGTGGCAGGTTTCGGGTCGAGAGCCAGACCCGGTCCCCCGGTGAGGACACCGGGGCCTCACTGCGGTTGCGGTCTGCGTTCTCCTTTTGGCGCAGCACGGCCCACTGAAGGTGAACACGGACAGCTTCCCATGTCTCCTCCGCGCGCCTGAACCAGTCGTCCACCGCAGGAGCCTCGGTCTGAGTTGGATGACCGTTCAAAACTTATTTTCCCAGTCAGAGCTATTTTTTTCCAGAGTTCCCAGTTGTCTTGAACTCACTGAAGTCTGATATTTCCCAGTTCTGAGTATCCAGTTGTTACGAATGTGGCAGAATTCATGCTGGATTGACAGCATGGCCAATGTTGAATGTTTATCCTTTTAAGCTTGGAAAAGAGACCCCTAAACACAGACTTGGACCACACAGCCACCACTGAATAGCAGGCTAGTGATTGCTTTGCAATGCTTGCAGTTAGCCACTGAATCCTTCCAAACCACTCGTTGTTGAATTTGCGAATTCCAACTTGTCCAATGTTTATGTCCAATGGCCGATGAGCACCGATAAATTTTTTCTACAGTGGCTTGCGAAATTACTCACTCCTCTTGGCATTTTACCTATTTTGTTGGGGGTTTGTATCATTTGATTTACACAACATGTCTACCACTTTGAAGATGCTAAATATTTTTTATTGTGATTTTTATTATTTCACAAGAAATAAGACAAAAAAACAGAACGCCCCCACAAAGTCAATACTTTGTAGAGCCACCTTTTGCAGCAATTACAGCTGCAAGTCTCTTGGGTATGTCTCTATAAGCTTGGCACATCTAGCCACTGGGATTTTTGCCCATTCTTCAAGGCAAAACTACTCCAGCTCCTTCAAGTTGGATGGGTTCCGCTGGTGTACAGCAATCTTTAAGTCATACCAAAAATTCTCAATTGGATTAAGGTCTGAGCTTTGACTAGGCCATTCCAAGACATTTAAATGTTTCCCCTTAAACCACTCGAGTGTTGCTTTAGCAGTATGCTTAGGGTCATAGTCCTGCTGGAAGGTGAACCTCCGTCCCAGTCTCAAATCTCTGGAAGACTGAAACAGGTTTCCCCCAAGAATTTCCCTGTATTTAGCTCCATCCATCATTCCTTCAATTCTGACCAGTTTCCCAGTCCCTGCTGATGAAAAACATCCCCACAGCATGATGCTGCCACCACCATGCTTCACTGTGGGAATGGCGGTCTTGGGGTGATGAGAGGTGTGTTTGAGCCAGAAAGCCACATTTTTGTTTCTTCTTTCATATGTTTGGGGAGTCTCCCACATGCCTTTTGGCGTACACCAAACATGTTTGCTTTCTTTTTTCTTCAAACAATGTTTTATTTATGGCCACCCTTCCGTAAAGCCCATCTCTGTGAAGTTTACCCAGTTAAAGTGGTCTTATGGACAGATACTCCAATCTCCGCTGTGGAGCTTTGCAGATTCTTCAGGGTTATCTTTGGTCTCTTTGTTGCCTCTCTGATTAATGCCCTCCTTGCCTGGTCTGTGAGTTTTGGTAGGCGGCCCTCTCTTGGCAGGTTTGTTGTGGGGCCATATTTTTAAATTTTTTTAATAATGGATTTAATGGTGCTCTGTGGGATGTACAAAGTTTCAGATATTGTTTTATAACCCAACCCTGATCTGTACTTCTCCACAACTTTGTCCCTGACCTGTTTGGAGAGCTCCTTGGTCTTCATGGTGCCGCTTGCTTGGTGGTTCCCCTTGCTTAGTGGTTCCCCTTGCTTAGTGGTGTTGCAGACTCTGGGGCCTTTCAGAACAGGTGTGTATATATACTGAGATCATGTGACAGATCATGTGACACTTAGACTGCACACAGGTGGACTTTATTTAACTAGTGAAGGTAATTGGTTGTACGAGGTCTTATTTAGGGGCTTCATAGCAAAGGGGATGAATACATACGCACACACCACTTTTCTGTTTTTTTTCCCCTGGTTTTTTTTTCTAAACAAGCTGGGTTTTTTCATTTCACTTCACCAATTTGGACTATTTTGTGTATGTCCATTACATGTAATCCAAATAAAAATCCATTTAAATTACAGGTTGTAAGACAACAAAATAGGAAAAACGCCAAGGGGGATGAATACTTTTGCACTGTATAATTTCTCTTCATATGTCAAGGATTGAAAAAGATTGGCAAGTAGATTGTTGATTTAATTATTTTTTACCTTTATTTAACTAGGCAAGGCACTGCCCTGAATGACGGGTTGCCACTGCATGAGATGTCTGTATCAGGGCTGATGGAAAACGTGTGGCGAGGCAGCATTTGACACAGCACTTTTCAAACACTTTTGATTTAATTTAATAAAATCAATCGACGAAGGCGTTCAAAAGAGGGTCAGTGTTGTTTTTAGAACAATTTGAATCGTGATTTGTCAACACGTGCACGATTTCTCTGTCCTACACATTGGAGTTCTGCTGCAGGCACTCACATGACTTGACCAATCAGATTCACGGAAATCGCAGGTCTCACAGGCCGGGCACAAAGTACAGTGCATTAAGCTCAAGACGCTCTCCACTTTCCTCCTTTATTAATGTGCGAGAACACATCACTTTCCTTTTTTATTTATGTGCGAGGACACATCACTTTCCTTTTTTATTTATGTGCGAGAACACATCACTTTCCTTTTTTATTTATGTGTGAGAACACACCACTTTCCTCCTTTATTAATGTGCGAGAACACATCACTTTCCTTTTTTTTTATGTGTGAGAACACACCACTTTCCTTCTTTATTAATGTGCGAGAACACATCACTTTCCTTTTTTATTTATGTGCGAGAACACATCACTTTCCTTTTTTTTTATGTGCGAGAACACACCACTTTCCTTCTTTATTTATGTGTGAGAACACATCACTTTCCTTTTTTTTAATGTGCGAGAACACACCACTTTCCTTCTTTATTTATGTGCGAGAACACATCACTTTCCTTCTTTATTAATGTGCGAGAACACATCACTTTCCTTTTTTATTTATGTGCGAGAACACACCACTTTCCTCCTTTATTTATGTGTGAGAACACATCACTTTCCTTCTTTATTTATGTGCGAGAACACATCACGTTCCTCCTTTATTTATGTGCGAGAACACATCACTTTCCTTCTTTATTAATGTGTGAGAACACATCACTTTCCTTCTTTATTTATGTGTGAGAACACATCACTTTCCTCCTTTATTTATGTGCGAGAACACATCACTTTCCTTTTTTATTTATGTGCGAGAACACATCACGTTCCTCCTTTATTTATGTGTGAGAACACATCACTTTCCTTCTTTATTTATGTGCGAGAACACATCACGTTCCTCCTTTATTTATGTGCGAGAACACATCACTTTCCTTCTTTATTAATGTGTGAGAACACATCACTTTCCTTCTTTATTTATGTGTGAGAACACATCACTTTCCTCCTTTATTTATGTGTGAGAACACATCACTTTCCTCCTTTATTTATGTGCCAGAACACATCACTTTCCTCCTTTATTTATGTGCGAGAACACATCGCTTTCCTTCTTTATTAATATGTGAGAACACATCACTTTCCTCCTTTATTTATGTGTGAGAACAGCACTTTTCTTTTATTTATGTGCGAGAACACATCACTTTCCTTCTTTATTTATGTGCCAGAACACATCACTTTCCTCCTTTATTTATGTGCGAGAACACATTACTTTCCTTCTTTATTAATATGTGAGAACACATCACTTTCCTCCTTTATTTATGTGTGAGAACAGCACTTTTCTTTTATTTATGTGCGAGAACACATCACTTTCCTTCTTTATTAATGTGTGAGAACACATCACCTTCCTCCTTTATTAATGTGTGAGAACACATCAATTTCCTCCTTTATTTATGTGCGAGAACACATCAATTTCCTTCTTTATTTATGTGTGAGAACACATCACTTTCCTTCTTTATTTATGCGTGAGAACACATCACTTTTCTCCTTTATTTATGTGCGAGAACACATCAATTTCCTCCTTTATTTATGTGTGAGAACACATCAATTTCCTCCTTTATTTATGTGCGAGAACACATCAATTTCCTCCTTTATTTATGTGCGAGAACACATCACTGTACTCCCTACAGACACAAGCAAAAGCTCAAGCATGGAAACAAGACTACTTTTTTCAGTCTGATCAACTGTAGGCTACTAACAACAGCAGCTGCGTAGGCTAGCCTACTATGCACCCTGTCCCTCTGGAAAGGGTAAACAAAGCTGTAACGTTGTGTATTTATAGCCCATTTGTTTATGAGAAAATATGAATGCGATCAAATTTGGTTTAAATTCAAACTTCGGCTGACTAGGCTAACTAAACTTTTTCAAACCAAAATTATTAACTGGAATCAATCAATTAACACAATAGCTGACATAGACTGTGAGTAAAGGTTTTATTGTCCAATTGTGTTGCTTTTTCTGTCTGTGTATAGGAAACCCCCTAGTCCTTCTTCTTTAAAATATAATTCATATGAACATGTACAAGGTTGCTGCAGTTTCACAGGGTTTTCATCCTCCCTAAGGCCAGGAGTTTTTCCAGGAAGTTTTTTAAAACCATGTGACCTGATTAGAAAAACTCTGGCCCCATCATCGCCCAAATGATTTTTTTTTAGATGAATAGATAGATGAATCACGTCATACCGTATAAGGTTTGAAGTTTTACCTGGTTAGGTTACCAGATCAGGAAAAACTACGGGCCCCAGATTTGTTTTCCCTCCCGCCACACCTGTGCTGCCACCTCTGGTCTACATACATATTTATTTGGCTGTAAGCTGTAAGCATACATGGAAATGATCTGGAGGCATTGTGTGTTAATGTGTGATCTTTAGATATGGAGTATGAATATTGAATGTTTATCTTGGACGCCCCTCCACTAACCTACTCAGTGATGTACAAATCGGTTCAGACAAGTTTTATTTGTAGAGAAAATGAAATTGCAAGATGGAGATGCCAAAAGGCAGAATAGTATCTTAAATTCATTCCTTATCAGAATTAAAATGATGCCCCAGGTGCTGAGATGACATTACGGGGGGATGTTTAACATGGCAGTGGCATAGCTATCAGTCTATAGTCACTGTTCTTGGTATAGGGCTACAGCGGCATCATTACCATTTACACATGCTCCTGTTACGGGGGCTGACCTTATTACGGGGGCTGAGTCACTGGCTTACTAGTGCTCTTCCATGCTGTCCCAAGGAGGGATGACTCACGTCGTGCCTTTTTTTTGCTATACTCGACTTCAGTGGGTTGAGTCACTGACGTGATCTTCCTGTCCGGTCTGACGGACCCTCGGGATCATGCAATGGAGGAGATCTTTGTGAGCTATACTCAGCCAGTCTCAGGGCAGTAAGTTGGTGGTCAGTTGATATCCTTTTAGTGGTGTGGGGGCTGTGCTTTGGCTAAGTGGGTGGTGTTATATCCTGCCTGTTTGGTCCTGTCCGGGGTTATCGTCGGAGAGAGCCACAGTATCCCCCAACTTCCCCCCGTCTCAGCCTCCAGTATCTATGTTGCAATAGTCTATGTGCTTGGGGGCTAGGGTCAGTCTGTCCTATCTGGTGAAATTCTCCTGTTATTTGGTGTCCTGTGTGAAATTAAGTATGCTCCCTCTAATTCTCTCATATCTCTCTCTTTCGCTCTCTCTTGCTCCCCTCCTGGCCTGGTGACACCTGGCTGTCCCCAGTCCACCTGGTCTTGCTGTTGATCCAGTTTCTGCTGTTTTGCATGTGGCTACGGAACCCTGACCTGTTCCCCCGGACGTGGTACCTTGTCCTGGAACTGCTGTTTTCAACCCTCTCTCTCCCTCTCCCTCACTCTCTCTCCCTCCTTCTCTCTCTCTTTCTCTACCGCACCTGCTGTCTTGACTTCTGAATGCTCGCATATGAAAATCTAACTGACATTTACTCCTGAGGTGCTGACCTGTTGCACCCTCTACAACCACTGTGATTATTAGTTGACCCTGCTGGTCATATATGTTCGTTTGAACATCTTTAAGAATGATCTGGCCTTAATGGCAATGTACTCTTATAATCTCCACCTGGCACTGCCAAAAGAGGACAGGCCACCCCTCAGAGCCTTGTTCCTCTCTAGGTTTCTTCATAGGTTCCTGCTTTCCTAGGGAATTTTTCCTATCCACTGTGCTTCTACATCTGCATTGCTTGCTGTTTGGGGTTTTAGGCTGGGCTTCTGTATAAGCACTTTGCGACATCTGCTGATGTAAAAAGGGCTTTATAAATACATTTGATTGTATGACTCGCTGTGCTAACAGGGAATAAGCAGCAAGCAAAACAATACTCTCAACACCCTGACAGATAACCTTCATGACTCATGTTGGTGTTGGAGGGAATTCAAATGAAGATCTGGTCGATTAATGTATGCTGTTTACAATCGATTTAGCTCTGGAATGGAGCCAGTCTCATATATTTACACACATAAGACTCTCAAAGGCCAAGGCACTGTGAGCCTGTGGGGCGTGGGCATTGGACACACACGCTTCTACACCACTGACAGGACAAGAGTGTTTGTGTGTGTGTCTGAAATCCTTTAGTTTGCCTGCATGTGAGTGTGTTGGTGGCGATGCGTGCTATGCATGCAACTCCTGTTTTTTTTCTGTGTTTGTGTGCTGGAGTCAGTGTTGGTGTATGCATGTGCCTATTTCTATATGCGTTTCTGTGTGTGTGCGTGTATGCGTGTGTGTGACTCTACAGCAGCAGACAGATGGCCTGGCTGCCAGTCTGCGTTGGCCCTAATGGTGTGTGACAGGGACAGATCCGTTATGCCACGTCTTATTGGGCCCGTCACATCTCTACCAAGGGCACGCATGACGAGCTGCCATGTGAGATTGGCTGGGAAACAGCCAGAACATTCCGGAAAGAAGAGGTTTATCCTCCTCACTACTGCTCAGCCTCGGTCCCGATTCTCCTCATGCACAGGTGCTGCGTTAAGTCATAGCAGCTTCATCACCGAGCGAGGATGAGCCACCTCAATCTGTTGTTTCTGATGAAATCCTTGAGAGTCTAATGAAAATGTTGTTGGGCTCTCCTCCCCAGGCAAGCATTTGCCATAGACACACTCTTTAATGTTAACCGTCTATGACAGCAGACATTCAGCCAGTGCTAACGTCCTCTAGTGCACTGACGACATGGGAAAGAGAAGGACAGACGTGTTACAGGAATAACCATTCATTGGTCAACAGATACTGACCAAATGTTTTCTGAAGCTGAAATAACTGGATTTATTTGTTTGTCTGTGTTTGACCCATAATTACACAGTCCCACGCTTGCTAAGTATCACAGTACGTGGCGGTGTATGTTATTGTACACCAGGAAAGGATTTGTTTAACATTCAACAGGACATCCTTGTAAGGGCCATTATGCAGTGAAATCATCTATATGCAAGCAGTAGGAGAGCCCACCTACAGCATGGCCGTAAGAGCCCTCTTGTAGGTGTGAGTGTAGTAAGTCATCTCTGTGTAGGTGATATTGTGCAATTCACCCTACCTTGCTGACCCACATTTTATTATATTCCACCTAGTCCAATAACAAAAAGAACACCATTGCTGTTCAGCCTTACCTTTAAAAAACATGTTCATACTCAAATCCAGACACACAACCACAACAACTAAATTCCTTGAAAATGCTGCTCCATTTCTGCAGTCCGTGCCCTCTGACTCAGATAGCAGAACTTGGGCAGATCTCAACCACTGTTACAGTAACCTAGCTTATATGAATATCATTTTTCAGAGTCAAACTCAGACACACAAGACCCCAAAAATCAATTCCTCAGCAGAAGTCCTTCTCTTCTTCTGCAGTGCCCCCTGATTCAGGTAACAGAACCTGGTCCAATCTCCACCAGAGTTTCAGTGACCTACATAAGATCCCAATTAACAACATGAACATTGTCATGTTCTGACCTTAGTTCTTTTGTTATGTCTTTGTTTTAGTATGGTCAGGGTGTGAGTTGGGTGGGTTGTCTATGTTCCTTTTTGTATGTTGTGTTTTGTGTTTGGCCAGGTATGGTTCTCAATCAGAGGCAGGTGTCGTTCGTTGTCTCTGATTGAGAATCACACTTAGGTAGCCTTTTCCCACCTGTGTTTGGTGGGTGATTGTTTCCTGTTTTGTTGTTTGTGTCACCATTCAGGACTGTTTCGTTTTTCGTTTTCATTGTTATTTTTGTATTTTGTCGTGTTCAGTGATTATTAAAGTATCATGGACACTTACCACGCTGCGTATTGGTCTGATCCTTGCTACTCCTCCTCAGACGAAGAGGAGGAAATCCGTTACAGAATCACCCACCAAAAAAGGACCAAGCAGCGTGGTATCGGGCAGCGGCAGAAATCTCTGGACTCATGGACATGGGAGGAGATTCTGGACGGAGAAGGATGGGGAATATTGCCGCCCCAAGGCAGAGCTGGAGGCAGCGAAAGCTGAGCGACGGTGATATGAGGAGGCAGCACGGCTGGGACGAGAGGCAGCCCCAAAAATGTATTGGGGGTGGCACACGAGGAGTGTGGCTAAGTCAGGTAGGAGACTTGAGCCAACTCCCCGTGCTTACCGTGGAGAGAGGTGGACCGGGCAGGCACCGTGTTATGCCGTGAGGTGCACGGTGTCCCCGGTGCGCAGGCATAGCCCGGTGCGTTACATCGCAGCGCCTCGTATCGGCCGGGCTAGAGTGGGCATCGAGCCAGGTGCCATGAAGCCGGCTCAGCGCATCTGGTCTCCAGTGCGCCTCCTTGGGCCGGGTTACATGGCACCAGCCCTACGCACGGTGTCCCCAGTTCGCCAGCACAGCCCAGTGCGGTCTGTTCCACCTCGCCGCACTGGCCTGGTGACGGGGAGTATCCAGCCAGGTAGCGTTGTGCAGGCTCGGTGCTCGAGACCTCCAGTGCGCCTCCATGGTCCGGTCTATCCGGTGCCTCCTCCACACATCAGGCCGGTGGCAGCCCCACGCACCAGGCTGTCTCTCTGTCTCCTTCCTCCAGGTGCTCCCGCCTGTCCAGCACTGACAGAGTCTCCCGTCTGTCCTGAGCTGCCAGAGTCTCCCATCTGTCCTGAGCTGCCAGAGTCTCCCGTCTGTCCTGAGCTGCCAGAGTCTTCCGTCTGTCCTGAGCTGCCAGAGTCTCCCGTCTGTCCTGAGCTGCCAGAGTCTCCCGTCTGTCCTGAGCTGCCAGAGTCTCCCGTCTGTCCTGAGCTGCCAGAGTCTCCCGTCTGTCCTGAGCTGCCAGAGTCTCCCGTCTGTCCTGAGCTGCCAGATTCTCCCGTCTGTCCTGAGCTGCCAGAGTCGCCCGTCTGTCCTGAGCTGCCAGAGTCGCCCGTCTGTCCTGAGCTGCCAGAGCCTCCCGTCTGTCCTGAGCTGTTGGAGTCGCCCTTCACGTCGGAGCTGCCGGAGTCTCCGGCCGGTCCGGTGCTGCCAGAGTCGCCCTTCACTCCGGCGCTGCCGGATTCTCCCGCCTGTCCGGTGGTGCCGGAATCTCCCGTCCATTCGGGACCCATTGCTAGGGTCCCCAGTCCGAGGTCGGCGGCGAAAGGCACCACAGAGGCGGGTTAAGAAGCGGGTAAAGACTATAATGGAGTGGGGTCCACGTCCCGCGCCAGAGCCGCCACCGCGGACAGACACCCACCCAGACCCTCCCCTATAGGTTCAGGTTTTGCAGCCGGAGTCCGCACTTTGGGGGGGGGGGGGGGGGGGGGGGTACTGTCATGTTCTGACCTTAGTTCTTTTGTTATGTCTTTGTTTTAGTATGGTCAGGGCGTGAGTTGGGTGGGTTGTCTATGTTCCTTTTTGTATGTTGTGTTTTGTGTTTGGCCTGGTATGGTTCTCAATCAGAGGCAGGTGTCGTTAGTTGTCTCTGATTGAGAATCACACTTAGGTAGCCTTTTCCCACCTGTGTTTGGTGGGTGATTGTTGCCTGTTTTGTTGTTTGTGTCACCATTCAGGACTGTTTCGTTTTTCGTTTTCATTCACTTTGTTATTTTTGTATTTTGTCGTGTTCAGTGATTATTAAAGTATCATGGACACTTACCACGCTGCGTATTGGTCCGATCCTTGCTACTCCTCCTCAGACGAAGAGGAGGAAATCCGTTACAAACATGTAGGCTCTGACCCAGAAACGCACATCTAATGTCTTTGTCTTTGTCTGAATTATAATTACATTTGCCTTATTAAGTGGGCTTGACAGATGGGTCACCTTCACCACAGTTCACTTAATGGTGGAACTGAACCATTATCATTCTAATGTGTGTGGAATTATTAGTAATTGGTGCACTGCTATTTAGCTTTGTCATTACTGCAAACAACCGCATCTAGGACATTCTACTGTATAGTGTGGGCACATAGTGCATTGATATGTCAGATTCAGTAGGTGTTTTTTTATGTCAAATTATGGGTCAGTTAGATGAGGTGTGGTCAGAGTAGTCATATACTGTAACTTGAGCCTGGCACAAAGCCACATTAGGCCTGAGTCAATAACCGGCATATTTATTTTCTTTCAAATACTTGAGGCATGATTGATTTAGCTAAGATTCAGTGTTTCAGGTGGGCAGTTTGGCACTTTTGGAACTATTCCTATTGGCAAGGCAAAAATGCACCTAAAGTATTTGAAATAGCAAATGTACATTTGACCCAGGTTTGTACTACCTGCATATGACCTGAGATTATCATGTTTATGAAAAGGAGCTCAGAATCTACATAAATCACTTAGGCCTATGCATTTCATCACAAAATGTGTTCAAGTAGTCTGCCTGAATTACTGGATGTGAAAAGGTGTTTGCTGGAACACACACCTGCCTGTTGTTCCTGTCAGACCAGATCAGATTAGTTCAATTAACAATGCCAGGAATGCTGTTCCCCACACTCCTTTGGCATTTTCTATTACAGCCATTGATCCAACACACAGAGACTGATCAACACACACAGTTTAGGGAAGTACTTGTTCTTTATTTTCACATAATAAATTAGAGTAACAGTTGTAATCATACATTTTTACCAGGCGATTAGCTACTATACAGTAGTATACTACTGTAAAAAATACCTTAAAGTACTACTTAAATAGTTTTGGGGGGTATCTGTACTTAACTTTACTTTCTTTTTTTGACAACTTTTACTTTTACTTCACTACATTCCTAAAGAAAATCATTTACTTTTTACTCCATACATTTTCCTTGACACCCAAAATGACTTGTTACATTTTGAATGCTTAGCAGGAAAATGGTCCAATTTATACATTTATCAAGAGAACGTCACTACTGCATCTGATCTGGCAGACTCACTAAATTTGAAATATTTGAAATGATTTATACTTTTACTTTTGATACTTAAGTATATTTCAAACCAAATACTTTTAGACTTTTACTCAAGTAGTATTTTACTGGGTGACTTTCACTTTTACTTGAGTCAAATTCTATGAAGGTATCTTTACTTTTATTTGGCACTTTTTCCACCTCCTGAGTATACAGTGCATTCAGAAAGTATTCAGACCCCTTTACATTTTCCACATTTTGTTACATTACAGCCTTATTCTAAAATTGATTAACTTGATTTTTCCCTCATCAATCTACACACAATAACAATAATGACAAAGCAAAAATATTATTATTTTTAAATGTTTTGCAAATGTAAAAACAAAACAAAAATTGAAATATCACATTTACATAAGTATTCAGACCCTTTACTCAGTACTTTGTTGAAACACCGAGTCATCGAGTCTGACACTACAAGATTGGTACACCTGTATTTGGGGAGTTTCTCCCATTCTCCTCTGCAGATCCTCTCAAGCTCTGTCAGGTTGGATGGGGAGTGTTGCTGCACAGCTATTTTCACGTCTCTAGAGATGTTCGATCTGGTTCAGGTCTGGGCTCTGGCTGGGCCACTCAAGGACATTCATTGACTTGTCCTGAAGCCACTCCTGTGTTGTCTTGGCTGTGTGCTTAGGGTCGTTGTCCTGGTGTAAGGTGAACCTTCACCCCAGTTTGAGGTCCTGAGCACTCAAGAGCAGGTTTTCATCCATTATCTCTTTGTTCCGTACATATTTTCCTCGATCCTGACTAGTCTCCCAGTCCCTGCCATTGAAAAACATCCCCACAGCATGATGCAGCCACCACCTGACATTCTGGCCAAATAGTTCAATCTTGGTTTCATCAGACCAGAGCATCTTGTTTCTCATGATCTGAGACTCTTTAGGTGCTTTTGGCAAACTCCAAGCAGGATTTCATGTCCCTTTTACTGAGGAGTGGCTTCCATCTGGCCACTCTACCATAAATGCCTGATTGGTGGATTGCTGCAGAGATAGTTGTCCTTCTGGAAGGTTCTCCCATCTCCACAGAGGAACTCTGGAGCTCTGTCAGAGTGACCATTGGGTTCTTGATCACCTCCCTGACCAAGGCCTTTCTCCCCCGATTGCTCAGTTTGGCTGGGCGGCCAGCTCTAGGAAGAGTCTTGGTGGTTCCAAACTTCTTCCATTTAAGAATGATGGAGGCCACCGTGTTCTTGGGGACCTTCAATGCTGTAGAAATGTTTTGGTACCCTTCCCCAGATCTGTGCCTCGACACAATTCTGTCTCGGAGCTCTTCGAACAATTATTTTAACCTCATGGCTTGGTATTTGCTCTGACATGCACTGTCAACTGTGAGACCTTCTATAGACATATGTGTGCCTTTCCAAATCATGTCCAATCAATTGAATTTAGCACAGGTGGACTCAAAACAAGTTGTAGAAACATCTTAAGGATGATCAATGGAAACAGGATGCATCCGAGCTCAATTTAGAATCTCAAACCTGTTTTTCGCTTTGTCATTATGGGGTATTGTGTATAGATTGAGGATATTTTTTTGAAATCCATTTTAGAATAAATCTGTAACGTAACAAAATGCATCCCTAATGTGGCACTGGGCCAGTCATCTGACTGACAGGAGAGATGACCAGAGGGGCAATGTTTCTCTCACCATCAGGATACCCACAGTGGAAGTATGGATAGAGTTTCTCTGTGAATTTGTGGCCAGTGAAAGAGCAGATGTGAGATCTGGCAGTGGCATCCACATCATAAATGGAGACCTGACCCTCCTCATAATCTACAAACACCCCCACCTTCTGGGGCTTCTTTTTCAGGCTCAGCTGTACTTTGGGGTCATTAGCCTCATAGTAATTATTTGTGCTCAGCCCCAAAGTCCAGACTCCATCCTCAATGCTCAGTGGTAACCACCCCTGCCTATTGATGGATTCTGTGGCCACTCCTAAATCCCATTCAGTCTTGCCCTTCACCTGTACCTCATAGTAATATTTCCCTGAGGAGAAGCCCTCCTTCCCCAGGACACTGTATATATAAGTAAACCTCTTTGGGTTATTTGAGAGATTCTGTGATTGGTCCCCACACCTCACTTGTTTCCCATCCACGGACAGGATTAGTTCAGGATATGCTGTATCAGGGTCCAGAGTCACATCCACTGCATACTGCAGAATATTAATCTCAGCTTCACACAACTTCTTCAGCTCGTTCTCCATCTCATTATGAAATCTCGTTACCTCACTCGTCAGTTTGTCTCCCAGCTGAGATACAGCTCTCTTCATGTACCCCATGTGCAGGTGGCTTTGAACATTGATCTCCGACCAGTTCTTGGACTTTACAGGGAGACACCAGGATGGGGAGCTCTGGAGGAGTTGGAGATGGTCCTTGGTGTGTGTGAGCTGCCCCAGCTCAGAGCTTATCCTCTTCAGCTCAGTGATTTCTTGCTCCAGTTCTTTAATGATACCTTCAGCACACTTCTCTGAAGCTTCTTGCTTCTGCTCAATCACACAAATGAACTCAGCCTTACATTTATCAATGGAGTGAACTAAAGCGGTGAAGATCTGTACTGTGTCAGACATCTCCCTCTCAGTGTGTTTTTTGCTGAGATCTACTGAGTGTTTGATCTCCTTAACCTTCTGCAGTCGCTCCTGAATCATCTGCTTCACTTGTGCCTCTGTCTTCCCAAGCTGAGCCTTCCTTTGGTCACATTCTTCTTCCAGAGGTATGCTGTTATGAGCCTTGTGGTCAGTCTCAGAGCAAAACTGACACACACATATCTGGTCAGTCCTACAGAACAGCTCAAGGAGTTTGTTGTGCTTCTTACACATCCTGTCTTCAAGGTTCTTTACAGGGTTGATCAGTTGGTGTTTCTTCAGGGCTGGGGCTATGTGATGAGGCTCCAGATGAGACTCACAGTACGAGGTCAGACAAACCAGGCAGGACCTCAGAGCCTTGCGCTTCCTGCCAGTGCAGACATCACAGACCACTTCTCCAGGCTCTGTAGCGAAATCCTCTCTGTCTCTCACTATCAATCCCTTAAAAAGTTCTGCAACTCCTCTAAGTGTTCTGTTGACATCCGGTTCAGGTCTTATGTGGAATATCTGCTTACACAAGGGACACTGGAACAGGCCTGTGCTATCCCAGTATCCTTTGATACAGGCCTTGCAGAAGTTGTGTCCACATGGGATGGAGACTGGGTCAGTGAACACATCCAGACAGATAGAGCACTGGAACTGCTCTTCAGACAGGAGACTGCTGGGGGATGCCATATCTGGAACACATACAGAATATAAACTATAAAGAACCCCCAAAACATAGGCTAAATCAGTTATTGGAATGAGTCAACTTCAATATCTTTGCTCACTAAACATACAGTGCCCTTCAGAAAGTATTCATAACTCTTGACTTATTCCACATTTTGTTATGTTACAGCCTGACTTAAAAAATTGATTAAATATATTTGTTTCTCACTCATCTACACACAATTCCCCATAATGACCAAATGAAAACATTGTTTTTAGACATTTTAGAAAATGTATTGAAAATGAAATACACAATTATCACACCCCTGAGTCAATACATGTTAGAATCACCTTCGGCAGCGATTACAGCTGTGAGTCTTTCTAGGTAAGTCACTAAGAGGTTTGCACACCCGGATTGTACAATTGGATAAAAGTGGAGACTCAGAGCTACAAAATGCTATATCATATACTGCATTGTTGAGGAACAAAGGGAAAGTAATTCTGCTTTGAAAGCACTTTTGAGAAAATGTTTTGGTATCTAGTGAAGAGCTCCTCTTTGTCTACACCCATTTAGCATCGTTCACACCCTCTTAAGCTTTACCCACACCCCTCTCGTTTCTCCCTCGGAGCGTTCAGAGCGCACACTTGACGCTCTGGCCGATGATTTGTTTACCTATGGATAACATGAAAACAGCCTAACCAGCTCTGCTAGCAACAATTTTATTGCGCTTTTTTGCAGACCTTTACTGACACCGCCCATATTCAATGCGCTGTACACTTTAGCTTAAGACATGTAGCTATCTAGCTAGGTAAACAATGAACCAAGCTAGGTAAAGAACGTGTAAGATCACACGGTGAATGTAACGTTAGCTAACGAGCCAGCCAGCTAACGTTTGCTAGTTAAACGACAATGAACATCATGTCGTTACTACCCTGCATGAATATGCTGGGAGCTAACCATCCAGGTTCAATGTTAACTAGATAATATTAGCTATTCCCTCCGCAAGGCAATCAAACAAGCTAAGCGTCAATATAGAGACAAAGTAGAATCGCAATTCAACGGCTCAGACACAAGAGGTATGTGGCAGGGTCTACAGTCAATCACGGATTACAAAAAGAAAACCAGCCCAGTCACGGACCAGGATGTCTTGCTCCCAGGCAGACTAAATAACTTTTTTGCCCACTTTGAGGACAATACAGGGCCACTGACACGGCCCGCAACCAAAACATGCGGACTCTCCTTCACTGCAGCCGAGGTGAGTAAAACATTTAAACGTGTTAACCCTCGCAAGGATGCAGGCCCAGACAGCATCCCCAGCCGCGCCCTCAGAGCATTCGCAGAACAGCTGGCTGATGTGATTACGGACATATTCAATCAATCCTTATCCCAGTCTGCTGTTCCTACATGCTTCAAGAGGGCCACCATTGTTCCTGTTCCCAAGAAAGCTAAGGTTACTGAGCTAAACGACTACCGCCCGTAGCACTCACTTCCATCATCATGAAGTACTTTGAGAGACTAGTCAAGGACCATATCACCTCCACCCTACCTGACACCCTAGACCCACTCCAGATGATTCAATCTCAACCACACTGCACACTGCCCTAACCCATCAGGACAAGAGGAATACCTATGTGAGAATGCTGTTCATCGACTACAGCTCAGCATTCAACACCATAGTACCCTCCAAACTCGTCATCAAGCTCGAGACCCTGGGTCTCAACCCCGCTCTGTGCAACTGGGTACTGGACTTCCTGACGGGCTGCCCCCAGGTGGTGAGGGTAGGTAACAACATCTCCACCCCGCTGATCCTCAACACTGGGGCCCCACAAGGGTGCGTTCTGAGCCCTCTCTTGTACTCCCTGTTCACCCACGACTGCATGGCCACGCACGCCTCCAACTCAATCATCAAGTTTGCGGACGACACAACAGTGGTAGGCTTGATTACCAACAACGACGAGACGGCCTATAGGGAGGAGGTGAGGGCCCTCGGAGTGTGGTGTCAGGAAAATAACCTCACACTCAACGTCAACAAAACTAAGGAGATGATTGTGGACTTCAGGAAACAGCAGAGGGAACACCCCCCTATCCACATCGACGGGACAGTAGTGGAGAGGGTAGTAAGTTTTAAGTTCCTCGGCGTACACATCACAGACAAACTGAATTGGTCCACCCACACAGACAGCATCGTGAAGAAGGCGCAGCAGCGCCTCTTCAACCTCAGGAGGCTGAAGAAATTCGGCTTGTCACCAAAAGCACTCACAAACTTCTACAGATGCACAATCGAGAGCACCCTGTCGGGCTGTATCACCGCCTGGTACGGCAACTGCTCCGCCCAAAACCGTAAGGCTCTCCAGAGGGTAGTGAGGTCTGCACAACGCATCACCGGGGGCAAACTACCTGCCCTCAAGGACACCTACACCACCCGATGTCACAGGAAGGCCATAAAGATCATCAAGGACAACAACCACCCGAGCCACTGCCTGTTCACCCCACTATCATCCAGAAGGCGAGGTCAGTACAGGTGCATCAAAGCTGGGACCGAGAGACTGAAAAACAGCTTCTATCTCAAGGCCATCAGACTGTTAAACAGCCACCACTAACATTGAGTGGCTGCTGCCAACACTGACTCAACTCCAGCCACTTTAATAATGGGAATTGATGGGAATTGATGTAAAATATATCACTAGCCACTTTAAACAATGCTACTTAATATAATGTTTACATACCCTACATTATTCATCTCATATGTATACGTATATACTGTACTCTATATCATCTACTGCATCTTTATGTAATACATGTATCACTAGCCACTTTAAACTATGCCACTTTGTTTACATACCCTACATTACTCATCTCATATGTATATACTGTACTCGATACCATCTACTGCATCTTGCCTATGCCGCTCTGTACCATCACTCATTCATATATCTTTATGTACATATTCTTTATCCCTTTACACTTGTGTGTATAAGGTAGTAGTTTTGGAATTGTTAGTTAGATTACTCGTTGGTTATTACTGCATTGTCGGAACTAGAAGCACAGGCAGTTCGCTACACTCGCATTAACATCTGCTAACCATGTGTATGTGACAAATACATTTGATTTGATTTGATTTAACTAGCGAAGCGAACAGCTGTGGGATACGAATAATAATTTCAGCTTTTCATATGTAATTGATTTGTAAAACAATTCTAAAAACATACACTTCTGTCTGCAACACAACTTAAAAGTCAAGGGGTGTGAATACTTTCTGAAGGGACTGTATATAAAGTAGTAATAACTGTACATTCATTCCCATTTAGAGTAGTTAGTCACATTGAGCTGATGTGGAACATATTGAAACGGTAGGGTATGTTTTAGGATTTTATATAGAAATTCGTTTTTTTGCTAAAGACAAACAAGTAAACACAGGTTTGGAAAACAGAAAGGGATGTGAGATTATCTCTTTACTCACCTTCGCTTGTGTGTATGAATGTGTTTGTGTAGACACTGCTCTCTCCGCCACTCTGGTCCTAGAAGTGCAGCTGTGTAGGAAACGTCTGAAGATAAGACAAGATGTGTTACATTCCACTTCTATCAACTCTTTCTCCTTACCATCAGTCGAGTGACAGAATACCTGCATTGCAATGCTTAAGTCTGTATTTCCTGCTAGCGAAGGTAACCATTCATAGATCACACCCTTATGTAATTTCAATCAATTCAAACTTTATTAGTCACATGCGCCGAATACAACAGGTGTAGACCTCACAGTGAAATGCTTACTTACAATGCAGTTTCAAAAAATATGGACAAGAATAAGAGATAAACGTAACAAGTAAATAAAGAGCAGCAGTAAAATAACAATAGTGAGACTATATACAGAGGGGTAACAGTACAGAGTCAATGTGTGCGGGCACCGGTTAGTCGAGGTAGTATGTACATATAGGTAGAGTTATTGAAGTGACTATGCATAGATGACAATAACAGAGATTAGCAGCGGTGTAAGGAGGGGGGGGGGGGGCATTGCAAATAGTATCGGTAGCCTTTTGATTAGATATTAAGGAGTCTTATGGCTTGGGAGTAGAAGCTGTTTAGAAGTCTCTTGGACCTAGACTTGGCGATCCGGCACCGCTTGCCGCAGAGAGAACAGTCTATGAATAGGGTGGCTGGAGTCTTTGACCATTTTTAGGGCCTTTCTTTGACACCACCTGGTATAGAGGTTTGCACTACCCTCTGTAGTGCCTTGCGGTCGGAGGCCGAGAAGTTGCCATACCAGGCAGTGATGCAACCAGTCAGAATGCTCTCGATGGTGCAGCTGTAGAAGCTTTTGAGGATCTGAAGACCCATGCCAAATCTTTTCAGTCTCCTGAGGGGGAATAGGTTTTGTTGTGCCCTCTTCACGACTGTCTTGGTGTGCTTGGACCATGTTAGTTTGTTGGTGATGTGGATACCAAGGAACTTGAAGCTCTAAACCTGCTCATCTGCAACCCTGTCAATGAGAATGGGGGCGTGCTCAGTCCTCTTTTTCCAGTACTCCACAATAATCTCCTTTGAGGTAGTAATTAATGCAAATTAATTACTTAAAATTCATACAATGTGATTTTCTGCATTTTTGTTTTAGATTCCGTCTCTCACAGTTGAAGTGTACCTATGATAAAAATGACAGACCTCTACATGCTTTGTAAGTAGGAAAACCTGCAAAATTGGCAGTGTATCAAATACTCTCCACTGTATGTACTGTCACTGTGGGGATGACATCCTTGATGCACTTATTGATGAAGCCAATGACTGATGTGGTGTACTCTTCAATGCTATCGAAGGAATCCCGGAACATATTCCAGTCTGTGCAAGCAAAACAGTCCTGTAGCTAAGCATCTGCTTCATCTGACCACTTTTTTAAATTGATCTAGTCACTGGGGCTTCCTGCTTGAATATTTGCTTGTAAGCAGGAATCAGGAGGATAGAATTATGGTCAGATTTGCCAAATGGAGGGCGAGGGAGAGCTTTGTATGCGTCTCTGTGTGTGGAGTAAAGGTTGTCCAGAGTTTCACTCCAGGCTTGAACATGTAACCCATGTGGCTGGAGGTGAAGTTGGAGGTGAAGCATGGTTGAAGGTGAAGGAGTGAAGATCCTGATCAATAAGGGGAAAGAAGGTTGAGTGCTGAGGGAGGAAGTATTCTGTTTTTGATTTTTTTTTTCGCAGCTTAGTGGAAAACACTTCCTCTTTGCATTTGTAGCTATTATGCAAAAATGTTTTTTCAGTTAGTTGAGTTTTACAACGCTGTACAGGATCCACATAGCTACAATTGTCAGTTCAAATATTCTGGCTAAGCCTGTTTTGATTACCTCATGAAAGGTGCAAGAACAATGTTTTTTTCTGCAGTAGGCCTCCCCCGTCGTGGGAATGCTTGAACACTGTCCTAACCTGGTTGTAAGAAATTCTCCTTTGTTTGCTGCTCATGCACAGTTTGACATCACCTCAGATAATAAAACCTACAGTCTCCAGTCTCCTTCCCCTTTATACTCTACCATCACCATACAGTCTGATGTATTTCAGCACGACTTTGTCAGTTTGCCTTTAAACTGACAGGTGCTTGATGTATTTTGGTGAGGCTGTCAGGAGTCCTTTATGCAGTCAGAACCACCAAGTTAAAGTGGATTTCCATACAATAGATGGCCGTTTACTGATAACGAATTGAAGTAATATAATAGTCGGTCAAAGGAGACATTTGAATAGAGTTACTCTTGCAGTCCATTGGCATTGCAGTGTATTAATATATGTTTTTCTCAGTGAACAGATGTCATATGTTGTCAGATGTCATATGTTGTCCTTCACACTGTAATGTATTAATCATACCAGTCAGATTGTTGTACTTATGGGGGAAAGTGATCACAATTGGCATGCACATAAAAATTCATTAAAGAAGTTTCGTCAAAAAATGCGAGTGTGTGTGTGTGTGTTTGCGTGCGTGTATGGTTGTTGGCCCCACTTCTGAAATTCTCTGTAAAAATCCACTAAAAGCAGACATGACAACTAATCCTAATAAATAAAATAAAATAACTCAATAACTGCTCCAACTTGTTCTCTGCATCCCTGATTCCTGACTCCCAAACCTCAATACTGGCCTGAAAAAGCCACAACAATATGAACGCGATGTACAAGGGCAGAGAACGGTGAACCCACTCTCAATACCGCCACAACACAGGCCCTCCAACACCGCCTCATTTAACCAGGAATTAACACTACGGCTGCACTGAATAGAAGGCAGCCCCCTGTGTTAATGCTGTGAAAAGAGCAGTGGTCAGTGGATCAGCAGAACAGAGGGTCAACACAACACTGTGCTGTTGTGAACCAGGCTCCCTAATGGCTGGTGTGCCCAGGTGAGAAAGGGGTAAATATTATTTACCCAAAGACACCCTGTATCAATGGAAATGGTGACCATGTCTCACTCACCTACCTATCTGGAGACATTGCTGATCTGCAAAAAAAATCTAGAAAAATTGACTTACTATGACTGGTAATGTGGTTGTCTCCCTTAGCTATCGAATGCACTAGTCAGTCGCTCTACTAAATGTCTAAAACCTAAATGTATGTGTGGGGTACAGAGATGAGGTAGTCGTTCAAAAATCAATCAAAATCAATTATTGCACACGGAGTGAGTCCATGTAACTTATTATGTGACTTGTTAAGCACATTTCAACTTGTGAACTTATTTAGGCTTGCCATAACAAAGGGGCTGAATGCTTATTGACTCAAGACATTTCAGCTTTTCAGTTTTTATTAATTTGTAAAACATTCTATAAACATTATTCCACTTTGACATCCATTTAAAATTCTGTCTGTAACACAACAACATTTGGAAAAAGTCAAGGGGTGTGAATTATTTCTGAAGTCACTGTATATAAAGTAGTAACAACTGTAAATTAATTCAGATTTAGAGTAGTTAGTCACATTGAGCTGAAATGGAACATATTGAAACTGTAGGGTATGTTTCCGCATTTTTGTATACAAAATGTATACAAAGAAATACTAAAGACAAACAAGTTAAAACAGGTGAGGACACAGAAAGGGCTGTGACTAACTCTTTACTCACCTTCGCTTGTGTGTATGAATGTGTCTGTGTAGACACTGCTCTCTCCGCAACTCTGAGTCCTAGTAGTGCAGCTGTGTAGGAAACCTCTGAAGATAAGACAAAATGAGACAAGATGTGTTACATTCCACTTCTATCAACTCTCTGATCTTCCGTACCGTCAGTCAAGTGACAGAATACCTGCATTGCAATGCTTTACTTTAAGTCTGTATTTCCTGCTAGTGAAGTTAACCATTCATATCTCATGCCATTCTGCCATATCAATGTACCGGTTCTTTAAAAACCCTTTTGCACCAGTCACAATATGGCTTCCCCTTTCAGGTATGAAAAGCAGCTTTAAACGATGAGGGAAGGCCTACCCTTTTACACCAAAACTGTAATATAGGGGGGAAAATCTGGTTAAACAACAGCATTTTAAATGTAAAAAGAAAACAGCAAAGGACCTAAAGAACAAGGTTTAATGACATAGTTCTGTTGGGCAGAGACAACACGATGAAGAGTTCAGGTAGAGGAGGTAGAAGAGGAAAATAATTAGCTGACAAGGATGGGGCAGTCTAAGCAATGACTGGAACATGCCTGTGAACTGGTGTTCTTGACCAAGAACCCCATGCAGGTCTATGGAAATGATGATGATTGGATTGGATTTGATTTGATTTGATTTGAAACAGTACTGGCACCCAAAATGAGTACCGGAACCTAAGTTGAGCACTGGCTATACTCAGTCTTTGAGGAGTGAATTACTCGTTTTTTTCAATCCAAAGACATTCTACCAACAATCAATCATAGGATAGTAATCCATTTTTTCAAATGTACTGGTATGGAACATGCAGACTGTAGTTCATATTTTATTACATGAGTGGTGCCTAATGGCCAAGGTATCTCACACACACAACCCTCTGTTGCTTCGGAACTAACGTCAGTTCTTGTGACTCAGGCTTGCACAGCAAATGGAAAATATGGGTTGTGTGTGTATGCTAATCTATGCTGCTGTGTCTCTTTCGCTCTGGTCGTACTGTGCTGGTCTTAGTCTGGTTCACTGGACCACGAGTTGAACCACTGTTAGGTCAGCAGGTCACTGACGAAGTTGGATTTTTGACTCGTCCAATGGCTGTTAAGAAGGCAACAGTTGTGTTTCTCTGAACACTGCGCTATTCTATTACCTTCATTCCTCCTTCATTGTTCTTCTCCAATAGCCCAGAGCCTTATCCATTCCCACTGAAAGTTTTGGAGTTGAACCAAAAGACACAGCCAGATGCCTTGTCTCACCATCATTACTGTCAACTGGCCACATGCCATAGTAAAATCCACATTGTCAAAATGACTGCTTATTATTTTAGGCCAAAAATCTGTAAATATCCTATTGTTGATATGTTAGGATGAGAAATGGGACCTGCCAGGTTGAAAAGTCATTAGTGACTCCCACCTCCTTCTTCAGGGCCACTTTATTAACCCTGTGGTATCAGAAAATGGCAAAAAGAAAGTCAGGTGAATGGTCTCAATCACATAAAGGGCGTGGTGTCCAACCACAGTTTGTGCACCTTGAACATAGAGGTGTGCTAAGGTTGTGTGTGTGTGTGCACACGCACGTGTGTGTGTGTAGGTGGCACACTGACTGAAGAGACTTGGTAAGAGGATGCCAAGTGGAGCAGAGGTGTCCTCTTACCCAGAAAGCAGCTTGACTAGTCAACCCATTCCCAGAGTAATGAATGCTAATGAAAGCATGCTGCTGACTAAATGCGCCCCCACACTCAGTACTCAACACTCAGCTGGCTTTCACATGAGGCAGACTTTGTGCCATTGAATAATTTGTCAGGAAGGAATAAAAAATCAGAATGATTTGTATGAAGTACAATTTAATTCCTTCTTGACCCATTTTCAATGTTCCCATAGTTTACACTACAGCTGTATGGAATTGCACTGTAAATATGTGCATTGGCTTCACAAATTAGATGAAAGAAAATACATAGGTAAATGCATTCTGAATTATGCAACTGGCAACCAATGATCTAACCCAAAAGAGGTGAGATAGATTGCAAAATACTGACGAATTTGGACCACCATTGGGAATAAGACTCAAGTCACACAGCATTTTCTCTTATGAAACATATCGTCTTTGACAACAAGGTTCACCAACAGCACGCCTTAAACCAAGCTTAAAAAGAGATTAAACATCTAGAACGATTTTCTGCACTCCCCACAGGGTTGGCCGACCAGCGGCTGTGTGTCCTCACAGCGGGGGAAGAGGGTTAACAGGCACCATGCTGGGTACCAGATCAAACAGAGACGCATGTATAGAGGACACAGGGCGGGGTGCCTCGTAAGGATCCGCCGACCGGCGAGTGGGAAGTCTGCAAGTCTGCCCTTGCCATCAATCTTACTTGCCAATGTACAATCATTGGACAATAAATTAGACGAGGTACGATCACAAATATCCTACCAACAGGACATCAAAAACTGTAATATTTTATGTTTTACTGAATCGTGGCTGAATGACGACATGGATAACACTCAGCTGACGGGATATACACTTCACCGGCTAGATAGAACAGCACACTCCGGTAAGGGGGGGGGGGGGGGGGGGGGTCTGTGTATATTTGTAAACAACAGCTGGTGCACAAAATCTAAGGAAGTCTCTAGATTTTGCTCTCCTGAAGTAGAGTATCTCATGATAAGCTGTAGACCACACTATTTGCAAAGAGAGTTCTCAGCTATACTTTTCGTGGCTGTTTTTTACCACCACAGACGGATGCTGGCACTAAGACGGCACTCAGTCAGCTGTATAAGGAAATAAGCAAACAGGAAACCGCTCACCTAGAGGCGGTGCTCCTAGCGGCCAGGGACTTTAATGTAGGGAAACTTAAATAATTTCTACCAGCATCTTAAATACGCAACCAAAGGGGAAAAAAATTCTAGATCACTTTTACTCCACACACATAGACGCGTACAAATCTCTCCCTCGCCCTCCATTTGGCAAATCTGACCATAATTCTCTGCTCCTGATTCCTACTTACAAGCAAAAATTCAAGCACAAAGCACCAGTGACTCGGTCTATAAAAAAAGTGGTCAGGTGAAGCAGATGCTAAACTACAGGACTGTTTTGCTAGCACAGACAGGAATATGTTCTGGGATTCTTCCAATGGCATTGAGGAGTACACCACATCAGTCACTGGCTTCATCAATAAGTGCTTTGAGGACGCCGTCCCCACAGTGACTGTACGTATGTACCCCAACCAGAAGCCATGGATTACAGGCAGCATTCGCACTGAGCTAAAGGGTAGAGCTGCTGCTTTCAAAGTCTCTAACCCGGAAGCTTAGAAGACAACATGCTATGATGAACCATCAAACAGGCAAAGCGCCAATACAGGACTAAGATTGAATCGTACTACACCGGCTCTGACGCTCATCGAATGTGTCAGGGCCTGCAAACTATTACAGACTACAAAGGGAAGCACAGCCGTGAGCTGCCCAGTGACACAAGCCTACCAGACGAGCTAAATCACTTCTATGCTCGCTTCGAGGCAAGCAACACTGAGGCATGCATGAGAGCATCAGCTGTTCCGGTTGACTGTGTGATCACTCTCTCCGTAGCTGACGTGAGTAAGACCTTTAAACAGATCAACATTCACAAGGCTGCTGGGCCAGACGGATTACCAGGACTTGTGCTCCGGGCATGTGCTGACCAACTGGCAGGTGTCTTCACTGACATTTTCAACATGTCCCTGATTGAGTCTGCAATACCAATGTTTCAAGCAGATCACCATAGTCCCTGTGCCCAAGAACACTAAGTCAACCTGCCTAAATGACTACAGACCCACTCACATCCGTAGCCATAAAGTTCTTTGAAAGGCTGGTAATGGCTCACATTAACACCATTATCTCAGAAACCCTAGACCCACTCCAATTTGCATAACGCCCCAACAGATCCACAGATGATGCAATCTCTATTGCACTCCACAGTGCCCTTTCCCACCTGTACAAAAGTAACACCTACGTGAGAATGTTATTCATTGACTACAGCTCAGCGTTTAACACCATAGTGCCCTCAAAGCTCATCAATAAGCTAATGATCGTGGGACTAAACACCTCCCTCTGCAACTGGATCCTGGACTTCCTGACGGGCCACCCCCAGGTGGTGAGGGTAGGTAGCAACACATCTGCCACGCTGATCCTCAACCCTGGAGCCCCTCAGGGGCGTTTGTTCAGTCCCCTCCTATCCTCCCTGTTCACCCACGACTGCATAGCCAGGCATGACTCCAACACCACCATTAAGTTTGCAGACGACACAACAGTGGTTGGCCTGGTCACCGACAACGACGAGACAGTCTATATGGAAGAGGTCAGAGATCTGGCCGGGTGGTGCCAGAACAACAACCTGTCCCTCAATGGTATCAAGACAAAGGAGATGATTGTGGACTACAGGAAAAGGGGGACCGAGCACACCCCCATTCTCTTCTGTGGTGGAGCAGGTTGAGAGCTTCAAGTTCCTTGGTGTCCACATCACCAACAAACTAGAGTGGTCCAAACACACCAAGACAGTCGTGAAGAGGGCACGACAAAACCTATTCCCTCTCAGGAGACGGAAAAGATTTGGCATGGGTCTTCAGATCCTCAAAAGGTTCTACAGCTGCAACATCGAGAGCATCCTGACTGGCACTACAGAGGGTAGTGGGTAGTGAGTATGGCCCAGAACATCACTGGGGCTAAGCTGCTTGCCATCCAGGACCTCTACACCAGGCGGTGTCAGAGGAAGGCCATAAAATTGTCAAAGACCCCAGCCACCCCAGTTATAGACTGTTCTCTCTACTACCACATGGCAAGTGGTACCAGAGCGCCAAGTCTAGGACCAAAAGGCTTCTCAACAGCTTTTACCCCCAAGCTATAAGACTCCTGAACAGGTAATCAAATGGCTACCCGGACTATCTGCATTGTGTCCCTGACTTAAAAATTGCACTGTTGGTTAAGGCTTGTAAGTAAACATTTCACTGTAAGGTCTACATCTGTCGTGTTCAGCACACATGACAAATACTATTATATCTATCTATCTATCTATCTATCTATCTATCTATCTATCTATCTATCTATCTATCTATATCTATCTATCTATCTATCTATCTATCTATCTATCTATCTATCTATCTATCTATCTATCTATCTATCTATCTATCTATCTATCTATCTATCTATCTATCTATCTATCTATCTATCTATCTATCTATCTATCTATCTATCTATCTATCTATCTATCTATCTATCTATCTATCTATCTATCTATCTATCTATCTATCTATCTATCTATCTATCTATCTATCTATCTATCTATCTATCTATCTATCTATCTATCTATCTATCTATCTATCTATCTATCTATCTATCTATCTATCTATCTCACAGTCCCAGTAAATCATTCTCATCCATCTACCTGCTTCCCCTCACCTACATACAGTATCTGTCTCCCTCTGTCTTATCTATGAGTGCTGCTGTTGCTCCCCCATCCCTCCTCCCTCTCACCAACATTGCTCTCCACTGTGGCTCTGATCAGGGCTTTGTGAGACTTCTCTCCATCATGTGGTTAAGGCCTAAGAGGGAAAAATGCCTGGCGGAGGATTGAATTAGTCAACTGTTTGCTCTATTGCGGTCCAACCCACCTCCATCTCAAAGTTCTTACAGCCCTTTACTTATTCATCAATCCCACCTGTCTCTGTGAGCACCTCAGACAAATTAAAGTTGAATTAGCCAACTGTATGCTGTATCTTACTGTATCTCTCCCTCCATCCCTCTCAAAGTTACCATAGAAATCTAATCATTCTAGTTCCGTGTTTATTACAATCCTCTTCATCAGCCCTTCACTCATTCTCCAATCACACCTGTCCCTCCACCTGTCACAACGTGATGAAGAGCTTCACTATGGCATTTCAATGATTGGCAAAAAGCCACAGCGGATCCGTGCGACAATGAAGGCCCCATCCCTCATGTCACTCCATTTGTCCCTACGCAAATAGAAGCAATCAGGCCCCATGTGCCAATACACAGATGGAAATCAATCTGAGAGATAACAGTAATAGCTGTACATCCACTTGTGAGCCGGCTCTGGAATGACCTTTCTTACCTTTGCGCTAGGAAGGCATCCTTTGGAGAGGAACTAGGGGTGTCTGTGGAAAATGTAGATCTAATTTGTAAAGAGACAGAGTAGGCTGCTAAGACCTGTGAGCGGATTGCTTTTCAATTGGTTCAGGGGAACGTGATCTGGGTGTGAACATGGTGGTGTAAAGACTTCAGAAGGAGCCAGGGGAAGTGATAGCTCAGCTGCCTGCTGTGACACAGGGCTATCTTCATGTATGGGCTTGAGTCACGGGTTACGTCCCAAATGGCACAGTATTCTCTTTAACATAGGGCCCTGGTCAAAAGTAGTGCACTACATAGGGAAAAGGTAACCCCTGCGGATATAATCACTGCAATATAGTTCTCGGTTAACCAATTACCAATTACCATATTATCTCCCTTCTCTAGTGGACTTTATTTCTGCATGCTCCGTCATGGAATAATTAGACAAACCAGTCAGGTATTCTACAAGATTAAATTAATTACAGTTTCTCAGTCGCTTTGGTGCATTTTTCACATCATCCCTAACATGTGCAAAATAATAAGTGCATTTCTCAGAACAATTTGTACAAACTGCAATATACAATAGATATGTTTCTAAAGCTAGTCAGTCACTAAAAATCCTTAGTACATCTCTCAAAAGTAAATATTCAAGCCAATGATCATGTCAGTGTCATCAGAATGATAAGTCATTGTTCACGAACAAGGCCGTTAAAATGTTTAGGCATGTTGTCAATGTAACTGTGTACTTTGACAGTATTACCTAATGTAAACTTAGGCTACAGTTTGGATGACAGTTACTGCATTGAAAATGCACAAGGCTGCACTTCTATGGCATATATCAATTTCAACAGTACTATTTACATATTACTGTATGTGGGTTATTGATTGAAAGAGACTGGACAACCCAAGGGCACAAAGGAAAAAAAACTAAATTAGAAAGAAACACAGGAAACCACCCCTAAGGCACAACATTTCCCGCAACACTGTTGTGCTGTCTCTACACATCCAGACGTTCCTGTCTGTCGGCCCACATATGCTCATCCACATCACACCGGATATTTTCCCTTCCAATGCAACGTGGAAAGAATCTTTTGGAATGCCTTATCCATCCTCTGCAGGCGTCTACTGTGATGTCCTCACATGCTGCATCCATTGCAGCCAGCAGGGTCATCGGTGTGTGTGGCTGACGATCGTACACCTTCCACCTCCATGCTGAAAATAACTCAATTGGGTTAAGGAATGGTGAATAAAGTGGGAGGAATTCTATGAGCATCCTCGGGTGGGACACAAACCATTGAATTATGATGTTTGATCGATGGAAACTCACATTGTCACAAATGACCACATACTTTGGCAAATCCTCTCTAAACAGACCCCTCTCATCATCAGGGATGAGAGCCCTGTAGAGAGTCTCTAAAAAGTTGAGTAGATGCTGGGTGTTGTATGGCCCTATAAGAGGGATATGGGTTAGGACACCATGCCATGAAATAGCAGCACACATGGTGATATTTCCTCCCCGTTGGCCTGGCAAATCCACAGTAGCTCTGTGACCGATGATATTCCGACCCCGCCTTCTGCATTTGGTCAGGTTGAAGCCAGCCTCATCCACGTATACAAAGTTGTGAGAGGGTTCACTTGATTCAAACTCCATTATAAGCTATATCCCAGAACACACAGTTGAATTTGTTTTGGTAAGGAAGAGTGACAAAATGTACATATATTGCATGTTCCTTCCACAGCAATGGAAATGTGTGCAGTTTATGCTTACTGTACTATGTATCACTATAAAATGTTGTTGTAAAGTAGTTACATAGATATGTTTTAACTGTACATACTGGTACCGTTGCTCCTTAACTTTGTCCTCATTCCTTTGGAATGGTACACGATACAGCTGTTTCATACTCATCTGGTTTCTATGCAGCACCCTGTCGATGGTTGAGATGCTAACCGTATAGATGTTTTCAAAGACATCATTGTCTTCTATAATGGTCCTTTGTATTTCCCTGAGTCTCATGGCATTGTTTGCTCGGACCATGGTGCAAATAGCCTCCTCCTGTTGAGGTGTGAAAAGGCGTCCTCTGCCACCGGGTTGAGGTAATCTTGCAGTCCTATGTGGGGAAAAATGCAGTGATGCATCGCACACTTTCAAAGACAAAAACTATGCGAACACACATTTTACTGTAAAACATACAGGTGGGTGCATGTAAGGTGCAGTATGTATCTGTATAGAGTATATTTCTGTATGCTGTGAAATACAAGTGGACTACTGTAATATGAAGCCTGTAGGAAGTATACAGTATACTGCTTATATACAGTAACAGTGCACTGTACATTGGTGGACATACCTGTTCTCTCTTCGAAACGTTTGAACTATTGAGGACACGGTTGATCTCCCAATATTCAGCTGCACCCTTCGACCCGCCTCAGCCATTGTAAGGCCATGATTGACAACATGGTCTACAATAGTGGCCCTTATGTCCTCTTCTGCCTCTTTCTCTGTTTTGCCTTCTACCACGCATCCTTGCTCCTCTTCTTCCTCCTCTTGGCTGTTGACCCTGTTCGTTTCCTGGTCCATCCATTATTGGAAAATTGCAACCCTGTGTCTGTCTATATATGCTTGCCAATTGATTCTTCATGAGATGCACCTTTGAGCAATTTAGACAACTGGTTGATTGTTGGTTGAACTAACACTTTACATTCCTTCATGAATAAGGGTCAATTTCACCTGCACGATTCATCAATTCACGTTTTTGTACAAAAGGTCTAATAGAAATGTGTAAAACTATGCTTGACAGTTTATGACAAATAGTTCAACAATTTTGCATGTAATGGCTTATGCAAGGAACCAATGCCTGGATGTTTTGAGGGGTAAGACTATTCAACAGAGAACCATCTACTATATTTTGATCAACATGACATGAGCAATTGATAATGTGGAAAAAAGCTGACACTTGTACATTATCAATTGCAATTTGTTCAAAGGAATAAGAAATTGCTTTAATGATGTGCACAAGTGACTAGATGATTTGGAATTTGTACAAGTAGTATCAAGAATTGCACTTTTGATCTAAGAAATGCACCAAAGTGACTGAGAGAAACTGTAATCACCCTTTTCTTTATTGAAGGGATGCATCCTCCTGTTGTTCACGTATCCCCTTGAAAGCACCTCTTGATCCCTTACTGCCATCAAAAGGCCAGGGGTGTTTCTGAAGTGGCAATAGGATGCCATTTCAGTCGTGGCCCTAGCTCTGATCAACAGGAGAGCATCCGTGTGCATGTCACTCACATTAGAATACATCTCCCTCCTAAACCTCATCCCCCCCCCCCCGTGGCTTTGATAACCCTGGAATGTCTTATCTCAGAAAGACATTAGCGAGAAACCCATGGCAGCTCAAAAATTCATCATCACATTCCCTTCACTCCTCCTCTCCTAGGTGTAATTTTTGTCTACTTTTTTGCAATAAGTTATGATTATTTGTGTACTGGACTGACATTTTACTGCATTGTTAGGAACAAGTAACATAAGCATTTCACAGCACCCGCTATAACATCTGCTAAACTGTGTACGTAAACCAATTAACTTTGATTTGATTTGTATATCCCCCTCTTTCTCTCTCTCCTTCTCCCCAATCTCTGACACGGATATTGAGCTCTACTGTGCAGGGACTGTGCAGGGACTGGTTTCCATGGCTTTTCAAGAGTATTACAACACAAACTAATTGCCACATCGATTCACTGTTCTACACAGGTCCAATGAGAGCCTCCACATTTGCATGTCAAACAGAGAACCACAGAACTCTCCTTCACTCAATACAGGTTAGCATTAAGACTGGATATGAACGATAACAGAGCTTCTAACTCAAAATAATAATGCATGATGTGTCAAATCAAATCAAATCAAATTGTATTGGTCACATAGACATATTTAGCAGATGTTATTGCGGGTGTTCCTAGACCATGTAGTGACTATATGACTATATGACAAACAAAGCAGGGACACCCACTTTATTTGAAGGGTGTCTTATGATGCCTTCATATAGACGTCATAAGCACAACAATAACCGTATATCACGCTCTATAAAGATTCACAATGCGGCTCAACTGTGTGACATAACCATCCATTTATTTGTTCACATGTATTAATATTTTATAGAGCATGGAATACAGTTCTAGATCATTTGTGACCCATTTTGTAGTGCTTATGAAGCCTACATAAATGCTTTATGAAGCCTTCATAAAATGCACTATTAGTCGTAAGAGGCCATTCATTAAATCTTAACATTGACATTTTTTTCTTCTGTTTTAGTGAATCTTAAATAAACCATCAAGTAATTTTAATAGGTTATCACTATGTATTACATTCTACCATATCATTTCTAATTAAATCTGTTCGATAAAATATATCTAATTGCTACCCAAGCATTACGGTTTATTGCATGAGCACAGGAGTAAAAGAGAGAGGGAGAGAGAAATAAAGGGAGGGAATGATAGCAGCATATCCAAGGTTAATAGGTGGATGTCTTTGGCCCATTTCTGTCTTTCCCTCTGTAGTGGGCCCTCGTGTGCCCTACCTTCCTCGTAGTGCCTTACTTTCTGTCTTTCCCTCTGTAGTGGGCCCTCGTGTGCCCTACCTTCCTCGCAGTGCCTTACTTTCTGTCTTTCCCTCTGTAGTGGGCCCTCGTGTGCCCTACCTTCCTCGTAGTGCCTTACTTTCTGTCTTTCCCTCTGTAGTGGGCCCTCGTGTGCCCTACCTTCCTCGTAGTACCTTACTTTCTGTCTTTCCCTCTGTAGTGGGCCCTCGTGTGCCCTACCTTCCTCGTAGTGCCTTACTTTCTGTCTTTCCCTCTGTAGTGGGCCCTCGTGTGCCCTACCTTCCTCGTAGTGCCTTACTTTCTGTCTTTCCCTCTGTAGTGGGCCCTCATGTGCCCTACCTTCCTCGTAGTGCCTTACATTCTGTCTTTCCCTCTGTAGTGGGCCCTCGTGTGCCCTACCTTCCTCGTAGTGCCTTACTTTCTGTCTTTCCCTCTGTAGTGGGCCCTCGTGTGCCCTACCTTCCTCGTAGTGCCTTACTTTCTGTCTTTCCCTCTGTAGTGGGCCCTCGTGTGCCCTACCTTCCTCGTAGTGCCTTACTTTCTGTCTTTCCCTCTGTAGTGGGCCCTCGTGTGCCCTACCTTCCTCGTAGTGCCTTACTTTCTGTTTATCTGTCTGGAGAGTGCCCTCGTGTGCCCTACCTTCCTCGTAGTGCCTTACTTTCTGTCTTTCCCTCTGTAGTGGGCCCTCGTGTGCACTACCTTCTTCGTAGTGCCTTACATTCTGTCTTTCCCTCTGTAGTGGGCCCTCGTGTGCCCTACCTTCCTCGTAGTGCCTTACTTTCTGTCTTTCCCTCTGTAGTGGGCCCTCGTGTGCCCTACCTTCCTCGTAGTGCCTTACTTTCTGTCTTTCCCTCTGTAGTGGGCCCTCGTGTGCCCTACCTTCCTCGTAGTGCCTTACTTTCTGTCTTTCCCTCTGTAGTGGGCCCTCGTGTGCCCTACCTTCCTCGTAGTGCCTTACTTTCTGTCTTTCCCTCTGTAGTGGGCCCTCGTGTGCCCTACCTTCCTCGTAGTGCCTTACTTTCTGTTTATCTGTCTGGAGAGTGCCCTCGTGTGCCCTACCTTCCTCGTAGTGCCTTACTTTCTGTCTTTCCCTCTGTAGTGGGCCCTCGTGTGCCCTACCTTCCTCGTAGTGCCTTACTTTCTGTCTTTCCCTCTGTAGTGGGCCCTCGTGTGCCCTACCTTCCTCGTAGTGCCTTACTTTCTGTTTATCTGTCTGGAGAGTGCCCTCGTGTGCCCTACCTTCCTCGTAGTGCCTTACTTTCTGTCTTTCCCTCTGTAGTGGGCCCTCGTGTGCCCTACCTTCCTCGTAGTGCCTTACTTTCTGTTTATCTCTCTGGAGAGGGCTCTTGTGCCCTACTTGAGGTTCTGACGACTTTGGCCCACTCCAAGTTCAACAGGCTTTGATCCAAGAAGCAGAGGAGTGGGAGGATATCCTCCATCTTCCACACACACACACACCAAGCGGTGTAGCACTACTTAAGTAGTTTTCGTTCGTCTCTGTCCTTTACTTTACTATTTCAATTTTTTGACAACTTCTACTTTTACTTCACTACATTCCTAAAGAATATGATGTACTTTTTACGTCATACATTTTCCCTGACACTCAAAGTACTCGTTACATTTTGAATGGCTAGCAGGACAAGAAAATTGTGAAATTCATGCACTTATCAAGAGAACATCCCTGGTCATCCCTAATGCGTCTGATCTGGTGGACTCACTAAACACAAATGCTTCTTTTGTAAATTATGTCTCAGTGTTGGAGTATGCCCCTGGTTATCAATAAATACAAAATAAATCAAATGGGGCCATCTGGTTTGCTTAATATAGGGAATTTGACATTCAATACTTAAGTATATTTTACCAATTACATTTACTTTTGATACTAAAGTATATTTAAAACCAAATACTTTTACAGTTTTACTAAAGTAGTATTTTACTGGGTGACTATCACTTTTACTTGAGTCATTTTCTATTAAGGTATCTTTACATTTACTTGAGTATGACAATTAGGTACTTTTTCCACCACTGTCAAAGTCCACAGCTGAGTGTATAACAAGACTCTCTATAATTAGACTGGTGAGTGGGGAATTACCATAAGACTGCCACATCTCTCATGCAGTAACGACAGAGATGAGCGTGAGATTCATATGTCCAATTATAGAGAGGTTGTTTCATAAGACAGAGCTTTTGTGCTCAGAAGTAGAAGATCATTTCCCTTAGTGTGTGTATGTGTATGTGTGTGTATGTGTGTGTGTGTGTGTGTGTGTATGTGTGTGTGTGTGAATGTGTATGTGTATGTGTGTGTATGTGTGTGTGTGTGTGTGTGTGTGTGTGTGTGTGTGTGTGTGTGTGTGTGTGTGTGTGTGTGTGTATGTATGTGTGTGTGTGTGTGTGTGTGTGTATGTGTGTGTGTGTATGTGTGTCTGTGTGTGTATGTGTGTGTGTGTATGTGTATGTATGTGTGTGTGTGTGTGTGTGTGTGTGTCTGTGTGTGTATGTGTGTGTGTGTATGAGTATGTGTATGTATGTGTGTGTGTGTGTGTGTGTGTGTGTGTGTGTGTGTGTGTGTGTGTGTATGTGTGTGTGTGTATGTGTATGTGTGTCTGTGTGTGTATGAGTGTGTGTGTATGAGTATGTGTATGTATGTGTGTGTGTGTGTGTGTGTGTGTGTGTGTATGTGTGTTTGTCTGTAATTTCCCCCCCAACCCCCTTCGATAGTAATTCAAATATATTGTACTGCTCCACATGATTACAGTAGCGAAGATGGTCAGCTTTGTCCTTGCTGCTGCTGCCAATACAGACAAACGGTGGCTGCCTTGCATTGTCCTGCCCTGCAAGGACAGCCCCTTATCAATACAACACACACACAGAAGGTGCACACTTCACGTAACACATGAACGTGAGCGTGCGCGGGCACACACACCAATCCTCTGCATGAGAGAGAATATAAAACAAGTCACTATGACAAAAGCAGGTGTCACTGGGCGACGACAATTGATTTGATAAATTATAATTCTCAGCCGCATATCCAAGACACATTTATATGCAAATGATTTACATTATATGTACAAAAGTATGTGGACACCCCTTCAAATGAGTGGATTCGGCTATTTCAGCCACAAACATTGCTGATAGGTGTATAAAACCGAGCACACAATGGCTCAGCCGCCATGCGATCTCCATAGATGTACATTGGCAGTAGAATGACTTTACGGAAGAGCTCAGTGACTTTCAACGTGGCACCGTCTTTCCAACAAGTCAGTTCGTCAAATGTTTGCCCTGCTAGAGCTGCCCCGGTCAACTGTAAGTGCTGTTATTGTGAAGTGGAAACATCTTGGAGAAAAATGGCTCAGCCCCGAAGTGGTAGGTCACAGAATGGGACCGGCGATTCCTGAAGTGCGTAAAAATCGTCTGTCCTCGGTTGCAACACTGACTACCTGTCACTGTCATGTATTGTCATGTTGTGTCTTTCTGTCCTTTCCTTTCACCCTGTCTCCCTCTGCTGGTCGTATTAGGTTACCTTTTCTCCCCCGCTTTCCCCCAGCTGTTCCTTGTCTCCTCTTGACTACCTCGTCACCCCTTCTCCCACCTGTTCCCCTTTTCCCTCTGATTAGTCCCCTATATCTCTCTCTGTTTTTGTTCCTGTCCTTGTCGGATTCTTGTTTGTTGTGTTTCATGCCTGAACCAGACTATCGTCATGTTTGCTGTAACCTTGTCCTGTCCTGTCGGAATCTGCCGGTCTATCTGAGCCTACCTATGTTTGGTTATTAAAGAAGCTCTGTTTAAGTTAATTAGCTTTTGGGTCCTCATTCACTCACCGTAACAGAAGAATCCGACCAAGAATGGACCCAGCGACTTCGGATCCTCTCCACTCAGCCGTCGAGATCCAGGGAGCGATGCTAGGCAGACACGAGCAGGAATTGTCTGCTGCTCGACATGCCGTTGAGACCCTGGCCACCCAAGTCTCCAACCTCACAGAACAGGTTCACCATCTCCGCCTCGATCCACCGGCCACTTCCAGGGCTTTCGAATCTCCGGAGCCCAGAATCAATAACCCGCCGTGTTACTCTGGGGAGCCCACTGAATGCCGCTCGTTCCTCACCCAGTGTGATATTGTGTTTTCTCTCCAGCCCAACACTTACGCCAGGAGCACTGCTCGTGTCGCCTACGTCATATCTCTCCTTACTGGACGGGCTCGTGAGTGGGGCACAGCAATCTGGGAGGCAAGGGCTGAGTGTACTAACCAGTATCAGGACTTTAAGGAGGAGATGATACGGGTTTTTGATCGATCTGTTTTTGGGGAGGAGGCTTCCAGGGCCCTGTCTTCCCTATGGCAAGGCAATCGATCCATAACAGACTACTCTATTGAGTTTCGCACTCTTGCTGCCTCCAGTGGCTGGAACGAGCCGTCTTTGCTCGCTCGTCTTCTGGAGGGTCTCCGCGCAGAGGTAAAGGATGAGATTCTCTCCCGGGAGGTTCCTTCCAGCGTGGATTCCTTGATTGAACTCGCTATTCGCATTGAGCGACGGGTTGATCTTCGTCACCGAGCTCGTGGAAAGGAGCTCGCGTTCTCCGTTGCCCCCCTCTCCGCATCACTACCATCTTCCTCTGCCGGCTCGGGAGCTGAGCCTATGCAGCTGGGAGGTATCCGCATCTCGACTAAGGAGAGGGAACGGAGAATCACCAACCGCCTCTGTCTCTATTGCGGTTCTGCTGGTCATTTTGTAACTTCATGTCCAGTAAAAGCCAGAGCTCATCAGTAAGCGGAGGGCTACTGGTGAGCGCTACTACTCCTGTCTCTCCTTCAAGATCCTGCACTACCTTGTCGGTCCATCTACGCTGGACCGGTTCGTCAGCTTCCTGCAGTGCCTTAATAGACTCTGGGGCGGAGGGCTGTTTTATGGACGAGACCTGGGCTCGGGAACATGACATTCCTCTCAGACAGTTAAGGGAGTCCACGGCCTTGTTCGCCCTGGATGGTAGTCCTCTCCCCAGGATTCAGCGTGAGACGCTACCTTTAACCCTCACTGTTTCTGGTAATCATAGCGAAACCATTTCTTTTTTGATTTTTCGTTCACCTTTTACACCTGTTGTTTTGGGCCATCCCTGGCTAGTTTGTCATAATCCTTCCATTAATTGGTCTAGTAATTCTATCCTCTCCTGGAACGTCTCTTGTCATGTGAAATGTTTAATGTCTGCTATCCCTCCTGTTTCCTCTGTCTCTTCTTCACAGGAGGAGCCTGGTGATTTGACAGGGGTGCCGGAGGAATATCACGATCTGCGCACGGTGTTCAGTCGGTCCAGGGCCACCTCTCTTCCTCCACACCGGTCGTATGATTGTAGTATTGATCTCCTTCCGGGAACCACTCCCCCCCGGGGTAGACTATACTCTCTGTCGGCTCCCGAACGTAAGGCTCTCGAGGATTATTTGTCTGTAGCTCTTGACGCCGGTACCATAGTCCCCTCCTCCTCTCCCGCCGGAGCGGGGTTTTTTTTTGTCAAGAAGAAGGACGGGTCTCTGCGCCCCTGCATAGATTATCGAGGGCTGAATGACATAACAGTTAAGAATCGTTATCCGCTTCCTCTTATGTCTTCAGCCTTCGAGATCCTGCAGGGAGCCAGGTTTTTCACTAAGTTGGACCTTCGTAACGCTTACCATCTCGTGCGCATCAGGGAGGGGGACGAGTGGAAGACGGCGTTTAACACTCCGTTAGGGCACTTTGAATACCGGGTTCTTCCTTTCGGCCTCGCTAACGCTCCAGCTGTCTTTCAGGCATTAGTCAATGATGTCCTGAGAGACATGCTGAACATCTTTGTTTTCGTTTACCTTGACGATATCCTGATTTTTTCACCGTCACTCCAGATTCATGTTCAGCACGTTCGACGTGTCCTCCAGCGCCTTTTAGAGAATTGTCTTTTTGTGAAGGCTGAGAAGTGCACTTTTCATGCCTCCTCCGTCACATTTCTCGGTTCTGTTATTTCCGCTGAAGGCATTAAGATGGATCCCGCTAAGGTCCAAGCTGTCATTGATTGGCCCGCCCCTAAGTCACGCGTCGAGCTGCAGCGCTTTCTCGGCTTCGCGAACTTCTATCGTCGTTTCATCCGTAATTTCGGTCAGGTGGCAGCTCCTCTCACAGCCCTTACTTCTGTCAAGACGTGCTTTAAGTGGTCCGTTTCCGCCCAGGGAGCTTTTGATCTCCTCAAGAATCGTTTTACATCCGCTCCTATCCTTGTTACACCTGACGTCTCTAGACAGTTCGTTGTCGAGGTTGACGCGTCAGAGGTGGGCGTGGGAGCCATTCTTTCTCAGCGCTCCCTCTCTGACGACAAGGTCCACCCATGCGCGTATTTTTCTCATCGCCTGTCGCCGTCGGAACGTAACTATGATGTGGGAAACCGCGAACTGCTCGCCATCCGGTTAGCCCTAGGCGAATGGCGACAGTGGTTGGAGGGGGCGACCGTTCCTTTTGTCGTTTGGACTGACCATAGGAACCTTGAGTACATCCGTTCTGCCAAACGACTTAATGCGCGTCAGGCGCGTTGGGCGCTGTTTTTCGCTCGTTTCGAGTTCGTGATTTCTTATCGTCCGGGCTCTAAGAACACCAAGCCTGATGCTTTATCTCGTCTCTTCAGTTCTTCAGTAGCCTCCACTGACCCCGAGGGGATTCTCCCTGAGGGGCGTGTTGTCGGGTTGACTGTCTGGGGAATTGAGAGGCAGGTAAAGCAAGCGCTCACTCACACTTCGTCGCCGCGCGCTTGTCCTAGGAACCTTCTTTTCGTTCCCGTTCCTACTCGTCTGGCCGTTCTTCAGTGGGCTCACTCTGCCAAGTTAGCCGGCCACCCTGGCGTTCGGGGTACGCTTGCTTCCATTCGCCAGCGTTTTTGGTGGCCCACCCGGGAGCATGACACGCGTCGTTTCGTGGCTGCTTGTTCGGTCTGCGCGCAGACTAAGTCCGGTAACTCCCCTCCTGCCGGCCGTCTCAGGCCGCTTCCCATTCCCTCTCGACCGTGGTCTCACATCGCCTTAGATTTTGTCACCGGACTGCCTTCGTCAGCGGGGAAGACTGTTATTCTTACGGTTGTCGATAGGTTCTCTAAGGCGGCTCATTTCATTCCCCTTGCTAAGCTTCCTTCTGCTAAAGAGACGGCACAAATCATCATCGAGAATGTTTTCAGAATTCATGGCCTTCCGTCAGACGTTGTTTCGGACAGAGGTCCGCAATTCACGTCTCAATTTTGGAGGGAGTTTTGCCGTTTGATTGGGGCTTCCGTCAGTCTCTCTTCCGGCTTTCACCCCCAGTCTAACGGTCAAGCAGAACGGGCCAATCAGACTATTGGTCGCATCTTACGCAGTCTTTCTTTTCGCAACCCTGCGTCTTGGTCAGAACAGCTCCCCTGGGCAGAATACGCCCACAACTCGCTTCCTTCGTCTGCGACCAGGCTATCTCCTTTTCAGAGTAGCCTCGGGTACCAGCCTCCGCTGTTCTCATCTCAGTTCGCCGAGTCCAGCGTCCCCTCCGCTCAGGCTTTTGTCCAACGTTGCGAGCGCACCTGGAAGAGGGTCAGGTCTGCACTTTGCCGTTATAGGACGCAGACTGTGAGGGCTGCTAATAAGCGTAGAACTAAGAGTCCTAGATATTGTCGCGGTCAGAGAGTTTGGCTCTCCACTCAGAACCTTCCCCTTAAGACGGCTTCTCGCAAGTTGACCCCGCGGTTCATTGGTCCGTTCCGTATTTCTCGGGTCATTAATCCTGTCGCAGTTCGACTTCTTCTTCCGCGATACCTTCGTCGCGTCCACCCGGTCTTCCATGTCTCCTGTATCAAGCCCGTTCTTCGCGCCCCCGCTCGTCTTCCCCCCCCCCCCCCCCATCCTTGTCGAGGGCGCACCCATCTACAGGGTCCGCAGGATTTTGGACATGCGTCCTCGGGGCCGTGGTCACCAGTACCTCGTTGATTGGGAGGGGTACGGTCCTGAGGAGAGGAGTTGGGTTCCCTCTCGGGACGTGCTGGACCGTGCGCTGATCGAGGATTTCCTCCGTTGCCGCCAGGTTTCCTCCTCGAGTGCGCCAGGAGGCGCTCGGTGAGTGGGGGGGTACTGTCATGTATTGTCATGTTGTGTCTTTCTGTCCTTTCCTTTCACCCTGTCTCCCTCTGCTGGTCGTATTAGGTTACCTTTTCTCCCCCGCTTTCCCCCAGCTGTTCCTTGTCTCCTCTTGACTACCTCGTCACCCCTTCTCCCACCTGTTCCCCTTTTCCCTCTGATTAGTCCCCTATATCTCTCTCTGTTTTTGTTCCTGTCCTTGTCGGATTCTTGTTTGTTGTGTTTCATGCCTGAACCAGACTATCGTCATGTTTGCTGTAACCTTGTCCTGTCCTGTCGGAATCTGCCGGTCTATCTGAGCCTACCTATGTTTGGTTATTAAAGAAGCTCTGTTTAAGTTAATTAGCTTTTGGGTCCTCATTCACTCACCGTAACAGTCACGCCCTGATCTGTTTCACTTGTCCATGTGATTGTCTCCACAGTGTATTTATCCCTGTGTTTCCTGTCTCTCTGTGCCAGTTCGTCTCGTATGTTTTTCCAAGTCAACCAGCGTTTTTCCCGTTCTTGTGCTTTTTGTTATTCTCCTTTTTCTGGTCCTCCCGGTTTTTACCCTTGCCTGTTTCTGGACTCCGTTCCCGCCTGCCTGACCATTCTGCCTGCCTTGACCACGAGCCTGTCTGCCACTCTGTACCTGCTGGACTCTGATCCGGTTTTGACCCTTGCCTGTTTCTGGACTCCGTACCCGCCTGCCTGACCATTCTGCCTGCCTTGACCACGAGCCTGTCTGCCACTCTGTACCTGCTGGACTCTGATCTGGTTTTTACCCTTGCCTGTTTCTGGACTCCGTTCCCGCCTGCCTGACCATTCTGCCTGCCTTGACCACGAGCCTGTCTGCCACTCTGTACCTGCTGGACTCTGATCTGGTTTTTACCCTTGCCTGTTTCTGGACTCCGTTCCCGCCTGCCTGACCATTCTGCCTGCCTTGACCACGAGCCTGTCTGCCACTCTGTACCTGCTGGACTCTGATCTGGTTTTGACCTTTTGCCTGTCCACGACCATTCTCTTGCATACTCCTTTTGGATTAATAAACACTGTAAGACTCCAACCATCTGCCTCCTGTGTCTGCATCTTGGTCTCGCCTTGTGTCATGATACTACCGAGTTCCAAACTGCCTCTGGAAGCAATGTCAGCACAAGCGATTCATTAAATGGGTTTCTATGGCCGAGCAGCTGCACACAAACCTAAGATCACTATACGCAATGCCAAGTGTCGGCTGGAGTGATGTAAAGCTCGCCGCCATTGGACTCTGGAGCAGTGGAAATGCGTTCCCTGGAGTGATGAATCACGCTCTACCATCTGACAGTCCGACGGCCCAAATCTGGGTTTGGCGGATTCCAGGAGAACGCTACCTGCCCCAATGTATAATGTGAACTGTAAAGTTTGGTGGAGGAGGAATAATGGTCAGGGGTTTTTCATGGTTCAGGCCCCTTAGTTGCAGTGAAGGGAAATCTTAATGCTACAGCACACAATGACATTCGAGAAGATTCTGTGCTTCCAACTTTGTGGCAACAGTTTGGGGGTGCCCCTTTCCTGTTTCAACATGACAATGCCCCTGTGCACAAAGCAAGGTCCATACAGAAATGGTTTGTCGAGATCGGTGTGGAATAACTTGACTGGCCTGCAGAGGGCCCTGACCTCAACCACATCGAACACCTTTGGAATGAATTGGAACGCTAACTGCGAGCCAGGCCTAATCGCACAACATCAGTGCCCAACCTCACTAATGCTCTTGTGGCTGAATGGAAGCAAGTCCCTGCAGCAATGTTCCAGTGGAAAGCTTTCCCAGAAGAGTGGAGGCTGTTATAGCAGCAAAGGGGGGGACCAATTCCATATTAATGCCCATGATTTTGGAATGAGATGCTCGACAAGCAGGTGTCCACATACCTTTGGTAATGATAGTTTATATTTAAGCAATAAGGCACGAGGGGGTGTGGTATTTGACCAATATACCACGGCTAAGGGCTGTTTTTATTCACGACGCAAAGCGGTTGCTTGGATACAGCCCTTAGCCGTTGTATATTGGCCATATACCACAAACCTCTGAGGTGCCTTATTTATATTATAAACTGGTTACCAATGCAATTAGAGCTATAAAAATACATGTTTTGTCATACCCGTGGTATACGGTCTGATATACCACGGCTGTCAGCCAATCAGCATTCAGGGCTCACCCAGTTTATAATATCATATAACTCATACCTAACAGGTCAGGGATGATTTGAGACAAATAGTAGACACCTTCAAAGCGAAATCCCATTTAAACCCTCTGCTGTAGACTCAAAACTGTATTTTGAGTTACAGTGGCTTTTGAACTGAGGGTCATGAGTGCAGGTGGTGGATGCTCAAGGATACTGGTGAAATTTCAAACTGAATGTCGGTTGACTTTGAATAGCTCTCTTTCTGTCCTTGACCAGAGGATATTTTAACTGTGGCCTCAGAAATAGCTGATTTCAGCTATATTGTAGCTACACAGTCATTGGAAAGCACACCACGGCATACATCCAATAAATTGTTCATGGGATTGAAGTTTTGTGTCAGACTTGAAAGTGCAGGATTGTTATTCCCAACTATATGCTAGAGTATATATTATTACTTTTTCCCCCTTTTTCGTGGTATCCAATGCATCCTCTGAAACACGACCCTGGCAAGCATCATTGCTTCTTGACACACTGCTCGCTTAACCCGGAAACCAGCCGCACCAATGTGTCGGAGGAAACACTGTACAACTGACGACCGTGTCAGCATGCACGCTCCTGGACCTCCACAGGAGTAGCTAGTGCCCGATGGGACAAGGATATCCCGTCCGTCCAAACCCTCCCTTAACCTGGACGACGCTGGGCCAATTGTGCGCCACCTCATGGGTTTCCCAGTCGCGGCTGGCTGCGACAAAGCCCGGGATCTGTAGTGACGGCTCAAGCTCTGCGAAGCAGTGCCTTAGACCGCTGTGCCACTCAGGAGATCCTTGAATAATGTTTTGTTTAGAGATACAGACCCAAGCCATAAGACTCCTGAACAGCTAATCAAATGACTATTTGCATTGTCCCCCACCACCCCCATTTTTACGCTGCTGCTACTCTCTGTTATTATCTATGCATAGTCACTTTACCTCTACCTACATGTACATATTACCTCAATGACCTCGACTAACCGGTGCCCCCGCACATTGACTCTGTACTGGTACTCCCTGTATATACCCTCACTAAATTGTTATTTTATTATTTTTTATTTATTTTTTACTTCAGTTTATTTTAGTAAATACTTTCTTATCACTTTTTTTCTTAACTGCATTGTTGGTTAAGGGCTTGTAAGTAAGCATTTCACTATTGTATTCGGCGCATGTAACAAATAACATTTGATTTGATTTGTTTTGAAATCAATGAAAATTCAGTGTTCACATCACTGTCTTGGTTGTGCTCATAGTGTCTAAGTCCATGTGTGTTTTGATACAGGCTTTTACACAACATTTGGCACACTCTCCCTCCTTTATCCTTTCATCTCACCTCTCTCGCCAGTCTCCATGGCGATGCCAGAAGCACCAAGCCAGCTCCTTAAACGGGCAAGTGAATTGGCAGAGTGAAACACAAACCCATCTGGCAAGAGAGAGAGAGGTTGTGTCAACCTGGAGTACATCCCCTTCATTAGCTCAAATGATGATTGAACAGAGAGCAGAGGCAGGGTAAACAACACTGTTTCTATGTACAGAGCAAAGCTGACCGGGGCACCACTCTGAAAATGGACTAGGGAATAACCCTTGTGCTTCACTTTCATATGTCCTCCTCCCTTACTTGACCTTTGAAAGCAGCCTGGGTTTGCAAATGATTATCATTTATTTGTTCTGTACATTTGCTGCTCGTGCTGTGCCATCACACCATGTTATTACCAGAATTGCATGTAATTGCCTGGTTGTTGTGCTGCAGTGAGAGCAGTGATCTCTATTAGAGGGTTGTGGGGCAACTTTTACCTCCAGCCAGTTGACAGTTCATTTACATTTGAGTCATTTAGCAGACGTTCTTATCCAGACCAACTTACAGTAGTGAGCAGATACATTTTCATTCTCTTTTCATACCGGTCCCCCATGGGAATCGAACCCACAAATCAAATCAAATCTAATTTTATTTGTCACATACACATGGTTAGCAGATGTTAATGCGAGTGTAGCGAAATGCTTGTGCTTCTAGTTCTGACAATGCAGTAATAACCAACAAGTAATCTAGCTAACAATTCCAAAACTATACCTAATAGACACAAGTGTAAGGGGATAAAGAATATGTACATAAAGATATATGAATGGGTGATGGTACAGAGCGGCATAGGCAAGATACAGTAGATGGTATTGAGTACAGTATATACATATGAGATGAGTATGTAAACAAAGTGGCATAGTTAAAGTGGCTAGTGATACATGTATTACATAAAGATGCAGTAGATGATATAGAGTACAGTATATACGTATACATATGAGATGAATAATGTAGGGTATGTAAACATTATATTAGGTAGCATTGTTTAAAGTGGCTAGTGATATATTTTACATCATTTCCCATCAATTCCCATTATTAAAGTGGCTGGAGTTGAGTCAGTGTGTTGGCAGCAGCCACTCAATGTTAGTGGTGGCTGTTTAACAGTCTGATGGCCTTGAGATAGAAGCTGTTTTTCAGTCTCTCGGTCCCAGCTTTGATGCACCTGTACTGACCTCGCCTTTTGGATGATAGCGGGGTGAACAGGCAGTGGCTCGGGTGGTTGTTGTCCTTGATGATCTTTATGGCCTTCCTGTGACATCGGGTGGTGTAGGTGTCCTGGAGGGCAGGTAGTTTGCCCCCGGTGATGCGTTGTGCAGACCTCACTACCCTCTGGAGAGCCTTACGGTTGTGGGCGGAGCAGTTGCCGTACCACACTCCGAGGGCCCTCACCTCCTCCCTGTAGGCCGTCTCGTCGTTGTTGGTAATCAAGCCTACCCTGGCATTGCAAGTGCCATGCTCTACCAACTGAGCTTCATTGGGACTAACCTTCATTAAGAGAAGGTTACAATGCCAAGGTTACAATGCCAAGGTTACAATGCCAAGTTTGGGCCGAGACACAGTACCTTAAGCTTATTGTGCATCTCCTTCCATCCACATTCATGCTATCGTTGCCTAATGGCGTCTTAATGGTGTCTACAGTTTTTAGCAGTTGTAATAGTGCTGCTTGTTTGTAATCCCTGTGGAACTAATCTGTGTTTAAATCAGGGGTGAGTCAGGGGTGAGTCTGGGTTGAGGTTCAGAGTGCGTCTGTCCTGCCCTTCCCTTGTGCAAAAACACTGCACATTTGTCATCGGCCCAGGAGACAGACAAAAGCCTCTGCCACCACTCTACCATGCCCATCTACAGTAGCTGCACCTGTTCCCCTTCTACCACCTGTCCCCAACGCCATGCAAGGGAGATTTAGTTTATGGAGTATTGAAGCAGGTCCATACCAATCATCCACCCCATACCATCCCTCCTCAAGGGTGAAAGGTCATCAGCATGCCTCCACATCCTCCACATGCTGGTCTTGTATGTCTTCCATTTCCTAATAATTGCTCCCACAGTTGATTTCTTCAAACCAAGCTGCTTACCTATTGCAGATTCAGTCTTCCCAGCCTGGTGCAGGTCTACAATTTAGTTTCTGGTGTCCTCTTTGGTCTTGGCCATAGTGGAGTTTGGAGTGTGACTGTTTGAGGTTGTGTACAGGTGTATTTTATACTGATAACAAGTTCAAACAGGTGCCATTAATACAGATAACGAGTGGAGGACAGAGGAGCCTCTTAAAGAAGAAGTTACAGGTCTGTGAGAGCCAGAAATCTTGCTTGTTTGTAGGTGACCAAATACTTATTTTCCACCATAATTTGCAAATTAATTAATAAAAAATCCTACAATGTGATTTTCTGGATTTTTTTTCTCATTTTGTCTGTCATAGTTGAAGTGTACCTATGATGAAAATTACAGGCCTCTCTCATATTTTTAAGTGGGAGAACTTGCACAATTGGTGGCTGACTAAATACTATTTTGCCCCACTGTACCTCTGGCCCTTCTTTGGACACTGTGTTAATTAACTCGCTTCCAGATGAGCTTAAATGCCATACAACTCTCCTTCCGTGGCCTCCAACTGCTCTTACATGCAAGAAAAACTAAATGCATGCTCTTCAACAAATCGCTGCCCGCACCTACATGCCCGTCCAGCATCACTACTCTGGACGGTTCTGTCTTAGAATATGTACCTAGGTGTCTGGTTAGACTGTAAACTCTTCTTCCAGACTCACATTAAACATCTCCAATTCAAAATGAAATCTAGAATCAGCTTCCTATTTCGCAACAAAGCATCCTTCAGTCATGCTGCCAAACATACCCTCGTAAAACTGACCATCTTACCAATCATCAACTTCGGCGATGTCATTTACAAAATAGCCTCCAACACTCTACTCAACAAATTGGATGCAGTCTATCACAGTGCCATCCATTTTGTCACCAAAGCCCCATATACTACCCACCACTGTGTCAGGACGTGGCCCTCTTTGGGTACAGCGAGCACCATCCCCCTCTCTCTCTCCCTCTCACCACCTCTCTCTTTCTCCTACACCCCGGCTCTGTTATCGCAGGTCATAAATTCCTAGAGGAGTCTCTCTCCTCATGGCCATGCAGTATATAGAGAGAGAGTTTCACAGGAGAACAAAGGAACCTCTTCCACGTCACAGAACTTGAGAACTGAACAATGTCCATGTTTTGGAGAATATGTACACGGTCAGTGGAAAATCTAGCTACGACCTGTCCATTTCGTTTAATGTTTGTGAAACTCATGAGAGACAATACAGCCACATTACCATAACTCTGTTTATACAAGAGTCTCAGTTGTGAGGCTTGCATCTAATTGTTGTATAAAATGAATGAGTAAAGATGCAACTATTTGTGAAATTATGTAATGTGATTTTAAACTGTTTAACTTTTTTGGGATATGTGTAAAATACAAGTATTGTACACCATTTTAAAGATCTCAAATAGGCTTACCGGCGAAAGCACACCAAACGATTATGTTAGGTCAGCACCTAGTCACAGGAAACAATAAAGCCATTTTCTAGCCAAGGAGAGCCCTCACAAAAGTCAGAAATAGCAATTAAATGAATCACTAACCTTAGATGATCTTCATCAGATGGCACTCACAGGACTTCATGTTACACAATGAATGTGTGTTTGTTCGATAAAGTTAATCTTTATGTCCAAAAACCTCATTTGAAATTGGTGTGTTATGGTCAGAAATGCATTGTCTCAACAAACATCCGTGCAGAGAGACACATCAAATTACAGAAATACTCATAATAAACATTGATAGAAGATACAAGTGTTATTCATGGAAATATAGATAAACTTCTCCTTAACCTCTTTGATCTCTAGGGGCGCTATTTCATTTTTGGATAAAAAACGTTCCCGTTTTAAGCGCGATATTTTGTCACGAAAAGATGCTCGACTATGCATATTCTTGACAGTTTTTGAAAGAAAACACTCTGAAGTTTCAGAATCTGCAAAGATATTGTCTGTAAGTGCCCCAGATCTCATTCTACAGGCGAAACCAAGATGATGCGTCAACCAGGAAATGAGCAGAATTTCTGAAGCTCTGTTTTCCATTGTCTCCTTATATGGCTGTGATTGCGCAAGGAATGAGCCTACACTTTCTGTCGTTCCCCCAAGGTGTTAGCAGCATTGTGACGTATTTGTAGGCATATCATTGGAAGATTGACCATAAGAGACTACATTTTCCAAGTGTCCGCCTGGTGTCCTGCGTGGAATTCGGTGCGCAATTGCCAGCTGCTTGTACTTTTCCATTTGATTGAGGGGAGAAACCATGCTTCCATGAACGATATATCATTGAAGAGATATGTGAAAAACACCTTGAGGATTGATTCTAAACAACGTTTGCCATGTTTTCAGTCGATATTATGGAGTTAATTTGGAAAAAAGTTCGCGTTTTGAGGACTGAATTTTCTGGTTTTTTTGGTAGCCAAATGTGATGTATAAAACGGAGCTATTTCTAATACACAAAGAATCTTTTTGGAAAAACTGAGCATCTGCTATCTAACTGAGAGTATCCTCATTGAAAACATCAGAAGTTCTTCAAAGGTAAATTATTTTATTTGAAGGCTTTTATGTTTTTGTTGAAATGTTGCGTGCTGGATGCTAACGCTAATGCTAACGCTAAATGCTACGCTAGCTAGCTACTTTTACACAAATTATTGTTTTCCTATGGTTGAGAAGCATATTTTGAAAATCTGAGATGACAGTGTTGTTTACAAAAGGCTAAGCTTGAGAGATGGCATATTTATTTCATTTCATTTGCGATTTTCATGAATAGTTAACGTTGTGTTATGGTAATGAGCTTGAGGCTGTAGTCACGATACCGGATCCGGGTTTGGGAGATCAGAGAGGTTAATGCAACCGCTGTGTCAGATTTCAAAAAGGTTTCATGGCGAAAGCACACCTTGCAATTATGTTAGGTCAGCACCTAGCCACAGAAAAACATACAGCCATTTTCCAAAGAAGGAGAGGTGTCACAAAAGTCAGAAATAGCATTATATTCACTTGCCTTTGATGATCTTCATCAGAATGCACTCCCAGGAATCCCAGTTCCACAATAAATGTTCATTTTGTTCGATAAAGTCCATAATTTATATCCAAATACCTCCTTTTTGTTCGCGCGTTTAGTTCACAAATCCAAACTCACGAGGCGCGGGCAAGTCCAGGCAGAAGTTCAGAAAGTTGTATTACAGTTCGTAGAAACATGTCAAACGATGTATAGAATCAATCTTTAGGATGTTTTTATCATAAATCTTCAATAAGGTTTCAACCGGACAATTCCTTTGTCTTTAGAAATGCAATGGAATGCAGCTAACTCTCACGGGCTCGCGCAAGACTGAGCTCATTGCACTCTGCCAGACACCTGGTTGAAACAGCTCTCATTCTCTCCCCCTTCTCAGTAGAAGTCTCAAACAAGGTTCTAAAGACTGTTGGCATCTATTGGAAGCCTTAGGACGTGCAATAGTACCCCATAGACACTGTATATTCGATAGGCAATGACTTGAAAAACTACAAAACTTAGATTTCCCACTTCCTGGTTGGATTTTCTTCTCAGGTTTTTGCCTACCATTTGAGTTCTGTTATACTCACATACATCATTCAAAGAGTTTTAGAAACTTCAGAGTGTTTTCTATCCAAATCTACTAAGTATATGCATATTCTATCTTTTGGGCCTGAGTAGCAGGCAGTTTACTCTGGGCATCTTATTATCCAAGCTACTCAATACTGCCCCCCAGTCCCAAAGAAGTTAATGAAGGAAACTCCAATTCCCTTTGGAGTTTAACTAAGTCATAGGCCCATCCCATGAGCACAGACATTGATCTGGCGTCATGTGACAACCCTTTCATACTGTTCTGGATATAACCCCCACATTGGGAATTTCCTAGCAGACCAGTACCTCGATCACAGAGGGAGCTAAGGTTTGAGTAGAGACCATGTGTACTTCGACCATCGACGGAGCTAAGATTGTAATGGTTGCTGAATCTTTTAACCATACCACGTGGTTAAACTCTGAGACTATCGATCCGACAGAATAAGAGCTACTCTTCGATACTAATTACTAGTCTGCAGCTAGAAATTATGTACCCGTGAATGCGAGGACCGACAACCACCGAAACATCTATTCTATAAGAACATTTCTGAATGGGACGCTCAACTATCCATCTAACCACGGAAGACAGAGAGAGGGCGGACAAACTTTCCAACAGAAAGACGGACGATTCCAACAGAGATCACGACGACACACTGAGCGTAAATATATATATATTGATTGCAATTATTCCCGAATGAGTGATCGTTCAAGTGCAAAGGATTAGCATTTCAAATAATATAATTATCAAGTGTGTGGTGACTCATTTGCGTAATTCCCGCCTTTCTCAGTCTACACCCACTTCCCTTTTGTTCACCAAGCCATAATATCGGTTTATCCCACTAGGGTACCTCCCCTATCATTTCCTTGTAACCATGTGTACTACTGTTTGTATAAGCATTTCTGTGATTTTTTAGTTAGTTAATAAATAAATGATTTAGACAATTGGTGTATGGATGATTCATAGTGAAGACTGGGTTCGTGCCAACAATGAATGAGATTAATGTGAGGTAAAGAATCATTCATTAATTAGAAGACTAATTAATCAGATATTAAAATATCTGCAAGTTATATTAGGAAAATTATTACTTTGTAATCTGAATATTGTCCTTGGTGTCCCAACTTCCTAGTTAATTACATTTACGTGATTAGGTTAATCATGTAAAAATAATTACAGAGAATTAATTTGATAAAATAACAGTCTTCAGTTGAATGATGCCAAAGACCCGAACAACTGCGACCTGTATGCTCTCGTTGGCTGGCCCTCGCTTTATACTCGTCGCCAAACCCACTGGCTACAGGTCATCTACAAGTCTCGGCTAGGTAAAGCCCCGCATTATCTCAGGTCACTGATCACCATAGTAGCACCCGCTCCAGCAGGTATACCTCACTGGTCACCCCCAAAGCCAATTCTTCCTTTGGCCGCCTCTCCTTCCAGTTCTCTGCTGCCAATGACGGGAACGAACTGCAAAAATCTCACAAAGCTGGAGACTCTTACTTCCCTCACAAGCTTTAAGCACCAGCTCTCAGAGCAGCTCACAGATCACTGCACCTGTACATAGCTCATCTGTAATTAGCCCATCCAATCTACCTCATCCCCATACTGTATTTATTTATTTATCTTGTGCCTTTGCACCCCAGTATCTCCACTTGCACATTCATCTTCTGCACATTCTACCATTCCAGTGTTTAATTACTATATTGTAATTACTGTCACGACTTCCGCCGAAGTCGGTCCCTCTCCTTGTTCGGGCGGCGTTCGGCGGTCGACGTCACCGGCCTTCTAGCCATCGCCGATCCACTTTTCATTTTCCATTTGTTCTGTCTTTGTCTTACACACCTGGTTTAAATCCCCCAATTACCTGTTCATTATTTAACCCTCTGTTCCCCCATGTTTGTTTGTGAGTGATTGTTTCTATGTAGGAAGGTCCGTTATTGTGGGCTCTGTTTTTGAATTGTATTTATTATATGTTGAGTAAATACGTTTATTTACTCATACAGTGCCTTGCGAAAGTATTCGGCCCCCTTGAACTTTGCGACCTTTTGCCACATTTCAGGCTTCAAACATAAAGATATAAAACTGTATTTTTTGTGAAGAATCAACAACAAGTGGGACACAATCATGAAGTGGAACGACATTTATTGGATATTTCAAACTTTTTTAACAAATCAAAAACTGAAAAATTGGGCGTGCAAAATTATTCAGCCCCTTTACTTTCAGTGCAGCAAACTCTCTCCAGAAGTTCAGTGAGGATCTCTGAATGATCCAATGTTGACCTAAATGACTAATGATGATAAATACAATCCACCTGTGTGTAATCAAGTCTCCGTATAAATGCATCTGCACTGTGATAGTCTCAGAGGTCCGTTAAAAGCGCAGAGAGCATCATGAAGAACAAGGAACACACCAGGCAGGTCCGAGATACTGTTGTGAAGAAGTTTAAAGCCGGATTTGGATACAAAAAGATTTCCCAAGCTTTAAACATCCCAAGGAGCACTGTGCAAGCGATACTATTGAAATGGAAGGAGTATCAGACCACTGCAAATCTACCAAGACCTGGCCGTCCCTCTAAACTTTCAGCTCATACAAGGAGAAGACTGATCAGAGATGCAGCCAAGAGGCCCATGATCACTCTGGATGAACTGCAGAGATCTACAGCTGAGGTGGGAGACTCTGTCCATAGGACAACAATCAGTCGTATATTGCACAAATCTGGCCTTTATGGAAGAGTGGCAAGAAGAAAGCCATTTCTTAAAGATATCCATACAAAGTGTTGTTTAAAGTTTGCCACAAGCCACCTGGGAGACACACCAAACATGTGGAAGAAGGTGCTCTGGTCAGATGAAACCAAAATTGAACTTTTTGGCAACAATGCAAAACGTTATGTTTGGCGTAAAAGCAACACAGCTGAACACACCATCCCCACTGTCAAACATGGTGATGGCAGCATCATGGTTTGGGCCTGCTTTTCTTCAGCAGGGACAGGGAAGATGGTTAAAATTGATGGGAAGATGGATGGAGCCAAATACAGGACCATTCTGGAAGAAAACCTGATGGAGTCTGCAAAAGACCTGAGACTGGGATGGAGATTTGTCTTCCAACAAGACAATGATCCAAAACATAAAGCAAAATCTACAATGGAATGGTTCAAAAATAAACATATCCAGGTGTTAGAATGGCCAAGTCAAAGTCCAGACCTGAATCCAATCGAGAATCTGTGGAAAGAACTGAAAACTGCTGTTCACAAATGCTCTCCATCTAACCTCACTGAGCTCCAGCTGTTTTGCAAGGAGGAATGGGAAAAAATGTCAGTCTCTCGATGTGCAAAACTGATAGAGACATACCCCAAGCGACTTACAGCTGTAATCGCAGCAAAAGGTGGCGCTACAAAGTATTAACTTAAGGGGGCTGAATAATTTTGCACGCCCAATTTTAAAGTTTTTGATTTGTTAAAAAAGTTTGAAATATCCAATAAATGTCGTTCCACTTCATGATTGTGTCCCACTTATTGTTGATTCTTCACAAAAAAATACAGTTTTATATCTTTATGTTTGAAGCCTGAAATGTGGCAAAAGGTCGCAAAGTTCAAGGGGGCCGAATACTTTCGCAAGGCACTGTATCTGCTGTCCTGCGCCTGACTCCTATACACCAGCTACACATAGACCTCCTGACAATTACTTCACCCCCATGGCCTATTTATTGCCTTACCTCTCTTATCCTACCTCATTTGCACATTCTGTATATAGATTTTTCTACTGTATTATTGATTGTATATTTATTTATTCCATGTGCAACTCTTTGTTGTTGTGTGTGTCAAACTGCTTTGCTTTATCTTGGCCAGGTCGCAGTTGCAAATTAGAACTTGTTCTCAACTAACCTACCTGGTTAAATAAAGGTGAAATATATATATCTTTTGAAACTCACACACCCCTATCCACCCACCACCACTGTGCATTTTCTAAAACATCAGTCACATTTGACTGCTGAGCTGAACGTCAACTGTCAATAAAACTCAATAGTGAGCACTGCTGAGATCTCGCTTAAAAAATGCTGAAAGAACAGCTTGTTATTGCTACGATCTTTTGAGTGTGCTCTCCTATCCGATGCCTTTCTCTAATTCAATCTGATTGCTTCAAACTATTTTGAGGAAGAGGAGCGGGGTGCTGATTGATTGATTGTGCCTAAAACGTTTTTGAAGACGGTCATTGCAACCCAATAACCAGAAACCCCCTCAGCTGTCCTTTAGCTGTCCTTAGCTGTCGCCCAACCTGCAGGCTGAATGTTCCCAATGGCACCGTATGTCCTTATTTGTTCAAATCAATTGGGGCTTGTTGCTTTGAGTCCTTTTAGGACATTGATGGTCCTAAATGGCATCCTATTCCCTATGGGCCCTGGTCAAAAGTAGTGCACTATACAGGGAATAGGGTGCCACTTGAAAAACACCCAATGTGTCTAATGCAGGATTAAGCAGTCTTTCATTTTCCTGACTGTGTGCTTGCATTTTAACTTCCAGTACAATGCCCGTTACTGTAGTTCAGATGATTAATTAACAAGCTAAGCTATAGCTACTCATCCCTTGGTACTAATATTATCAACATCCACTAGCTATGATATCTGTTTTAATCCAGTTTATGCTCAGCCATCAATTATATATTTTCACACCTTTTGGACTAACATGTTTATTGATTTATAAATGTGACTTTTGCTGTACAATGCTTATGCATACTTATTCTCAGTCAGCACATGAGAGAACAAAATAACATTGGAACTGAATAACAGTTGAGACAAAGGCTTGAGATATAGACCGTCAGCTGTTCTCTCAGCTGTTCACTCTTTCCATGGATCAAACGAGGACTCATGACTGATGGTCTCTCTAAAGCCATGTATTATCTCACCCCCGGACCAATATTACCTCATGTCAACGTTTGATATTTGATCATGAGGAAGTCGATTTGCATTGACACTGTGCCCGGTCCTGTACATATTTGGAACAGGAGACAACAACCGAAATGATGAATCAATATTTAGATTGGTTCTCAATGGTCCGGTGGGAATATTGATTTAACCAGATTTGGGTTCCTGGCGCCTTGCTGGCTCGTGTTGTCTCTCTTTCCAAACGCATTGTGCGTTTCTAGTCTGTGTTTGCAGACAGTCGGAAGGCTTAATGTGTCTGTGTTTCCACAAATCCAGTGTCAAAAGGAACAGACGGTGTGTCCGTGTTCTGGGTTACATAGCAGGCCAAGGCCAAATTGCTTCCAATGGGCGCGCAGTAGCCTGAGACTGCCAAGCAACTCTGCACAGAGAACAGAACTATCAGACCACTGAGAGAGGCACGAGATTGAACTTCCCTCAACTTTCTAGAGTTTTCCCTGTTAGTTAACACTATCAACGTTTCCCTTTACTGTGGCAAATGTGATCGAATCAACGCAATATTAGCACATTTCAATGCAACTTACCAAAACAAAAGAACTCATCGAACTACAATTCTATTGTGCATAACTCAGCCCCAACTCTACACAGACCTGTGCTGCAAAACCAATCAGAGCTGCAGTAGGCTTATATGCAAATAGACCATTGCCAGATATGGATCTGTGCCATTTACTTTGAACTGGACTGTGTTTACAGCTGTGGTCTTGAATAGATGCGTGCACATTTTGTTCATATCCTTTGCTAGTTAGTGAGTTATTATCCCAGTTATAGATAATTTGTTGTCAGCAATAGGGGAGTGATTGCTTCCTAGACAAATTTGAAAAGTAAGTCAGGTAAAGAGCTTTTTTTGTCTTAAAGGGGCAGTGTTGTATTTTGAGACACGCTTGAATAAGCTAAGTAGCCAGTAGGCAGAACGTAGCATAATTTGTCAGATTCTCTGTAATAATGGTATGGGAATAATAATGCATTTTATTTTGTAAAGTGTTTTTTTGCATCAAACAACACAAAAACATTTTTGTCACCTCCCTTGTCTGAAGGACAAGTGGATAAACAGGTTAATGTCAAGTCCTGCATATTATTTTCAAAATCTCATGGAATTTAGGCCTACATTGAACACCACACATTGACTGCTAGTGTAGGCTATACTACTCAACTAATCTTCAAGCCTTTGATTAATTGAATCATGTGCATTGGTGCTGGACTGGATCAAAATGATGCAACCATTGGAGCACTCAGAGGTTGAGAAACTCTAACTCTGTTACTGCCTCTGCAGCCTCAGATGACTGTTACTAAACTGGCTGAAGTCTATCTATCTAGGCCTGTCCCACTTACTCTTTATAATAGTGACTGGCACAGTCCTCTCTCTCTCTCTCTCTCTCTCTCTCTCTCTCTCTCTCTCTCTCTCTCTCTCTCTCTCTCTCTCTGTCTCTCTCTCTCTCTCTCTGTCTCTCTCTCTCTCTCTCTCTCTCTCTCTCTCCCTCTGTCTCTCTCTCTCTCTCTCTCCCTCTGTCTCTGTCTCTCTCTCTCTCTCTCTCTTTCTCTCTCTCTCTCTCTCTCTCTCCAATTCAATTCAGGGCTTTATTGTCATGGGATACATATGTTTTACATTTCCAAAGCAAGTGAAATAGATAATTTACCAAAGTGAAGTAAACAATCAAAAATGAACAGTAAACTCTTCATCTCTCTCTTTCTCTCTCTCTCTCTCGCATACCCTATCTCCCTTCAAAGTCCTATGTTGTGCTGCAGAGCACTCAGGCCTAATGGAGGAGAGTCTGGAGTATAAATACAACAATACCAGAGGCATATGCTCTCAATGCTCGCAAGACAACCTAGAATGTGAGGAGGGGGAGGAGGGCTGGGTTGCCAGGTGTTACATAAACACAGCAACATAGGTTACTTTACCGCCTCCCCCTTCGATGAGGAGGAAATGGCCGAAGCAGTGGTGCATTGGAAAGGTGTGGGGGTCTCCCCTAACGAGATCCATCTGCAACCCTATTCTCTGTGTACTCTGTGTATACATTGATCACATGTCCCCATTCAAGCCAGCACCGGCAGGACTATTGACTCATCTGCCCACATGAAGAGGACTTTGATTAGAAGGAGCAGAAAGCCACAGACATACATGACTGTAGATTCGTCATAGTTTGGTCAATTATTCTTGGAACGGGGAATTGTTGAGGCAAGATGAATCTAGAAGTTTGCTCTTCAATGGAGCGGTAGAGTGATGCTGTTTGATATGAGCTCATTAATTGTCTATCTTGCTGTGAAGAGCGCGTGCGCCCGTGTTCTCAAGGGTCTGTGTGTTAGTGTGCAGCAACAGTTACTGTGCAGAGCAGGTGTATCGATTCATACGGGATCAATGCAGCCCAAGTATTGGATTTGAATGGCGCTTGGTTCAGCCTCGGTTAATGCATACGTAGAGATTGTAACCATGAGGCTTGCTGTTTACTGGACTCAGTCATTGCCATGCGCGTTCTGCACAATTACGCAATAAGCTTCTTCGTTATTCATATTAAATCGTATATCTGCACCAGTGGAGGCTGCTGAGGGGAGAGCGTCTCATAATGATGGATTTGATAGCCTTCCACTGATTCTTCTCCAGTCATTACCACGAGCCCGTCCTCCCCAGTTTAGGTGCCACCAACCTCCAGTGATCTGTATCGCATTGATCAAAACAGTTTGAGAGACAACAGAAAAGACCTGATCGTTCAGTGCATTAGCAGGTGGAGGTACACGTGGAATGCTACAGCTGGACTTGTAAACAAGAGATTTGGATATGATTCGTAGAAGGTTTGAGCATATGACAATTTGGTCTGCATCCAAGGACAACAGATGTAAATCCTTTCTTTTAGAAATACATATTTCCTTACACAAGATAACTATTTATTTATTTATTTGAACTAAAAACAGATTTGAATGATGACTTGCTCCCATTGTCATATGTTTATGACCCAGAATAGCAGAGAGGCATCCACACTGGACAGCTGTCAACCCATCCAATATCAACCCAGTAAACTGCAGTGGATTCTGTGCTTCTGTGTTCCAGTGTGTTACTGTGTAAGTAGGTTAGTGTTAGTCTAACCCATAGTGATGTTAGTGGTAGTGTCCGTGTGGACACTGTGTATACTGGTGTTGCCCTACTTGTTCTCATGGGAGTGTTACTGTGTTGGTGCGCTTGTGTTATTGTGGACACAGTGTTTAGTCTACTTTGTCTGTGTTTTAGTGTGTGGCCAGTGTGGATACTACTGGTGTTGCCCTACTTGCACTCATGGGAGTGTTACTGTGTTGGTGCGCTTGTGTTATTGTGGACACAGTGTTTAGTCTACTTTGTCCGTGTTTTAGTGTGTGGCCAGTGTGGATACTACTGGTGTTGACCTCCTGGCATGATGGGCATCCTTCAGCCTGGCACTTAACCTGAATCATGCCATGTGTGCCCAGCTGCTGCAGAAATAAATCATAACACGTTGCAAGGCAGGCTGTGGCGGTGACACGTTAGTCACCGTAGATAAGAAACTCCAATATAATAACACAATCCTAGAACTATACTGGAGCTAATGCACTACATTGTCAATAGTCAGACAATTCATTGGCGTTATCTCAATTGCGTCATTCTTAAAGGGGCAGTTCAGTTAAACATTTTTGCGTAAGAGCTGTCCTCACACCACAAAGTGATCTGATTATAATAGATGAAGAATTGTTCATCTGGGTAAGGGGGTGGGCTCTAGATCATCCTATCAGCCAATCAGGGCTACATATGTAAATATCTTCAAATTTGTTTCCAAACACCCACACGAGCAGACAAAGCATTTGAATGGCCAAAGGAAGCTCAGGGAAATAAATGATTCAAAATATGTTTTTGAGTAATTTTCATTAAATTAACACACATACAATGATTTAAAAATACAATTACAAAGACTGCATGGGGGCTTTAAACCAATCACATGACAAATAATGCTTATAGAAGGATATGCATGTTACATATCAGATGAAAAATGCAGACAGAGCAGTATCATCAACCCCGCATTACAGTTTGGCCAACCGTGTGTTGTCTCCCGTGGCAACAAAGCACACATGTACATGCTGTACTAACTGTACTAACTGACAGCTCACTCACACCACGGAACTCCAGTTCTAATTCTATCGCCTAACACTCTGATCCAAATGATGTAGATGGGTTAAAATGGGCGTGGCAACCAGACTAGGACAAACATCTCTGTTCCAATGAGGGAACGAGAAGATGGACAATCTCAGACAGCTTGGTGTGAATGGGGGTTTGAGGTACATCCACTTATTCTGGGAGTTGAGTTGAGGTGACATTCAGGATTTTGAACAGCTTGTGCCAAATGTTGTCGACAGTCACTCTGGGTGGTATTCATTAGGCAGGCCTCGTGTTTCTGGCCCTATGGTACAGCTCCATGGTGCTCGGACATTGTCGTGCCTGATGGGTCTTCTGTAAAATGAAACACTGTCCCATCGGAAATGAGGATTTGAAAGAGTAATGCATTTGTGTGCTGCTCATGGGGATTCGAGGACAGAGCACGCCTCTCATCTGTCCTCACTCTGGAAGCTGGGAGATATAGCCATCTGTGTCTGTTATACAAGTCTTACGCAATTGTGTTGCTCTTGTTTCTGTATCTACAAATGACTTTTGCCTTTGCGATCTTGCTCGTCTTGAATTATGTCAAACGGTACGAAGGAGGATGGTGTCAACAGAGCACGGAGGGTTCAGTACAATGAAGCTTTTTGGTTGGATGGAAGATTTTCTTCCCTATTCTTACACTGCAACCTCCGGTGTCAAGCAGAGCTAGAGTCTCAACGCCTTGCTGTTCACATCAAAGTAGCTCCAGCACGACTCCGTTCTGCGATGTTATTCACATTATTGATTTCCAGAGCTATAGCGTTATACAAGCACAGAATATATGAATTCTCCTTCGGTCTGCATAGAGTACACATAATAAAGTCTAGCTATCCCTATGAGGTTCACAACATAAAACCTTCCCCATTTCCATTATGCCCTTTCATTGAACTTTGACTTATTTTTCTTTGCTCTTTGAAGGCCATAATAATCTGGAGAGAAACTGTGTCATGATAATTGTAGGCCCATTTACAATAACAAATCAATGTCACTTCTCTCTTTTATTTATTCCCAAAGCAATTAGTCCCAAAGCCAACTGCCATTTTAGCGTTAGGTAACCCACTTACCTGTTCTTTACATAAATCCCAGGCCTGTGTTGACAGAATGGCCGTCCTCACCATGTTGATATGGCCAGCTGTGGATAGGACAGATCACCTGACCATCGGCCAGCAGGCTGTCAAGGCTGTAATGTAAACCACTCTGAGGGGAGATAACAGTGGCTAGACTAATTGGCCAGGGAGAGGAACACACGGCCCCTCTCTGTGTGTTTGTGCGTGTGGCAGAGAGCCATCAGAGGGCTTCTGGTCCCCATGGCAACGGGGCTGCATTCCCCACTGTGTTCCCTGGGTTGGGTGTGTGTGGGATGGAGATAAAACACGTGTGTATGCGTGTGTGTTTTGAGACAGAGTTCCTATGGCTAACCACTTCACTTCTGAACTCTCTCACTCCACCTTTTTTTCTGCTGGCTTGGGTTTGTAGCGTTTTCAAGAGAGGGATCCGGAACATCTTCAAACAAACGCTAGTGTGGTGATGTAACAAGACGAGCAAGACGTTTCAGATAGTTAGGAAGGGGGTTATCCAGTGTCAAATCACAGTGAGTGGTTTGTCATGGTAACGGACTGTAGGATGACAGGCATCCACAGGAGCTCTTTCCAGTCAAACACGTCATTCTTCTTACAGCATGCTGCAAAGGTGTTTTCACGCACGAAAAGAAAATACGTTATTTTTAAACCTGGAAACCAGTTATTAGTTTTGATTGAATAGGCCCCCCATGGTACTGTGGTGGATCAGTGGAGGCTGGTGGGAGGACCTATAGCAGGACAGGCTTATTGTAATGGCTGGAATGGAACGGAGTCAAATGTGGTTTCCATACATTTGATGTGTTTGACACGGTTCCAATAATTCCATTCCAGCCATTACAATGAGCCGGTCCTCCTATAGCTCCTCCCACCAGCCACCACTGGTGAGGGGCCCATTATGTGGGTGTGTGACACGCTGACTGAAATGATTCCTCTGTGGTATGTTCGTTTCCATCTCTCCTTGCACTCCTGAGGCATTTTCTAATCACGGCTAAGAGATGATATGGTGAATATTCACTAGTGCACTACATAGGGAATAGGTGCCATTTGGTACGCACACTATATGTAAGAGGATTGCAGTCCTGGTACACTGTGTGGTTGAATTTTCTCCGGCAAACCGATACTCACGATCTCTCATAGTTGGTGTGTCACTCTCCCCCTCTTGTGGTGGAAAGGGGAAGTGGTTGAAATGCTGCTCTTACTCTGAACAGAAATTAACCACAAAGAAACATTTCAGTAGTAGTGGACTGAACTCCACTCCATGGTGAAGGAAGTTTATGAACATCACCAACGGTGTGGAGCCGAGACCAGGCTTTGTGGAATCTAGCTCGGACTATCGATTCGCACAAGGTCAATACTTAAATGACGCAACGCACATCAAATACAGCCACTGACTGTTTGCACATTGCTTTTACTCTGAGATGGCAACTCAGGGCAAATGCATGTGCCAATTGAATCTCAACAAGGAAACAGTTGGTGGTATTTGATTAACGTTTATCGAAAAAGTATAGATTTCAGCAACCAAAGACGACAAACATAGGTACGGAGGTGGGCGTTTCCTAATTGAAATGTTTTGAAGTATTGACGGAGCTGGATTCCACAAAGCCTGGTCTCAGCTCCACGCCAGAGTTTAGTCAGCAGTGTAAATCATAATTTATCATGATGATGATGTCTTGATTTGAATAGCCTCGGTTGTTTTTTTTGCATGTGGAACATTGAATTCGATAGCACCAAGTCTTTCCGACAGTTGAGAATGAAAACACACAGACATTAAATGTACATTGATAACATCGCTTACTAACGGAATTGGATGATGATTGTTGTTATTTATGGGGCTCCCGTGTGGCGCAAGCTCAGGCACTTCCTCTCAGTGCTAGACGCGTCACGACAGAAACCCTGGTTCCACAATTGGCCCAGTGTCGCCCGGGTTTGGCCGGTGTAGGCCGTCATTGTAAATAATAATTTATTCTTAATAACTGACTTGCCTAGTTAAATAAAAGGTTCAATACATACAATTTAAAAAATGACTGTACATTTTAAAATCAGGTGGACTTTCAAATATTAACCACATACAGGAACCACTTAAGCCTTTAGCATGCAGAGTGTTAATGTCTATATGAGGATTACACTGATAGCTGACATGTACTTCAGACTGACGGGACTCCCAATCACGGCCACTCAGGAGCCCCAATTATAACCAAGTACACCTGTCATGAGGAACTATTAGGTTCCTCAGTGACTATAAGGTGTGGTGTGTGTAATATTCCAGTCTTGACAGATGGCATTTTTAACCTGTCTCACTAAAAGCACAGACCCCGTCTAGCGCTGACTTTAACTGGACCATTTGAGCAAAGTGGGCAGACTGGAAAAGCCTCACAAAAAACCTTGTTTAAAATGTTTGGCTCCAAAGGTTAGGAGAAACAATGCACTTAGCCCAAGAGGGTGAGATGGGTCACTGTGTGTAGATAACTTTTGGACACCATACTAATGGCACGTTCACAGACATTTTCAACATGCTAACTGGATGATCGAGGCACTTGTATAAATCCAACCCGTTAGCAATTTGACATTTTTTTGTTTCCTAGTTCCGACTAGCACGTGAACATGGCATAAGGGCCAGATGAGATATGGAGAGAGGTTCTTATTTAGGGGTATATCCCAGACCATCTATTTCCCTTCTTACAGTAAACTCTTATTTGGTCAGCGTATTTTGATCACACATACTGAGAGTGAGGTTGGCCACAATTGCAGCAGCAGACAAACTCCAGCAGAGGGCAGCATTTGGCAACAAGAGACAGATCAACATTCAACACAGTTGTCTGGTTTGCCCAGGGGTATTCCCTGTATTTCTTTAATTATAAAATATTTTGCATTCTGTATCTCCTAAACATTATTGTGTTTTAGATCTAAGATGCAAACAAGGTAATTTATCATATGCACGCACAGCCAGCCTTGCTCAGATATTAGCCGTGCAGTATACTGTGTACTAAACAATAAGAACAGCTTCCTAATATTGAGTAGCACTCCCTTTTTGCCCTCAGAGCAGACTCAATTCATCAGGGCATGGACTCGACAAGGTGTCAGAAACATTCCACAGTTGTGTCAAGTTGGCTGGATGTTCTGGTGGGTGGAGGACCATTCTTGATACACACGGGAAACTGCTAAGCATGAAAAAACCCTACAGTGTTGCACTTCTTGACACAAACCGGTGCGACAGGCACCTAACTACCATACCCTATTCAAAGACGCTTAAACATTTTGTCTTGCCCATTCACCCTCTGAATGGCACACATTCCCAATCCATGGGTCAAGGCTTAAACACCCTTTAACCCGTCTCCTTCCCTTCACCTACATGGATTGAAGTGGATGTAACAAGTGACATCGATACATGTGTACAGCTTTCACCTGTTCAGTCCATGTCATGGAAAGAGCAGGTGCTCCTAATGTTTAGTACACCCAGTGTATATTGAACACATGCTGACTAGGGATATCTAAAATGGCACAACTACCAGACTAAAGTTCCTGTTAATGAGGGGGAATTGTTCAATAGGTGGCCTGTCATAAATGTAATGGACCGTTTGAAGATACATTTTTAAAAAACTACAGTTTTTGTTTACCAGTATAAATAGCAATAAATACCCGGATGGTGACTTGTGCACGACAAGACAATTATAATACCTAGGACTACAATCACATCACTGTCTCTTTAAGAGCAATAGGTTACATCATTTCATCCTCATAAGGAATCTATCTGGAGAGGGAGTGGCCCTACTAGCAAAAAAAAGATAGCCGACAACAATGAATGCAGGGCAAACTATGTTCAGGATGGACTCCACTGTGAGCTAGCTTCAGACATTGTACTACAGCTTGAATCTTGTACCCTCTGCTCTCCACACTGCCAGAGGTGCTTGCCACTGAACACAGGTGCACCACAGGTTATAAAAGGAGGCAGAGGGCGTGAACTGCAATGAAAGAGCCTAGTTCAGGGAAGCTCCAATCACAGGAAGGGTGGTTAAAAAGTTGATACAATTAAGTACAGCAAATTCCCAAGTCACAGCACACACACCCAATCAATAAAGGGCAATTAGCAATCCATTAAGGCAAGGCATTTGTGAGAGCATGCAAAGATCAGTGAGAAATCAATTCATAGAAGAGCTAAAAATCCCCCCTATGACATCATTGGAGCTCCTGTGACTAATGTTTTAAAAGCAGTAATGCCCAAACATTCTAAAATGTCTACTTAACGTGCGATGGCCCTGGTGCACCTTGCCCCCCCGTTGGAACCATCTTGGGCTCTTGCACTCCAGCAACGGCTGAGAACCTGGGACCACCTTGCCAGCAGAACACAGGGGATACACAAAAGAGAAACGGCCCTCTTGCACATTGTAACAGCGCAACCGCTGAACAGGTAGAGCCATGTCCATCGCTGCAGACTATCCGCCGAGATGTAACACCTCCCAACTAGGGATACCGGACTACGCCACATGTAGTGCGGGAGAGTTTACACAAATGTTCAATTCCTGTAGCAAGTCCTACATCACTTTTTTTTTGTTATTGGCGAGAGGAGGTCCTCAGGACTAAATCTAAAATACACCGGTTCTTTGTATCAAGGAGTGGAGCATGGGACTCAGACAATAATCAGGACGCAGCCATTTATTTACATCCATCCTAAGCAGGAATATCACCTCACAGACATCATTACTAACAATACGTTTCTCGCACAACTCACATTCAATCAAACGTAGAAAATCAACCCAATTAAACCACCGCTCCTGTCCGCCCAAAGCACGCCGAACAGTAAGGGGATCTCTGATTAACGCAAACAGGAATGCTTTTCTACAAAAGGTCACGCCCTTAAAGGGGCAATCAGTAGTTGTTACATCATTTTTTAAATGTTATATATGTACACATTCATTCTTGAAGAATATAACTTACAAATGCCTCATGAGCTTAGTGCAACTGTCTTACACCATCAGAAGCTTGTTTAACTCCAATTTAATAAAACACTATATAGCCTCAAAACATTGTTAAAACTAATTATTTTGATATCATGGATGGTCAGGCCATGCATCCAAAGCACTGTCTATGAATTTGAGAGTGGTTACATTTCTCCGGCCCCATCCCTCAGCTTTTCACCGAAACGGGAAGGAAGTAAGCTTTGTTATTGTTTCTACTGCCATTTGCTGTTTTTAATTAACAATCTAATTAACATCGGGCACTGGCAGACCAACAAGGGTGCGTTCACAATAGGTTGATTTGCAGCAGGTTACCAGCCTCAGGTTATCATTTCCTTGTTCTACGCAGCCAAGGAAACCTTTGGACCATGAAAGGAACCTCACACAATGGCTCTTCTATATTCTTATTAAATGATCCACTTGCTTGTCAATGTTTGTTTTCAAGACATCACACCAGGAAGAGAGTACTCAGGAGGAATAGAAAAGGTTTCCACAAAGGACCAATGGACCCTGCCCCACTGGCATTGGGCTGCACAACCTTGGCTTTACTATGCTCTGGTACCACTAAGCTGCTGGTCAGGTAGGCTCCGGTACTGGGGATCCACAGGGAGCAGTTGTAGGCCCCTTCCCCAGAGACAGTCTTTCTTTTCAGGGAACTAGTTATAGTCAATGACGCTCCATCTTCCACTTGTTTAGTGTTGATTGTAGAGTCCCCAGTCACGTTGTTGGGTCCCTGGAACCAGTGCACCTCTCCATCAGGGTAGACCCCAGTGAAGCGGCAGGTTGGGCCCTCATCACTGACACTGGGCTGGGCCTCCCTGTAGCACTCTGAATGGAAACAGATTAAAACAAAATTAAACACAAAGTATATGGCTGAGGTTGGAGAGTTCTTGAAATGGTGCAATACAATTCCGTAAGCCCCCTGACACCATTAGTCATACATTTTGCTCAGTTGAGGCACAGTAAAGTCCCTTGTACTTCCTGGTGGTTTGGCAATGTCCATTAGCTATGTCCACTATAGGAGGACTGGCTCATTGTAACGTAATGGCTGGAATGGAATTAATGGAACAGAATCAAACATGACTACCGTTCCATTTATCCCATTCCAGCCATTACAATGAGCCAGTCTTCCTATAGCTCCTCCCACCATCCTCTGGTCAATGGCATTAGACTACATGCATGACAGATGTCTAGGTTATGACAGTATTACACGAGTGAGAATGGGCTAGGACACTCGCCTTGCAGCTCCACCGTTGTAGTGGCCTCCTTTACTCCGTGATTGGAGCGTAGCTTGCACAAGTACTTTCCCCGCTCCAGTGGCTGTACCTGCAGCAGAGTCAGGGTCAGCTGTGTCTGCGGGGTATAACTACACTCCATGGTACTAGGTGTGCTCCCTGAGTGGGTCCCGGTCACTCCAGTTCCGTTAACGTCACACAGGTGCATGCCGTCCTGGCGGACCCAGGCCAGATGTTTGATCGACAGCCCCTCCTGTAATGTGGTGATGCCACATCGGAGGGTTACACGCTGGTGACATGGCACAATGACAGAGTCAACAGTGCTTAGCTTCACCAGCTCTGTGGATTAAGGAGATATTGGAGTTAGTTTCTTCACTTAGCTCTCTTGGAATGACTGTGCTCAACTAATGTTCGTTCCTGACTCGAGCCATTCCATTTTGTGTTATGAGCCTACTAGTGTGGGGGCCCAAGCTACATTGTTGTATTGGCAAGTACCAAAGACCCATCCACATGAAATACAAATCATCTACAGTATATAATTTCAGAAACTGTGTAGTTATGGTCAGCTGTGTATTAGTACTGCAAGTTACAAACTTCAGCTTGTAAAGATAACTTGTTGATTGACTGGTTGTGCTGGTCCAGGGCTACAATGAGAATGTGTACTGTTGGGGGTACTCGAGGACCAGGGTGCCTATAGTTGCTTACCTGCTGTTGTGAGTGTGCGAGCAACAGAGAGCCAAAGCATCACCGTTTGCTGGGTTAGCAGGTCCATCTTGTTTCTCTTGACTTGATCTCCTATAGACGCACACAAGTTACACATTGGTCATGTTACACTAGTATGTCACTCTCACCCAGTCTACCTGATATTCACCTTCACCTGTTGCAAACACAGTGCACTTATTCATTTAACTGATTGATCCTTTCAAGAGACGTACAGATGTAGGATCCTGTTGCAGGAGAACTTTCCTGCATTGCAAGAAATGTAAAACATAGTGTATTTGATCATTTTCCTGCTGTAGCAAACTGGTTCAAATTAAGATCCAATACCTGTACATTGTATCAGAATGTTTCTGTCCTACGGAGTCTTAAATCGTTCTTATAAGCGGAGTGCACTGTGTAATATTTTGCTTCACAGACCGATAGTTTTTACTTAAAGGTCCAATGCAGCCCATGTTGATCTCAGTATCGCTCGGGTCTGTGGGACCCATTTTCAATGTCTACTAAGCTGTTGTCAAGGCAAAGGGTGGCTACTTTGAAGAATCTCAAATATAAAATCTGTTTTGATTTGTTTAACACTTTTTTTTGGCTACTACATGATTCCATGTGTGTTATTTCATCGTTTTAATGTCTTCACTATTATTACAATGTAGAAAATAGCAAAAAAAAGAAACCCTGGAATGAGTAGGTGTGTCCAAACTTTTGACTGGTAGTGTATATTACATATGTGGTGTTTGGGACCACTGGACCCGAGGCTAATAAAAGTGTGTGTAGGTGAAAACATGTAGAAAATACTGTGTGCCTTCACTCGGTCTTCCTCCTCCCTGGGCCTGCTGTTTCAACATCGGCAGGGAGACAGATAGGTTATTGATGCTGTCTCCCACTTGTCCCACACTCTTTACCCTTTGTAGGGTGTGCAACTACAATGTCTTGTGGGAACATGCACAGTGCTATTACAATACATTTCATTACATTGGAAAAATGCAGTATTTTCCCACAATCTACCCCAGCCAGGTGCAAATTGGGGAAGGGACACAAATAAATAGCTTTGCATGTGGGGCTCCTTACCACAATCAATCAGTATGGCAGAGGGCCTTAGAAATAATTTTTGCAGAGAGAGAAGCTAGTGTGGAAGGACCGTCTTCCACTTTGGAAGATGAAGAATTCACTTCGGAATCTGACAGTGAGTTGGAAGAAGAGGATGAGATTGACCCTCAGCCAGCCCGTCAGCAACCAGCAGCCAGCAGGAGGAGAAATATGGATGAAATTGGATGCTCTTCTAGCCCAAGGAATGAGCCACCCCGCACGGCTGCAAATGGATGCAACCAGGGCCGACACGGATGGTGGTTACTCATGTGCAGAACATAAAGTCTTCTTTTGAACTGCTCATCCCAGACACCATCCAGGAAATCATTCTGGACTGCACTCATTTGAAGGGAAGGCGTGTTTTTGGAGAGAGATGGAAGATGGACCAAACTAATTTACATGCATACTTTGGGTTTCTTAACGTTGCTGGTGTTTTCAGATCCAATGGGGAATCCACAGAATCCCTGTGGGATGCAGAAACTGCCGGAGAACTTTTCAGTGCAACAATGTCTCCGGAAAACTTCCACATAAATTCCAGGATTATCTGCTTTGATAACTGAGACATCAGACCAGCTCGGCGGCAGAGAGAAAAGCTAGCTGCAATCAGGTCAGTGTGGGACAAGTGGGTGGACCGCCTTCCCCTGTTTTACAACCCTGGGCCCAACGTTACTGCCCTTCAGGCAATACACACTGCCTAAACCCCCAAAATATGGAATCAAGATCTGGGCTGCCTGTGATGCTGCTTCATCATATGCGTGGAACTTGCAAGTGTACCCGGGAAGCCGGATGGAGGAGCCCCTGAGAAGAGCCAAGGGATGCGGGCCACAACATCACATGCAATAACTTTTTTACTTTGCACAAGCTGGGACAGGAGCTTCAAGAGGTAGCGTGCGATGGTAGGAACAATACGAAAAAACAAGCCAGGGCTCCCACCTCAGCTGTTTAATACACGGAGCAGTCCTATCAATTCCTCTAAGTTTGTGTTCACGGCCGACACGTCCCTAGTGTCCTATGTGACAAAGAAAGGCAAAAATCTGGTACTCATGAGTACGCTGCATAGGGATGGGAGAATCTGTGGCCACAGCTGAAAAAGAAGAACCCTACGCTGGACACTTGTAATATTCTTCAACATCTTGGACATCTCGGCGTACAACGCCTTTGTCATCTGGATCGCTTTAAACCCAGATTGGAACAGAGGGAATGTGCAGAGACGGCTCTTTCTCGAAGAGTAAGGCATTGGTAAGACCTCAAATCCAGAGGAGGCAACATATCCCAAGGACCCCAGCTTATGCAGCCATCGTGAGGAAGATTCAGGAGGAGGATGCTGATGCCCGATCCACCCGACCCACAGAACCAACAACTCCAATACCGGAAGTTACTGTGAGTGATGTTGTTGCCTGTGTGTCTGACTTGGCCTGCTGCAACTATATGTGAGTGAGTGAGATGTTTGTAAAATTCCTGAACTAAGTGTTTATCATTCTAGATTGCAGCCTGTAGCAACAAGAAGAAGTGCTGCAATGCGTATGAACCCAAGAAGGACAGGAAGACACAGTACATATGCATCAAGTGCAAGAAATACATTTGCAACACACACACAGTAAAACTCTGTTCCTCATGTGGTGTGTAGACTGGCCTTAATTTGTGCTCAATGGGGCTCATTTATCATTTCCATGAAATACTTTATGTAAAATGTGTCCTTCCAATTTGTTCAGTTCAAAGCAATAAACAAAAATAGCTTCTTAGCAAAAAGCAATTTCTCAAGCAAAAATGTTGTTAGGACTGTCTGGGAGTGGTCTGAGTGGGAAACTGAAAACTAGCTGTTATTGGCAGAGAGGTTTGGAACAGTCTTTCTTATTGGTCTATTAACTAATTTACCACATGTTGATGTCACCATGGAAAGGCCAAAACTCCATCCCATTCCATAGTTTTGACAAGTTGGCTGAATGTCCTTTGGGTGGTAGACTGTGAAACTGTTGAGCGTGAAAATCCCAGCAGCGTTGCAGTTCTTGACACAAACCGGTGTGCTTGCCACCTACCCTGTTCAAAGGCACTTAAATATTTTGTCTTGGCCATTTACTCTCTGAATGGCACATATACAAAATCCATGTCTCAATTGTCTCAAGGCTTAAAAATCCTTATTTAACCTGTCTCCTCCCCTTCATCTACACTGATTTGAAGTGGATTTAATTAACAAGTGACATCAGGAAGGGATCATAGCTTTCACCTGGTCAGTTTGTCATGGAAAGAACAGGTGTTTCGTGCACTCAGTCTATATAGAACACAGGACAATCAAGTTTTTGAGGGCACTGGGCCATTAAAAGTACAGCTAGATAAGTTATATTGCTGGTGACATAGGTCTGACAGATACAGTAGCATAACTTGACTCACCCCAATATGAAGACGTGCTTGTCCCTTGCTTCTTTGAGTAACTCTGTCTGATACCTTCTGAGCCCCTGCTAAAATTAGTCCTCCCATTTCCTTGTAGGTTTCTTTACATACCAAGGTCGTTAATGATTAAGTAAGGAGGCTTTGTGTGGCTGCTGTACTTATCTCTGAGAAAGGTGTGTCTCATAACTACCTCTTGCAGCTCTTCTGAAAGAGAGTGAGAGAACGTGTGTGTGTAGCAGAGAGTGTGATAAGTTAATGCTAAGTCAAGAGAAACTAGCATATGAAGTTGTAATGGGAGCTGTTCCTCTGATTGGGTGCCAACATCAAGGGGTGAGAGTGTTGTTGCAGATATCACTCCCACTCACGTGATTGGCTTATTCATGAGAATGAAGTGATTTCACTTGATAGGTTTCAGTATTAACTTTTTTTAATGTCATCGCTTAGACGTGGTCAAATGGATAGAATGTTTCTGTATACTAGGTAATAAAAGTGTCAGGACCCGGTTACGAACTCGGGTCTCCGGTGTGAGAAACAGTCACTTAGCAAACTGAGCCACTAATAGTCGGCATAACCCAGAAGATGAGGCAGACACAGCAGTACTTGAGACGGTGTTTTAATAAAGTAAAAAGGAAAGTTCAGGCAAAAATATAAATCCACAACATCAAAAGTAATTCCAAGAGAACAAAGGTAATCCTCCAAGTCAAAAAGGGTACATCCACAAGGTGGTAGGTACAGCAGAAAAAAGACTCAAAAGATAATCAAAAAGAAATAAACAAGAACAAAAACAGAGTACCACAAGAGAGTCCAACAGGAGTAACACATGTTCACAGCATCACTGGGGCTGGGTGCCAACATTCAAACACAGAGCAAAGAACTGAGGAAAACTAAGGGTTTAAATACAATCAAGGGAAACGAGGCACAGGTGCAAATAATAACTGGAAACAAGGGAAAACAAAAGGGTCAAAAAGCACAATGGGGGCATCTAGTGACCAAAACCGGAACAACCCTGGCCAAATCCTGACAAAAAGTTTATGACGGTGTTTTGTCTGAATCTTTACAGCCAGCATATTCAAGTAACTCATACACTTATTAATGTTGTAGAACAAGGGTGAAAACACAGATGTTCTGCAAATGATCCTGCAGTAACAGAACCTTTTGAGATTGTGTGTTCTAAACGTTTTTCGAGAGTTTGCGAAGTTCAAAAACACATTTGAACCCTTTTAGCTTGAATCATCTTTTATCACACAGCTAGACAGATGAGATTTCATTAGCGAATGTTCATGCCACATTGTTTCCTGAGTTTAAAAAAAAACAATCACCCTCTTCGTTAGCGTGACACACACCTACGCTCATCACTCCAAAGTGCCCGTCAGACTGTCCATGGGCGTTTTGCACTCTGTAAACTGAGTAAATCACTAACCACTGTACCTGACAAGCCTTTCTCCTGCTCCGAGCTTGTATTTAAGCTGTAACCGTTCTACTCTGAGGAAACAGGTCAGGTCCCCCAAACTGTTCCTTGAGTGTTGTGGGTGTGAGGCAACTCAATATGCATGTGGAATTCTGACTATACCTTGACCCCTCAGTGGTGGATGACCTCTAGTGGAACACCCCCCCCCAGGGTGGGAGACAACGGCAAAGAGAGAGGAGCCTGGCAGGGTCTCACTGATGTGTGTGTGTGTGTGTGTGTGTGTGTGTGTGTGTGTGTGTGTGTGTGTGTGTGTGTGTGTGTGTGTGTGTGTGTGTGTGTGTGTGTGTGTGTGTGTGTGGCAGTTCTTCTGTCTGTGTATGTACTGCGTATGGTGTACTCTCGCGCGTGTGTGTTTGGATGTATGTCTACTTTGTGTGTGGGTGTTCAGGCTTACTGTCTCCGCTCTAGGGGCATCAGTTCTCCTCCCACATCAGCACTGCATTAGCTGCCAACAACGAAGATATAGAACACGCTGCAGGCTTTAATAACATGGAGGCTACATCTCCACCAAAACAATACAATACACCGCTACAGAACAGAGACCCTCTTCTCTGCTTCATCACCAGCCCACTACCACGCTTACATGTGAGATTGAACACGGTGGTAGCGTGAGACGAAGAGATTTTCTGCCGTGCTCTGACCTTTTGTGCTGTACCACACACTAGGCCGAGTTGATATAGCAATGTGCTGCGTGGATGCCTCTCCTCTGATAAGTGTGTATATTCCTCAGTGCATCTTCATTTTAATGCTCCATTGTTTGGTCTGCCACCAGCATGGCAACCTTATGTCATAGGAAACAAGCAATGTGCTTTGAATAAAACAGGAAGTCTAATAATAAGTGTTGTTGCCACCGACAACGGGAAACCTTTGCCAACGACGCCACACTGCATTTCACACTTTCAGGCAACCGTTTCTCTGCAAGTGACAGAATGTGGTGACTCTTTCTATCTCTGTCTCTCGCCCTGGCACGACACACTGAGTTACAGTTTATTTTCACAGCTTGTCGACACTCATCCGATACTTAATTTCTGTTGGGCCAGATTACCCCCAAAACGCACCATAATGGTGTCTAAAATGATCCAGCTCTAATGTAGGTGACTCATGCGACTTTGCCGAGATAGTTCATAAAGTCGTTAAGTTAACTTTTTCGAAAGTTGACACTAATTCCACACTGGGAGTGAGGCTGTGGATTGAGTTCCTGCACTCTGGGTCGTCGTCATGGTGATTAGTCAGGTGGATTTACGATCGCATTTCCGTGGTAATCCTAGACCAGAGGCGACAGCGGCCTATCGGTACCAAGCGCGTACTTTATGCCCTTCCGCCTCATCCTTCTCCCCTTTTGGCATTTTGGACATATCCCTGTCTGGCTGTTTTAAGCTTGTACTAGGTCAGCTTACTGTATGAATCACACTTCTCCCATATATCATGAGCCAGAGTGCTGAGGGACAAAGTCAAAAGTACACTCCAAAGTACCAATCGTCATTCAACTCCTTAGGCCCTGACTATTACGACTAAAGCCAAAGCTATACAAATCTTCTGCAAAGTTCAGCTAACTTGGTTTGAGATGTACAATTCTGATGGGCACCAAGTTGGCACCAATAGTTTGGAGGACAGTTTTGTGTAACTACAGTTTTGTTCTTAAACCAGACCAACTCAGCTCCTCTGAGCAGTGACAGGTCAATGAATGAGCTTTTAGTCATTTTTTCTGGCTGAATTTCTTAAGTGGTCTTCTAATGTCTGTCCCCTCCCTCCCCCCCCCCCTCTCTCTCTCTCTCTCTCTCTCTCTTAGGACTGGACAAATCAATAATAAAATAGGATGGTTAGCTTACACAGCCAGAGAGCTGTTACATGGGACCTGCATGGCTGCCTGACCTCTGTACTCTGGCTGCCTCTGAGCGGCTGAAAGGAGAAGGAGCTTTTAGGCCTGGTCCATTAACTAAAGGGCAAGCGAGTAACTGTTCTCCCTCTCCATTCCATCTGTCCATCCCTCCATCTGTCCATGGAGCTTTTCTCTGTGTTTTGTCCACTTCAGGGGCACTGGGGCATCTTTGAAATGAGATGGAACGTTGACCAACTCCCACCACATTTCCTACCCCCTCAAGCCTGGAAAGCTTCAAGAAAAGAAAGTGGACTTTTTGTTGTTGTTTCATGGAGAAGTGACGGAGTGAGTGGTAGGTCAAGAAAGAGTTGGTTGTACCTCTCACCATTTGTCCTTGATATGCATTTTGTCCTGTATGTCCCTTTCCAAAGTAGTTCCTCAGCAGGTTACTGTACTCAGGATTGTTTTTAGACCTTTTTTTTATCACGAAAGAGTTGATTTCAAACATCTAAGAACTCAAACAAAAGTGTGAAAACAACCCTTCAAAGAAGAAAGCTATTTTAAAGGAAATTAGTTGTACTGTATTCAAATGAAAGAAGGAGGGGACATTTGGGGGGACGCCCCCACCTACCGTCAACCAATCATGTCAATGCGGAGCTATACAGAGCCCTCTGCATTGTTACAAAAGTTGAGAGGCTCACGGCGATGCGGTATGAAGCTTGATTTGCCCTCTGCCCCTTCTCATTGACGCCACGGAAATTCAAGGGCGACCGTGGTATTGCAGGCATTGTTTGCAGAAAACAGGATCCCCCATTATAGTGAATGGAAAAATGCCAATCTTCATGATAAATCTTTGTGTAAATAAAATACAAAATCAAAGACAATCGTGGCACCAAAAACTGCTTCTAATATACCAGATGTATGTCATTGAACTGATTATTTTAAAATCACACACAAAATAAGTTATAAGAATAATTTAGTAACTAATGGCAGCCTGCAGTGCCCCTGTCGGCCTTCAACTTCAGTTACGCAATGAGGGGGCAGCACTGAGCTAGCCTGAAACGTCACTTCCTGGACTAGCTCAAATTGCGCATGTTATATCTCCATGAGACGCCATCTTAATAAAGGGGAACTGCCTCCTATAACAAACTTCACGGGTTATAAATGGCCTGTGCAGCATCGATATGAGTCAGAAACATTAATTATAGTGTCAAAATTGACTACAAAATGTAAATAAGATAATTTTTGTCATAAAGTCAGCCTCATCCAAAACGAGATTTGGAAGTGAGCGCGTCATGAGTAGTATGGGTTGGGTATGGATTATTTACATATACATGCCCACTTTTGCTAATGATGTCCAATTTGCAAAGAGACAACAAGGTGTGGTCCGCCCCCAGCTGCACTGTGTTGTGAACATGTTGTCAAGCCTGCAACGCATGGACACTTGCTCAGCATAGTGAAAATTGGCTTCCATAAAGTAGGTGCAAACTTCTAACACATTTAACAATGTTTCGCAAGATGGCAAGGAATGTATTACATACAACAAACGTATGACACTATGGCTGTGTGTGGTGAGTAGCTAGCTAGATAGCTATGATACTGTGATCTAGCTAAATACATAGTCCCTCCCTAATGTGTAATGTGATGTAATGTCATAGAGAGGAAGATTTGCATAGCTAACGTTGCGCCTGACGATAAGGTTTGATAGGATGTAACATTAGCCAGCTTGCTATCGATAATGTTTCAACTCAAACGGGCTAGCTAAGAAGATCCCTGCTAGCTATCTAGCTAGCCAATTAATTTCAACTCGGACAAAGATATTGATAACTAACCCGGATTGGTTAGGTAGCCAGCTATTTTTATGAGATCAGCGTCACAGGCCTGAATCTATTCTGTGCTTACAGTCACTCTATTAATATTATTACTTCCAAACTAGAGAAAATGTGTTTTTCTCGCTTTATGTCTATTGACTGATGATATTTAATTTAATTCACAGTCTACTTACAAAACCTGGTGAATTTGTTGTTCAGCAGTGTCGTGGGAACCTCCCTACCATATCAGGAGCAGAAGGCTGAGGCAGTACGTGGCCAGGCACCAGTCCCACTTCAGGTTGATCACATTTGATCTCGCTATGCGTCACAATAAAATCACTTGTCTGTCTTGGAATTCGCCTAACAGCCATTGATAACGTAGTGCTGTGTGTATCAACCTTACCTTGCTTTGCTACCGATGGAGGACAAGAGAGATGGTTTGTCATGGAGTCCCCTGACTTAAAGACAGATTGATACAGATGTCTGAACTGGGAGAGACCTTGCACTCAGCATTACAATTATACAAGACACATCTATTACTTTTCATCGTATTTTGTTATTATTGAATATAATGGGGTGGGGTGGAACTGTCTTATATGGGACACTCTACAAAGGGATGATGACTAACATGTACCACCAGACAAAATGCTGATAAGTACAGTATATGTATCGGCTGTGAATGACATTAGAAGATGAAAGACAAGTGTCAAATTTGCACATTGTTATATTAGCAGGACACTGCTTCTACAGTATTAGGCGGTTTATTCTACACTTGAACTTGAAAGTTATCAGAACACTTTGTTTAGAATATCGACAGAAGTTCAGCAATTGGACTTTTCTCATATTACTCTGTATCTACTGACCGATTCAAAGCTTCCTCCTGGAGGAAGCTAGGTCAGTAGATACAGGGGGGTTATTGAACTCTGCCTGCTGAACCCATGCGTTGTGGCAAACTATGTCATATCAAGAATGTAGTCTCGTGCACTCCACCCCTCCTGCCACCTGGCTGCACCTGTCCGTAACCTGTAATGCATCGCATAGATGAAAGGGACTTCTTCACCCGCTGGAGACTTCAAGACAGAACCTCACCCAGAGAGCAGTGCATGTAAGTGTGTGGTTAGACAGACAAATCCTTAGAATAGACCATAGACATAGTATAGAATGCCATGCTAGTTCTGGAACAGCTGAAGCTCTACCAAATATTTTTATGCTCCTTGTTCTATCTGTGGTTGTACTCTACACACAACTCATTTTCCTTTGTTAGGTAAAGTGTAGGCGTACTGTCTTTATAAGTAAATCAATATGATGAAACATTTTCTGCTGTAAATAGGCTGTCTTTGTAACACAAACACACCCATCGATTTTTGTTGTTGTTGTTGTTGATAAATGTAGTTACATTCAAGCTAGCCATGTTTGTGCAATGTCCACATGAAGTCTAGACATTTAGGGATATGAGTTCAAGACGAGACAAAACTAGCCAGTTATGTTGAAAGCTGTGCTGACTGAAGACTGGGCATTCAACTCGCAGCTGTTGATATAATTTCCACGGTAACATGTCTTTACATTACATAATATAACTTCAAGTTGCAAGTTCCTTTCGTAGTAAGGTGTTGTATAACAAGGGTCTCATGAAACACATTCCAGACACTTGTACTTCTTGCCATCTTGGCATAACTGTGATATGACAGAAACATCAGCTAGCTAGATAGGCTAGCCAGCTTCAGTTATCCCCAAGCTATGCTAGCTAGCTAGCTGCTGTCAGGTTGGTTAAGCACAAGGTCTGCGAAGGCTTTAGCCTACATACTGTATATAACTGAATTAGCAGATCATCTTGAGATGGTGAGCCAGTCAGGGGGGAACACGTCCTCAACTTGTCCTGCTGAAAGTTAATTTGTCTCACAGTGTCTGTTGTAAAACAGACTGAGCCAGGGATTCCTCTAAGATTCCTTTATTTTTCCCTTAAAATACTCCCTAGCAGTTTCCTTCCTCTCCGGTAACTAAGTTAGGAAGGACGCCTGTGTCTTTGTTGTGACCAGGTGTATTGAGACACCATCCAAAGTGTAATTAGTAACTTCACCATGCTACCATCTACCAATAGGCGCTCTTCTTTGCAAGGCATTGGAAAACTTCCCCGGTCTTTGTGGTTGAATCTGTTTGAAATTCACAGCTCGACTGAGGGACATTACAGATAATTGCATGTGTGGGGTACAAAGATTAGGTAGTCATTCAAAAATCATGTTAAACACCATTATTGCACACAGAGTGAGTCAATACAGTTTATAATGTGACTTGTTAAGCACATTTTTACTACAGAACTTATTTATGCTTGCCATAACAAAGGGGTTGAATACTTTTTTTAAATAAAAAACTCCGCTTTGACATTATGGGGTGTTGTGTGTAGGGCAGTGACACAACAAAATGTGAAATAATTCAAAGTGTTTGAATACTTTCTGCAAGCACTGTATAACTTCATTGAGAGGATAATAATATCTGAAGTAAACCTGATTAATATTATAAATCTCCAACGCCATGGCCCATATCTTATTCCCTAGAGAGTAGGGAGCGTGGTTGTGGAGACAAGTGTGTGTGTGTGTGTGTGCGCACATGCATGCAAACAGAGACACACACTGTACGTAGAAGCACATACTGTACATTTTGTGCATGCACGCACACACCCTTCACTGAGAAATGACAGATTTGGCATTTGTTAACTCCAGCTAGGGACACAAATACATTAGCGACACAGGTCTAATGGACTAGGCCTCTAGGGCTTGTATGGATCACTAATGCGTTTGCCGACCACATAAGACCCCAAGGGACAATCGGCCCTAACTTTAGGCCCCTCCGTCTCTAAGCCCCTAAACTTTGAGGACACGTTAACCTCTGATTGCGACGGTCATGAATCCGCTTTACGAGCCATCCTGCCGCTCCTTATCGTAATGGCAGCCCAGCGCCTGTACCACAGTGCATAAAGACAGAGATCACACGGAGACTGCGGACAGGCACCTGCAATCAGATCAGACATAGAGGGGGGTTGAGTAGAAGAGGGAATAGTGTGATTTAGCCTGAGCTCCCTCTCATTTGACTGTCACTTGATGGCCATGCTTGAATGGACATAATCTCATTAAACGTATGGGACTTGTGTTATTTCTGTCATGTCAGATAGAAATGCCACAATCATTCTGTACTGTATAACAGCAGGACTATCTTTCCCTTGTTATTAAAGTGGAGTGGTAAAATGGTAGTATGGGTCGACGTACTTCTGCATTATGCAATCTTTGTCAGAAGTTGTAAAGGTTTTGTGAGGTTGTTTGGACCATAAACCCTCTTGATGTTGTTTCTCTTTTGATGTCACTGCCAAATGTCCATAGGTTAATATTGGGCTCTTTGTTTTGATCTGTTTTCAAGACCTAGTGAAGTTTTCTTATTTCATCTAAAATGCCATCTACTCAATATTCCATCAAGGGGGAGGGGGGGGCCTGAATCCCTGAATGGGTGTAAAAGAGATATTTATGATATCGGTCTCTCCTGACAGAGGAGAAGGGGACATGTCCCACTAAGAGTTGGTGTTAACCTGAACAGTGAAAGCCCAGTGAAGACAATTAGACAGGAGAGGCCAACTGGCAAACAGGGCAGCCTGAAAACTTTCTATCCATGTCACTTGCTATTGAACTTACACTTACACCGTCTTTCGATTATATGAATTAGTATCATAATCATGTCTATCCCTGTCATTTACAGTTGACCTGAGACTTCATTGAATATTATACTGAACAAAAATATCAAAGCAACATGTGAAATGTTGGTCTCATGTTTCATAAGCTGAAATAAAAGATCCCAGAAATGTTCCATACACACACAAAGCATATTTCTCTAAAAATGTGTGCACAAATTTGTTTACGTCCCTGTAAGTGAACATTTCTCCTTTGCCAAGATAATCCTTCCACCTGACAAGTGTGGCATATCAAATAAAATGTTTATTAGTCACATGCATTAACATCTGCTAACCATATGTGAGTGTAGCGAAATGCGTGTGCTTCTAGTTCTAACAGTGCAGTAATATCTAACAAGTAATCTCACAATTTCCCAACAACTACCTAATATACACATGAGCGATGGCCGAGCGGCATAGGCAAGGTGCAGTAGATGGTATAAAATATATATGTGACAGGAGTAATGTAAGATATGTAGACATTATTAAAGTGGCATTATTTAGAGTAGCATTGTTTTAAAGTGACTAGTGATCCATTTATTAAAGTGTCCAGTGATTGGGTCTCAATGTAGGTAGCAAACGTTTGCCAGGGTTTTAGGTGACAAGCCAAATTTCTTCAGCCTTCTGAGGTAGAAGAGGTGCTGTTGCGCCTTCTTCACCACACTGTCTGTGTGGGTGGACCATTTCAGTTTTTCTGTGATGTGTAGGCACAGGAACTTAACTTTCCACCTTCTCCACTGCTGCCCCTTCGATGTGGATAGACGGCTGCTGCCTCTGCTGTTTCCTGAAGTCAATGATCATCTCCTTAGTTTTTTTTATGTTGAGTGAGAGGTTGTTTTCCTGACACCACACTCCGGGTGCCCTCACCTCCTCCCTGTAGGCTGTCTCGTCGTCGTTGGTGATCAAGCCCACTACTGTTGTGTCGTCTGCAAACTTGATGATTGAGTTGGAGGTGTGCATGGCCATGGCCTGGGCGCAAACCCAGAGTCTCTGGTGGCACAGCTGGCGCTGCAGTACAGCGCCCTTAACCACTGTGCCACCCGGGAGGCCGTTTGATTGCCTTGCGGAGGGAATAACTACACTGTTTATATTCAGCCATATAACCAGACCTCTTTCCATGGTTAAATGCGGTGGATCGCTCTTTCAGTTTTTCGCGAATGCCGCTATCCATGTCATAGATGTGTCAGGTTTTGAGGGAGCGTGCAATTGGCATGCTGATTGCAGGAATGTCCACCAGAGCTGTTGCCAGAGAATTGAATGTTAATTCAATTTCAAGCTGCCTCCAACATCGTTTTAAAGAATTTGGCAGTACGTCCAACCAGCCTCACAACCGCAGACCACGTGTAACCACACCAGCCCAGGACCTCTATATCCTGCTTCTTCACCTGCGGGATCATCTTAAACCAGCCACCTGGACAGAGGATGAAATTTAGGAGCATTTATGTCTGTAATAAAGCCCTTTTGGGGGGAAAAACTCATTTTGATTGGCTGGGCCTGACTCCCAAAGGCCCACCAATGGCTGTGTCCCTGCCCAGTCCATAGATCAGGGCCTAAGGAATTTATTTCAATTGACGGATTTCATTATATGAACTGTAACTCAGTAAAATCATTGCATTTCTATTTTTGTTCAGTATACATTTGATTCTTCTGTGGATATACAATGCATAGAGATTCATAATCATTGTCAAATTCCCATTGTTATCTGTCCATGGGACCATTGATCCATTCACAGTCTCTAGCTGTCATTGAAGGTTATATCGCTCCACTTAATACATTTTTGATGGGAATTAACACCGTTGTCATAAACTGGATGGCGATATATAGATTGATATAAGAGCCGCATTGTCACAGTAGTTAGCCTAAGGCCGTTAGCGACGCTACAGACGCTGTACGACCATAAAGAGACTGAATGGCGCTCGATTAAGTTAACCCCGCCATCTGTGGCCTCATCGTTATGGTTTCATCAAACCATTTACAACTGACCATCACTGGAATAACAAAGGCCCTAAGTCGCACACAATGATGATTAGCTGGACCATAGCCAACACAGCAGCCAAGAGACGTATCTGCCTATACGGATTGCCTATATAGCTTTGAAATGATTGTTGCCAAGAAAAATTGGCCTAATAAATGTTGCTAGGACCAGGTGACCGGCTCAAATTTCTGTCTCTCTTTCATCAGCTGACTAATTGCTAAGGGTATCAGGCCTCATATTTGAAATGCCACTGTATTGATTTTCTAATCATGACAGTTCATGGAAATCTAGATGGCTCTCACCTAGAGGTGGCTGGCATTTTGTGCCTTTGATGCACTGATGTGTCGTTCCGCACAATTTTGTCCGCATGGAGATCAAAGTTTGCGAGATTCTTTCAGACCTCAGAAGCAGTCCAACGTTGATATTGGTGCACATCCCCTGGCATCTGGTGTGTAGAACGAGCTACATGCCTCAACCTTCATGTGATTTAAGGCGAATCTGATCTTTCACCACTCATTTGGAATTGAAAAACATAGCTGGAACCAACACAACAGACGGTCAGGGATGTGGGCTCAACTCGACATTTGACCACGTTTTGAGGGCTGACGTTGGAGTGAACTATCACTTCAAAGTTTTGCCACTAGACTTGAGAAATCCAAGAGCGATATTATTAGCGTCATCGTGACCACTTCACTTCGGCTCTCCAGCCTTGAAGTGATATGAGGAGGACTCATCGATTCTAACCAGGCTGTACTCATCCCACTGAAGTCATCCCGCTTTTTCTCTAATCAGAGTTAGCTCCGTCGTTGTAATCCCCTCTAATCTATGGAGGAGAGGCCATCTCAGAGACGCTCGTTTTCCTTTGTCTCCTCTCTAGATTGTAAACGGCTTCTATGTTTGCCCACATATTATCCCAGACGCATGCATCCACACACACACACACACACACACACAGACAGACAGTGAAGCTTTGATGTGAAGCAAACACACACAGTGAAGCTTTGATGTAGGATCCCAGTGTTAAACTCGTGTTTGAAGGAGGGTTATCCCTCAGAAAATTAGCTAGCCGGAGATCAGGGACACGTTCCGTTGGAATCAGGGACGCTAATCTGGCTCAAAAACAACATTAGCTACCTGCTACGATGCACAGCCATGCCCAAACCCAGGGCCAGTGTTTGCTGAGGTAGAGGATTATAGCCCATAGTGTTTGCCTGCACCTTGTTTAATCTACCTGCTGGCTTGATATATTGGTCCCTCTGGTCTGCGTCAAACATAGGTGTGTTGGAAATAGCACCCAATTCCCTATTTGACTACAGGGCTCTCAAAAGTAGTGCTCTATTTTACATTTTAGCAGATGTTCTTATCCAGAGCGAGTTCATAATTTTTTCATACTGGTCCCCTGTGGGAATCAAACCGACAACCCTGATGTTGCAAGCTCCATGCTCTACCAACTGAGCCACACAGCACAAACCATAGCCCTAGTTCTGGCTTCGTTCCTGGATATAAATGCTGTTCAGATGACGCTGGAGGTGGTTTTATGATATTATGATTTATTGCAGCGCAAATTCCCACGGCTAAAATACTGACCCGGGGGCGATGAGCAACACTCAATGTCCACTTCACGCTAATAGAAGAAAGTGGTATTTTTATTGCCCAAGCTCTAAAGTGGATATTTCTCCTCAATTATAAGATTATGATAATTATAACAACTCGGCAAGAGAATCCTTGGCCATGAAATGTATTTTCCTCTAAAATGCTTTAGTTCACACCCCCTCATCAGCTGTTTAGCGCTACACAAAACTTTAGTCACAGCTAGGAGACATCTCCATAGTCAAAACAACAGCCAATTTCAAACTGATGTTTTCTAATTGATAATTGTATTACTTTACATACAGTATGTTGTGAAGGATCATGGACTCCAATTGCTTCCAATTACCCCAGGCCACGCACCTTCCCTCCACACCTGTTCGCACTCCCTTAATCACCTCTCCTCTCCCTTTTTCACTCCTCTGTTCCCTCATATTAGCAGCATGCCTCTACCTGAGCACGAGTAATGGGTCATTTTAAGTAAGTGCCTAGTTATTGTTGTTGGAGATACTATGCGCATATGCTGCCTTAACTTTGCCCTATGTTATCTCTCTTGTGCTCAGTGATAATGCTAATAATGATAATGCCCTTTTTATGTTTAGTCCTGGCAGCCTCCTTAGTTTGTCCCGTTTCCTGTAATCGTCACCTGGCACTACTTTGTCATGCCTGCACCTTTTATGTTGTGTTCCTAATGTTTCCCTTTTGTGTCCTTCTTCCAGACCACCACATCCTTGTTATCCACCTCCAATCTCCAAGGGCTTACAAGCCACAACTCCTAACCCATCCATCCGACCTGCCTACTTACAAGTCCCCCCCCCCCCCAGTGTGTGTGTGTGTGTGTGTGTGTGTGTGTGTGTGTGTGTGTGTTTGTGTGTGACCCCCTAAACCTTCTCCACTTCATTTGCATTCTGACCGGTGTGCCATGGTAGCAGCAACAGTCCTGAACCTATCTTACAGTCCGTCCGAGTCCATTTCTTCAATATACATACTACACGTTATGTATCCTCTCGGGTTCATAAGCCATCTTCTTATGGTATAGTAAACATTTGGCAGGAAGGAGAGCTTTTGACATAAACGTTACTCCCAATTACAAATGTCATTTGAATCAGTGCCCGCACTCTGTTTCGACCCTTGTTTGCTGGCATCGCACACAATCTACAAATTACTAACCTGGGAAGATGACTGCCATTTCACCCATAAATCTCACCCATAAAATATGGCCTAATGGTGCAGTAAAGAGAACACACCTCCATGATACTCCTCTGGGCGTTCTGTTCGCTACACTCTGCTTTCACCCCTACAGATGTTGTTAGGGAGGAGAAAGGGCGACTCGGAGGGAACGGGAACGTGTGCAGAGCTGGAGGAGTCTACACTACAGAGGGAGGAGTGAGTGCAGAAGACGTTCATTTTTACTTTCAAATAAGAAAGAAACATATAGACTTAACCCGCTCATTCAGCTTTAGTATTCTGATTAGAGTTCTGATCATTGCATTCCGAATGCGTCTACATCTAAATGTGTCTACTGTGTCCGGATTCCCTTTTCCCACACAATATTCAAATGCCAGTATGCATTCTACAAACTGGAATAGGCTGTAGCTAACTAGCCAGCTAACTACTGTAGCTAACTAGCCAGCTAACCTCTGTATCAAGCTAGCAAGCAACGCTAAAGGGATTGCAAACGGGTTAGCATAACTCTAGTTTTTCTTAATATTAGCTTACCGGCTAGCATTTCAGGCCAGCAAACATGTTCCTCACAGGCTAAGAATGTATTTCCTCCAACGTTATGATGAAAAGGTGCCTCTCGGGCCCCAAAACACATTTTCTGAGATTTGTGGGAGGAGTGCTGATGACGTCTGCCCACTGTATGCACTTTTGGTAGCCTGATTGCATCCAGACAGAGGAGAAATCCATACACAATGCATCCCAGATTACAATCAGACAACAAAGCGACTTTTGTGCGTTTAGACCAGTCTTTTCAATGCGAACTTCGTATTCTGAGAGCAGAAGTCACATGTAAGTGTCAAGTGTAGACATGACCAAGGACTAGTGAGACAGAGGGTTCCTCTTTTGATGACAGCAGACAGGAGCAGACATGCCTCTCTTCTCTGTATCAAAGTACTGTATTACCACAGGAAACACCGCTTTTTTGTAACACAGCTTTTTTTTCTTTGCCAAAAAAAGCAAACAGTCCAATTAGGTGTTTGGTCAATGTGTGTGTCTGGAGTGGGTCTACACGGTCTTATTTCTTTGATATACAGTTGAGTCTAATTTTGCTAAAGAACAATGGTTTCAACTTTTTCTGGAAATCTGGATACCAACTTTGAATAGTGACCACGTGTCGCCTCTCTCAAAGACTCCCCAAGCCAGCCACCCGCAAATGACTTTCACCACTACTCACTCCACCAACACACCGCTCTGATCATCTCCACCAGTCACCACTGGAAAGTAGCTCGTTACGGCTGCGAGACACACAAGATTCCTTTTAACAAAGCGTCGGTCAGATCGTTAGCCCCTTTCATAGCACCTAATACAAGTATTACCCTTCAGGATTGATGAACATCCTATTATGATGAGCTGTTTCCTCCCAGGGATGCTGCTGATGAGAAAATGGCCGCCCTGCTCCATCAATGTTCCCACACCATTTGTGACCCTGAGACTGAAGCCATCTCCCAGGAGAGCGGCTGGCTGTTCGCATCAGCAGTGTCATTTTTTATCTACGAATATCTCCCTGACGTAGGCAACCAAAACAAAAACGCCAGCACAAACATCAAGTATGCCCTAATCGATGACAACGGCACTCCACTGGGGTTTAAACGTCTTTTTTTTTTAGCTTAGATTGGTTCCTGAAGGAGGCAAGTAAAAAGCGCGTCAGGTTGATGAGTGGTGAAACTTGTTGGCTGCGTTCTGATTCGCTACCCTTCTCAACAAAGTATGTACTCCTTCACTCTAATGGATTGGACTGTTCAGTCAAACTGTTGAAAAGCCATCACTTGCCCGGTAGTCAGCCCTGCACCTTTAGACTAATGTCCCAAGTATATATTCATTGAACGCGGGTCACCTGTTTATGTACTGTTGTTTCCTCACTGTGTATGCACATGTACTATATTCTTGACATAGCTCATCCTAATACACCTAGTACTGTACATAGGGGAGAGTGGGGTAAGTTTTTTTTATTTTTTATTATTTTTTACATACACCATTTTTACATTCAGCATCATTCCATCAAGGAAAACAAAGATTTCTACATATATTTCAAGGTGTTGTGTATCCATGGAAATAATCCGAATTCATATAAACATTAGTTTTGAAAACAGCTTGGCCCAAACAAATTGTCTCTTGGCACAACTTATTTTACAAAAAATGTATGTACTAAATTAAATACTTCCTTTTTAAAACCATGTCTATCTTTATTTCCCAAACACAATTCAACACAATTACAATTTATATTTTTTGTATTTTAAGCATCTTTTAACAGAGGCTTAACAGCTACAATAACACAAACGTTACACAGGCCAGGCCCTGTTGTTACCTCTTATTCCAGTGATAATGTATTGCATTACACCTGGGAAGAAAACCCTTTTAACTCAACTTGTCGTTGGCTCGACCATTGTCTCAACTTACCCCAAGGAAAACATTTTGCTACATTAGCCACACAGTTACAAGGATGCACTTTCATGCTAGGTTAGAACCTCATATTGAAGCTTATCTATAAAATGATCTACTTTGGTTTAGATACAAGAATTATGAAATGTCTTACACAAATTAATCAGTTTAAAAAAAAAAAATGAATTTGCTTACCACGTTTTCCATGTGATTTCTTACTTCACACCCACTGGGGCGCCATGCCCAGCCAATCAGAATTAGTTTTTTCTTCTCCACAAAAGGCTTTATTACAGACAGAAATACTCCTCATCCCTGAGGCCGGTTGGACGTACTGCCAAATTCTCTAAAATGACGTTGGTGTCGGCTTATGGTAGAGAAATTGGCATTAAATTCTCTGGCACAGCTCTGGTGGACATTCCTGCAGTCAGCATGCCAATTGCACACTCCCTCAAAACTTGAGACATCTGTGGCATTGTGTTATGAATAAACTGCACATTTTAGAGTGGCCTTTTATTGTCCCCAGCACAAGGTGCACGTGTCTAATTATCATGCTGTTTAATCAGCTCCTTGACATGTCACACCTGTCAGATGGATGGATTATCTTGGCAAAGGAGAAATGCTCACTAAAAGGGATGTAAACAAATTTGTGCACAACTTTTTAGGGAAGCTTTTTGTACATATGAAACATTTCTGGGATCTTTTCTTCCAGCTCATGAAACATGGGACCAACATTTCACACATTGTTTATATTTTTGTTCCGTGTACTCTGGATTATCTCTCTATTGCTTGTTTAGATTTGTTTGATTATTTGTGTATTTATATTGTATTTGCAAGAAACTCTACTGCATTATTGGAGCTAGCAACATAAGAATTTCACTGCACCTGCTAAAACATCTGCAAATCTGAGTATGTGATCAATAAACTTATTTGAACACGCAAACATCTACCAAAAACTGACCAGTAGGACCATAAGCACCGTGTCAGTTGACCTGGCAATGACCCTTAGTCAAAGTCCATTACATTGGTGTAAGTAAACGGCAAAGGGGAAGTTTTCACTCCATTCCTGTCACGCCCTGGTCTTAGTATTTTGTGTTTTCTGTATTAATTTGGTCAGGCCAGGGTGTGACATGGGTTTTGTATGTGGTGTGTTTTGTCTTGGCGTTTTTGTTAGGTATTGGGTTTGTGGCTTAGTGGAGGGTATCTAGCATAGTCTATGGCTGTCTGGAGTGGTTCTCAATCAGAGGCAGGTGTTTATCGTTGTCTCTGATTGGGAACCATATTTAGGCAGCCATATTCTTTGAGTGTTTCGTGGGTGATTGTTCCTGTCTCTGTGTTTGTTTGCACCAGATAGGCTGTATGGGTTTTCACGTTACGTTTGTTGTTGAATACCACGCTGCATTTTGGTCCGACCCTCCTTCACCGCAAGAAAACTGTTACAGAATCACCCACCACAACAGGACCAAGCGGCGTGGTGACAGGCAGCGGCAGCAGGAGCAACAAAGTTTGGATTATACGACTTGGGAGGAAATAGACAGGTGGGCGGTCGACCCAGGGAGAGTGCCGGAGCCAGCCTGGGATTCGCTGGAGCAGTGCGAAGAGGGTTATAGGAGAATGGAGTTGGAGAGACAAGCACGGCGGCGCGGAAGGAAGCCCGAGAGTCAGCCCCAAAAATGTCTTGGGGGGGGGGGGCTCAGGGAGAGTGTGGCAGAATCAGGAGTCAGACCTGAGCCAACTCCCCCTGTTCATTGTGAGGAGCCAAGGAGGAGACCAGAACCAGAGCCGGTGTTGGAGGTGAGCGAAGCAGAGACTGTGAAGGAGTTAATGGGGAAATTGGAGGAGAGAGTTATGAGGGAGTTGCTGTGTTGGTGCTTTAGGTACGGAATTCGCCCGACGGAGGGTGTTGGGGATTTGATGGCACCTGGGTCAGCGCTCCATACTCGTCCTGAGGTGCGTGTTAGTCAGCTGGTGAAGATTGTGCCAGCCTCACGCACCAGGCCTCCTGTGCAGACTGGCGGCTCTGTCTTAGTATTTTGTGTTTTCTTTATTAATTTGGTCAGGCCAGGGTGTGACATGGGTTTTGTATGTGGTGTGTTTTGTCTTTGGGTTTTTGTTAGGTATTGGGTTTGTGGCTTAGTGGGGGTATCTAGCATAGTCTATGGCTGTCTAGATTGGTTCTCAATCAGAGGCAGGTGTTTATCGTTGTCTCTGATTGGGAACCATATTTAGGCAGCCATTTTCTTTGAGTGTTTCGTGGGTGATTGTTCCTGTCTCTGTGTTTGTTTGCACCAGATAGGCTCAGTCACGTTGGTTTTTTCTTTGTTCCTTGTTTTGGAAGACAAGAGAACGAGCGCCATTCTCCTTGCGGAGATGGTGCAAAATACATCAACACGGTCGGTCCCTGGGATTGGGCTGGCCAACACGATTCGGTTTGCTTGGAAGGAAAAGGAGTTGGAGCCTTTAGGACGGGAAACTTTTGGAAGGATAATATTGATGGGGATTCTAAAGCTGACGGTGAAGGACGTGTTTTGTTTCCAAGGCAACTCGTTGGAGGGAGCATACGACGTGGCACTACATACAGAGGAGAAACACGATGATATCCTGAGAAGGGCAAGAGCAGTGGGAGGTGAGAGGCCGATGAGCCACTATGAAATAACAAGCCTGGCGAGGAACAACTTTAGGGTTGTAACTGTCAATATATACAACCCATACGTTAAGGACGAAGAGGTGAGGGCCTTTCTGGGGAGATACATGGATAACGTCTCCTCAGCAAGGCACCTCAAAGACTCCCTTGGGTTTTGGAATGGGAGGAGAGGCTTCCAGGCCCTCCTCAGGGAGGACCCAAAGGGACATGGTGGTTACCTCCATCCTCCTGCTATGTTCACCCTGGGGGCTGACAGGGGGATGTTGTTTTATGCACGTCAGCCTCCATTTTGCAGGCGCTGTATGGCCTATGGTCACATCTTCGCCTCGTGCAGCGCAAGAAAATGCAGATTTTGTGGATCTGGGGAGCACGAGGTGAAGGATTGTGACGAGCCTAAGGCGTGCCACGGGTGTGGCTCGTTAGCACACCTGTGGCGGGGGTGTCCGGCTCGTCAGAGGTCATACGCGTCTGTGGCTGGGGGGGGGAGCAGGAGCGGGGGATGGGGGAAGAAGAGGAGGGGAAGGAAGAATGCCTCATGACCAGAGTACAGGTCCAGAGGGGAGGGTCGCAAGGAAGGAGGAGGGGCAAGAAGTGGCGGATGGAAGAGAGAAGGAAACAGAAGGCACGGGAGTAGGAGAACCAGGAAAAGCGGCGGAAGAAGGCAAGCGAGTGGAGGAGCATGAGAGAGAAGAAAGCGAGGGAGGAGTGGTGGAGACAGTGGAAGAGCAAGTGGAGTGGGGGGAAAGTGCCCTGGTGGAAGAGATGAGGGGTATGGTGGAGGAGCTGGCGGGGGGGGAGGGTGGTATCTCTCCACTGCCGCCATCACCAAAGAAGAGAATGAAGAGGAGGGTGCGATTGGCCGACAGTGAGAGGGAGGGGATGGCCGAGAGTGATGGGGGTGAGAGAAACCTCTGGGTTGCTGCTGGTTTCCCCAGGCCATCAACTTCTGTTGGGTGGGGACACACCTAACAAGACTCAGGACTGGGTGCAGGAGGAGGTGGGGAGTTTTGTTTGGGGACTCAGCCTCCCCTATTTTTTTCCAAAACAGCTGCAGCGCTGGGGAGGGGGGGGGGGGTGTGGGGGTAGACCCAGGGTGCAGGGCACCCCGGAGCCAAACACTATTCCTGCATCCTGGGTTGGTGAGATGGAGGAAGAGGGGGGGACGTTGGGAGTACAGATGGTGTTATCACCGGTAGATATGGAGCAGGGGAGCATCGGGTGAGTCTCCTGTTTTTGTTTTTTTCTGTCTGGGTTTAGTATTTGAGTGTATTACATGTTTTTATTTTATTCTTTCATAGGGTCTAATTTTACTTTTGTTAGTTTAAATGTAAGGGGTTTAAGGGATTATGTTAAGAGGAGGGCGGTTTTTAGTTATTTGGAGGGTGTGGGGTTTGATTTTTGTTTTTTACAGGAGGTTCACCTGAGGGATGGAGGGGATGTTAGTAGGTTTAAGAAGGAGTGTGACAAAGGGGAGTCGGTTTGGGCTATTGGGGGGGTGCACTCATCGGGGGTAGGGATTTTGTGTGGGCACAGAGACGTAAAAGTGGAGGGTTCTTTTGTGGTGATGCAGGGGAGGGTTATAGGGGTGGATGTCACGATAAGGGATTGTAAATTTAGATTAGTGGTGGTGTATGGGCCACAGGTGGTGGCAGACAGGAGGGAGATGGTGGACTGTCTGGCGCCCCTGTGTGTCACAAATAGGAAATTAGTGATAGGGGGGGATTTTAATACAGATTTAGGAAGAGGGGGGGATACCAGTGCAGGCGCCATCACCGGGCTAATGGCTTGCCATGGTCTGGTTGATGGTGGCCTGCACACTACTCCGAAAATGGCCGGTCCTACATGGCGCAACTCCAGGGGGGTTGCGCGGAGGCTCGACTATTTTTGTACCCAGGTCTTTGGGTAAGTTGTCTGGGCGGCTGTTGCCTGTTTTATTTTCGGATCACGACGGGGTGCTCCTGCAGGTGGGGTTGCCAGTCTGCCTCTTTGGTAGGGGGTACTGGAAGTTAGATCGGGATGTGCTGGAGGAGCAGGCTTTTGTTGACGGGTTTTATGGTTTCTTTTGGAGGCTTGAGGGTCTCCGGTCCATGTGCGAGGGGGTGTTAGAGTGGTGGGAATTAGTTAAGGTGAGGATTAGGGCTTTTATAATAGGGTATTGCAAGAGGAAAAAAAGGGAGGAGAGGAGGGAGGTGGATCGTTTCCAAAGGTTAATTGAACTCGAGTACGAGGCAGGCAGCCTCTGCGGGTCGTTTGACTGGGAGAGATCCGCAACCCTAAATGGAGTTGCAGGAGCGGAAGGCTCGAGCTTTCCTGGAGCGTGCGCATAGTGGCTTTCTAGAACACAATGAGACTTGTTCTGCTATGTTCTTTAAGTCGGTTAGGGCCAGACAGAGTAGGAAGGTAATGCATGGCGTTAGGGAAGAAAATGGTAGTATAGTTAGAGAACCAGAGGATATGGTCAGGGTGACAACTGATAATTTCCAAGGTTTATTTAAGGAAAGGGAAATAGATGTAGAGCAGGGAAATGTGTTGTTAGAACACTTGTCCAGGCGGTTGCCGGAGGACATTAGAGAAGTGATGGAGGCCCAGATCTCACTAGAAGAGGTTGAGAGCGCTCTTAGGAGGATGGGAAAAGGGAAGGTGCCTGGGATGGATGGGCTGCTGGCTGAGTTTTATCTCTAGTTTTGGGGTATACTTGGACCAGTGGTCCTCGAAGTCTTGAAGGCCACCCTTGAGACGGGGGTCCCGGGGGGATCAATGGCTGTTGGTGTGCTGTCACTTTTATATAAGAAGGGGGAAGTAACAGACCTTGGCAACTGGCGGCCGTTGACCATGCTGTGTGTAGATTACAAGCTACTTGCAAAGGTTTTAGCAGACCGGTTGCGCACAGCCCTTCCCTACGTCGTCCATGAGGATCAGACGTGCGGGGTAGAGGGCCGCTCTATTAGATGGAACCTACAGTTAATCAGGGACTCCATCGCTTGGGTTGAAGATAGAGGACTGCCTTTAATGGTAGCAGCGCTAGATCAGGCGAAAGCCTTTGATCGCGTGAATAGATCATTTTTATTCAGAGTGTTAGGTCGATTAGGATTTGGGGAGAAGTTCATAGGATGGATTCGTACATTATATGTCGGAGCGGGGTGCCGAGTTAGTGTAAATAGTCACTTGGGTGACGTTTTTGACCTCTCGTCTGGGGTCAGGCAGGGGTGCCCACTCTCGGCTCTCCTCTTTGTTCTGTACATGGAGCCTCTGGGGGCTGCCATTAGGGCAGACACAGGGGTGGAAGGCTTGTTGATCCCTGGAAGTGGTGGGCTGCGTGTTAAGATGACGCAGTACGCCGACGACACTTCCTTGCTGCTGTGCAAGGACTCGTGCCTGACAAGGTCCCTTGCCATCTTTGGGGATTTCACCCGAGCGTCGGGAGCAGTTCTGAACCATGCAAAGTCTTCCGTCAAGTTTTTCGGAAGATGGCGCGGTAGAACGGATGTGCCCGGGGGGTTATCTCTCTGTGAGGGGGCCCTGAGGATTCTCGGGGTCCATTTTGAGACCTCCGGCTCTGCGATGCTAAACTGGAACATGCGTATCGCAGTGGTACAGAGGAAGCTATTAATGTGGAAGGCTAGGTATTTGTCTTTTATGGGCAAAGTTCTGGTCCTAAAGGTGGATGTGTTGCCGTCTCTTTTGTATTTGGCGTACATCTACCCATTGCCGGCTAGTCTGAGGAGGCCTCTAGTGAGGCTTATGTTTCAGTTCATGTGGAGTGGCAGGTGCGAGTGGGTCGCCAGGACACGCATGCTCTGTCCCATCGGGGAGGGAGGTAGGGGGGTACCACATTTCCCCCTCAAGCTGGACCCAATTTTTGTTTCTTTCTTGTTAACGGAGCTTGCTCATCCAGTGATACACCCGTCCGGTTACCTCCTGCGGGTGTTCTTCTCGTATCAGGCGAGAAGCGTAATGGTGTGGTCTAACACGGGTCCTCGGGCGGAACAGCTGCAGTGGCACTTTGGTCATGCGGCCAAGTGGCTGCGTGCGCACCCTGAGGTTGAAGTTGCCCGAGTAGGTTTAGATCACAGGCACCTGTACGAGGAGGTCAGAAAGGCAGGGAGTCCGGCGCCTGTAGTGGGCATCTCGGAAGTGGTCTGGGAGGGAGTGCAGGCGCGGGGCCTGGACAACAGGCTCAAGGACCTGAATTGGTTGAGCCTCCATAAGTGCTTGCCGGTACGTTCCATCATGTACCGGTATAGTTTGGTGCAATCCCCCACCTGTCCAAGATCCTCTTGTGGCAGGGAGGAGACTGTGCGCCATGTCTTTTGGGACTGTGCCTTTGCCGGAGTAGTATGGGCTAGGGCACGGGTGTTGTTAGGTTTGGTAAGGGGGGATTTTGTATTGACGTGGGCCAGGTTAGAGAGAGGTGTAGGGAGAGCGAGAGGGACGGATAGGGACAGGTTTCTGCTCTGGCTTCTCATGAGTCTCTTTAAACGGGGGCTGTGGGAAGCCAGGCAGAACATGGTGAAGACAGGGAGAGATTGGGGGGTGGAAGGGATAGTGAGGAGGGTGGAAGGAGATTTGAAGGGGAGGATGAAGAGGGAGGAGAGGAAGTGGGGGCAGCATGCTGCCCGGGAGAGGTGGAAGGGGGGTTTAGGGCTGGGTGTCATTTAGATTTGTAAGGGGATAGATTAGGGACGGGGAGATAGGGAAAGGTAGTTTGTAGGATGACGGGGAGGGAAGATGCTCCCCTGAGGTTTTGTTTGGGGTTTCTTGTTTAGTTCAATTAAAATACCATTATTGAAGTATGAATGAAAATGATGAGTTGTAAAGAATGAATGGTATTGAATGTAATAAATTATTTTAAAAAAAAATAAAAAAATAGGCTGTATAGGTTTTTTCATCGTCATTAAACATGTATCAAGAATACCACGCTGCATTTTGGTCCGACCCTCCTTCACCGCAAGAAAACCGTTACAATTCCTACCCAAAGCAAACACTCTTTATCCGGCAACTGTTCCACTATTGTCTTAGCTGTAGTTCTTAGGAAGTGGGTGGAGTTCACTAAACATCCCTTTCAACAGGCATCGAGAGTCATGCTGCTAAAATTAAACCTGAAACATTCTGTCACGCTGTCGTTCCATGCGGCACACGCGTCAGCTCAACTTATCTTTCTGGACGGCTCTGCTTTGAACAACTTCAAAGTGTGTGTATCTGAAAAGTAAACTAACATGCTGTTATTGACTTTCACAACCTGTCAGAAACTGGTTTCAACAAGCTCAACAGCAGCCAGCAGGGCTTGACTCCCTGTCAGAACGAGGTTTGTTGCTGAACAGAGCTCTAGGTGACAGGCTGAGATACACTCATCAACAGAGAGAGCTTTGTGTTGGGCGGCACAGCTGTTAATTCCAGGTGACTACCTCATGAAGTTGGTTGAGAGAATGCCAAGAATGTGCAAAGCTGTCATCAAGGTAAAGGTTGGCTACTTTGAAGAATCTCAAATCTAAAATATATTTTGATTGGTTTAACACTGTTTTGGGGTTACTACATGATTCCATACATGTTATTTCATAGTTTTGATGTCTTCACTATTATTCTACAATGTAGAAAATAGTAAAAAATAAAGACAAACCCTGGAATGAGTAGGTGTGCCCAAACTTTTGACTGGTACTGTATGTGGAACTGCATAATTATATATATATATATATTTTAGTTTGAAACCATTTTAAAATGTTGATCTCAATGTCACATATTGGCCCCATTATTTATAAAGACACGTATGAAAAACGTAAGTTTCTCTTGTAAAAATACATGTATAATAGCAACAACTTAAAAGTGTTTCTGATACAGACATTTAATTCAATTGTATTAAATAATTAAAATAAATTCCTATCAAATAGAAAAAGTGCATTAACCCAATGTTGGCACATCGTGTCAATGTGGACATGTTTTCTGGGGTGCTGAGGCAGCCGTTTTGTAATGGCATTACTTACATGGCCTGAGGGCTCAATCACTGTTGGGCAACCAGGGAAAGTTATTATGGGGAAAGTTTACCTCAAAAGATGAAGGCAACAAAGTAACACCTCCATCTTTGACAGTTGTGCTCAGTATGATGGCCTGAAGCTACACAACGTGTAAACATACACCACCAACACAGCAAAGGCAAAGAGGCAGCAAAGACACAACTTGAACCTTGCAGGAGATGGAGTGGGGATTTTCATAAGGTGGTTAGCAGTGGCAATTTTAGCATGTAAATCTTTGTGGGATGCATGCCATCAAAGCCACAACACTAAACAATAAATTAATTGCACTATAACGGTAACAAACGATGCCCACAAACTGTTAGGGCCTCCATAAAGCTGTCCCAACAGCAGAGTCCCAACAGCAGTCCCAACACCTTACCACTGCTACACCTGCCTTTCAGCAGAGCCTTGTCTGGCAGCGAAACAGTTCATTCAGCCGCATTTACTGCCTTTTAAAAAAACATAGCTGATATGGCTGACTTGCTTAAACAAATATGGTTTCTACTGACAATTGAAATGTACTGTACAAACTATGGCATAAGAGGCAATCCGTAATTTCGATTAAGACATTAATGAGCGAGCGACGATGGACGTAACGTTAGTCAATATAATTATTTGTTCAGCACTTTTGAAATGTACAGCGACGGAATTCAGAACATGGGCCGTTCTTACAGTGTACTCTGTACAACAAGTCAGAACCGTAGGATAAGTACATGGGGCATATAAATCGATCAATCAAATGTATTTATAAAGCCCGTCTTACATCAGCTGATGTCACAAGGTGCTGTACAGAAACCCAGCCTAAAACTCCAAACAGCAAGCAATGCAGGTGTAGAAGCACAGTGGCTAGGAAAAACTCCCTAGAAAAGCCAGAACCTAGGAAGAAACTTAGAGAGGAACCAGGCTATGAGGGGTGGCCAGTTCTCTTCTGGCTGGAGATTATAACAGAACATGGCCAAGATGTTCAAATGTTCATAGATGACCAGCAGGGTCAAATAATTATCACAGTGGTTGTCGAGGGTGCAACATTTCCAACTTGTTGTGAAATCTTTATGTCCAATGGCCGATGAGCACCGATATGTTTTATCTAGAATTTCTCTTCATTATTTATCTTCATATGACAAGGATTAAAAAGTATTTGCCAGTAAATTGTCGACTTGATTCATGATGATGACTGCTAACTAAGACTTTGAAAGTAAGATTTGAGTCCAATCAAAGCTACTGTAGATATAATGGGACTTGACATAATTTTATCTGTGGCCGATGACCAGGACCCAAAAGGCTGAAATTCTGGATGTCTACCCTTACTAAGTACATAAACTTGGCGATGACGTACTGTCCCCATGAGTGACAGAACACTGAGCCAATCACGGCGCAACGCTCCTATTTTCTGCTGGCTCACCCCACCACCACAGAAAGCACTGAGCTTGGCTGAAACTGCATTTTGGAGCTGCCTTACTCAAGAAAACAAAAAAGAGACCATGTGTGTATGCAGCTTTATTAACTGAATGATCTTTTTTTTTTTTACATTGTTTACAAACTGAAATGTGACACGTATTAATGCCAAAATAACATGCAAACAGGCAAGCCCCCTAAGAAAAAAACTAATTATATATATATATATATTTTTTTTTTGCTAAAAATGTGGAGCTAAAAACACCTGCCCTGAATAACGGGTCACCACTGGTGGTTAGGGTTGCTTAGGGTTTGCCCAATTTGAGTAGCTTTCCCAAAAGGATTTCTGGAAAACCTCTGAATTTTGGGAAAGTGGAGTTTTGCAACCATACTCTTGCTCTCGCTTTGCTACAGTGCAGACATACAAGTAACTATAACTGTAGTAAAACAGTATCATAACAATGTTTATTCTCCTCATCGCAACAGAGCACTCACCCAAGCACTCAAACACGAATCCCCAGAGGATTATCGGTTCTTGCTAGCAATCAGACATCCAGCTATTAAGACCGTGCAGCAACTATAAATGTCATCTTACTGTTGATAAACTTGAAAGTTAGAACCGTTCAGAAATCATCATCACCATTAATATTGAAAGTAACCATCCACATACATACCTTGTCTTGCCTGGATCCTGAACTGACTGCTTCTCAGTTTCACTTTTGTTATTTAACAAATTGCCATGTCAGTACGGTATTTCCTGTAAACATGAAGTCACTTCTCTATTGGAAAGTGGACTTTCCCTGTTGTTACATCACCCTCTTTATATATCCTGTATATACAGTTGACGTCAGAAGTTTACAGACACTTAGGTTGGAGTCATTAAAACTCGTTTTTCAACCACTCCACAAATTTCTTGTTAACAGCCTATAGTTTTGGAAAGTCGGTTAGGACATCTACTTTGTGCATGACACAAATCATTTTTTCAGCAATTGTTTACAGACAGATTATTTCACTTAATTCACTGTATCACAATTTCAGTGGGTCATACACATACACTAAGTTGACTGTGCCTTTAAACAGCTTGGAAAATTCCAGAAAATGATGTCATGGCTTTAGAAGCTTCTGATAGGCTAATTGACATATGTTGAGTCAATTGGAGGTGTACCTGTGGATGTATTTCAAGGCCTACCTTCAAACTCAGTGCCTCTTTGCTTGACATCATGGGAAAATCAAAAGAAATCAGCCAAGACCTCAGAAATAGAATTCTAGACCTCCACATGTCTGAGTCATCCTAGGGAGCAATTTCCAAACGCCTGAAGGTACCACGTTAATCTGTACAAACAATAGTATGCAAGTATAAACACCATGGGACCACGGAAGGAGACGTGGAAGGAAGGAGACGTGGTCCCAAACACCATACCGCTCAGGAAGGAGACACGTTCTGTCTCCTAGAGATGAACGTACTTCGGTGCGAAAAGTGCAAATCAATCCCAGAACAACAGCAAAGGACCTTGTGAAGATGCTGGAGGAAACAGGTACAAAAGTATCTATATCCACAGTAAAACGAGTCCTATATCGACATAACCTGAAAGGTCGCTCAGCAAGGAAGAAGCCACTGCTCCATAACCGCCATAAAAAAGCCAGACTACAGTTTGCAACTGCACATGGGGACAAAGATCATACTTTTTGGTGAAATGTCCTCTGGTCTGATGAAACAAAAATTGAACTGTTTGGCCATAATGACCATCGTTATGTTTGGAGGAAAAAGGGGGAGGCTTGCAAGCCGAAGAACACCATCCCAACCGTAAAGCACGGGGGTGGCAGCATCATGTTGTGGGGGTGCTTTGCTGCAGGAGGGACTGGCGCACTTCACAAAATAGATGGCATCATGAGGTAGGAAAATTATGTGGATATATTGAAGCAACATCTCAAGACATCAGTCAGGAAGTTAAAGCTTGGTCGCAAATGGGTCTTCCAAATGGACAATGACCCCAAGCATACTTCCAAAGTTGTGGCAAAATGGCTTAACATCTGATCCACTGGGAATGTGATGAAATAAATAAATGCTGAAATAAATCGTTCTCTCTACTATTATTCTGACATTTCACATTCTTAAAATAAAGTGGTGATCCCAACTGACCTAAGACAGGGAATGTTTAGGGAATGTTTAGGATTAAATGTCAGGAATTGTGAAAAACTGAGTTTAAATGTATTTAGCTCAGGTGTATGTAAACTTCCAACTTCAACTGTAAATATATACACATATTTGTGCTGTATAATGTTGCTTGGCATTGACAAAAACCATCAGAGATCTGGGACCAGGCTATAATGCCTAAAGAGGAGAATTCTACTTCTCACATTAGGAACTAATTCCCTCTCATAGCAACTCAGCGAGCTGAAGAAAGCTTCTGCTATTGCCAAGAGCAGTATGGGTCTCTGATAAGTGCCCCCTAAATATTTAATAGAGACTCTCTCGATCTACTTCACTGAGGGCCACATAGAAGCTTTCCTTTCGGTGGTCTTAGTAAAAACATGGACTGTGTCTCAAATGGTCCTCAATCCCTTTATCAACTCAGCAAAAAAAGAAACGTCCTCTCACTGTCCACAGCGTTTATTTTCAGCAAACTTAACATGTGTACATATTTGTATAAACACAACAAGATTCAACAACTGAGACATAAACTGAACAAGTTCCATAGACGTGTGACTAACATAAATGGAATAATGTGTCCCTGACCAAAGGGGGGGGGGGGGGGGGGTCAAAATCAAAAGTAACAGTCAGTATCTGGTGTGGCCACCAGCCACATTAAGTACTGCAGTGCATCTCCTCCTCATGGACTGCACCAGATTCGTTCTTGCTGTGAGATGTTACCCTACTCTTCCACCAAGGCACCTGCAAGTTCACTGACATTCATGTCTTGCAGGAAATTACGCACAAAACGAGCAGTATGGCTGGTGGCATTGTCATGCTGGATGGTCAGGATGAGCTTGCAGGAAGGGTACCACATGAGGGAGGAGGATGTCTTCCCTGTAATGCACAGTGTTGAGATTGCCTGCAACGACAACAAGCTCAGTCCGATGATGCTGTGACACACCGCCCCAGACCATGACGGACCCTCCACCTCCAAATTGATCCCGAGTACAGGCCTCGGTGTAACGCTAATTCCTTCGATGATAAACGCGAATCCGACCATCACCCCTGGTGAGACAAAACCGCGACTTGTCAGTGAAGAGCACTTTTTGTCAGTCCTGTCTGGTCCAGCTATGGTGGGTTTGTGCCCATAGGCAACGTTGTTTCCGACAATGTCTGGTGAGGACCTGCCTTACAACAGGCCTACAAGCCCTCAGTCCAGTCTCTCTCAGTCTATTGCGGACAGTCTGAGCACTGATGGAGGGATTGTGCGTACCTGGTGTAACTCGGGCAGTTGTTGTTGCCATCCTGTATCTGTTCCGTAGGTATGATGTTCGGATGTACCAATCCTGTGCAGGTGTTGTTACACGTGGTCTGCCGCTGCGAGGATGATCAGCTGTCCGTCCTGTCTCCCTGTAGCGCTGTCTTAGGCGTCTCACAGTACGAACATTGCAATTATTTGCCCTGGCCACATCTGCAGTCCTCATGCCTCCTTGCAGCATGCCTAAGGCACATTCATGCAGATGAGCAGGGACACTGGGCATCTTTCTTTTGGTGTTTTTCAGAGTCAGTATAAAGGCCTCTTTAGTGTCCTAAGTTTTCATAACTGTGACCTTAATTGCCTACTGTCTGTAAGCTGTTAGTGTGTTAATGACCGTTCCACAGGTGCATATTCATTAATTGTTTATGGTTCAATGAACTAGCATGGGAAACAGTGTTTAAACCCTTTACAATGAAGATCTGTGAAGTTATTTGGATTTTTACGAATTATCTTTGAGAGACTGAAAAAGGGACATTTCTTTTTTTGATGAGTTTAGTAGGGATCTGGATCCAAAGGGTTCTGGTTAAAAGTAGTGCACTACATAGTGAATAGGGTGCCATTTGGGGCTCAGCCATGCTTTAGTGGCGTAGTTGTTATAGAGTGCTGTGCAGCTGCTTGAAATATGAGAAACCTTGTAAGCCCTGTGTAAAGAATGCCGTAGTATGTCATGCTTCAACGAGGACAATTTGTTGATGCCACAACCCGGCTCAAATCAATCAGTCAGTCATACAGCATTTCTATAGAGCTGAATTTCTATACTGCTTTACAAAGCTATTAGCCACAGATGAACGCTTAGCATTCAACGCTGATGAATGGATATTATTAATTTTGCACGTAGATCTATAGCACGTTAGATAGGAACCCTAGAATGAGCATATAGTGACAAACCAGCATTTCATCAGTGCTCTATGTGTGGAGGTGGAAGTGACAGAACCTCAGGGACACTAGTACCAGAGACGGTTCTCTCTGAAAACCTCTTCTCTAATCTGTATTCCTCTCTCCTCCTCTCTCCTCCTCCTCCTCTCCACATCTCTGCTGTTGTTCCGCTTCTCCCTCCGGCACCCACAGGACTGCCCGACTGAAATAAGGGGATTTCTCGGTGGCCGCGTTTTGTTATCAATCCTTTTAGCCATGCTCCTCCGTCCTTGTCTCACTCCCTCTCCACTTCTCTCTCCCCCCCCCCCCTCCCTCTATCTCCCTCTCTCTCCCTTCCTTACTCCTGCTCTCCTTCCCCATCGTGGTGCATTGATCGGCGGGCCTCAGACATTGTGAAAGACTCCAGCCACCCTAGTCATAGACTGTTCTCTCTGCTACCGCATGGCAAGCGGTACCGATGCACCAAGTCTGGAACCAACAGGACCCTGAACAGCTTCTATCCCCAAGCCATAAGACTGCTAAATAGTTGGTTAGATAGTTAACCAAATAGCTTCCCGGACTATCTGCATGTGCACACATCTACCTCAATTACCTCGTACCCCTACACATTGACTCTGTACTGGTACCTCGTGTATATAGCCAAGTTATCGTCACTCATTGTGTATTTATTATGACGTGTTTTACTTTTCTAGTATTTCTCTATTTCTGTGTTGCGGGGAAGGGGCCCGTAAGTAAGCATGTCACTGTTAGTCTACTCCTGTTTTTACCAAGCATGTGACAAATAACACTTGATTTGTCTGCGCCAAGCTCCCTTAGGCACCTAGCCACGTGGATATACAACACTGGCCTGCTACAGGGCCTCCTGTTTTAATGAGAGAGAGAGAGAGAGAGAGAGAGCATAGAGAGAGAGAGAGAGAGAGAGAGAGCATAGAGAGAGAGAGAGAGAGCATGGAGAGAGAGAGAGAGCATGGAGAGAGAGAGAGAGCATGGAGAGAGAGAGAGAGCATGGAGAGAGAGAGAGCATGGAGAGAGAGAGAGCATAGAGAGAGAGAGAGAGAGAGAGAGAGCATGGAGAGAGAGAGCATGGGGTGAGAGAATAGAGAGAGAGAGAGAGAGAGAGAGAGAGCATGGAGCGAGAGAGAGAGAGCATGGAGAGAGCATGGAGAGAGAGAGAGAGAGCATGGAGAGAGAGAGAGAGCATGGAGAGAGAGAGAGAGAATAGAGAGAGAGAGAGAGAATAGAGAGAGAGAGAGAGAGAGAGAGAGAGAGAGAGAAATAATTACCTGTGCTGTGGTGGAATCCCTTTGGCATTTAACATGAGGCCCATGTCTCACGGCTGTATGGGAGATTTATGTGTGAAAGTCAGGGGCCGTGGCTCATACCCATGCTGGTGGCAGGTGTGTGTGTGTTTGCAGGGGCTAGTTCTGTAGTGAGAGATAGGTAATACAGGCAGGAGAAATGGGAAAAACAGTAGGAATCCTAATGTCTTACAAGCTGGCGGGTGAGACGGAATCGATGTAGGAAGGGTGGAAAGTGAATGGGGGGGGGCTAAGACAACGAGGTGGGGTGGGGGGGTCTCTAAGTAGAGTAGAGAGAGTCGGCTGTGGAGCAGTGATGATGGATCAGTAGAGACACTGCAGTGAAAACCTCCCCTCCTGCCTGTACAGACAGAGACCAGGTGTATTGATCTATCATACCTACCGCTTGTAAAAATAAACAGAACCCCAAATCAATAGATTCGCTGTTCCTTTCATATGGTAGTTGGTGAAAACGAAAATCACATAAATCGAAGAGCGCTTCCTGCTTTCTGCACTCTGGATCATTTATTGTGAATAGAGACATTTTAAGAGTGTGGCAGTTCATCCGTTTGTTGAACAACAAGGGGCTGAGCCTGCAAATTACTCCCTTCAGCCCCCAACTTTCCACCCCTTGAAACCTAATGTCTACAGTGACCCTCATATGTGTTCAGAGTTTGTAGTGTCCTGAGAATTCCTGTCTGGGTCAGTACACAGCGCCATCTCTGCAGCCAAGCATATTAGGGCATAATGGACTTGTCTCATAGCCCCTAGTAGTCAGTTGGTGTGTGTGTGTGTGTGTGTGTGTGTGTGCTTGAGTGTGTAAAGACTGGAAAGACTGTGTGTGCGCATGTTTGTGTGAGTATCTAAGTGTGTATACGTGTGTGTGTGTGTGATACTGTGTGTGTGTCTGCGTGTGTCTCTGTGCAGGCCTTGGCTTTGATAGAAGCAGTGCAGGCTGATGAGCTGTATACTGTAGAATCTTTTCTCTTTGTTTTGCATCCCATTGCCTCCTGGCCCATCAGCCGATCAATAATGTCATTCTTAACCAGTCAGTGCTGTGCCGGGTTGAGACTGCAGTAATTACCTTCTCCATTGTCGGACCACATCTCCCATTATACTGTAAGCAGCTTTCATTAGCCTCCTCTCTACTGCCACTGCCAGGCCCTGCCAAGGGCCAAAATACATACTCAGGAAGTCATCATGTGCGGGCACACCAACTCAATCTTATACTTGCAAATACATTTGCATGCACGCACACACGCACACGCACACACACACACACACACACACACACACACACACACACACACAAACACACGCACGCACGCACGCACACACACACACACAGGTACACTCAATTTGGCAGCCAGTGTACCTATCACAGAACACTGACTTGGTAATGTCCAATGTAGTAATTATATTTCTATGTGGCTGACCAACCAGTGGTCAGAGTCTATTAGCCCGGAGTCAGAGACAAAGAGCTAACATCTCTCTGTATATAGAGTAAGTCCATCTTTACTCAAAGACCTTTGAGCCAAGCCTGATTCATCTCTTTGACCAACGCTATCTTTTGACCAATAGGTTTATTCTTGCTATTTGACCAATCAAATTGATTGCCAAATATGGTTTTGACACTGCAGTTATCTGGCTAGATTTCAAGGAGACAATAATGTATTCTCTATAGGCTTATAGAATTTGTGAAAAGAGCACAACCACAATCCAAAGACCCATTTCATTATATTCTCCCTGAGCGTCTAATAAATGAGTCCTTTTCTTTGTGCTTAGGGATGCGGGGCCCGGCCCGTGAAAAGGAAGTGCGTTAAAAAAGAAAACGTCATCCATCTGCATTCTCTCTGGCACCACATGGTCCACTATCTCCCTGAATCAATGGCAGTGTGCTAATGGTGTCGGGAGACTTCAATTAGCTCTCTGCCACGCGCCGTCGCTCGCTCTGTCCTTTCTCCGGGAGAGGGCCTTAAAATCGTCTGATATACCACAGCCATTAAGTGTTATTGCCCTAATGTCTGTTTAAACAGGATACAGAAACAGGCAGACAAGGCAAAGACCCTCGGTGCACTCTTCATCATGATGCTGATCCCTTTGGAGTCAATCGGTTCACCACACAGGAGGTTTGTGGCACCTTAATTGGGAAGACCAGGCTCATGGTAATGACTGGATCAGAATTAGTGGAATGGTATGAAACTCATCAAATACGTGGTTTCCAGGTGTTTGAATCACTCCATTACCTCTGTTCCGGCCATTATTATGAGCCATTCTCCCCTCAGCACAGAATGCTTTTCTCATGATCTGCCTATAGCTTTGCAAATTCCTTTGAAAGACCAAGGAATATTATACAGACTAGACTGTCACTAGCTAGTGTCTGTAACTGTTGTCACCACATCAGGTCAAGGTCAAGTATTGACTTATTCTGTTGTATCCAGACTGTCTAGCCTGTCTGAAAACAGAATGTCATCCTCTCCTGTCTCTGGCAAACCCCTTTGTCTTCAACATGCTGATGCATTGAACTGCTGCAGAAGCTAAATGAAACCACTAAACTGTATTTAACACGGATACCACGGCCGCTGTAAGAGAAAACGACCACTTTCTCTCATTCCCAAGGTCCATAGATGCTAAATAAGAAACTTCCAAATGGTCGACATACACATGATAATCCATGCAGCACCTGGGATAATACAAAGTAAGCGAAAGGTTTTTGACGTCAGCCAGCCATCGTGCAACTCACAGGTTGACCACACGTCAGAACCCACCGCTCTCACCAAGCTGAATTCATTTAAGGCAAACTGCCCCTTAAAACCAACTTCTCTGAATTTAAACTGCCCATGTGGCATCGATATGAGTAAGAAACGCTAATTCTAGTGTCAAAATTGGCTACAAATGTAAATAGGATAATTTTGCTCATAAAATCAGTCTCTTCCAAAATAGAGTTTAGTCAGACTTACTTGAGGGTTTGGTTTGGATTACAATTATGACAACAATTCATGCCCATTTTCGACCTGTTAACACGTTATGGAACCGTGTTTTCTGTGAAAAGGCTGGGCGAGTTCGCTTTGCATGGCTCGGTGCCCTGGGTGGGCAGAGACCTCTCCTTAGGAGGACCAATGGAATGGTTGAACATGAGCAAACCCTGCCCACCTGGGGCACCGGGTCACACAAAACAAATTTGCCCACTGGAACCTCTTCCCCAGACAACGTGTGGTTAGTACTTGCCCTTGTCATTATTTGATAGGCTATGCTGCTATGATACCGTGATGTAACTAGCTAAATACATAGCGTCTCCCTAACCTTCAATGTGAAGCTTTATGAATATGAGTATTACTTATACGCTCCCATTCATCTATACTGTTATTTTCATGCGTCGCTTAAGTTTATTAACTAACATGCCCATCCATCCATTTTGTGAATTTTACTGCATTTCTGCAAGTGTGTGCTTACTATATATTCATTTGAAGTCGTTATGTTGAGTTTGACTTTGAGCTCCATGCTTGCCAATGTGACACCCAAATTGAAATGGACAAATTGAAATGGACGTGGCTTCAATTCAGGAGATGTTCCTCTGCTTGGATATCCCCTCCTACCAGGCTGATCATTACGACCAATTGAAATGCCTCCAAACGTTTGGAGACAGAAATGTACGAAACGCCCTTTCAATGGTGTCACCCTGACAACCTGTTTAAGGCTGTTTCCTGACATGTCGATTAAAAGTCACATCTTATTTCTGATATTTCTGCCACCCTCCTTTTAAAGACCCACTCCTCAGTGGGTAGGCCTATATACCATTCATTTAAATCAGGGGTGTCAAACTCATTCCATGGTGGGCCGGGTGTTTGCAGGTTTTCGTTTTTTCCTTTCAATTAAGACCTAGACAGCCAGGTGAGGGGAGTTCCTTACTAATTAGTGACCTTAAATTCATCAATCAAGTACAAGGGTGGCGCAAAAACCCACAGACACTTTGCCCTCAATGGAATGAGCTTAATGTTGTTTAAATGATCAAAACCATCTGGAAATATCAGAGAGTGGGTCTTTAATACAGACTTTGATTTAGCCAGACTCACAGATACCCCGCTGCTTTAAAGGCTGTTAAAGGGGACTCTTGTTGATCTTCTTCTAGGGTCATGTGTCGTCATCTCACTTCTCCGTCTTCCCGATTCACCTACCGCTGGCATGAGATCACGCGTTCCCGGCATGAGCGACCTCGGGATCAGGGAACACCGCTGACTCATTCCCGCTAACTTTCTCAGATGAGGGGAACTCCATGGCATTCTGTTATTTCGAGTTTTCCCCTGGTCCCCCCCCCCTCCCCTCCCCCCACACCCCCCATCTGTGTTGTTACAGGCAATTAAGGGGGGACATAAGTATTCAGCTGGCATGGTGGCATGGCAGCCTGTGCGTGTCATAGCCAATCACATTCAAAGTGACAAACTGGTGGTGACACCCCACCGTGACTAAATAAATGATGGAGTGTGGAGTTGAGGGAGAAGAGCGCTGGGTGTTTCTATCATTTTTATGGGCAATATACAGGCTACACACCCCCCTCTGTCTCTCTGACTCTCCCCCCTGTTTCTCTGACTCTCCCCCTGTCTCTCTGACTCTCCTCCCTGTCTCTGACTCTCCTCTCTGACTCTCCCCCCTGTCTCTCCCCCCTGTCTCTCTGACTCTCCCCCCTGTCTCTGACTCTCCCCCTGTCTCTCCCCCTCCCCCTGTCTCTCCCCCCTGTCTCTGACTCTCCCCCTGTCTCTCTGACTCTCCCCCCCGTCTCTCTCTGACTCTCCCCCCTGTCTTTCTCTGACTCTCCCCCCTGTCTCTCTGACTCTCCCCCCTCTCACTCTCTGACTCTCCCCCTCTCTCTCTCTGACTCCCCCCCTCTCTCTGACTCTCCCCCCCCCCCCCCCCTCTCTCTCTAAAACACCCGCCCATTACTCCGTCATGGAGCATATCTATATATTTCACCACCCTGTATGTATCTGCTTGAATGTGACACATTAAGTAATTTCCCACCACTACATCGTGAATGTGAATCCTAACCGGAGAGAGCTGTTTGTGGCTATGGAGATTCCTGAGTGTCCTTCTGACTGCGTGGCTAAGGAGCCAGGATGAAATTGTCCCATTTATACACTGTAGTACAAACAAACAGAAGTGCGACTCCGAGAGAGAGTGTCCAGGATGAGCCACAATCACACTCACATTTAGTGCACGGGTTGTGATGGGCTCTGGTCAAAAGTAATGCCCTATATAGGGAACAGGGTGCCATTTGGAACATAGACTAGATCTCCCCAATGATGATTCACGGGTTTAATCCAGTCTGCCCCACACCCTCCCACCAACAATGCCTGAGCTTAACACATCACTGCCTCCGCGGGACCCACCACCATTTGTTCTATTTAGGACACCGTCATCCCATCCCTAATATTCCTAGACAATTCAGGCGCAGGGTCTCGCTCTGCCGGCAGGCAGAGTTGGGCGGCAAGCCACCATCGAAGACATAGAGCATAACATGGGACGCTACTAACTCCAGTTCCTTTTAAAACGAGGTTGAATAGTGTCGTTTAAGTATATTGTTATTCAACAACTTATTTCGTCACAAATGAAAGATGAGTAGAAAATGAAAGAAACATTGTTTTTCTGCCTATCTGACCCGGAAGTAAACAGCGTCTCTGTCTACAGGACATTGCCGTGTAAAGAGTAGGATTCCATCGTCCCTCTTTGACCTTAAGTACACCACCGGCCTCAATAAACCTCAATTGATGCTATGGCTTTTTATTGCTACATTGAAAACAAGATAGCATCAGTCCTCCTGTTCTCATTTCCACCTCCGGGCTAGCTAAGGGTTGTCCAATCCCAGATCCTTTGTGCTGTATTGCCCATAGAAATATAATCTATAGAACAGGGGTGCCTATTAAAGTCAATTAGGCTGCAAGCCATTGTGAGTGTACCAGTCAAATTGCCAGGGTTATGGGTTCCAAGACCCTTCTATAGATTATATTTCTATGGTATTGCCAACTCCTATGGTAGCACAAACGGATCTGTAACCAGGCTAGAGCTATGCTAAATAAGCTATTTAACATGTCTTAAATATTACTTTAATGTCCCAGCAGGGAACAGAGAAAAACTCAGAGGGGGCATGAGGATACCGTTTTGCAGGAAGAAGAGCAGAGGAAGGACCCAGAGTTTTCCAAGCTGGAGTTTTGAAGCTGAAAGATAAGGATGTTTGTGCCCAGCATGAGAAAGCAGGAATCCTCTCAATGAGGTAAAATGTTCATTTTCAGCTCAGATTGCTCTGGCTCCAAACGCTGTTACTTCATCTCTCCGTCCATATTTCTCTCCCCCCACTGTCTCTTTCTCTCTCTCTCTCCCCCCGTATCCCTCTCCTCTTCCGCCCTTTGATATTAGCACTGAGCCCCCACGCAACAGCAGGCAATACTTTTATTAGGTGTGGTACGGTGTCAGGGAATGACCACAGCATCAGAACAGGGATGGAGAGAGTACAGGCACTCAGAGGAGTACTCACCAAAAAACCAACATGCACTGCAGACACCAAACAAAAAACTTCTTTGCTTTCCATAAGTAATAAAAACTCTTTGATTGACACGGGAAATCCCCCTGCTTCCACCCCGTGGGCCTCACTGCAGCGTAGCCCGGGCATGAATCTCATTATGAATCTGACTGTGCGTGGGACTGGAAGGGAGCCGGAGCTTTGAATAAACAGTGGGGTGTGAGAGGCTGGCCACCTGGTGATGCTACTCCTCCTTCTAGACTGGATGTCTCAGGCTGTCCACCTGGTGATGCTACTCCTCCTTCTAGAATGGATGTCTCAGGCTGTCCGGCTGGCCCACTGTTGGACTGCAGTGAATGAGCAATTGCTATTACAGAGGGAGATCGGATTTGACCACTGTTGGAAAAGGGCTGTCTGTGTATGTTTCTGTGAGGGAGAGTGTGAAGGTGGTCTTTCCAATTTGACTTGCCCTCGATATGTTTCCCTTCTCACCCTCTGTTACGCTGTGGGCCTGCGGACCCATCAGTCACAGTCTCATCCTGGGGCCTGCGGACCCATCAATCACAGTCTCATCCTGGGGCCTGCGAACCCATCAGTCACAGTCTCATCCTGGGGCCTGTGGACCCATCAGTCACAGTCTCATCCTGGGGCCTGTGGACCCATCAGTCACAGTCTCATCCTGGGGCCTGTGACCCCATCAGTCACAGTCTCATCCTGGGGCCTGTGAACCCATCAGTCACAGTCTCATCCTGGGGCCTGTGGACCCATCAGTCACAGTCTCATCCTGGGGCCTGTGGACCCATCAGTCACAGTCTCATCCTGGGGCCTGTGGACCCATCAGTCACAGTCTCATCCTGGGGCCTGTGACCCCATCAGTCACAGTCTCATCCTGGGGCCTGCGGACCCATTAGTCACAGTCTCATCCTGGGGCCTGTGGACCCATCAGTCACAGTCTCATCCTGGGGCCTGTGTGGCACCTCTGGTCCCCTCAGCCCTCCAGTCAACACACTGGCTGCACCGTCGCGGTACCCTGTCGATTTACAGCACCGCAGCAGTTAGTTTGTGTGTTCATAAAAACAGATTTTGGAAATGTAGAAAAACGGACCATTTCGGAGATCGATGGTTTTATTAAAGATTCCTTGAAGCAAGATTATTCAACAGATGGACATAGTGATATATTATACTGTATATAATTACGGACTGAGGTGGTGTCAACTTCAACTGTGTCGTTCCACTGTTACAGAGATCTTCACTGGTAGGCTCTTTAGCTTGCTGCATGCATGAAATACTGGAACGAGCGGCTCAGTGAAAACGAGAGGCATTGTAAGTACGTGTGTGTTATTATCAGGGTCAGAGAATGTCAGCTCTCCTCTGCTCCTGTACTCTGATCCTCCGGGGGTCCTGACTCACTATATGATGAGACTCATTGTCATACTCATCTGGGGATATTACTACGTATATACATCAAAAGTATGAAAAACACCCCATATATCTCCATATCCCCATCCCATGTATCATGATACTGACATTGTTAAAGAGTGAGTGGGATCATTTAGAAGGAAAATTCCATGGTGGATCTGTTACGGCACTCATCATTCTCCCCTTGTTATGCTGTGCTGTTTCATCACAGGAGAGCTTGACTTCTTTAAAGATCTTCAGTTTCTCCTGCAGTGGCTTCAGTTCACCTTGGACTTCCTTCTATAATTTAAGTAAAACATGCCAGTGTACCCAAGGGTACAGATTAGTCAAAAGGCTGTATTCAATCCGTATCGGGGAAGTTCAGCGTTACAGCGTGATTGTAATTTAAAGGCGTTAGCGGACACGCAAACGGAAATAACCTTTAAATGTCTATTGCGCAATCTGTAACACTTCAGCAATACAGATTGAATAGATCCATAGTTTAATAAGTAATTCCCTCTTCCAAATATCTAAATGTTGGGGAGACTTTTAAAATGACGACATGTTGCCTACCTCATGATCTTTTGCAGCTTCATCTATGGCGATGCAGTCATGACCTTTGTGTTCCCTTGAATCATGACACACCGAACAGATAGCCTGTTCATCCTTCCCGACAGAAGAGCTTGAGTTTCTCACCGTGCAGACTGCAGAACACCTCAGACCCCGCTGAAGCTCTCTTACTCCTTTTCCTTTCGGAAGGCCTCACACAGGTTCTTTACAGACAGGTTATTAGGAGGCTCAAACTTCTCCTGATCTTCTCCTGCAGACGGGACACTCTTGAGATCCGCACTCTTTCCAGAATCCCCGCAGACAGGTTTTACAGAAGCTGTGGCAACACGACATGGCGACAGGATCTCTGAAGATGTCCCAGCACACAGGACAGGAGAAATCCTCAATGGGGAGAGACACTTTTGCAAGCCACTTTTCACACTTCACTCTTCTGGAACGTCAAGCAGAGTTTTCTTTCACTTTTAAAGACTCACCCTGTTCGTTCTCAGAGCTACAGTTTAGTGGAATGTCAATCATCTTTTCCAGTATCTGCGCTAAGACGTTGAGATTCATTCAAATTCCTGTGTCGTGATGAACCTTGTTCTGGTTTTGGACTACAGGAAAATAAACAGCAGTTACAGAGTGCCCAATGTTACCGCGCTGCACTAAGTTGAACTTAACCTGTTAAAAGACTTCCTGCACCACATGTAATAAGAATCTTTGAGATTCTGGTTGTAATGAAAAGCGCTATGTAAAACACATCTGTTATCAGGTGTGTGAGGGCAGAGCAGATGCCAGTACCTGAGAAAGATTTAGTGTGTGTGTGTGTGTGAAGAGTTTCCAGGGGGTGTGTGTGTGTGTGTGAGAAGAGTTTCCAGGGGGTGTGTGCTGTAGCTAGAGAGCTGGGCAATCATCACACTATTTGGACACACTCCCAGCAGGAGGTGTTGAAACAGGCCTACCTCAGTGTCATATCCCGGCCTTTTTCTATTATTCCAACCCTCAACCTGCGTGGGGAAATCTGAATTACGGAAGAGATTGGTTGGTTGGTTAATGTCAGAGGAGACGTAGAGGTGTCATCCCCTGGCTTTCCAGCTGCCATCTTTGTCACACTAAGCACGGAGAGACAACAGGACGCCCGTGTGTGACTGTCACTCATAAAACATACTACTGCTCAGCCACTGAGAGAACTGAACTCTACTATGCTGGGACCAACGTGTGTGTGGTGTGTATGCGTGCCATTGTAGCAGTAGGCTATTCCTTTGTGTAAACGTGTCAGATTGAGATGAGAGGGAAGTATTTGCATGTTTATTACACCTGAGATTGAGAACGCCTGTCACACCCTGACCATAGTTTGCTTTGTATGTTTCTATGTTTTGGTTGGTCAGGGTGTGATCTGAGTGGGCATTCTATGTTGGATGTCTTGTTTGTCTATTTCTATGTCTGGCCTGATATGGTTCTCAATCAGAGGCAGGTGTTAGTCATTGTCTCTGATTGGGAACCATATTTAGGTAGCCTGGGTTTCACTGTGTGTTTGTGGGTGATTGTTCCTGTCTCTGTGTTTTGCACCAGATAGGACTGTTTTAGGTTTTCACACGTTTGTTGTTTTGTTAGTTTATTCGTGTACAGTTTCTTTATTAAAGTACAATGAATAACAACCACGCTGCATTTTGGTCCGCCTCTACTTCACCTAAGGAAAACCGTTACAACGCCTCTTGAATGTTTATGTACAAATACACACAAACACGCAATAAAATCAAACCAAAAATGTAAATAAAAAATGTGCTCCTCCCACTGATTTCCCTCATTCATTACAGATGGGTCAATGTCCGTCATTGTTACGTCTGATCTCTCTTCTCCACTCCTCCATCGATTCCCTTCATCCCTCCATTTGTCTGCATCTCTCCCCCCTCTTTTTAAAATATTTTTACATCCATTAGTCCAAAGAAAGGGATTGCTAATTGGATTAAAAAGCTGTTGCAATGAGAAACGATAGAACGGTCAGTTAGGAAAGAACAGAGGGTCTGTCCCAAATAGCACCCTATTCACTCTTTAGTGCACTACTGCTGACCAGAGCCCTATGGGTCCAGGTCAAAATAGTGCAACGTATACGGAATAGGATGCCATTTGGGACACAGACAGAATGATGAACGATTATTCATTAGCTTCTTTTTTTCAGTTACAGCTCAGCCTTTAATGAATTGTTTTTGGTTTGTTTATCTCGACTCTCGGACACCCAATTAGCCAAGGAGAAGAGGAGGGCGAGGAAAGTGAAACTGATCGTTTAAATAGGCTTTACTTGTCGCTCTTCCTGTCTGACCTTTACTCCATCACAAAGGACTGGACAGGTGACAGTACTCACCTGATAGGATCCACATTGCTTTCATCCTCTGTTCAGATTAGCGTCAGTAAATGTGAAGGACACAAGTAGAAGGCGATCGAGATGCAGCCTGAATCGTATTGGTTTACTCTTTTGGCTGAGGAGTCCTACACTTGGGCTGAGTTGGGCTAGGTTTGGCTTGGCATTGAGCCCAGAATCAAAGCTACTTGAAGTGCTCCGTTTGTCAACTAGCTAGCTCCCAAGCCAAACATGGCCATATGGATCATGTGTGTACTCTGTCTACAAATGCTATTCTGTTTCTCATAATTCCCCTCTCCTGTATGGTTTTCTATTTACAGGGTTAACATACCATGGCAAAAGCCTTTCAGTAGTGACAGTACATTCCTACCTGTAGTGTTCCTTAAGGCGCCATTGTGAATTCAATTAGATCGGTAGCATTGGCAGTGTCACACCCTGATCTGTTTCACCTGCCTTTGGGATTGTCTCCACCCCCTCCAGGTGTCGCCCATCTTCCCCATTATCTCCTGTGTATTTATACCGGTGTTCTCTGTTTGTTTGTTGCCAGTTCGTCTTGTTTGTCAAGTCAACCAGTGTTCTTTGTGTTCAGCGCCTGCTTTTCCCCAGTCTCTCTTTTCTCGTAACTCCTGGTTCTGACCCATGCCTGTCTTGACCCCGAGCCCGCCCGCCTGACCACTCTGCCTGTGCCTGCCTGCCGTCCTGTACCTTTGCCCCGTCTCTGGATGACCGACCTCTGCCTGACCCTGAGCCTGCCTGCCGTCCTGTACCTTTTCCCCTGTTGCTGTAATAAAACATTGCTACTTTGATACGGTCTGCATCTGGGTCCTACCTTTATTCTGATGGGCAGTAGAGTATGTGATCATAGTGTATTACTCAAAACAGAGGAAGTATCCCCAGCCAACAGCATTGACCTCACCTCAACTGTCCTCGTTGGCTGGCAAAACAACGGATTTAAAATGACGTTCTGCATGGCCTGTGTTCTTGCTCTCTATTCAAATATAAACCTAACGAGAAGCGAGGAAGCCTTTGACACAAATCAATTCACTCTCCTTTTTTCACCACGCAAACAGCTTCTCCTTTCCAACACATGGTTCTGTTATCAGCCGTGTCCAGAAGCCTACAATCTAGCCAACTGCACGTTAGTGATTTACCATCCTCCACCAGACTAACATTATTTCATAGGCTTTGTTACCCTTGGTAATAGAACACAGACGAATTGTGTCATCAGAAATCAGATCACATTTTTTTTTTAAGCTTGAGAAATTAAATGGCTTCTTTCTCTCTGTTACAGACGCTGGCGCCATACCCCCTCCTGTCTGTCTACCTGCTGTTACAGTCCGTTGGTATGGAATACGGAGGACACCAGTTACGCTGATTTCACAATGTCATGCATCCCTCATGTATAACACTCGGACAAAGACCAGGGCTTTATCCACAGTCTGCGGCCATAAGGAGGGATTCCATTGTGCGTTGAGTATGAATGGGACATTGGCTGTAGTTGGATCACTGCAACATCCATAAACCACAAGTGATGCTGACAGCAGGTACTGAACATTGGGCTGGATCCACTATGGTGCAGAGCTGTACATGGAGCAAGTTTAGCCATAACACTACGTGCCTCAGTAAACCGCCAATGGTGTTAAAGGGTTATTTGTGCCCACTGTGAGGAGTGGAGCCCCGTGCCACTGCAGAGCAAATGAGTGTATGTCTGTGACAGAATGATCTTTAGACTGCGTTGATCTCTTTTCTCGTTGGTGTGTGTGTGTGTGTGTGTGTGTGTGTGTGTGTGTGTGTGTGTGTGTGTGTGTGTGTGTGTGTGTGCGCTCGCGCGCAAGCATCCACAAGAATATGCAGGGGACATGGAAAGAATAGAATATAATTATGTTTTGTTATCCATTTCTGACAGGCTGGAAGCAACACATGCTCAGCCACAGGAGCCTGCCGCCTAATATGGAAAGTGAATTCCCTTCCTGTGCATTTCGGTAGAGATCTTGTGAATTAGGGAAACCTGTTTATTATGATTTTTACAGCTTCTACTGAAACGCACAGGAATTCACAATAGTGTTTTCTTCACAACAGACTGAGAACCGACCAAGACAGAGAGTCCCTGAGCCAGTGATACTGTCCCTTCATTTGGAGGGCCAATGCGCTGCCTGTCAGTCAAAATGACACATCAGTGTCTCTCTCTCATGCACGACTGGGCTGGAGATTTCTATTTTCTGTCATCTCCATTTGGGCCCCTACAGATCTGCTCTCACACTGACTCGCTCTGTGCTGATTTTTGCTCCACCGCACCAGTGATTCAGAGAGCTGGAAAGTGTGATGGGACTTGTGATGTGTCTGAATATGATTTTCTCTCCTTTTTGGTTCTTTTTTGATACCTCGGCCCATTCCGGGCCCACGGGTAATGTGCAGAGTAGTCTTATAGCTTATTGTGTGTCAGATTCAATTCTGATGATAGTTTCACATTCAGCGATTTGAGCAGCTCAATGTCTTACTTTATCTTCCCTAGATGAAATGCCACAAATTCAGTTTCAGTTTGCAGGTTTATAGTTAATCAAACCACTAACTTCTTGCCTTGATAGAGGACAACTCAGTCTGTTCTGGATGCAGATATAAACAATGACTAATGAAGCAACATTGCAGTATAGTATAAGGGAATGTCGTTATTATGAAGCGAATCCATGTTCACCGTTCAACAAGTGACCGCTGGGTGTCACTGTTGCATCCCAATCGATGTAGAGTTTGGTTGCTGTCCTTGGTCCTGAAATAGACACCGACAGCTGAACTCAGCAAAAAAAGAAACGTCCGTTTTTCAGGACCCTGTCTTTCAAAGATAATTCGTAAAAATCCAAATTACTTCACAGATCTTGATTGTAAAGGGTTTAAACACTGTTTCAGAAGCTTGTTCAATGAACCATAAACAATTAATGAACATGCACCTGTGGACGATCGTTAAGACACTAACAGCTTACAGAAGGTAGGCAATTAAGGTCACAGTTATGAAAACTTAGTACACTAAAGAGGCCTTTCTACTGACTCAAAAAAACACCTAAGGAAAGATGCTCAGGGTCCCTGCTCATCTGCGTGAATGTGCCTTAGGCATGCTGCAAGGAGGCATGAGGACTGCAGATGTGGCCATGGCAATGAATTGCAATGTTCGTACTGTGAGACGCCTTAGACAGCGCTACAGGGAGACGGGACGGACAGCTGATCGTCCTTGCAGTGGCAGACCGCGTGTAACAACAGCTGCACAGGATCGGTACATCCGAACATCACACCTGCGGGACGGGTACAGGATGACAACAACAACAACTGCCCGAGTTACACCAGGACACACTGGCAAAAAGTGCTCTTCACTGACGAGCTGCGGTTTTGTCTCACAAGGAAGGATGGTCGGATTCGCGTTTATTGTTGGAGGAATGAGCATTACACCGAGGCCTGTACTCTGGAGCGGGATCGATTTGGAGGTGGAGGGTCCGTTATATGGTCTAGGGCGGTGTGTCGCAGCATCATCGGACTGCGCTTGTTGTCATTGCAGGCAATCTCAATGCTATGCTTTACAGGGAAGACAACCTCCTCCCTCATGTGGTACCCTTCCTGCAGGCTCATTCTGACATGACCCTCCAGCATGACAATGCCACCAGCCATACTGCTCATTTTGTGTGTGATTTCCTGCAAGACAGGAATGTCAGTTTTCTGCCATGTGGGGAAACATCTCACAGCAAGAACTGGCAAATCTGTTGCAGTCCATGAGGAGGAGATGCACTGCAGTACTTAATGCAGCTGGTGACCACACCAGATACTGACTGTTACTTTTGATTTTGACACATTATTCCATTTATGTTAGTATCATGTCTGTGGAACTTGTTCAGTTTATGTCTCAGTTGTTGAATCTTATGTTCATACAAATATTTACACATGTTAAGTTTGCTGAAAATAAACGCAGTGGAGAATGAGAGGACGTTTCTTTTTTGTTGAGTTTATAACAAAGATACATTGGAATATGAGTAGCTTACAAAAATAGTTGTTTTAAATAGCTACCGGATATATCGTTTTTACAATATGCAATATTATAAATTGACTAATGATAATGCAAGGCATGGTAACTAAATTGTCTATTTTTGCACAAGGATTATCTATTTCAGCAAAACTTTAATTAATATAAATGTCACTGGTGGCAAAATGTGGCTTGAACAAAGACCGTAGATGGCGCTATAACGAAATGCGTGCGCAAGGTAGCAGCCTAACTAACAAACGCACTGCAATTTCTCATCCCTCCCGCGCCAGACACCCCAAAACACTCATGGCAAAAGGAGATTGAGTAGAGCCCCCAAAGCATACGAGAGGACAAAAGCTCTAACGCGCATTATTAGTTCGTTGCTTTCTTCAGAGAAGAAAGGCACCCAATAGACTTCGTTCTCCGAGAGTCCACAGTACATATTGGGGACAGGGATTTTTGAGACCAAGTTGCATTGGAAATCAACTGATTCGGTCTATATTTTCTTCCACATCTGCTTTGAGGAATGCTACTCTAATACGCGACAAACGGGACAATACTGTATCGTTCCAGTTATCTGGACAACCTGCAACGATTAAATGGAGATAATTTATCTAATTTGCAAAGTGACATAATGAAATCTAAATATTAGGATAAGAACAGATTTCGCTCAAATTTCAAAAAGTCACAACTCTGGTTCAAGCGAATGTTCGTGGATTCAATTAAACGAAAACTCATGGATACAGTCTTACATTTGACTATTTTCTCGGAGTATTAACAGTGGTCTGTCGCACGTTGAAGCCCAAAGACGCAAGCGGCATGCAGCAGTTTCAGCACCCAGTCGAGTCCCAGGTTGCGAGGTTAACGATGTCGGGGGTCGCTTGTTTGGTTGAGTGTTTTGGGAAATGATTACAGGCAACATCGACGGTAAAATAATGATTAGAAGATGGCTTGTGACGTTCAAACCGTTCAGGTAAGAGACAAAGAACGTGTGGCTTAATATTTCCACTCTAGGCTTTGGTATTCATTTATAAACACCCGGCACGTGTGTTACAAATGAATAGAATGGAATAGCACATTTATTTTTAAAAGCACAGCCTATAATTGTTATTTCATGTACAGGTTATTTGTAATTTGACCTAATCAATGACGATAATTAATGTATTGAATGACCAGCATGTCTATAGGCTACACCTAATCCCTGACCATCATTATATTGCAATAAACGGATAAACTGGCAGCAGTACGTGTGCCTGCATGGGTGTTTTCATCCACCATCCTGCATACGCGTGAGTGCGTTTGGTAATCTGCGACGGAGTCTCCCGACAACACCAGCTGTTCTCTTCCGCTCCTCTAACAGAGAAACGAGATTAAGTTAGAGATTACATTCCCGTGTTCACAGCTGGATCCGTATGTCAACAGTAAATAAGTAAAGCGCATTATCAACCCAGCGAGCTAACAAGCGGTGATGAGCTGCTTATCCCCCAAGCTTCATTAGCATGGCACCCTATTCGCTATATAGTGGATTACTTTTGACCAGGGCCTACACACAATACCCCATAATGTCAAAGTTGAGTAATGTTTTTTGATACACCTAGTCACCACAAAGATACAAGCGTCTTTCATAACTCAGTTGCCGTAGAAAGGAAATAAACCATTCAAGGATTTCACTATGAGGCCAATGGTGACTTTAAAACAGTTACAGAGTTGAATGGCTGTAATAGGAAAAACATTTGGATGTATCAACATCATTGTAGCTACTCCACAATACTAACCTAATTAACAGAGTGAAAAGAATGCATCCTGTTTACAACACGGCACTGAAGTAACACTGCAAACATTTGGCAAAGCAATTAACTTTATTTCCTGAAAACTAAGTGTTGTGTTTGGGGCAAATCCAATACAACACATTAATGAGTACCACTCTCCATATTTCCAAGCTTAGTGGTGGCTGTATAATGTTATGGGTATGCTTGTAGTGGTTAAGGACCGGGGAGTTTCTCAGGATAAAAAAGAAACGGAGCTAAGCACGGGTCAAATCCTAGAGGAAAACCTAGTTCAGTCTGCTTTCCACCAGGCATTGGGAGATGAATTCACCTTTCAGCAGGACAATGACCTAAAACACAAGGCTAAATCTATACGGAACTGGTTAAAAAGAAGACCGTGAATGTTACAGTTTAGATTTAGTGGCCGAGTTACAGTTTAGACTTACATCTACTTGAAAATATATGGCAAAACTTGAAAAGTGTTATCTAGAAATGATCAACAACCAATTTAACAGAGCTTGAAGAATTTTAAAAAGAATAATGGGCAAATGTTGCACAATCCAGGTGTGGAAAGCTCTTAGAGACTTACCCAGAAAGACTCACAGCTGTAATCGCTGCCAAAGGTGCTTCTACAAAGTATTTACAGAGGGATGTGAATACTTATGTAAATCAGCCATTTCTGAATTTAATTTGCAAAAATTATGTTTTCACTTTGTCATTATGGACTATTGTGTGTAGATGAGTGAAAAGTATATTTAATCCATGTTGAATTCAGGCTGTAACACAACAAAATGTGGATCAAGTCAAGGGGTGTGAATACTTTCTGAAAGCCCTGTAGATATGAATGGGGATTTTATACACGTTAACCATTGGAAAAACAAGTCAATATGTCACGGTCCCTGTAGTGCCTCCATTTTCTCCATTGTCTCAGACTGTCCCCCAAGGGGTTAACATTTATATAAATTCTACATTCTGTAAAAAAAAAAGTATATATTTTTATAAGCCCCTATAATTTTCTCTGGTTCAAATTCAGAGGGGGCAGATTTGAGGTTCAATCAGGCTGCATTTGGATAAGGCAGCCCAATTCTGTTATTTTTTTCACTAAATTGGTCTTTTGACCAATCAGATCAGCTCTGAGAAAGATCTGATGTGAAAAGATTCGATGTTAGGGATAGATCGATATTTACTGGGGGGGGGAGGGGCTGTTCCAAATCAAGGTGTCACAAAAAAAAATGCGCCCCCCTCCCCAAAGTTACAAATGATCCTCACATGACCCTCCCCTTGTACTGTAAGTAAAATGAACAACAGCCCCCCCCCCCCCCCATAGAATGAACTCAAAATGTATGTTTATGACCACAAATAACAATAACTATAGTGACCCCGTGTTTATAAACGTGGATATCGACTTTGCCAATTCAGCATGCTTTTGTGGCACAGTCAATGCCACGCAGGGCTACTGGCCAGAAGGTTGAGGGTTTGCCGACCACCACAGACAAGCTCACTCTCCCTGCCTGTCTCATTAGACTACAGTCAGAGCCGGCTGCAGACAATGATCAGCTAGAGGGCAATCATATGTTCAACATTTATAATGATATAAAATATATGCAACTCATTTTCCACCAACAGGTTTTTGTGCCAATGCACCACACAGCCAATAAACAAAGCGTATCCTGACTTCGGCACTTCATTGTCACTTCAACACCACACTAAATAAACAATGTCAATATCAACAAACAGAAAATACATCCCTCCCTACCTTGTAGGCTTACCCAGTATAGAAGGCTTGGCTTGACAATCTCCAAATGTCATTCAACTTATTATTGTTTTGTAGCAGATTTCTCTTTCCATTCAACAATTGGACTGTTGTTGATGTGTGCAGAGGGTCCCTGGTTCGCGTCCGGGTATGGGCGAGGGGACGGTCTAAAGTTCGCAAGGTAAAGTCGTGGACTTATTTCCATTGTGGTCCCTATTTTTTTTTCTTCATAAATACATAGACAATTACACAGATACAGACACATTACATAGATACAGACACATCACAGAGATAGAGACAAAATAATGCTAAACCTCCAGATGAGCATGAGGGGGAGTTTAATTCAGTACAATTCTTGCAAGCTTGTTTGGCTGGTAGCTTATTCTTTAGATGTGTGGGGCTGCTGGTGGACTAGCGCACTTGACAGAGTCTTTAGGGTGTCTATAGCTAGGTGTCCATCCAATTGGCATCAGATTTTCATGTGAATATTCTCAAATCTTGGCCCCGGAAAACATGACGGAAGATTTTAATTTACCATTAGAGACATTAGAGACCTTTTATGGACATCCATATGCATTCAGATCCAACCTGGCGCAGCCAGCAGCATCAATAAATGAGGGATGTTGGCCAAATGAGACACATTTGGGGGCCTTAAGGAGTGGCCCCTTTAAAAAAAAAATTACGCCTAAAACGACATACCCAAATGTAACTGCCTGTAGCTCAGGACCTGAAGCAAGGATATGCATATTATTGATACCGTTTGAAAGGAAACACTTTGTAGTTTGTGGAAATGTTAAATTGATGTAGGAGAATATAACACATTAGATCTGGTAAAAGATAATACATAGAAAAAAACATGCGTTTTTTTGTTTGTTGTACCATCATCTTTGAAATGCAAGAGAAAAGGCCATAATGAATTATTCTAGCTCAGGCGCAATTTAGACTTTGGGCACTAGATGGCAGAAGTGCATGTGCAAAGTTTTAGACTGATCCAATGTACTGTTGCATATCTATTCAAAATGTTGTATCAAGACTGCCCAAATGTGCCTAATTAGTTTATTCATGCATTTTCAAGTTCATAATTGTGCACTCTTCTCAAACAAACTGATATGGTATTATTTCACTGTAACAACAACTATACACTGGACCATGCAGTTAGATGAACAAGAATTGAAGCTTTCTGCCCATATCAGATATGTTTATGTCCTGGGATTTTTTTTTTGTTTCTTACAACCTCATGCTAATCACATTAGCCTACGTTAGCTCAATCTTCCCGAGAACGGGACACCGATCCTGTAGAGGATAACAAATGACAAAAACACTTTTCCTTGTGTTTTGATATGCGAAAACTTTTAGGGTAATTTGAAATATGAAAACTTTAGGGTCATTTTTCAATTTCCGACCCGAATATTTTGTATAGAGATAGGCATTATGTTGTTTGATTATAGGATTAACTCTGGTAGTCTTCCTCACATAGTCTTCCTCACCTCAAGTTCAACTGTCGGAGTCAGTTGGAGCGCCGGGGCGCCATGCCTTCATATCGTAGGCCTGCAGGAGCTAAAGCTTAATAATAGCCACACCATACCTTCACACGGTTTGGTCTCTAAACTTTAGTCGTGTAATATCAAAAGTAAGTAAAGCCATTTGTTTCTAGGGAAAATCCGAGCAGAAGAGCGAATGTAAAACAGGGAAAAGGTCAACTACCCTCAAAAGACCAATTAGTGGGAAAAAAGATCAGAATTGGTCTGCCTGTGTGAACTAGCCTACATTCAAAACAAGTCATTAGAAAATCATTATACAGAGGGCAATCCTAATTGTCCCATTCACTTCAGTATCAATGAGCGTAAAAGAGTGAAGACTGCAGAAAAAAACAGCCTACCGAATTATTGGAAAACATTCCACTGAGCACCGAACAACCCAGCCGCCCCGCGGGTTCACTTCAATCAACATGGGTAGCGAGATCTGATAAGCGCCGGTACGTGGGACAAGCCAATTAGGAGATAGCGGATCTGTGGGTCTGATCCAATTACCCGACCCAAGCATTTACTTTAAGCGTTTTAATTAGAGAGTTAGGCAGGCCCTGTGTCTAATCCTCATTTATTATCACCCCTCTATCACTCTCAGGTCCTCTATCACCCTCATGGAGGGGCTTTGAAATAGGGATAGACGATAAGGGAGGAAAGGTGGAAACGATCGCCCTGAGACTGGACCCGGGGCACGGCGCTTTGGCGCACATGCACTCCCGAAGCACGCATAATTGAAAAGAACACCGCATCTCTGTGCAGAAAGCATTAGGGACACGTACGCACGCCCATGCAAAGCATCCGTAAATGCATACACACACACACACGCGCACGCACACACGCACACACACATACACGAAGACACACGTTACACGCACAAACACACACACACACACTCCGTATGACCTTGTTCAGGATTATAGAGCCCGAAGAAGCCCGAAGGTCAGAGGGAGAAGTTTGGGAAATGAGGGATTAGAAAGAGAAGTTGACTTCAGCCCTTTTGCTTTTAAGCTGTTTAATCAGCTCCTGTTCCCTCTGAGTTGGACAGGGTCCACATAGTCTCACATGGCTGTCCTTGTCCCCTTGTGTCCCTTAGTTTACTCACTGAGCTGAACAAAATGAATTTGGTATCAGATAGATCAAGCACATGGTTTCCATGGTTTCCGAGTGTCTGCTGCCGTTCCATTTGCTCCGCTCCTGCCATTATTATGAGCCATTCGCCCCTCAGCAGCCTCCACTGTTAACTACTGCACCTACCTGTGGTCAGTGGCCCAAAGGAAAGGGAACGGAAAAGGAATCCATTCAACAGTACTAGGACGCACCCCTCAAGCCTCTGACTTTATCAACTAGCTTTGTGAGCAGATGGTCATAGCCCAGGTAAATAATCCCAATCCCAGTTAGGACTACATGACGATAATCCAAGATACACCCTGCTGTAATCAAACCTTCCTCCACCCCCCCCCCCCCCCCCCCCCCACCCCCTCGCCAGATAAAAATATGTTATAGGATTCAAATCCGTTACAGGATTCGGCTCTGTGCTCCCCCAGACAGAGATTGAATCATCCAGACGTACTGCACAGTATGCTGGAGCAGATGGACGTAATATTTAAAAAATGTTCCAGTTTCCTGGTAGGAAAAAAACATAGCTACGTCTCTAATGAATGTCTCCATGCTGTTACTTCTAGATAGGCTGATATTTTTATGCTTTCCCTACCTCAGGTTCCTCTCCTGTCATTATGCTCTCTTGTCTAAATCAGGGCTTTCGCTCAGGCCCCCCCCCCCCCCCCCCCCGTAAAGTGCACCTGCACTTTACATGACACAAACTGTTCATAACCCTCTTGTTGGCGGAGAGAACATTTTGCAGGTTTTAAAGCTGAGAAAATATAGCTACTTTTTTTACAATTCTGTATATCTTGCCGTCTAATGTGTAGTCATGTGATATTTGAGTGACTCGAACATTGCAAAAAAGTCTATGGGCTAAAAAAACCCAGCTTAAAAAAACGTTAGCTGATCTGGACAATTCTGACAAGTTATAAATAGCTCTCTCAGGTATGCGATGACTGACATGACAAGAGGAAAACGGATGACGCAATACCCAATTTCAAAATTGCACCTTCTGCAAAATTCAACAATTCCAACTTTCAAGAGTAAGTTGAAAGCCGGACTGAGTCGTCCGTCGTCGTCGTCGTTGTCCCCCCCCAGCCGACCACTCTCGCCCCACAGTTTAGGGACCCTCTGGTCAAAATGACTGAAGAATATCGCAGAAGCCAGGCCAACACATACACTATCCTATCTCTGTAGATACATCTCAGACTATTACACAACTCGCTTGTTTTCAAAAGGGATATCTTTTCTTGGTGTTGTCACCCAAAGGGCTGAGCATTCCGATGACTAACTCTAAAATCAATCCATACAAATGCGTGTTTGTAAAACGTGTTTTATGTCATGTTACAGAGGTTATCGTCTGCAACTCAACTCATGTTGGTGAACGTGCTGTCAACTCACCTCCTACAGTAAAATGAATGAAGCATCCGCTACTGCCACTAGTAACGACTACAGACCCATTGTATTGTCTCGGTGTTGGGATATAGAGTCTCCTTGGTTGCCTGCCGAACCACCGTGCTCTGTCCTTATGAGATTACTATGAGCACCGTCCCTATCGCTAACGCCAGTCACTGTTCTATCTAACCGGCTGTTCCTTATCACTCTTGGCAGCATAGTTCAATAACTTGCAATTATCCCAGTATGTTAAATCTGAACTCGTATGACAATGCTGTTTACTGTTCACGGAGTGTCAAAACTTTCACAGAATCCAGCATGCCAGCGAACTCCACTCGCTCGGCTTCAGAGTCAAGCTACAGTTTGAATTATTCAGTCATTTATATCTGTTGTGGGTCCTAGCTTTCCACTGCTGGCACAGTAACAAAGGCATATGTGGTTAGCATTGCATAAGTTGCTACTGTACATAGTGTACCGGTCCAATGCACTTGCTCTGAGAATACGTAGGTATAGAAGCGTACTGTATCTTGCTGTGTAAACATGCACATTTTAAAAGTAGTGCTGGGTAGAGACGGTTGTTTATCTACTGTTGCGTACCCTACATACAAGGATGTCAAGGTAGAATGAAGCGTGGGTAAAGTATACTCATCTCCTCTCCTCTCCTCTCCTCTCCTCTCCTCACTGTCAGAGACCGTTATAGAATTAGCCAGCAGCAGTCGTTTAGCCCCGTGGGGAATGAAGGAGGAAGCCTCCTCTTTATCTCTGGTGTGCGTGACACAATACATCTATTATAGGCATTTTGGAAAAATCTGCTTGTCCCTAATTGGAGAACCTGAGGATGCCTGGATGGGGTGCGAGTTAGCAGGGGGATGGAGACGGGAGCTAAAATGGCCCCTGACATTTTGACTTTAATTTCCTCGGCTGGGCCGGTCTAATTGCCTGTGTTTCCTAATGCATGTTCTTGACTGTGCTGCTGTACTTGATCTGTTTTATGACGGTTCCTTTCTCCTCTTCCTCCCTTCGTCCTTTCTCTTCATACTTCTCTCATCAACAAATCTTTCACTTTCCTCCCTCCCGCACTCTTTCATCAATTCTCCCCCACTGTCGCTCCTTCTCCTTCCTCTTCTCATCCATGCCTTCTCTCTCTCCTCTCCCCCTCTCTTCTCTTCCCTCCCATCCCTCCATCCAGGATATTCGTGGTGGGGATCGGCTTCTTCAGCCTGTGTTTTCTAATGACCTCCCTGGGGGGCCAGTTCTCAGCCAAGAGGCTTGGGGACTCCCCCTTCACCATCCGGACAGAAGGTAGAGAAAATACACTATTTGTGTGTGTGAGTGCCTGTGGGTCGCTGGCCCTATCTAAGTAGAGCTGTGGGGGTTTGTCTATTGGGGGTTGTCTAGTCAGAGGGAGCTATGGGTGTGGTGTTACAGTAGGTCACACAGATACACCATTACCCTGTGGCACTGCACAAAAAAGAGACATATCCCCGTATGAGTGCAGTGCAGTATACTGCATCGCTTCTAAGGGAGCATTGGTCTGCATGCACACTGCAGCAGCATCGAAGGCAGACTTGCTCTGTCTGGTTTGACTCCATCAACACTTGCTGTATGTACAGTAACCCTGGCGACTCATCGGGGGTCTGGTAAGAGTCTTCTGAAGGCTGTTGTGAGGGGCTGAGTCTCTGATGGCTGCTTACTGCCGCTTAATATCTCACCACAGAAATCTCATTATTACATTGGCCGACTGCAGGCGTCACATGACCTCGACTGAGGCCGCAGGCCAATGACGGGACGGGAAAGAGCTGTGTCTAATCCCCCCCTGTCTCCTACTCTACGAGGTGTGAACTGTGAAGTCAGAGATGGGTCCTCTCTGGTGAGCAGCTGTCCCTGCCACTGCCTGAGTAAAAAAATAAGAGGCGATTTAGGTCCTTTAGCCGAGGATGAACAACTCATAAGGGAGGATAATCTGATGTAAAGCCCTTCTAACTCTGATAGAGCATGTTGTAGGGTTGAGGTGTGTTGTGTGTGTGTGTGTGTGTGTGTGTGTGTGTGAGCACACTTGATTAATTAACCACTCATGCACTGTTGCCTGGGGAGACATCTGGACTGAGCTCATTAAGAGCTGCCGAGGGTCCAACCTAGAAGTTTACCACAGGAGTTTGTGTGTGTGTGTGCGTGCGTGGGAAAACCCTGTCTCTGTGTGTGCGTGTGTCAGATGAATTGGCAGAAAATGAATGGGGCGACAGCAGCAATGTGGGACAAGATTGAGAAGAGAGAGATGGAGAGCTGGTTCCATCTGCTCTCTCTAAGTCAGCCCTGGAAACAAGGGGCCCTTTCATTCTGCCGGGGAGCACCACCTGCAGAACCACGGGTCTAGCTAAGACACACACACACACACACATGCGCTCACACACACTTTGTGTCAGTGGTCTCTGTAATGTTATTTTTTTCGAAGGACCTCAACAGTTTATTTTGACTGAGTACACTTCCATCCTCAGCTCTGGTGTCGAGAGAATAGCGCCTTGTTACCGCTCTTCCTGAGGGGATTCAAGGTGACAGCATAATGCTCGTCCAAAACATCGGAGCTTCCAAATCATTCTACAAATACACCATTACAAAGTGTGACTAGCATTAGTCTGTCACCTTGAATCCCCTCAGGAAGAGCGGTAACAAGGCGCTATTCTCTCGACACCACAGCTGAGGATGGAAGTGTGCTCAGTCCAAAATAAGCTACACAATAAGTACATAGAGAAACCTTGGGTATATCCTCATAGATGTTGATCGTCCATTGTTGTACACAGACATTTACCCACTCAAACGACAGGTGGATTACTTGTGTTTAGGACAGCTTTGTTACCAGAGCTAGCGACAATGATGTCAGATGTTCTCCATGTGGGGGTGTTAGTAGAAGTCCTATTCCCTTGTTACAGCGACCGGGTCTCCTCTTCTCCTCTCGCTTCCATGGATTGTCAGCCTTCACTGTGGGCCTTGCCTCACTGGGCTCTGCTGGAATCCGCTCTCTCCGCTCTCTCTCCAGCCCTGCGTGTTACAGACACACTGAGTCAACCAGCCCTGCGTGTTACAGACACACTGAGTCAACCAGTCCTGCGTGTTACAGACACACTGAGTCAACCAGCCCTGCGTGTCACAGACACACTGAGTCAACCAGCCCTGCGTGTCACAGACACACTGAGTCAACCAGCCCTGCGTGTTACAGACACACTGAGTCAACCAGCCCTACGTGTTAGACACACTGAGTCAACCAGCCCTGTGTGTCACAGACACACTGAGTCAACCAGCCCTGCGTGTTACAGACACACTGAGTCAACCAGCCCTGCGTGTCACAGACACACTGAGTCAACCAGCCCTGCGTGTTACAGACACACAGTCAACCAGCCCTGTGTGTCACAGACACACTGAGTCAACCAGCCCTGCGTGTTACAGACAGACTGAGTCAACCAGCCCTGTGTGTTAGACACACAGAGTCAACCAGCCCTGTGTGTCACAGACACATTGAGTCAACCAGCCCTGCGTGTTACAGACACACTGAGTCAACCAGCCCTGCGTGTTACAGACACACTGAGTCAACCAGCCCTACATGTTAGACACACTGAGTCAACCAGCCCTACGTGTTAGACACACTGAGTCAACCAGCCCTACGTGTTAGACACACTGAGTCAACCAGCCCTACGTGTTAGACACACTGAGTCAACCAGCCCTACGTGTTAGACACACTGAGTCAACCAGCCCTACGTGTTAGACACACTGAGTCAACCAGCCCTGCGTGTTACAGACACACTGAGTCAACCAGCCCTGCGTGTTACAGACACACTGAGTCAACCAGCCCTGCGTGTTACAGACACACAGAGTCAACCAGCCCTGTGTGTCACAGACACACTGAGTCAACCAGCCCTACGTGTTAGACACACTGAGTCAACCAGCCCTACGTGTTAGACACACTGAGTCAACCAGCCCTACGTGTTAAACACACTGAGTCAACCAACCCTGCGTGTTACAGACACACTGAGTCAACCAGCCCTGCGTGTTACAGACACACTGAGTCAACCAGCCCTGCGTGTTACAGACACACAGAGTCAACCAGCCCTGTGTGTCACAGACACACTGAGTCAACCAGCCCTGCGTGTCACAGACAGACTGATTCAACCAGCCCTGCGTGTTACAGACAGACTGAGTCAACCAGCCCTGCGTGTCACAGACACACTGAGTCAACCAGCCCTGCGTGTTACAGACACACTGAGTCAACCAGCCCTGCATGTTACAGACAGAGAAAATAATCAAGTGAATGAGGAAACGAGAGAACGGAGGAGGGATAGAGAACGGATGAGGGATAGAGAACGGAGGAGGGATAGAGAACGGAGGAGGGATAGAGAACGGATGAGGGATAGAGAACGGATGAGGGATAGAGAACGGATGAGGGATAGAGAACGGATGAGGGATAGAGAACGGATGAGGGATAGAGAACGGATGAGGGATAGAGAGCGGATGAGGGATAGAGAGCGGATGAGGGATAGAGAGCGGATGAGGGATAGAGAGCGGATGAGGGATAGAGTGCGGATGAGGGATGGAGCGCGGATGAGGGATAGAGAATGAATGAGGGATAGAGAATGGATGAGGGATAGAGAATGGATGAGGAATAGAGAATGGATGAGGAATAGAGAACGGAGGAGGGATAGAGAACGGAGGAGGGATAGAGAACGGATGAGGGATAGAGAACGGAGGAGGGATAGAGAACGGAGGAGGGATAGAGAGCGGATGAGGGATAGAGAATGGATGAGGGATAGAGCGTGGATGAGGGATAGAGCGTGGATGAGGGATAGAGAATGGATGAGGGATAGAGAACGGAGGAGGGATAGAGAACGGATGAGGGATAGAGAACGGATGAGGGATAGAGAACGGATGAGGGATAGAGAACGGAGGAGGGATAGAGAACGGATGAGGGATAGAGAATGGATGAGGGATAGAGCGTGGAGGAATTACTGTTAGAGGGATACATTGAGAGGAAGTAGAAGGTATAATTAAGAGATCTGTATTTAAAATACGTTTCTACAAGAACCAGAAAAGAGAGGATGGAGACTGCACAAAGGAAAGGGAGTAATTAGATGCAAATGGCAGAGAGAAAGGAGGAGGAAGAAAGGAATTTAACATGAATTTAAGTAAGATACTGTTTGGTGACGACTGGATCAAAGGCAGTTCCCTATCGAGCCCATTTCTGCCCTGCAGTTTACAGTGATAACAAGGCGACAGTCTCTTATGCCCCCAACCGCAATGTTTCACTTTTCAGTGCTATATTTGTCTAAGAGCTAGCTCACTCAGTGTGTATTGTCTCCCTAGTGGGACAAAGAGCTACAACCCTCCTCCCCGACTTCCCATTTGCACCCCAAATTGCACCCTTATTCCCTAATTAGTGCACTAATTTTGTCCAGGGCATATGTGACTCTGGTCAAAAGTAGTGGACTACACAGGGAATAGGGTGCCGTCTGGGAGGCAGACGCTGTCTCGGCAGATTAATGTAATAGCTCCCTGTGTGGCTAAGGAGATGGAGCGGGTCCCAGTACCAGCCATAACAAGAGCCGTTTAACTAAAGAGTCGGCTGAGAACAGCACACTGTGGAATCTCATTGCTCAGTAGCATTGTAATGATAGCGCGCCGTATCATTGTTATGACAGGGCTCAGAGCAATTGACCTGTCACGTGGGACGAGGGGATGAGACATATTGTGTAGCTGACCAATAGGAGGTCGTTGTCAGTGGAGGAGTGAAAAGGGGCTGCTTGAACATCTGAAGACTGTGAGACTGTGAGGAAGGATGCTGTAGTCCGTTAGCAGTAACCATTTGCTGCACAAAGAGAGACCGTTGGAAGGCCACGAAAGCGGTGCTCTGCCATTTGAGAACACAGTCGTGATAAGGACATGTATGGAAGCGCCAGCCTACTATCAGGAGCTATGGTAGTTAGTACACATTTGAAAGCCACCCTCTTGTCTTGACAAGGTCTGCCCCTCGCCCTCCGTGCTCTCTACATGTTTCATACATGTTGTTTATCAGTGCGATCGCCTTACCACCCCCCCGTGTGTCGAGCCATAGCCTCCACAGGAAGTACAATGACGAGGTTAGAGCAGCGTCAGGAGCACTTCCTGCTTTGCTTCAGGCCAGTTTAGTGTACGGTAGAGTGGAGGTGAATTGTAAGAAAGTAGATTGGATCGAGACTCTGGAGGCATTTGTAATGTTATGTGTGTTATGTTTGTAGTGTGCAAATCCACAGGCTACATAGTCATGTGTCTGATTGCACCATGTAACATAGATCATGGGGATAGCTTCAATGTCTTCCGTACTCTGCATCCTGTGAGCTGTTTTTTATTTTTTTATTTGACCTTTATTTAACCAGGCAAGTCAGTTAAGAACAAATTCTTATTTTCAATGACGGCCTAGGAACAGTGGGTTAACTGCCTGTTCAGGGGCAGAACGACAGCTCGGGGGTTTGAACTTGCAACCTTCCGGTTACTAGTCCAACGCTCTAACCACTAGGCTACCCTGCCGCCCTGTTACTCACCGGTTCGGTGGACAATTGTGACATCTGTTCCCGTTCTCGTTCTTAATGAGGAGTTTCCATACAGTACCTTATATTCGTTCCGTACCAGCAAGGTGACTGCAACACTATCAGCCGCCTCAATTACCTTGTCAACTGCACGACTCGCATCGGCTTTGTCCATAGGTTGCTAGCTCATCGCTTCTCCTCCTAGATGAGTTGTTCCCTCCCTCTCCTCTTCTTCCCTCTCTTCTTTCCCTCCCCCCCTTTCCCTCGGAGATGAATGCATGAATCAATTGCCCGGAGTGAGACTGAATGCTAATTGTGAGGGAAACGGCTACATCTGCTAGCACTGCTGAGGTATTCATTAGGACTTTTTTCCCCTTTCTTATCTTTTTTTCTTTCACTATGCTGTCGGTGTCGAAGTTTGTTCACCGCGGGCCCTCGCAGCTGGAAGAATGCTCCCTGCCTTTCTTTGAAAGTGACAGTAATGATCACTCAGAGGCGAGAGGAATTCATTTATTTGACACGGGGAAAAAGGAGAAAATAATAATAATGAAAACTAGCGTTTGAACCAGGCCCCGCTATCTTAAAAGCGGCGTAGCCGGCTCCCAAACAAAGGAGGCTCTACGTTTCAGGGGTTAGAATGTGCCCACTCAGTGAGTGGCAGTGTCAAACGCAACCCTCTCATTTAGCCTCTGCAACCGCTCTCTGTTTTGCCGAACTCTCCCAATTAAAGTAGATACAGGGAATCCTACGGCTAACGCTAGGTCATGCTAAACTGACCAAGACGCACAGCCCACAACACCTCACATAAATCTGCCCATAAACAATGACAATTTCTCTATGGGCCATTTGGGTGAGCTCTGGTGCCGACCCCCGTGATAAGCAGTGCTCATTTTGTCAAAGGCAGGGGGCGCAAAACATTTATCTTGTCCATTCCCAGCGCGCCTCTCCAGAGTGCCGTTGGAGAGACGCACCGCTGCAGCGCTCCACCAAAATGATCTAGCATAAATCATGTAGCCTATAGCCTGCAGTAGAAAGATCACTTCTTAGGCCACATCATGGACGTTTCTCCTATCAAAATAGCCAAATAGCCCCCCCAAAAAATCAACCATTTTCTTTGATGTGAGTGGGACATGTGGCTACTCAGAACTGATGTTGGGGAGTCTCACCCTGCCTGGGCTAAATTGTCATGATAATCAGTGATTTCAAGTTTGTATTCATACATTTTTAACAAGCTGTATCATAGCTAAAAAATATATAATACTTCTGCATTTCCCACTGTGACTAACACATGGATGGACATTCATAAAATTCCATTGCCATTGACAGTCTAAACTACACTATTTTAGTTTTGCGGGGGAGGAGGGTGGCAATTTTTGGGGTCTCGTCTAGGGTCGGTAGAACAGCCAGGACCGGGCCAGGACCGGACCTGGGCCTAGTCACTGGGAAACATCCAAGCAGCTCTCATAGACAGTAGTAGATACTAAGATGCTAGCTCTAAGATGTTAGTGCCTGATATACAGTATGCATAGTGCGTTGGCAGGAAACTATCCAAGCAATGCTCATATACAGTAGGAGATAGGAGGATGCTAATGCTGCAATGCTAGGGACTGGCAGACATAAAGCATGATAATTGTTATCGCCTGCTGCACAGTATGCTAAGATGTTAGCCCCTGATAAGCAGTATGCTAAGATGTTAGCACCTGATACACAATATGCTAAGATGTTAGCGCATGACGTACAGTATGCTAAGATGTTAGCGCATGACGTACAGTATGCTAAGATGTTAGCCCCTGATACGCAGTATGCTAAGATGTTAGCCCCTGATACGCAGTATGCTAAGATGTTAGCACCTGATACACAATATGCTAAGATGTTAGCGCATGACGTACAGTATGCTAAGATGTTGGCGCGCGACATACAGTATGCTAAGATGTTAGCACCTGATATATTCACTGCATGTAGGCTTAGTCTCCGGGAGACTAGCAAGCAGTGCTCATTCATACGGTAGTACACTGCTGGAAGGCTTCACCCAGTACTCTTCAGTGCTATTTCAGGAAGCTGAAGGAGGACAGGATATGACATGGGTGCCCCTCAGGGCAGCACGGGGAGAGAGAGGACATGATCCAGACAACTACTACTGGAGCTGTGACTTCTCTCTCTCCCTGCCCTCATTTCCCATTTCATCTTTAATGCACTACATTCAAGTTGGAGGAAGATTTGCGCCTCTCTCCTCTCTCTCTTGCCTTCAGTGTCCTTCCACCTCCATATCTCGCACTCAATCACCTCTCTGCTGTCTCTTCACTCTCCATCCTTCATACCTCTCTGTTCATTTCTTTCACATCTCTCTCTCTGTTTCCCTCTCCACCCCTCATTTCATAGAAACTCGTCCCTCATTATACACACTGTCAGAGTCATGTCACAGGATGGACAGTCAACGATGTTGAATTTTAGTGGAGCGAATGGGGGAAAAAACTAGAGAAGAGGGTAAGCCCTAGTGCAATAGGGAGAGGTTGATGACTCATCCTGTCTGTCTGTCTGTCTGTCTGTTTGTCTATTGTCTATTGTCTGTTAATTCCCATTGAATCTTTTACCACCCTGGAGGGTGTGTAGACAACCAAAGCCAGCCCTGACAGCTGATTCCAACGTGAAAAGAAATTCAAAAGAACAACAGACCTGTGAATAGAAGGAAAGATGTGTCTCTCTGAGCCTCGCGGAGCAGTTAGACAGGTTGACTTGAGTGTGAGATGTGTTTCAAGGCCCCAGTTGGAGCGTTTGCCAGCAGAGACTGTCACTGAGCTCCTGTGAAGCTTTTCTCTCAGATGGAGAGAGGACAATTGTTGAGAATTGAGCGAGCACAAACACACGCCCTCCATCTATCTCTGTCTCTCTCACACACAAACATGCACACACACACACACACACACACACACACACACACACACACACACACACACACACACACACACATACACACACACACCTCAGCTGCCAACAATCGCAGGCACCGCCAATATTAGCTGTCATGTTTTGCATTTCTCACAGCGGCGTGATAACGCCTTTACGCATCCCGCTGTCGCCTCCAGTGTTTACAACATCTCACTGTGATGGAGCTGTCACTCACAACCATAACAGCCCCTAATGCCGAGCTCTTATCTCCTAGCCTCCACAACACATCTCCCCTCTGGAACATGATTAACATCAGCAAGACAACAGAGCTGATCGTGGACTACAGGAAATGGAGGGGCGAGCACGCCCCCATCCACATCGACGGGCTGTAGTGGAGCAGGTCGGGAGCTTCACGTTCCGCGGTGTCCACATCACTAAGGAATTAACATGGTCCCCACACACCCACACAGTTGTGAAGTGTGGCATGACGGCACCTCTTCCGCCTAGGAGGCTGATAATATACTCAAAAGATCACCAGCTGCACCACTGAGAGCAGCTTGACTGGCTGCATCACCGCTTGGTACGGCAACTGCAAGGCACCCGATCACAAGGCACTACAGAGGGTGGTGAGTATGGCCCCGTACAGTACACCCTGCCATCCAGGACCTGTACACCAGGCGGTGTAGGAGGAAGGCCCTAAAAATGTTCAGACTCCAGCCACCCAAGCCATAGATGGTTCTCTCTGTTACCGCACGGGAAGCCGTTCCAGTGCACAAAGTCTGGAGCTAACAGGACCCTGAACAACTTCTACCCCCAAGCTATAAGACTGCTAAATAGCTCATCAAATGGTTACCCGGACAACCTGCATTGGCCCTTTTTTTGCACCAACTCTCTTGCACCGACTCTGTGCACACACACTGGACTATAGCCACACTTACACTGACACCCCAACACACACACACACTGGACTATAGCCATGTTATTACCTGGTACGTCCTGTATATAGCCATGTTGTTACCTGGTACGTCTTGTTTATAGCTAGGTTATTACCTGGTACTTCCTGTATATAGCCATGTTATTACCTGGTACGTCCTGTATATAGCCATGTTGTTACCTGGTACGTCTTGTATATAGCTATGTTATTACCTGGTACGTCCTGTATATAGCTATGTTGTTATCTGGTACGTCTTGTATATAGCTATGTTATTACCTGGTACTTCCTGTATATAGCCATGTTGTTACCTGGTACGTCTTGTATATAGCTATGTTATTACCTGGTACGTCCTGTATATAGCCATGTTGTTATCTGGTACGTCTTGTATATAGCTATGTTATTACCTGGTACGTCCTGTATATAGCCATGTTGTTATCTGGTACGTCTTGTATATAGCTATGTTATTACCTGGTACGTCCTGTATATAGCCATGTTGTTATCTGGTACGTCTTGTTTATAGCTAGGTTATTACCTGGTACGTCCTGTATATAGCCATGTTGTTACCTGGTACGTCTTGTATATAGCTATGTTATTACCTGGTACGTCCTGTATATAGCCATGTTGTTATCTGGTACGTCTTGTTTATAGCTATGTTATTACCTGGTACTTCCTGTATATAGCCATGTTGTTATCTGGTACGTCTTGTTTATAGCTATGTTATTACCTGGTACTTCCTGTATATAGCCATGTTGTTACCTGGTACGTCTTGTATATAGCTATGTTATTACCTGGTACTTCCTGTATATAGCCATGTTGTTATCTGGTACGTCTTGTATATAGCTATGTTATTACCTGGTACTTCCTGTATATAGCTATGTTATTACCTGGTACTTCCTGTATATAGCTATGTTATTACCTGGTACGTCTTGTATATAGCTATGTTATTACCTGGTACTTCCTGTATATAGCCATGTTGTTATCTGGTACGTCTTGTATATAGCTATGTTATTACCTGGTACGTCTTGTATATAGCCATGTTGTTATCTGGTACGTCTTGTATATAGCCATGTTGTTACCTGGTACGTCTTGTATATAGCCATGTTGTTACCTGGTACGTCTTGTATATAGCCATGTTGTTACCTGGTACGTCCTGTATATAGCCATGTTGTTATCTGGTACGTCTTGTATATAGCCATGTTGTTACCTGGTACGTCCTGTATATAGCCATGTTGTTATCTGGTACGTCTTGTATATAGCCATGTTATTACCTGGTACTTCCTGTATATAGCCATGTTGTTACCTGGTACGTCTTGTATATAGTAATGTTATTACCTGGTACTTCCTGTATATAGCCATGTTGTTATCTGGTACGTCTTGTATATAGCCATGTTGTTACCTGGTACGTCCTGTATATAGCCATGTTGTTATCTGGTACGTCTTGTATATAGCTATGTTGTTATCTGGTACGTCTTGTATATAGCTAGGTTATTACCTGGTACGTCCTGTATATAGCCATGTTGTTATCTGGTACGTCTTGTATATAGCTAGGTTATTACCTGGTACGTCCTGTATATAGCCATGTTGTTATCTGGTACGTCTTGTATATAGCTAGGTTATTACCTGGTACGTCCTGTATATAGCCATGTTGTTATCTGGTACGTCTTGTATATAGCTAGGTTATTACCTGGTACTTCCTGTATATAGCCATGTTGTTATCTGGTACGTCTTGTTTATAGCTAGGTTATTACCTGGTACTTCCTGTATATAGCCATGTTGTTATCTGGTACGTCTTGTATATAGCTAGGTTATTACCTGGTACGTCCTGTATATAGCCATGTTGTTATCTGGTACGTCTTGTATATAGCTAGGTTATTACCTGGTACGTCCTGTATATAGCCATGTTGTTATCTGGTACGTCTTGTTTATAGCTAGGTTATTACCTGGTACGTCCTGTATATAGCCATGTTGTTATCTGGTACGTCTTGTATATAGCTAGGTTATTACCTGGTACGTCCTGTATATAGCCATGTTGTTATCTGGTACGTCTTGTTTATAGCTAGGTTATTACCTGGTACGTCCTGTATATAGCCATGTTGTTATCTGGTACGTCTTGTATATAGCTAGGTTATTACCTGGTACTTCCTGTATATAGCCATGTTGTTATCTGGTACGTCTTGTTTATAGCTAGGTTATTACCTGGTACTTCCTGTATATAGCCATGTTGTTATCTGGTACGTCTTGTTTATAGCTAGGTTATTACCTGGTACTTCCTGTATATAGCCATGTTGTTACCTGGTACGTCTTGTTTATAGCTAGGTTATTACCTGGTACGTCCTGTATATAGCCATGTTGTTACCTGGTACGTCTTGTATATAGCTATGTTATTACCTGGTACGTCCTGTATATAGCCATGTTGTTATCTGGTACGTCTTGTATATAGCTATGTTATTACCTGGTACTTCCTGTATATAGCCATGTTGTTACCTGGTACGTCTTGTTTATAGCTAGGTTATTACCTGGTACGTCCTGTATATAGCCATGTTGTTACCTGGTACGTCTTGTTTATAGCTAGGTTATTACCTGGTACGTCCTGTATATAGCCATGTTGTTATCTGGTACGTCTTGTATATAGTAATGTTATTACCTGGTACGTCCTGTATATAGCCATGTTGTTACCTGGTACGTCTTGTATATAGTAATGTTATTACCTGGTACGTCCTGTATATAGCCATGTTGTTATCTGGTACGTCTTGTATATAGTAATGTTATTACCTGGTACGTCCTGTATATAGCCATGTTGTTACCTGGTACACCCTGTATATAGTAATGTTATTACCTGGTACGTCCTGTATATAGTAATGTTATTACCTGGTACGTCCTGTATATAGTAATGTTATTACCTGGTACGTCCTGTATATAGCCATGTTGTTACCTGGTACACCCTGTATATAGTAATGTTATTACCTGGTACGTCTTGTATATAGTAATGTTATTACCTGGTACGTCCTGTATATAGCCATGTTATTACCTGGTACGTCTTGTATATAGCCATGTTGTTACCTGGTACGTCCTGTATATAGTAATGTTATTACCTGGTACGTCCTGTATATAGCCATGTTGTTACCTGGTACACCCTGTATATAGTAATGTTATTACCTGGTACGTCCTGTATATAGCCATGTTATTACCTGGTACGTCTTGTTTATAGCTAGGTTATTACCTGGTACGTCCTGTATATAGCCATGTTGTTACCTGGTACGTCCTGTATATAGTAATGTTATTACCTGGTACGTCCTGTATATAGCCATGTTGTTATCTGGTACGTCTTGTATATAGCTATGTTATTACCTGGTACGTCCTGTATATAGCTATGTTATTACCTGGTACGTCTTGTATATAGTAATGTTATTACCTGGTACGTCCTGTATATAGCCATGTTGTTACCTGGTACGTCTTGTATATAGCCATGTTGTTACCTGGTACGTCCTGTATATAGCCATGTTGTTATCTGGTACGTCTTGTATATAGCTATGTTATTACCTGGTACGTCCTGTATATAGCTATGTTATTACCTGGTACGTCTTGTATATAGTAATGTTATTACCTGGTACGTCCTGTATATAGCCATGTTGTTATCTGGTACGTCTTGTATATAGTAATGTTATTACCTGGTACGTCCTGTATATAGCCATGTTGTTACCTGGTACGTCTTGTTTATAGCTAGGTTATTACCTGGTACGTCCTGTATATAGCCATGTTGTTATCTGGTACGTCTTGTATATAGCTATGTTATTACCTGGTACGTCCTGTATATAGCTATGTTGTTATCTGGTACGTCTTGTATATAGCTATGTTATTACCTGGTACGTCCTGTATATAGCTATGTTGTTACCTGGTACGTCCTGTATATAGCTATGTTGTTATCTGGTACGTCTTGTATATAGTAATGTTATTACCTGGTACGTCCTGTATATAGCCATGTTGTTACCTGGTACGTCTTGTTTATAGCTAGGTTATTACCTGGTACGTCCTGTATATAGCCATGTTATTACCTGGTACGTCCTGTATATAGCCATGTTATTACCTGGTACGTCTTGTATATAGTAATGTTATTACCTGGTACGTCCTGTATATAGCCATGTTGTTATCTGGTACGTCTTGTATATAGTAATGTTATTACCTGGTACGTCCTGTATATAGCCATGTTGTTACCTGGTACGTCTTGTTTATAGCTAGGTTATTACCTGGTACGTCCTGTATATAGCCATGTTGTTATCTGGTACGTCTTGTATATAGCTATGTTATTACCTGGTACGTCTTGTATATAGCCATGTTGTTATCTGGTACGTCTTGTTTATAGCTAGGTTATTACCTGGTACGTCCTGTATATAGCCATGTTATTACCTGGTACGTCTTGTATATAGCCATGTTGTTACCTGGTACGTCCTGTATATAGCCATGTTGTTACCTGGTACGTCCTGTATATAGCCATGTTATTACCTGGTACGTCTTGTATATAGCCATGTTGTTACCTGGTACACCCTGTATATAGTAATTGTATTACCTGGTACTTCCTGTATATAGCCATGTTGTTACCTGGTACTTCCTGTGTATAGCCATGTTATTTTTACTCTTTGCTGTGAATGTTCTTATTCCTTATTCCTTATTTATTATGTCACTTATTTCCATAAAAAAAAAATGTTGTTGGATTGTTGGAAAAGGACTTTCATTGATGCGTCAAGTGGCGTCTTCTCTTTATATGGACAGTGTGAGTTTTGGAATAAGCACAGGAAATGCCTGAAGTGGGTTGTGTGTTTGGTCGTGTCTTTGTTTTGCCCGTGTGTAATTAATGAGAGAGATCAACATTAAGAATTGACCCCCCCCCCCCCCCCCCCTTCATTTTGAGTTCTTGCGGAAACAGAGCCAGGAAAGAGGGCGTGGTAGGCTAGGACTTTACGTTTAAGACGATTTTGACACAGACCCATTTTGACCTCCCACTACCAACGTGCTGTCACGCCCTGACCGTAGAGAGCGTTTTATGTCTCTATTTTGGTTTGGTCAGGGTGTGATTTGGGTGGGCAGTCTTATGTTCTATGATTTTCTATTTCTCTGTGTTTGGCCGGGTGTGGTTCTCAATCAGAGGCAGCTGTCTATCGTTGTCTCTGATTGAGAACCATACTTAGGTACCCTTGTCCCCAACCTGTTTTGTGGGAAGTTAACTTTGACTTTGTTCAGGGCACATAGCCCAAAGCTTCACGGTTTGGTTTTTGTTCTTTGTTTTGAGAAAATGTACGCTTACCATGTTGCACTTTGGTCCAGTCCTTCAGCCAGCCGTGACACTTGCTATGCTGTAGAAACAATTTTCTGATACGGAACAGCATGAAAGCATCTAACCATGAACATAACAATAGCACTGTTGCTGTAGAATACACACACATACACACACACACACACACGCACACACACACAGAAATACACACTCACACACACACACAGAAATACACACACAACACACACACACACACAGAAATACACACTCACACACAAAGAGTGTAAAAGAGTAGAGTAAAGAATCCTTGTTGTGCCATGGTCAGATCACATATCAATCAAAATTGTCTGCAAGGTAAGAATCTGTGATAATGCAAATATGATTTGGTTCATCCAAGGCTGTTTCTCTATTTTGACTACTTTGTGGGCCTTGGGAGCACAAGCCCTGGGTTTGGACATGGGAGCCTTCACATACTTTAAAGTGGCCCTCTTACTCTAAAAGGGCCCATTACGACAAAACATGCTTTTCAAAACATGTCGCTGAATAACATCCATCCATAGGATACGGTGTCCATATTAGGACAAACTGAGACTGAGGCTGTCCTAACATGGACACTGTACATAACAATCATTTACACTGAGCATACCAAACATTAAGACCACTTTTCTAATATTGAGTTGCCTAAATATTTCGGGCCATGGACTCTACAAAATGTCAAAAGGATGCTGGCCCATGTTGACTCCAATGCTTCCCACAGTTGTGTCAGGTTGGCTGGATGTCCTTTGGGTGGTGGACCATTCTTGATACACACAGGAAACTGTTGAGTGTGAAAAACCCAGCAGCATTGCAGTTCTTGACATAAACTGGTGCCCCTGGCACCTACTACTTTGCATACTTGTTCATACATTTGCATACCCGTTTCATACTCAGGGCAATCTTGTAGCTACACCAATGCAGTACTTAATGCAGTGTCATGTACATGTTATCTACTGTCGTGATCTCCAGGGTGTATCCCAAGTGGCACCCAATTCCCTATATAGAGACCTATGGTCCCTGGTCAAAAGTAGTGCACTATGTAGTGAATAGGATGCCATTTGAGACGCTGAGGAGGCCTGGTTCAGTAGAACTCGCTCGTCATCTGATGGATCGTGTTGGGTTGGCTTCTTTATTCTTCCCTCTGAATGATTTGTTTAATATTCCTAATGGGAGTCAATGGAGTCGTTCACATCAGCAGCAATCCCAGTGGCTCGGAGGAGTCAACGGAGTCGTTCACATCAGCAGCAGTCCCAGTGGCTCGGTGGAGTCAATGGAGTCGTTCACATCAGCAGCAGTCCCAGTGGCTCGGAGGAGTCAATGGAGTCGTTCACATCAGCAGCAGTCCCAGTGGCTCGGTGGAGTCAATGGAGTCGTTCACATCAGCAGCAGTCTCAGTGGCTCGGAGGAGTCAATGGAGTCGTTCACATCAGCAGCAGTCCCAGTGGCTCGGTGGAGTCAATGGAGTCATTCACATCAGCAGCAGTCCCAGTGGCTCGGAGGAGTCAACGGAGTCGTTCACATCAGCAGCAGTCCCAGTGGCTCGGTGGAGTCAATGGAGTCATTCACATCAGCAGCAGTCCCAGTGGCTCGGTGGAGTCAATGGAGTCGTTCACATCAGCAGCAGTCCCAGTGGCTCGGTGGAGTCAATGGAGTCATTCACATCAGCAGCAGTCCCAGTGGCTCGGAGGAGTCAACGGAGTCGTTCACATCAGCAGCAGTCCCAGTGGCTCGGTGGAGTCAATGGAGTCATTCACATCAGCAGCAGTCCCAGTGGCTCGGAGGAGTCAACGGAGTCGTTCACATCAGCAGCAGTCCCAGTGGCTCGGTGGAGTCAATGGAGTCATTCACATCAGCAGCAGTCCCAGTGGCTCGGTGGAGTCAATGGAGTCATTCACATCAGCAGCAGTCCCAGTGGCTCGGTGGAGTCAATGGAGTCGTTCACATCAGCAGCAGTCCCAGTGGCTCGGTGGAGTCAATGGAGTCGTTCACATCAGCGGCAGTCCCAGTGGCTCGGTGGAGTCAATGGAGTCATTCACATCAGCGGCAGTCCCAGTGGCTCGGTGGAGTCAATGGAGTCGTTCACATCAGCAGCAGTCCCAGTGGCTCGGTGGAGTAGGAGTAGGAGAAGACTGAGGTGGTTGGTTGGACTTTCTCATAGGGAATCTGCCCAACTCCTACTCATGGGACTCCAGGATGCAGTTTATGATCCTTGCCTCCAGCTCCCCACTCTATTACATTACATTAAACGATGAATTCATTCAAACCCAGTCAGCTGTCACTAAAATACTTAACTGTGCATCACGAGTAGGCCTACTTACAGTATTTCTATGTAGATAATTGCATTTCTGAGTACTAATGTGTTTTTTATCCCATATTGGAATGCATCCTGCTGCGAAGCATTTTTCCCATGTCTAGCAGAGCAGTTCTGCCCAGGCAACGTATGCATTAGAAATCCTTTTCATTATTCAAAATATAAATATTTGTCATATTTATAAATATTTGTCAGGCTTTGAACTAGATTTTTTCCAATATCCATATTCAAAGGTTATTTCAGTTGGAATATTCACGATGACTCCAAAGGAAGCCTGGTAACGCTCCAAAGGTCTGCTACAAGTGTAAAAGCTTGATAACGTTAGTGTACAGTACAATCAATGTCTTACTGATTGGTGCTGCCAATAACTAGGCCTAAGTCAGTGGAGGCTGGTGGCTTGAACAATTTGTGGAAGATGGGAGACCCGCGGTTTAGGCGCGGAAACACACCGAGACCACAAAGTGTGTTTCAAAAATCGTCAAAGACTAATTATTTGAACCTAAAGCAATATTATGGGGAATGGGAATGAGAGGGCTTCTTACACTGTGTTTGAAAGTGATCACAGCAGTGATTGAATGAGGGTATGAGGCATGAGTTGAGGTGTTCAGAGGCTTGACCAGTGCAGGAAATGATTTTACTGGGAAGACAAAAAAACAATAACACAAGACACTATACAGTCAGACAAAAGAGCTAAGAACGAGTTAGTCCAAGCAAGGAGTGCAATCTTTGATGTGTAATAATGTGATTGTGCACGTGATTGACTCTACATACAGTAATGAGAGAACATTGATAGCAGTACTCGGTGCTTGGAAGGGAAACAGTCAATGTGCCAGTGGATGAATGGGCACGTCGTGGATGAATGATACGTCGTGGCTTCGCCTCACATCAGGAGAAAGTTGACAATGGTAGTGGAGTGGAGTAGTCATCACCTCTTAGTCAGGGAACAGGAGGGGACTTAGCTGTAAATACAAATAGCAGATACATCCCATTACAGCTGCGCCGTCGTAGGTTTGAACAACGAGTTTCTCTATGAAGTATAAACTCCGACGTCTCAAAATTCATACTGTCAAAACACAAGACTGCGCCTCTCGCCCTCTTGACACATCAAAGTAGCCCAAGAAACGTTCCTGAATGAAGCCCTGATCATCCACATACCTGGCGATAACTGACAACTGCAAGCAGACTGGTGCCACCGCAGGTCCCAGAGCGGTGGGGCAATTTTTAACCCTCTGGGGCCTGGAGTTTTTCCTTATATGTTAATCTAACTAGGAAAACTCTGGACCCTATAAGGTATGAGAGTGATTAATCAGTTGTAAAAAGGTTTTATATGGGCTATGATGGGACCAGTTTTTCCTAATCAAGATACACGGTTAAAAAAAACAACTCCTGGCACTGGGAGGGATGAACCCATTAAAACTGCAGCGACCTTATATTTGTTCCTATAAATGATATTTAGACTAGATTGGGAGGGGGACCTCCCCTACCCAGACACATACACAACAACTGACAGACAATGGAACTCGCAGGGCTGAGCTGGCTTCATGCATGTTTGCATCATGCAGGCCTGTGCAACTGTAGACCTTACAAAGAAATGACACACATCCGCCATCCCTATTATGTTGACTGATTCATTCCAGGTAACCATTTTGGATTGAAAACGTATAGCCAGCCCAATTTTTTTTCAATAATCTAAATTTGATCACGTTCACATTTTCTCCTGACACACAAATGGACTATAAATACATAACGTTACCAATGAGTTACCCTGACCAGATGGACAGGGCTCGTAGGCTGTATGCATCTGATCTTATTGGTAGACGACAGTTGGTCAGACAGAAAAATAGTCTCGTTTTCATCCCATACAGCATGTCAGATCTCTAATGTTCAGGTGAGGCCTAGACTGCTGCAACATTTATGTCATGGGTTTTTGCTTGCGTCTGTCCGGAGTGGTTATGTGTTATCATCTTCGCTAAATAAATACCGGAGAAAAGTGGAATGCCTAACGTTGCTTGAGCACACCGCAAAAAAAGGTGCTGCGTCAACCTCTCTCTTAATCTAATGTTTAATGGATGATGCGATGGAAGCTGTCAAATCATTTGGAATGGTTTTCGACAGAAAAGATGTTCAGCGTGTAAAGAAGCGTAATGTGTAATTACAGGCGACGTGATGATAGGCTCCCTGTTAACCATTTGATACCAGTTGGTATCGAACTCCCTCACCTTTTCATCCTTCTTCATGAAGCTGATCTCAGGCAGAGGTCGACCCTCGCTATTAATTCGTACCTTTTCTGTGTACCCCAGAGAATGAAAGGGGTTCTTCAAAAAAAAAGCCCACAACATTTTTGCCGGTGTTGGCCATTCTACCATTATTCTGGATGAAAAAAATGCAGGCTCACACTGGTAGCTAGCTAGCTACTGAAGTTAGCAAGGCAAATTTAAATAAATTGCACGTACTGGACACAAAAATTAAGTTTGAGACCCAAGAAAACAATTTATAATATACCTCCTCCGTCTCCTGTAATTTAAAAAACTAATTTGAATTGAATAATGTCCCAAAAATTCTCAGCTGTCACTCTTAATCTCTATCCAACAATGTCATGAAGCATCTCAACACATAGAACCCCAATAAATCTCTGTGGCACAATCCCAATACAACACATTAGGTTCATTCTCTGATCCTACATCTATGATTGGATAGACAACATGTCAGTTCATACTGCAAAAGCTTTGATTGGTTGGAGGACGTCCTCCAGAAGTGGTCATAATTACCATATATTTCTATGGAAGGGGGTGAGGCCTACCAGCCTCCTAGGTTTTGTATTGAAGTCAATGTAGCCAGAGGAGGATGGAAGTCTTCCAGCTACACCATGGTGCTAGCCCAGGCAGTGCTGTTGAAGTTACTGTAGACCTTCATTGCAAAACAGTGTATTTTAACAATTATTTGGTGACATATGAATATATTTAGTATAGTTTTATCAAAAATGATAACTTTTTCAATGTGTCAATATTTGTATTTTTTATAACATTTCACTGAGGAGGATGGTCCTCCCCTTCCTCCTCTGAGGAGCCTCCACTGGCCTAATTCACACACATTGACAGGGAGAATGTTGACTATTGACTAGTCTATGTTGACTACTGTATTCTGACTATTGACTATCAACTGACTATTGACTAGTTGACAACATACTAGTGAGTGGTTGACTGGTTTGTTATTGCAGTGTAAGGTAAACTAACCAACATTGATAGCTAAATGCCTTGGTTGATCTATTGATCTACCAAGGTCATACAGTTAACACACAGTCTTTTCATACAGTAAACACACAGTCTTTTCATACAGTAAACACGCAGTCTTTTCTTACAGTAAACACAGTCTTTTCTTACAGTAAACACAGTATTTTCTTACAGTAAACACATAGTCGTTTCTTACAGTAAACACAGTCTTTTCTTACAGTAAACACAGTCTTTTCTTACAGTAAACAGTCTTTTCTTACAGTAAACACAGTCTTTTCTTACAGTAAACACAGTCTTTTCTTACAGTAAACAGTCTTTTCTTACAGTAAACACATAGTCTTTTCTTACAGTAAACACACAGTCTTTTCTTACAGTAAACACATAATCTTTTCTTACAGTAAACACAGTCTTTTCTTACAGTAAACACATAGTCTTTTCTTACAGTAAACACAGTCTTTTCTTACAGTAAACACAGTCTTTTCTTACAGTAAACACAGTCTTTTCTTACAGTAAACACATAGTCTTTTCTTACAGTAAACATAGTCTTTTCTTACTGTAAACAGACAGTCTTTTCTTACAGTAAACACAGCCTTTTCTTACAGTCAACACATAGTCTTTTCTTACAGTAAACACACAGTCTTTTCTTACAGTAAACACAGTCTTTTCTTACAGTAAACACATAGTCTTTTCTTACAGTAAACACAGTCTTTTCTTACAGTAAACACAGTCTTTTCTTACAGTAAACAGTCTTTTCTTACAGTAAACACAGTCTTTTCTTACAGTAAACACACAGTCTTTTCTTACAGTAAACACATAATATTTTCTTACAGTAAACACAGTCTTTTCTTACAGTAAACACAGTCTTTACTTACAGTAAACACATAGTCGTTTCTTACAGTAAACACAGTCTTTTCTTACAGTAAACACAGTCTTTTCTTACAGTAAACACAGTCTTTTCTTACAGTAAACACATAGCCTTTTCTTACAGTAAACACAGTCTTTTCTTACAGTGAACACATAGTATTTTCTTACAGTAAACACAGTATTTTCTTACAGTAAACACATAGTATTTTCATACAGTAAACACATAATCTTTTCATACAGTAAACACATAGCCTTTTCTTACAGTAAACACAGATTTTTAAATGGATTCTATACTTGCATCCTGAAGAACCTCTCCTGTTAGTAGTGAAAACAACTTTGTGTAAATGCACTCCAGTATAAATAAGGTAATGTCCCACATTTAATCGAAGTAGAAACACAGACAAGTTATTCCAGAATTGGCCTCCAGAGTGGCGCAGCGGTCTACGGCAATGCATCACAGTGCTTGAGGCGTCACTACAGACCCGGCTTCGATCCCAGGCTGTGTCGCAGCCGGCCGTGACCGGGAGACCCATGAGGTGGTGCACAATTGGCCCAGCGTCGTCCGGGATAGGGGAGGGTTTGGCTGGCTGGGATGTCTTTGTCCCATCGCACTCTAGCGACTCCTGTGGTGGGCCAGGCGCATGCACGCTGACACAGTTGCCAGTTGTACAGTGTTTCCTCCGACACATTGGTGCAGCTAGCTTCCGGGTTAAGCGTGCAGTGTATCAAGAAGCAGTGCAGGTTGGCAGGGTTGTGTTTCTGAGGACGCATGGCTCTCTCCTGAGTTCATAGGGGAGTTGCAGCGATGGGACAAGACTGTAACTACCAATTGGATAATTGTAAAAAAATATATATATATATATTCCCGACTTACTTGAGTTGGCCAGAGCCAGAGGCAGAGGAGTAAGACACAAACATATAGAGGACAGGCTAGACAAGTCTGATCTCTCCTATCTGCTCTCTCCTGTCTGGTCTCCTGTCTAGTCGCTGTTATTAATCATTAATCACTCGGCAGGGGAAAGAAATTCATCAATAGTTGATTTTCTAGATAGGTCCACTGACAGTGTGTGCGCTTACTGTGTGACCGTGTGTGGACGAGAGGGATATACATATGCATATACGTGTAAGCATGTGTGTGCATTTGCATGTGTGCACGTGTGATGGAATAAAATACAAAATCGACTCCTTTTTATCTGTGATGAAATCGTCTGGTGATGAAATCTTCTGACTCAATTATGCTGTCATCACGGGTAAACTATTTGATCAAAGGGACCTATAGAGTAAATGTACAACCCATCACTACATCATTAAAACAAATACAACACGCATCATCAGCCAGTCCCATCTCAGGTAATGTGATTAAGCAAGGGCTCATTGGAGCTGTCGGCTCGGGAGCTCATTGGAGCTGTCAGCTCGGGAGCTCATTGGAGCCGTCGGCTCGGGAGCTCATTGGAGCCGACATGGGTGAGAGTCAGCCCTGAGGGATCTCATACAGATTACCCTCAGTGTGTTAAGAGAGACGAGGAGAGGGGAGTAGATATCAACTGTGTCTTACTGCAGCTAAACACACTATCTGGTACTGCCATGGTAAGGGCCTGTCTTGGAATGACAATCATGTACACTGTGTATCTCAGGAGGCTGGTGGCACCTTAATTGGGGAGGACCGGCCCGTGGTAATTGCTGGAGAGGAATACAGTATGTGGAATGGTGGAACGGTATGTGTTTGATGCCATCCCATAAGCTCCATCCCAGACATTATTATGAGCCTTCCTCCCCTCAGCAGCTTCCATTGCTGTGTATAGCTAGCTGTATTACTGGCTATTGCAAGGTCTGTCCTTCGAGTTACTCAAAGGTCCGCGTGGCTTGCTTTTTGCACGTAGTTGATGCTGCTTCATTTGTTGTAGGCTACAGCCAACCAGGCTAACATTTTGTTTTTGAGCGCGATCAGAAATGTTTTTCTCATGTTGAACTGAGTTTTATGGGTGTACAGTACAGTGACTCCCGGCCATTTGCAGTTGCCGCTTGCCATTCTTACACAATGATCTGCACATTCAGTTCACATTGTTACTGTGTATGGAGGAGAATGCTGTGCTGTTGAAAGCACAGTACTACATGTACTGTGTAAGGATTCTGTTTAGTAGCAACTGCTGTGCTTATTGACATTTTTCACAATGCCTCCTGCTTCCCGCTGTGACTTCCTGCTAGGAACAAAACATCAGCTACTTTAATATTCTGGAGGTTATAGCAAAGGCGGAGAAGTTTGGTGGCTCGGGAATTGTACTTCTCTGTCTAGCTCAGCAAAGATCTCCACTTTACACGGTAGCAATCTGGTTGGCAGTCAGCTAGCACACAGTAAGGTTGTGTATGAATAAGTATGAATGTCTAACTCCCTGCATTTCTGCTTACCACGTTTTTTTTATCCCACGTGATCCCTTGCGGTTTCACCACACCAGGTGTCCATTTTGGCTCAGCGTAGGTCTTTTGCCCCATGTGTCCCTGCTGCTGTTTCACCAGTCGCTCGCTTCATTACCTGTACGTCAGGAGTAAATAACAGGATAAATGAATGGTGCCAGGCTAATGAAGTGGGCCATCAAGCATCATGCACCTGGCTCTGCCTTTTAGTGCAGACTGGGGGCGGGCAGCTGGTAATATATCTGCTGAGGGGTGAATTATAGAGACGGATGCAGACAAACCGAGAGAGAGAGGAGAAAGACAGAGAGAGAGCGAGAGAGAGAGAGAGAGAGAGAGAGAGAGAGAGAGAGAGAGAGAGAGAGAGAGAGAGAGATGCATGAGTCTTACAGCCTAAACCTATTTGTTTTTTTAGATATCAACACTTCCTAACTATCTAGTGTCTAGCTGTTTAATTAACTTCTTATGGGCAGGTGGGACGATAACGTCCCACCTGGCCAACATCCAGTGAAATTTCAGAGTGTGAAATTCAAATTCCAGAAATATAAATATTTAACATTCATGAAAATACAAGTATTATACATCAAAATTAAGCTTAACGTCTTGTTAATCCAGCCGCTGTGTCAGATTTCAAAAAGGCTTTACGGCGAAACACCATGCGATTATCTGAGGATGGCCGCCTTCACGTTCCTAACAGGTATTTTTTACCTGTTATTTCTTACATTGGTACCCCAGGTAATCTTAGGTTTTTATTACATACAGTCGGGAGGAACTACTGGATATAAGAGCAACGTTAACTCACCATCATTATGACCAGGAATACGACTTTCCCGAAGCGGATCCTGTGGTTTGCCTTCCACCCAGGACAATGGATCGAATACCAGCCGGCGAACCAAAACAACGTCGCCGTAAAAGGGGCAGACGAAGCGGTCTTCTGGTCAGTCTCCGGAGATGGGCACATCGCGCACAGCTCCCTAGCATACTACTCGCCAATGTCCAGTCTCTTGACAACAAGGTTGATGAAATGCGAGCAAGGGTAGCATCCCAGAGAGACATCAGAGACTGTAACGTTCTTTGCTTCACAGAAACATGGCTCACTCGAGACACGCTATCGGAGTCGGTACAGCCAGCTGGTTTCTTCACGCATCGCACCGACAGAAACAAGCATCTTTCTGGTAAGAAGAGGGGCGGGGGGTATGCTTTATGATTAACGAGACGTGGTGTGATCATAACAACATACAGGAACTCAAGTCCTTCTGTTCACCTGACTTCCTCACAATCAAATGCCGACCGCATTATCTACTAAGAGAATTCTCTTAGATTATAATCACAGCCGCATATATTCCCCCCCAAGCATCGATGGCCCTGAACGAACTTTATTTGACTCTATAACTTTATTTGACTCTATGTAAACTGGAAACCACATATCATGAGGCTGCATTCATTGTAGCTGGGGATTTTAACAAGGCTAATCTGAAAACAAGACTCCCTAAATTCTATCAGCATATCGATTGTGCTACCAGGGCTGGTAAAACCCTAGATCATTGTTATTCAAACTTCCGCGACGCATAAAAAAGCCCTCCCCCGCCCTCCTTTCGGAAAAACTGACCACGACTCCATGTTGCTCCCTGCCTATAGACAGAGACTCAAACAGGAAGCTCCCGCGCTCAGGTCTGTTCAACGCTGGTCCGACCAATCTGATTCCACGCTTCAAGATTGCTTCGATCGCGTGGATTGGGATATGTTCCGCATTGCATCAAACAAAAACATTGAAGAATATGCATTCCAACAAATGTATCTTTTGTCATAATTTGTCCGGTTGTAGTATGTGATTTCGTACTATAACCCAACGGTGGGTTTAGCTGGTTTTAGCCGAGGCGGCAATGGGGGGGGGGGGGGGGGGGGGTAGGCCAATAGGGGGCGTTACCATCATATGTCACAGTGTTTTATGAGCGCTACTTCCCCATCTCTATTTTTTTGCTCTTATTTTCTCCCTTTCTCTCTATATCTCTCCATCTCTCCAACTGTTCTCCCAAGGTAGTGTAAACCCCCGGTCAGAATCTCTCTCCATCCCCTCTCTCTCACTCTCCATCCCCTCTCTCACTCTCCACCCCCTCTCTCACTCTCCATCCCCTCTCTCTCTCCCTCACTCTCCATCCCCTCTCTCATGCTCCATCCCCTCTCTCTACTTTCCTTTCCTCCAATGTCTCCCTGTCTCTCTCCCAGGGCAACGTAGTGCCCTGTCACATTAACACACAGTGACGTCCGGGGTCTTGCCTCGTAGTGGAAAGTGGCCCCCTGAAGCCCTATGTCTCAGTTGTCCACAAAGCCACTAAGCCCATTGAAGTAATGGCAGTCGGCAAAGCTAATGCAGGCTGAGGAACAGACATGTTTACATAACGGACTCATTAAGACAAGAGGAGGTGCCGTACTTGACTATAGGCATTAGGGACTTATTTTAAGAATATACATGTGTGTCCTGTTGGTCTTGTATGGCTCAGTTGGTAGAGCGTGGCACTTGCAATGGCAGGGTTGTGGGTTCGATTCCCATGGGGGACCAATACAAACAAATAAGAAAATGTGCGTACTCACTACTGTAAGTTGCTCTGGATGAGCGTGTCTGCTAAATTACTCAAATGTCAACCTTGCCATGGGATGTACAGGGTTAACATTGTAAGGCCTTTTCCCAGTACATGCACAGTGATATGTTTCAGGGGACAGTACACTGTCAGCCCACAGGGGACACTGAGAGTGTGTGTGGGTGCGTACCCACACGTGTGTCTGAATGTAAAGACATTGACAGAGGTAGTTGTGCCTCGTGCCAGGCTCCTATAGCTGCAGCCCTCGCTTGACCTACAGCAGCCTTAGTCGTCCTTGTCATTGACAGCATAGAAAGTCATGTTGACATGCATCTACTGCCACATTACCCTTCTCAGGGACTGCAGATGCAAATAACAGGTCACTTTGTAATAACGTACACGTTTTACATGGAACTTTCAAATAGATGAAAATATCAAATATATACTCTTCCTGATCTTGCTGAACCTATTATTTCCCCTTTTCCATTAACATCCATTCAGTGCACGCCAAACCCGTTACCCTTTCATATATTTTTATGCAATTTGGTCCCTATTCATACATTGTTTTCATCTGTGCCTATTTCTGGCCATAATTGGGCTGTATTCCCAAGCGCTGACTGGCTGTTTTGTGAGTAGGAGTGGGCTTCAAGGCTCCACTCAGTTTCAGAGTCTGACATCATGCACAACAGCATACAAGACATGGTGCAGAAATGACCCAACTGCTGGTGAAAGACGTAGGGTGAAAAACAGAGGGAGAGGAAAGGAGTGTGTGTGTGTGTGTGTGTGCGTGCGTGCGTGCGTGCGTGCGTGCGTGAGAGAGAGAGAGAGAGAGAGAGAGAGAGAGAGAAAAACAGAGAGAGAGTGAGGAGGAGAGTGCTGATCCGAACTGAGCAGCGCAACTTCAGAGAGGCAGAAATCAAAGAATGGGTTTTGAGAGGATTTGCTAAAGGAGTGGGGGAAAGGGGGGGTGCAGAGAGGAGGACGGAGGGAGGAAGAGGAAGGGTGGGGAAGCTTTAATTAAAGCCGCACAGTGAAGCCAGATAGATACAGCGAGTACTCTACACGAGCTCTCTGTCGTCTTTTTTCTCTCTCATCCCTTCTTCTTCGGTGTGCGCTTTGAAAGAGAGGCAGGCACAGAGGAGAAGTGACTGCTCCAATAGACTGAGAGCTCGCTTATCTCCCTCCATCTTTACCTCTCTCTTTCTCTTTCCCCCTCCGCAGCTTTGATTTTGGAATACCTTCTTGCCTCACGAATAGTGAATATCCCCAAACGAAAACCATCAGGGCGAAATTGGCGTTTCGGAGAGACGGAACTAATGAAGGTTAAAGGGGGTTCTGAAAGAGGGGAACTGAGAAAGGAACCGTCAGGTTTTACACTAACAGTTGTGTGTCTTCGGCCTTTGTGTATCGCACAGCTATAGGCCTGGCAAACGCAGCTGTTCTTTGAAAACATTTGCATGCATTTCTGCTTGTTTTCATGTCATCGGCATTACACTCTTAGAAAAAAGGGTTCCAAAGGGGTTGCCCATAGGAGACTTCCTCTTTCACCGCACTATGACGTTACTCTGTGCTGTATTGTTTTATGTACAGCACCTCTACAATTACTGCTACTTCCTGAATCAATGCTTATTTACCTTATTCTGATTGGCTCAAAGCACACATCCCCACTGTCCTGATCCAGTGTAGCAAGAAAACCTGCAACCCTAGAGAAAGCTGGTTTCCTGTCCACATTTTGCAATCAATCCTTTTTTTCCACTCTGTCAACTAACGAGTAGAAATCCCCCATGATGGCTATGATAATTAAACTGCATCTAATTACATCTAATCTAATTCCAGTTTGGAAATGGAGATGGGATGGAGAGGAGATTGCATGCTTTATCCATTCGTCAAAAACTGGTTCGATAGACATTGTTTCCACATAACTTCACCTCTGCTAGGTAAAGCCCCGCCTTATCTCAGCTCACTGGTCACCGTAGCAGCGCCCACCCGTAGCACGCGGTCCAGCAGGTATATCTCACTGGTCACCGTAGCAGCATCCACCCGTAGCACGCGGTCCAGCAGGTATATCTCACTGGTCACCCCCAAAGCCAATTCTTCCTTTGGACGCCCCTCCTTCCAGTTCTCTGCTGCCAATAACTGGAACGAACAGCAAAAATCTCCGAAGCTGGAGATTCATATCTCCCTCACTAGCTTTAAGCACCAGCTGTCAGAGCAGCTCACAGATCACTGCACCTGTACATAGCTCGTCTGTAAATAGCCCATCCAATCTACTTCATCCACATACTGTATTTTTTATTTATCTTGCTCCTTTTGCACCCCAGTATCTCAACTTGCACATTCATCCTCTGCACATCTACCATTCCAGTGTTTATTTGCTATATTGTAATTACTTCGTTATTTATTGCCTTACCTCCCTTATCCTACCTCATTTGCACATGCTGTATATAGATTTTCCTACTGTATTATTTTGACTGTTGTTTGTTCATTCCATGTGTAACTCTGTGTCGTTGTATGTGTCGAACTGCTATGTTTATCTTGGCCAGGTCGCAGTTGTAAAATGAGAACTTGTTCTCAACTAGACTACCTGGTTAAATAAAGGTCTGAATCTATCTGATGATGTTGAATCAACGTGGGACACTATTGAATTTGCAAAAAGTCATCAACGTTCAGCCTTTTTTTCCACCCAACTTAAAAAAAACTAAATGTTTTGTTGATTTTACATTGAAATCACGTTAGTTGAAAACTTAACCAAATGTAAATCAACACTAGACGTTGAACTGACGTCCGTGCCCAGCGGGTAAGCAGACTTCTAGGATTAGAGCAATCTCAGCAAATCCTGACCTTAAACTGTTAGTGCTGGAACATCCAAAACTGACCTTAGATCAGTGCTTTGCTGTAAACAGCAAGCAGGTTATAATATATAACATATATTGTGTTCAGGGGAAAGAAATTCATCAATAGTTGATTTTCTAGATAGGTCCACTGACAGTGTGTGCGCTTACTGTGTGACTGTGTGTGCACGAGAGGGAATGGATATACTGGCAAACAGACTACCAGGGCTCAACTCTATAGAGAGAAACAGGGAGGGGGGAGAGGAGAGGTGGCGAGGAGGAGAGGGAGAGAGGTGGATCCCATACCGTCAAAATATATGTACCAGGCTGTAAGGATTTGTTGGAAACACACACACACACACACACACACACACACACACACACAGGCAAACCTACCTACTGGGAGTACATGAGTGTATGATGTCTATATGCCTGTCTGTGTCTGTGTCAGAACGTATACATGTGGTACGTTCAGGGATGTGTGTTGGTCTGCTCCAATTCGTCTCCCTATAAGTGTCAACTATGTCATCTCTAGCCAAGCCTGACATGTATTTCACCGCATGAATATGCAAACAGCCTGTGGCCAATCTCACTAACACCACATCCTGTTGCCTGCTCCCTAACAGCACACCCCACACCTCGATCTGAGTCACTGCCGGGTGAGTCGCATTGGGAGCCTGGCTACGATTGCACACACACAGCAAACTAGTCCAAGTGTAACTACAGTACAGTGTACTCCACTATATTCTATTTACTGTCTATCTTTTTTCATGCCAGCGGGGGAGACAGAGGGACTTCACAATGAACAACTCCTGGTGCGCAATTATGTGTTATAGGATGATGTGGACACAGAGTCAGGGTTTCTGTTGTGCTTGCCTGTGTATGATAAAGGCCTATGGGTGTTTATAGTATGTCCAAGAAAAAGCAACCTGACCCTCTAGCAACCAATTCTGCACGACACAACCGAAATGAGCAGCCTTTTCAGCCCATGGTTTTACAACCCGCCACCACCGGGCTGTGCCTCCATTGTCCTCCACATAGAGGCTTTTCACAGCGTTGCAGAATGGGCCACGTTTGCAACACTGCACTAAGATGATGCTGCGTTCAACAGCTCACAGAGTGCTCAAGGGTCCTTTGGCTCTGACACAACATAAAAAAGAGTGGGAAATGGAGGGGGAGTGCTTCTTAGCATCCCACTGAAGTGGAGGAGGGGAAAGGGGTGGAGATGAGAGGGGCGGAGAGGAGAGGGGTGCTGGTGTGAAGTAAACAGTGGGTCTGTCCATTAAGAGAGGAACACACACAGAGAAGTGAGGACTGTTAGCGCCAGGGACCATGTCCTTCCATTAAGGGTGTGTTGTTGAACAGTGGCACTGGGTTGTTGTGCTCTGAGGTGTGCGGGTGTGTGTGGGTGGGTGTGCGTCCATAACAGTAGGACTGTGACGTTGTGAATTGAGGGGTGTGTAGTTGGACTGTTCACACGTTAGAGGTTTAAAAGGGACAGATTTCAGTGGGAGTTCAAACCATGAAAGGTAAACACACACACACACACACACACACACACACACACACACACACACACACACACACACACACACACACACACACACACACACACACACACACACACACACACACACACACTGGCCAAGTCAACACAGTCCTGCCTCTGTATCTTAGCAGGTATTGTAGAGGTGAACTACTCTAGCTGAGAAAAACAGAGTTGGCATTCTGTCTAAAACACAGTTTGTGACCGAAATAAAAGCAGACAGAAGTTTTCCCCTGCTGCGAGTTAGCCTCTCCCATACTGAGGGGGGATATTGGCTAGTCAAAACTCACACACACACGCAAGCACACACACACAGGCACGCATGCACGCACACACACACACACACACACACACACACACACACCTACAACCCCCCCCCCCCCCCCCCCCCCCCTGTAGCCCTGTTAGAGACACTAACAGGAATATTCCTTTCACGCCTCACGCCTCACATACGATGCGCCGTGGCACTAAATATTCAGGGCAATATGGTAGTTGAAGCTGGGGAGAGCAGTTGTGTTACAGTGATGTATGCCATGCCATCCCACGCTAGCTGGAGCCCCCCGACACACTGTGACGTGGTACCAGCCAAGGGAAAGAACAGAGGTCCTGTTAGCTCACCCAAGAATCAATCTTCAAATCTGATGATTTGACTGAATCTGACATTTATTTTCACCTCAGATTTAAGTTTAAGGAGAATGTAGAGTTATTCACAAGACGAGGACGACAATCGATTAAGAAATCGCTTTGAAGAATGTATTCGAGAATGTATTGATTCACACAGTGCACGGTCAATTAGACTCCTAATATGAACAGAATTTAGATAGTTGCTATTCATACTTTTTCCACTTGGTTTTATCCATCTTCTCCTGGAGAGAGATAACATATATTTACTGTGGTAACAGTACTGTTTGCTTTACGGATAAACAACTGTTTCTATCCTATGTTAATTCATACAGTTGAAGTTGGAAGTTTACATACACCTTAGCCAAATACATTTAAACTCAGTTTTTCACAATTCTTGATATTTAGAATAATAGTAGAGAGAATGGTTTATTTCAGCATTTACATTCCCACTGGGTCAGAAGTTTACATACACTCAATTCGTATTTGGTATTTGGTAGCCTTTAAATTGTTTAACTTGGGTCAAACGTTCCAGGTAGCCTTCCACAAGCTTCCCACAATAAGTTGGGTGAATTTTGGCCCATTCCTCCTAACAGAGCTGGTGTAACTGAGTCAGGTTTGTAGGCCTCCTTGCTCGCACACACTTTTTTAGTTCTGCATACAAATGTTCTATGGGATTGAGGTCAGGGCTTTGTGATGGCCACTCCAATACCTTGACTTTGTTGTCCTTAAGCCATTTTGCCAGAACTTTGCTTGCAAGTAAGTATGCTTGGGGTCATTGTCCATTTGGAAGACCCATTTGTGTTTAAGCTTTAACTTCCTGACTGATGTCTTGAGTTGTTGCTTCAATATATCCACATAATTTTCCTTTGTCATGATGCCATATATTTTGTGAAGTGCACCAGTCCCTCCTGCAGCAAAGCAAAGCACCCCTACAACATGGTGCTGCCACCCCCGTGCTTCACGGTTGGGATGGTGTTCTTCGACTTGCAAGGCTCCCCCTTTTTCCTCCAAACATAAAGATGGTCATTATGGCCAAACAGTTCTATTTTTGTTTCATCAGTCCAGAGGACATTTCTCCAAAAAGTACGATCTTTGTCCCAATGTGTAGTTGCAAACCGTAGTCAGACATTTTTATGGCGCTTTTGGAGCAATGGCTTCTTCCTTGCTGGGCTGCCTTTCAGATTAGGTCGATATTGGACTCGTTTTACTGTGGATATAGATACTTTCTACCTGTTTCCTCCAGCATCTTCACAAGATCCTTTGCTGTTGTTCTGGGATTGATTTGCACTTTTCGCACCGAAGTACGTTCATCTCTAGGAGACAGAACGCGCCTCCTTTCTGAACAGTATGATGGCTGCATGGTCCCATGGTGTTTTTCTTGCGTGCTATTGTTTGTACAGATTAACGTGGTACCTTCAGGCCTTTGGAAATTGCTCCCAAGGATGAACCAGACTTGTGGAGGTCTTGGCTGATTTCTTTTGATTTTCCCATGATGTCAAGCAAAGAGTTTGAAGGTAGGCCTTGAAATACATCCACAGGTACACCTCCAATTGACTCAAACGATGTCAATTAGCCTATCGGAAGCTTCCATTACATACTTTTCTGTTTTTTTCCAAGCTGTTTAAAGGCACAGTCAACTTAGTGTATGTAAACGTCTGACCCACTGGAATTGTAATGCAGTGAATTATAAGTGAAATAATCTGTCTGTAAACAATTGTTAGAAAAATCACTTGTCATGCACAAAGTAGATGTCCTAACCGACTTGCCAAAACTATAGTTTGTTAACAAGACATTTGTGGAGTGGTTGAAAAACAAGTTTTAATGACTCCAACCTAAGTGTATGTAAACTTCCGACTTCAACTGTATATATAATAATTAGGTGGGTGCTTATATGTGTCATATTTCACATGTGAATTGGAAAAAAACATTTTTACATATCCCACTCCCCCTGAGGCATCCTCAGAGAGTGAGGTCACAACCAGGGATCAGCCATTATTAACTGGAGACCCTGGAGCAATTAAGGTGCCTTGCTCAAGGGCACATCGACAGATTTTTCACCTATTCGGGTGGGGGAATTGAACCAGTGACCTTTTGCTTACTGGCCCAACTGGCCTTTTTTCCCTTCTGTTATTTGATCATCAAGGAGGGCAGAAGGGGGTACTTTAAACTCTCAGAGCCTTGTACGTGCCCTTTCTTGTTGTAGCACTAAGACAAAAACACTGCTTTTCTAGAGGTGTGCTGTGTTGGTATTGAGCTGTCAGTGCATGGCAATATCCCTCGCAAACAAGGAAGCTCCGTATGAAACACTAGGGTCCCCCTGGGAGAGCTCATGCTAATACTGATGTAATCTGTGATCACTGAGGATCAGCACAGAGACAATGGCTGACTGGCTCGATAGAGCTATAGGAAGTAGACTCTATATAGTACATGTCTCTAGATGGAGCTATAACAAGTAGATTGGCCTGTAGCTGGCTCCATAGAGCTACAGCAAGTATCAAATCAAATGTACTCATTAAAGCACTTTTTACTTCCGCAGATGTCACAAAGTGCTTGTACAGAAGCCCAGCCTAAAAGCCCAAACATCAAGCAATGCAGATTTAGAAGCACTGTGGCAAGGAAAAACTCCCTAGAAAGGCAGGAATCTAGGACGGAACCTAGAGAGGAACCAGGCTCTGAGGGGTGGCCAGTCTTCTTCTGGCAGTGCCAGGTGGAGATTATAAGAGTACACGGCCATTAAGGCCAGATTGTTCTTAAAGATGTGCAAACGTTCAAAGATAACCAACAGGGTCAAATAATAATCACAGTGGTTGTAGAGGGTGCAACAGGTCAGCACCTCAGGAGTAAATGTAACTTGGCTAGACAGCAGTAAATGTAGGTCTAGACAGCAGGTGCGGTAGAGAGAGAGAGAGAGAGAGAGAGAGGAGGGGGAGAGAGTGAGGGAGAGGGAAAGAGAGGGTCGAAAACAGCAGGTCCGGGACAAAGTACCACATCCAGTGAACAGGTCAGGGTTCCGTAGCCACAGGCAAAACAGCAGAAACTGGATCAGCAGCAAGACCAGGTGGACTAGGGACAGGGACAGCCAGGAGTCACCAGGCCAGGTAGTCCTTGAGGCATGGTCCTAGGGCTCAGTGGACTGGCTTGTAGCTGAATCCGGATACACTTAGAAAAAGGGTTCCAAAGTGGGTTTTCGGCTGTCCCCAAATGAGAACCTTTTTTGACTACAGGTAGAACTCTTTTGGGTTCCATGTAGAACCCTCTGTGGAAAGGGTTGTACATGGAATCAAACAGCTTTCTACCTGGAACCAAAATGTTTCTACCAGGAACCGAATAGGTTTCTTCAAAGGGTTCTCCTATGGGTACAGCCAAAGAGCCCTTTAAGGTTCTAGATAGCACCTTTTTTTCCTAAGAGCGTAGAGCTATAACAACTGCACATGAAGCTAGCTCTAAGAGCTATAGTAAGTGGAGTGGACTGACCTGTAGCTGACTCTGATGGAATTGACTGATTGTTGATGTCTCTCTGAGGATGCAGCAAGTGCAGTGGATTGACTTGTAACTGACCCTAACAGCATGTCGATGGCCTATAGTTGACTGTTGAGCTAATCTATTCAGACGGCCTAGTGGCATGTTCATGTTAATGATTTGACCTCTAATATGTGAGGTAATTACCAGCAGCCTGTGTGGTCACATTGTGCCTTTGGGCGATTCCACGCGAACAGAAAATATTTTCTATATCTCAGATTGTTCTGGCTATTCTCCCATAGAAACTTCATTGGAAGTAATGTTAGAAAAGTTTTAAAAATTTGTTTCACAAACCATTTTTGAGAAAATCGTGATGAAAGTGGCTTTTTTTAGGCCCTTTCTCGATCTGCCTCCTGTAAGACCGTATGATCTGTGAACCGTACATGATACAGACAACATCATGGTGTCGTTGTACACTTTTATAGTGTGCTCTATCATAAGGAGTATGTCTAGATTCTGAAATAAAAACAAGGACTTATTCATTTATTCAATATTAGACATATTGTTTAGAACACTACCCTCTACAAGAACATACCATTTCCATAGTGGGCTCTCTACTAATTCTATAGGTATGATCAATTTTATGAGCACTACCGACACAGTGAATGGGAAAATGGATTCAAAAGGAAACTTGACTGGCTGACTTACGAATCCTAAAGGAGGGCTGTGATTGGTTAATTACCTATCATTTCAATTTCTATGTATACAATTGGTCATATCATTAAAAGTACCAGAGAGCCATTCTGGACATTTGACATTAGTATATTGTTACAAACAATATGTCTAAAACTAAGCTAAATCAAAAAAGGTCGCTTTGAGATATCCATATTTTTTTTATGTTGAATAAAGAAATGTATTTCAGAATCTAGACATATTCCTTATAGGTCTAAAAAGGCCCAAAATGTAATTACCAATTTCATAATGACTTTCTCCAAAATGCTTTGTGATACAAATGTAAAAACCATGTTTAACATCCTTCCTCCCTATGAGGTTTCTATGTGAGAATTGCCAGAACAATCTGAGATACAGTACCAAAAAAACATTTTCTAACTGATCCAGGGTCAGTGGGTGGTTTACTCTTAATACTACGGTTAACTGGTAGCCTACCCATTGACAGTCATATTCTATTTAACCACCAGACCGTTGAAATAAGCTTCTGGCTGGATCACAAATGCCTTTTGAATTGGCATTTTGTAATAAAAATAACCTAAATGACATTGTTATAACAACCCTTTTAACACAGCAGCCAATGAGATCAACTGGAGTGTTCCCTTGTGCCAATAAGATCGCAGCAAGATGTTTCCGTGTCCAAATGACCATCACGACCATTACGGCTCATCAGGAGTCAATTGACAGCTAGGACAGTCGCCAAGGTAACCCGTCACACGGTGATGGGTTGACACGGTGATGTGTTAGGACCCCAAGGACACTATGTCACTCACTGTCACACCGGGGCCTCATCTGTCACTGTGGAGGGAGATAACTACGAGATTGCGTGGGGGGGAGAAAGCGAGAAAGGGAGAGAGAAGAGAGTAGAGAAAGAGACAGATCCTAGAGGAGAGTAGTGAGAGTCCAAAGAGAGGTAGGGAGAGAGGGAGAGATAGTAAGGAGAAAGGAGAGTATGGAGAGGAGAGAGAGAATATTTTTATTTTACCTTTATTTAACTAGGCAAGTCAGTTAAGAACAAATTCTTATTTTCAATGACGACCTAGGAACAGTGGGTTAACTGCCTAGTTCAGGGGAGAAAGAGAATATGGAATAGAGAGAGAGAGAGACAGTGAAGAGGAAAGTGAGAGAGAGACATAATAGGTTGCCATGGAAAGAAAAAATTGTGACCTTCTCCCACAGTTCTCCTGTAGAGGACTTAATCTGCTGTAATTACCTGTCAAGTCAATAGGATTGGAGTGTGATGGAGGAGAGGACTCACACCAGGTGATTACCATGACAATCACACCTCATACCCACTGACATGATGATAGTGCAGACAAGAATATACAGCGACCTCTCTGTCTTAAAGGGAATGGTCTCAGATACGGTTAGTCATAGGGTTGTATGCCTCAAGGCAGTGGTGTAAAGTACTTAAGTAAAACTACTTTGAAGTACTACTTAAGTCTTTTTTCCCCGGGTATCTGTACTTCACTTCACTATTTATATTTTTGCCAACTTCTACTTTTACTTCACTACATTCCTCAAGAAAATAATGTACTTTTTACATTTTCCCTGACACCCCCAAATTATTTTGACAGGAAAATGGTCCAATTCACACACTTAACTAGAAAACATCCCTGTTCATCCCTACTGCCTCTGATCTGTTAGACTCATTAAACACAAATGCTTTGTTTGTAAATTATGTGTGAGTGTTGGAGTGTGCCCCTGTCTATCCGTCAATCACAAAATCATTTTAAAAAATGGTGCCTTCTGGTTTGTTTAATATAAGGAATTTTAAATGATTTCCACTTTTACGTTTGATACTTAAGTACATTTGAGCAATTCCATGTACTTTTGATACTTAAGTATATTTATAACCAAATACTTTTAGACTTTTACTCAAGTAGTATTTTACTGGGTGACTTTCACTTTTACTTGAGTCATTTTCTATGAAGTTATCTTTACTTTTACTCAAGTATGACAATTGAGTACTTTTTCCACCACTGCCACAAGGCAGTATTTGAGCTATTAGTTATTTTTACTCTTCCAATTGGTTGGTTGATATATAGGTTGGGGTAGGCAGCTCACTCCAGATGATTATCACGACAATCAAACCTCATACCTACTGATATTATGATGGAGAAGAATATACTGTGATCTCTCTGCCTTAAAGGGAATGGTCCAGTGCTGTATCTGAGCTATGAGTTTCTCTCACTTTTCAGTGACCCTCCCTTTATGGTTTTCAAAGCGACAGTCTGGTATCTAGGAAACAGTTCAATGGTCATTTTAGTTTATATATATAAAACATTAGGAACACCGGCTCTTTCCATGACAAAAAACTGACCATGTGACTCCAGGTGAAAGCTATGAACCCTTTAGTGATGTCACTTGTTAAATCAACTTCAATCAGTTGTCGTAACGTTGTATTGATTCATGCGACAACTGCTGACCATCGAACGATTAACGGTTTATAATTACGGGATTAAATGAATCGGGTAATTAGTAACTCATTCACCTGGGGCACCGTGGGGAAGTTTTGTTACTTTACAACCTTATTTTGGCTTGCGTTTCTATTTCCCAAATTAACTCAAAGAATATCAGAATATCCATTATACAGCCGTCGTTAATTCATCAAATTCCTCTACAGTCTCATTCTGAACATCGTATAATCTGCACATGATCGAGTCTCTCTAAATAAGTCCCTACCACACCAATTGAGTTGATTATTTATTTACTAACAAGCTAAAAGGATAATATAAGATTCACAAACACACAGTCTAGGCTATTAGAACTTAGTATAATGAAACACGTCCCTAGCGGGCCGACACAGTATGACACGTGTTACACAAAATGGGGGTTTCAAAAGAGAGAGAAAGAGAGAGAGTGCACGAGAAAAGCACACTTGGGTGCATCTGTCGACTATGCTTATTTTAACCCTAACCTTGCCCCGAACTGCCGCTCTTATGGGTCAGAAGATAATGATGTAATTACGTGTTGAAGGTCTCCGATGAGGTGTTTCGTCGTGGGCCGGGTTCCGACTTCTCTGATGACGGCACGTCTTCGGTTACCGGGTACAACTCTCTGTTTCTCCTCACGATGTGAGTGTCCTTTCTCTTAGAGGTCTGTTTCCCCGCCCTTGCTCTGAAAAGGGTTCTTCGGAGGACGGCTAATCAGCCGTGTAGATGGTTCCAGCGTGGGAATGAAAGCAGTGTAGACACACGATTCCTTGGAGAGCTTCCTTAAGATTTACCATGGGCGGCAGGTGTCATAACCCCCCCCCCCACCTCCATATCTCTCGATCTCTCCCCCGCTGATGGGAGTGAGAGACATCTCTGTAGGATTATGGTCCACGGTAACCGGACCCAAACAGGCCAGTCATGGCACAGTGTAAATGAAGGGGATGATTTTTAAGCCTTGAGATAATTGAGACATGGATTGTGTGGGGTATGGTAGTAGATGCCAAGAGCAGCGGGTTGAGCGTAACTGCCACACTGCTGTGTTTTTCACGCTCAACATGGGCCAGCATCCTTGTGGAACGCTTTTGACACCTTGTAGAGTCCATGCACTGACAAATTGAGGCTGTTCTGAAAGCAAAAGGGGGTGAAACTAAATATTAGGACAGTGTTATATATAGTGCATTCAGAAAGTATTCAGACCCCTTCACTATTTACACATTTTGTTACGTGACAACCTTATTATGAAATGTATTCTATAGTTTTTTTTCAATCTACACACAATACCCTATAATGACAAATCAAAAACGGAAAATATCAAATTAACATAAGTATTCAGAACCTTTACTCAGTACTTTGTTGAAGCACCTTTGGCAAGTCTTCTTGGGTATGACGCTACAAGCTCGGCACACCGGTATTTGGGGAGTTTATCCCATTCTTCTCTACATATCCTCTCAAGCTCTGTCAGGTTTGCTCCGTTCATCTTTCCCTCGATCCTGACTAGTCTCCCAGTCCCTGCCGCTGAAAAACATCCCCACAGCATGATGCTGCCACCACCATGCTTCACCGTAGGGAGGGTGCCAGGTTTCCTCCAAACGTGACGCTTGACATTCAGGACAAAGAGTTCCATCTTGGTTTCATCAGACCAGAGAATCTTGTTTCTCATGGTCTGAGAGTCCTTTGGTGCCTTTTAGCAAACTCCAAGTGGGCTGTCATGTGCATTTTACTGAGGAGTGGTTTGCGTCTAGCCACTCTACCATAAAGGCCTGATTGGTGGAGTGCTGCAGAGATGGTTGTCCTTCTGGAAGGTTCTCCCATCTCCACAGAGGAACTCTGAAGCTCTGTCAGAGTGATCACCTCCCTGACCAAGACCCTTCTCCTCCGATTGCTCAGTTTGGCAGGGCGGCCAGCTCTAGGAAGAGTCTTGGTGGTTCCAAACTTCTTCCATTCAAGAATGATGGAGGCCACTGTCTTCTTGGGGACATTCAATGCTACAGAAATGTTTTGGTACCCTTCCTCAGATCTGTGCCCCTCCACAATCCTGTCTTGGAGCTCTTCGGACAATTCCTTTGACCTCATGGCTTGGTTTTTGCTCTGACATGCACTGTCAACTGTGGGACCTTTTATAGGCATATGTGTGCCTTTCCAAATCATGTCCAATCAATTGAATTTAGCACAGGTGGACTCAATCAAGTAGAAACATCTCAAGGATGATCAATGAGCTAAATTTTGAGGCTCATAGCAAAGGGTCTGAATACTTATGTAAATAAGTACATACATTTGCTAAAATGATTTAAAAAAAGGGGTTTTGCTTTGTCATTATGGGATATTGTGTGTAGATTGATGACTAGAAAATTGTATTTTATCCATTTTACAATAAGGCTGTAATGTAACAAAATGTGGAAAAAATGAAGGGGTCTAAATGAAATGTATGCACTGAACAAAAATATGAATGCAACATGTAATAGTTTCTAAGACTTTACTGAGTTGAAATTCATATAAGGAAATCAGTCAATATTAATAAACAAATTAGGCCTAATCTATGGATTTCACATGACTGGGCAGGGGTGCAGCCATGGGTGGGCCTGTGAGGGCATAGTCCCACTCAATTGGCAGCCAGGCCCACCCACTGGGAGCCAGGCCCAGCCAATCAGATTGAGTCCCCCCCCCCCAAAAAAAACGATTCTCCAGGTGAAGGAGCCAGATGTGGAGGTCCTGGGCTGGCGAGGTTACATGTGGTCTGGGTTGTGAGGCCGGTTGGACGTACTGACAAATTCTCGAAATCGACATTGGAGGCAGCTTATGGTAGAGAAATTAACATTCAGTTCTCTGGTAACAGCTCTGGTGAACATTCCTGCAGTCAGCATGACAATTGTATGCCATCTCAAAACTTGAGACATCTGTGGCATTGTGTTGTGAGACAAAACTGCACATTTTAGAGTGGCTTTGTATTGTGCCCAGCACAATGTGCACCTGTGTAGTGGTCATGCTGTTTAATCAGCTTCTTGCTATGCCACACCTGTCAGGTGGATGGATTATCCCCAACAGGGATGTAAACAAATGTGTGCACAACATTTGAGAGAAATGAGCTTTTTGTGCGCATGGAATTTTTCTGGGATTTTTTACATCAGCTCATGAAACATGGGACCAACACTTTACATGTTGTGTTTATATTTTAGTTCAGTGTATATAGTTCCAATGGTCCAGTTAGTTAAAGCATGGTGGATGTGTAGTACATGGGGATGTGTGAATGTACTCCTCAACATGAAGTTTCCCAACTTTCGCCAGTGAATAGCTAGCTTTTTGTGTTGCGCCGATTGGCAAGACAAGGTGGTCACGTGTGCTAGCATCCACCATAGTGTGCTAGCAAGGCAGAGGTCCTTGGTGTGAGCTGAATCAGGAGGTGGTACTTGCACACTTGCAACACCAGGGTTGTGGGTTTGACTCCCTGCAAGGACCACATGCTGTGAATACCAATAATATATTTTCTGTATTTCACTTTGGATAAACCCACCTGCTATATCATTATTATTATACTAATATATTTTCTATTTTTAAAGCCCTTTTAAATCCTTTAAAATAATTTTTGCACATTGTGTCAGTGAAAGTTTGCAGAAAATGTATCTTATTCATCTTCAGAATATATTAATTATATTGTAATCGTGTAAATGGTATATCAGTCAGTTTGGCCCAATGCGTTGTCTGGCTGTGTTTTACAGTTGAAGTCGGAAGTTTACATACACCTTAGCCAAATACATTTAACTCAGTTTTTCACAATTCCTGACATTTAATCCTAATAAAAATGCACTATCTTAGGTCAGTTAGGATCACCACTTTATTTTAAGAATGTGAAATGTCAGAATGTCATAATAGTAGAGAGAGTGATTTATTTCAGCTTTTATTTCTTTCATCACATTCCCAGTGGGTCAGAAGTTTACATACACTAAATTAGTATTTGGTATCATTGCCTTTAAATTGTTTAACTTGGGTCAAACATCTCGGGTAGCCTTCCACAAGCTTCCCACAAAAAGCTGGGGGAATTTTGGCCAATTCCTCCTGACAGAGTTGGTTTGTAGGCCTCCTTGCTTGCAAGGCCTTTTTCAGTTCTGCTTTGTGATGGCCACTCCAATAGCCATTTTGTCGTTAGCCATTTTGCCACAACTTTGGAAGTATTGTCGATTTGGAAGACCCATTTGCGACCAAGCTTTAACTTTCTGACTGATGTCTTTAGATGTTGCTTCAATATAACCACATAATTTTCCTGCCTCATGATGCCATCTCTTTTTTTTTTCTTTTTTTTTTTTACCCCTTTTTCTCCCCAATTTTTAGTCTCATCGCTACAACTCCCGTACGGGCTCGGGAGAGACGAAGGTTGAAAGTCATGCGTCCTCCGATACACAACCCAACCCACTGCTTCTTAACACAGCACGCATCCAACCCGGAAGCCAACCGCACCAAAGTGTCGGAGGAAACACTGTGCACCTGACAACTTTGGTTAGCGTGCACTGCGCCCGGCCCGCCACAGGAGTCGCTGGTGCGCGATGAGACAAGGATATCCCTACCGGCCAAGACCTCCCTAACCTGGACGACGCTAGGCCAATTGTGCATCGCCCCACGGACCTCCCGGTCGCTGCCGGTTACAACAGAGCCTGGGCGCGAACCCAGAGTCTCTGGTGGCACAGCTGAAGCTGCAGTACAGCGCCCTTAACCACTGCGCCACCTTGATGCCATCTATTTTGTGAAGTGCACCAGTCCCTCCTGCAGCAAAGCACCCCACAACATGATGCTGCCACCCCCGTGCTTCACGGTTGGGATGGTGTTCTTCGGCCTGCAAGCCTCCCCCTTTTTCCTCCAAACACAACAATGGTCATTATGGCCAAATATTTCTATTTTTGTTTCATCAGACCAGAGGACATTTCTCCAAAAAGTATGATCTTTGTCCCCCATGTGCAGTTGCAAACCGTAGTCAGACTTTTTTATGGCGCTTTTGGAGCAGTGGCTTCTTCCTTGCTGAGCGGACTTTCAGGTTATGGGAATATAGGACTCCTTTTACTATGGATATAGATACTTTTGTACCTGTTTCCTCCAACATCTTCACAAGGTCCTTTGTTGTTGTTCTGGGATTGATTTGCACTTTTCGCACCAAATACGTTCATCTCTAGGAGACAGAACGCGTCTCCTTCCTGAGCGGTATGACAGCTGCGTGGTCCCATGGTGTTTATACTTGCGTACTATTGTTTGTACAGATGAACGTGATACCTTCAGGCATTTGGAAATTGCTCCCAAGGATGAACCAGACTTGTGGATGTCTACAATTTATTTTCTTTTGATTCTCCCATGATGTCAAGCAAAGAGACACTGAGTTTGAAGGTAGGCATTGAAATACATCCACAGGTACACCTCCAATTGACTCAAATTATGTCAATTAGCCTATCAGAAGCTTCTAAAGCCATGACATAATTTTTTATTTGTTTGTTAAGTTGTTTAAAGGCACAGTAAACTTCTGACCCACTGGAATTGTGATACAGTGAATTATACATGAAATAATATGTCTGTAAACAATTGTTGTAAAATGACTTGTGTC